>NC_141685.1:1615414405-1616014405 GCF_964263255.1 Lissotriton vulgaris | reverse complement strand
CCCTCCTTATTTCTGACCTCGTTTTTGCTGGTTTTAGAACTCGTACATTTTACCACTGCCAACCAGTGCTGAAGTGCTTCATTGACTAGGCAGATAAACCACCACTGGGTCTGAGCTCCCAACGGCACAGCTTGCCACAAGCTATAATGAACAAAAGAGGTGCATGTGCCGCTATTTACTTCACCTAAACTATTTTTTCAAAACATCCGAACTAAAACATCATGTTTCGTATATCAATTTGCCAAATTTACATTTTAGACCTTTCTAAAAAGCCAAAAAATAGAAAGAGGTTTTCAAGAATTGTAAAAATAGGTCCCATTTGAGAACAATAACTGCTGAAGGCTTAACAGTGAATATTTTTAATCCAGTACTCATTTAAAAAGAATATTGTTTTGATGTTTGTTATGGTATGTTAGATGAATGAATGATGGCTTGAATGATGGATTTTCTTGAACTGTATATTTGAAATGTATTTTCTGTTATTGTAAATATGTATGTTGTTTTCTTTGTGTACATAAGGTCTTAACAAATGTAAATTTGGCAAATTGATATACCAAATTGACGAATATTAAAATAAAATACAAAACAAATAAAAGAAGTGATAATAAACACACGAAACATGGGCCCTTATTTATGTGGCCTTGCGTCAGTTTTGCGCCGCGCACCAGCGGCGTACAAAATGCGCCTTGTTGCGCCATATTTAAAAAGTGACGCATCTAGGTAGATGCGTCACTTTTTAGACCCCTGCGCCACATTATACCTGCGTCAGGTATAATGTATGCAGAGGGGGCGGTCCCCCGTAAAAAGCCTCATAATAGTGACGCAGTGAAATCTATGAGATTTCACTGCGTCACTTTTAGGATGCTGTTGCGTCAAAATCTTGCGCCTGCCTCACAGCAGGCCTAAGACTGACGCAAGCCCTTTCACATGGGGCTTTCCCCATGTGAAAGGACGCATTGCTGGAGTTGCGTCACTTTTGTGACACACTCCAGCAATGCGTCACTTTTGCGCTTACAGATGCGTCAGAAATACTGACGTATCTGTAAGTCCTTGCGACATGATGCGTCATACATTAAATATGACGCATCATTGGTGTCGCAAGGAGTGCGCAGTGAAAAGTGGCGCATCGCTGTTTTCACGCAGCGATGCGTCACTTTTCATAAATGAGGCCCATGGTGTTTTAGTTCGGATGTTTTGAAAAAATAGTTTAGGTGAAGTAAATAGCGGCACGTGGACCTCTTTTGTTCATCATTGACTAGGCTGCATGAAACATTTCGAGTTCCATCAGACGTGAGTACCATATTTTATGCCACGTGCAGATTCAGAAAACTGTCCCAAAGTTATCAAAATAAAAAATACTATTCTTGTTTATCTCTTTTGTTCAAAAGCGCAAAGATGCTCCTACTGACTATCTGAGTGTGGGTTGTGTAGCCTTTCCAGTTTTTCCTTTCTTTCCCCTCTCTTTACCACCTTCTCTTTCTCTAATATGTATTTACCAGTGGCGGCCCGCATGGTTCATGGGTTCCAGGGCGGGCGGGGGGCGGGCGTGAGCTTTGCGGGGAAAGGGCACGCATAATAATAATAAAAAAATATATTAACTTACCTTCCCCGCTGTGTCCCGCGTCTCTGCTCCTGCTCTCCTCACGGAACAGGAAGCACAGCCAGGCCAAACTGACCAATCACAACGCTGTGCAGCATTGTGATTGGTTTTGAGCTTCCTGGTTCGACGCTCAACCAAGGAATGGGGGCCTGGGCATGTTCTCCATGCAGGCTGTAATGCAGCCTGCATGCAGAATGGGGAAAGCGTGCATGACTGGTTTGGGCAGCCCCAGAGGGCCGACCAAACAGTCATTGTGCACTTAGGAGTGGGCAAACCACTCCTCCCCTGCCCTGCTCCATGAGCAGAGCAGCCCTGACAACCCGCCCGCCTGCAAAGAAACACAAACATAAAATGCTAATAACTGAAAGTTATTATCATTTTATGTTTCTACTTCTCGTCTTGCACTGCTTGAAAGCAGTGGGGCAACTCTCCTCCGCCATAGCTGGGGAGCCTCCACTGGTTTTTACCCAAATAATCCCTCTCTGTATCTCCTTTTTATTTATATTCCACCTCGCTTCTTGTCCTTCTCCCTTAAAGGTAATTTTTACGTTACCGTGGCTTCGCTTTCACTGCATGAATACTGCTGTGCACACTCACCCTTATGTGAAGAGGCAGATGAGGAGGAAGAGGTATGAAGCAGTGTGTCCTGCCAGGTTGCCTTTTGAGGGGCTGAATCTCCATTGTTGTTCAGTGAATCCTTTGAAAAAAATAAAAAAACATAATTAAAATAGTGAATGTCGAAATGCACAAGAAACCTTCAAATGACCGACACATGCAATAACAATTTTATCAGAACTGAGGCTCTTTTGTGTGAAATAAATGTAAAGCGTGTAGTGAATGCAGTACATGCAGGGTCAGAGAGAATAAGAGTAGTAGCGGCAAGTGGTATCCATTTTGGATATACTCGACCTTGCTTAGCACAAGATGAGGGCTATAGTCACTGCCACTATTTTGTTCCCCTGTTTTGGGTACTTAAGGATGGAGACAGCCCTAGGGCTTCCGGCTAAGAGAAGGATTACTGTAAACAAAGGCTGTGTCTGGAGAACAGCCTGGAAAAACACTTAGAAGCATTATAACCACAAACTGGTTCTGCAGTTTGAGACATTGATGTCACATCCTCTGTGTAGAAGCTGTGTGTAAAAGTGGGACCCAAACCTCCTCACTATGTTCCAGTTCCAAATACTTTAAAACTGAGGAAGTAAGTTTTACACTCAATACCCAAAAGACTGTTGTGCAAACAGGGCTGGTGTCTGCCTGACAACTGTTCTCTAAATGCTGAATGGACATCTCTTGAAGTCTGGATTTTCTACTAGAGAAGCTGTGGGGCTGCCCTCAAGCCACAAGAAGCCTGCCTAGAGAGAGGAAAGGTGTCTGCTTGGCCTTGCAGGAGGAGAGTCTAGGAGGAGCGAGGGCCAACCCATCCTCAGTGGCTCTGGAACTCCAAGAAATGGCGAACTGCTCAAGAGCGATCTAGAGGTGACCATAGTGCTTTTGGGTCTCCCTAAACTCCCACTCGGCTCCTGTAGGGGAACTGTGACAGCATGCTCCTTATCAGCCCGCTGTGGCTTCCACCGCATAATTGTTGTGGCCTACCAAGGGCTGCACCTACCTTTGTTCCACTTGGACCCACAGCTTTCCAAGACTGCCAACTACTCGACTACAGGCTTTATAACATTCCAGTGGATTTGCATCACTGAAAACTGAGTTGGCGGGGACCGTGCCTGAACCTGCATGTGACCCAGTGACATGACGTCAACAACAGGGGCTGGGAGGGCGCGTTCCAGATGCAGCACATGCATGGCTTAGACATGCACTGCAAGACTTTCAGTCTCTTCACAGCTACTTCTGAGTGTGTGGGATGTCTGCCCTAGTGCGAGACAGCACCAGAAGGACTCACCCTATTTTATGAGAAATTTGTGTAGGGCAGCGCCACAAGACTTCTTGCTGCGCTGCCCTACGCCAATGTGAAAGGGCAGGTGTGCACTATGTTTATGAAATATGGTGCATTCCTGTGCTGGTTCACAATTTGCTGCCTAGCACCAATGCAGGCATCCTTGCACCCTGCTGCAAGGGTGCCTCCATTGCAGGAAGGATTGGTTTTTTGCAGGTAGGAGTACCTTCCTGCACAAAACAATCCTGAGAGGCGTTTTGCTCTTTCTATGTGTGCTGAAGAATGCAGTACACACATAGAAAGAGGAAAGAATTGAAGAAATAAAACACATTTTCCTCGTTACACCTGCTCTGGGGATGCGTAGGATTTTGGTACTGCCCCTGGTGTATGTGATGAAGTAAATCTGGGACAGCGTCAAAATCAATGGCTGCTGCGTGGGAAACACCTCTGCAACACCCATGGAACGCCTCCCTGACCAGAGTAAGGCAAGGCAACGACTTGCGCTGCTTTGTCTTACTCCATATCTATGAGGCCATGCAAAGCCACGCGGAGTGGCTTTGCGTCGCCTCATAAATATGATTGAGAGGCTTACGCCACCAGAGCGCCCAAAAAAAGTGATGCTCCGGCAGCGCAAGCCTCTCACAAATAAGCCTTTAGTGCTTATCTGAAAAAGGGGTAAAATAATACTGAGTGCATTTTGAACTCTGGGCACCCAATAACTACACCTGAGCCTGATTCACGACACTACTGACTTGCCATTGAGAAGGGAAATGTAGACTCAGCATGAGTATGCAGAAAGGGAGCAGAGAGGGAGTGGGGCAGGTGTTAAGCCTACCATGGATTACACTCTTGAAGTGTGCAAGGTTTGGAACAACCATATGACTAAAGTACTTTCTTTCTTGTAGAGGCAAGCACTGGGCTCAACATTAAGATTATTGTGTCTGTTGGTTAATTGTTCAGTGCTGAGTGAGCTTGAACACCCTCTCACACTACCTCCATGGGTGCCTGGGATTGATCGCCTCCGCTACCCTGAGAGTCAAGTGCAGTAAGGTGTGTGCTTGGCACAGTTTCCTGAGTCATAGTAGGGCTGGGAAATCAGTGGCAAGCAACCTCAATCCCAAAAATTGGGGCCCAGTAGTCGCTGTCTGGCCTGTAGCCTCCAAAACAGGGCCTGAAACCACTAAACATACCTGGTTGTGCATATGGAGTGGTGGGGGGGGGGGGGTCAGTGATTGGTGAGTGTGGCGGGGGAGGTGTTGGTGGTCAGCAGCAACAGCCCAGTAATCATGTGGAAAGTATTCTTGAAAGTAAATAGATAGACTAGGTTCTTCATGCCTCTTTCTACCATTCTCTGGGTGGCCTCATAAAGCAAATCAGACCGTTGAGGCTCACAAGATGAGAAAGAAGCCTTTGTTTCAGCTTTGTTTCAAACGTTAGACTGTCCACTGTTAAATAAACACTTAACACTGTATGAGAAATAGTGTGTTTTCCGCCATTGCTTCAATTGAAACAAAAGGGAACTTTTAATGCTCTTTTGGTTGAATAGCAAAGCCCCCTAGATATCGACAGCACTCTCACACCCCTCCTAGACTAGATGTCACACAACACTAGATGCTCCCTAGCCCCCCAGACAGAATAGCAATCGCACACTACTGGAAGAATTATTTTATTCTTTATGTATTATCAGTCTCACATTACTAAGAGCAGTTGCACCCTACAAGAGACACTCTCAGATGCCTCACAGACTGGTAGACAGACATTGCTATTTCTTACACCACTTACAAACAAGCAGTCTCAAACCACCTAGAGGATATCATATTGCTGGAAACACCCTCACGCCCCCCCCCCCCCCCAAACTAGCAGCAAAACCATTAGATCTGGCTGATAGCATCAGTTGATGACTTGATAGGTGGGTGTGGTGTTGTGAATGGGCAAGGTGGTCAATGCAGGAATGAGTCAATGGGTGGATAGATAGATGCATGAGTGCATGGATAATGAGTGATTCCGTGCAATGATGGATGGATGAGTTACAATGTGTATTAAAGCATTCAGGCACTCTCAGTTATAGGTCAAACCTATGGTCATTGCCAATGATTGTTTCACTTATTTTCCCCATTGTACTGCAGCTTTCATTTAGATACAGTTTCCCTTTTAACTGCAGTGTCACATGCTGCATTTTTCTGATCTTACTGTAATTTTGTTATGAATTTTCTCGAAGTGAAACCGATTTCAAGATGGCTGATGTGCATCAGTCCATACATATAGCGACCAAGTAGGGCAAACAGATCAAGAATTGACAAAGCCAATAGGTGTTGTAGGTGATATATACTGGTGTTGCCAGTGTTTGTCAACAAAATGATTCTTGATTCAAATTAGCCTTTCTTGTTTCGTTACTCCTATTCTGATTTTGCAACACTGTCACCCATTCCATCAGGACTGTTGTCTTTTTCCTGTAATTTCATAATTACTGTAACTTTATTACACTGAACCATTTCTTATTTGATACAAATGTATTTTGTAAACTCTAGAAAGAACATATATTTTGTAAACCCGCACCCAACATGAGTGAAATGTATTTTCTTTAACACTATCACTAATAACATTGTTTGCTGTCCTCGATATTTTTATACAACGAAACCTGCTTCGTTTCCTGTATCTCACCTTCACAGGCACCCCCTTCCATGCCCATGACGAGCTCAGCTCGCCATGCAGTACACTGCTTCTGTGCTCATGACGAGCTGAGCTCGTCTCGAATAATGGGATTCAAGGAAGTGCATCATCCGGGATGAATTGCTGTAGCATTGAAACATGCACTTCTGTTTATTTGTCTAGCTTTCTGTCTTTCTTTTCCTCTCTGTTACACACACAGACACACGCACACGTGCACGCACACCTACACACACACACACTTCCATATTATCATACACATACGCTCTTCTGGCCTCTGTCCTTCTTCTAAACAGGATAGCTCCTACTGAGGGGTGAATCATTTACATTCATCTTTGATTGTCAGCAGTGTTGCCATCTTTCCAAAAGAAAAATACCCTCCATTTGTTGTTGTTTTTAGAGTGTGCACAGGCCGGGAGGTGATACTAAACACGACTTTAAGCAAAATCCCCTGTATTCATTTGTAAAATAACTTTTCTGTCTTTATTTACTTTAATCACTAATCATGGTTGATTGACCCAACCTAGAAGACATTGCGGGCTAGGACGATGGGGCTAAGTGACGGTTTCTGGGGTGTTTCAGTGGTCGTCATTCACTGCTCAATAGAAACTGAAGATTCTTAAGTCCAAGTCATGGACTTTGTGCACTTACACTCAGATTTGAGCTGTAATACTGGCATACACCTTCCAGGCCCACTTACTCCCTCTAGCACATCTATGCTGACCAATCTGTCCTTTGTTCCTCCACCTCGCCTGGCTAAAATGCTCCCCACATTTCAACATTGCTGGTTATCCAACTTTTTGAACTACACCCGGTATGCTCTAGAGAATGGCATAAAGTTGACTAAAAATAATCAAAACTTGAGATAGCCAGCAAATACATTGCTTCATAATATGCTGGGACTTTTCTGACCCCAGTCCTAGAATCCGTAGGAACAAGTGTGTGTTAAAAGATTTGATGTATACTAGGTATATTTGCTTTATGCATGCACACAGGCATCGGAGTAACTACTAGATAACAAAAATATGTTCCCACCAGCTTTTCATGACCAAACACTGCACTGTTAGGCTTACCTGCTCTCCATGTCTCTAAAAAAACAATGTGGGCCATCTACTACACTTATCACTGCACTGCCAATCCCTACCTGTGATCCTGGTGCCATTAGATTGAGGGTTGTTGGACGGATCTTCCGCATGTCCTCGGTGGAGGGTGATGGTATTGGAGAGACCGAAGGTGATGGTGGAGCATCCATGTCATTTCCATCTTCATCGTCCTCCTCGTCTTCATCATCATCGTCAATCATTTCAAACTCTTGAAAATCATCTTGGAAGGTGCAGATTGGGTGGATCTGCTCACACCGTTCCAGCACCAAACAGTCCTGCATTAAAGAGAAACGAAAGGGTTAGCAAAAACAGAGCAATAGTTCCACCATGGAGGACAAACCCTTGGGCATGTAATGCACATCGGGTTAGGTTAATAGGGCTGTTAGTACACCCCTGCTGTACTGGACAACCCTAGCAAATGAAGCGCTAACACAATGAATATACTTGGAGAAATGGACCAGCAGCAGGGCAACAAGCACATATCTAATAGGATGCACCTAAAAATCAGAGATATGGCAATTTGGGTGTCAGTATAAATATTCAACTGGCATACAGCTGTCGATCCCCAATAATTGTATAAATGCTGGGCATCAAAGATGCAGCTGTCGGCATGTCCACAAAAATGTATACTCACAAAGACACACATGCACAGCCAGCAGGGAAACAACAATGTACCCCAAATAAAGCTTTATACTAGTAGCGAGGAGTAGGGAAAGTGTGTGGGGGGTGCAATTTACCAACCTAAGACCTTCACGGAGTCATTTTATTTTTTTCATTTCAAAAGAATTTTATTGTTATAAAGAAGCAAATGAAGATACAGAATACAAGTATAAGTGATACAATTGATAACAGATAAAAAGCAATCAGAAGCTGAAATTCAAAAATGAGTCATAGCAAATACATCCATAAACAAAAATAGTCTGCCAAAAACAGAAAAATGAATTAATTAAGATGAAGTAAATAGCTTAGGCAGAGTCCACAATCAAGAGTATCACTATCAGCTGGTATAATCAGGGGAAGAGGGGAAAGGAAAGAAGAAAGAAGAAAGAAAGAGAAAAAGAGGGAAAAGATGGAAAAAGGAGAGAAGACAGAGAAGGAGGAGAAGAAAGAAGGAGAGAAGGATTTCCAACGAACTAACCCGACAAACAAGACGCCATTCAACCAGACAAATCGAAGGGATATTGGTCAACCAACCCCTTTGATGACAAATCCATATAGTTATCCAGAGCATTCCAAACCCCACTAGCAATAGATGGAGAAAGGTGAGCATGATCGACCGAGGTATGAGCACTTCGTAAAAAGAAAACCCAAGCCCACCAAGTATGATAAGAAACAGAGGAAAAGGATTTCCATTCCATAAGAATTACTTTCACTGCAATAGTCAATAGGAGATCCAACAGCTGTAAATCCATGGGATCCAAGGAGAGAGGGACTGGGGCAGCTAATGGACCTAATACAATTAATGGGAAAGAGAGTTGGAACTTAATACCAAAGATGAGCATGAGGTGTTTGTGAATGAGGTCCCAAAAGGGTTGGAGGAAGGAGCATTCAAAAAACATATGCGGAAAGTCACCTGTCAATAAGCCACAGCTCCAACATAGGTTATCTTCTTTGAGATTGAGCGAATGTAAACGAACAGGAGTCCAATGAAGAAGGTTGACGGAGAAAAATTTAGATTGCATTAACGATGGGGCGATTTTATTGCGAAGAGAAAGTTTACCAATCATCTGCCAGGTGTCTGAAGAAATATGGTCAGTAACACCATGATCAAAATGGTGCAACCATTTTTGTTGAGCAACCGTATGAGTAGGTAATGAAACAGTTGATAAAAATTTATAGATTTTAGAGGCTACGTGACCAGATTTAGTCCATATTTGAAAGAGAGTAATCGTAGGAGAAGTAGGATGAAGACGCACCTTAGCAAGTGCTACTTTGATTTTGAGAAAAGTATAAAAATCCAAATTAGTTAAAGAATGTTGTTGAGCTAAGGAGGAAAAAGGAAGTGGCTCATTATTAGAACCATAAAGATGTTTAACAAGGGAGATCCCCTTAGCAGCCCAATAAGATATCAGAGAAGGATCAATATTAATTTTAATTTTAGAATTCCGCCAAATTGACGACCACCTAGATTTGTGAAGTGGAATCGCCACTTTCTTGTCTACCTTCCGGACCGCAGCAAGAGTGTCTAGAATAATAGAGCGGGAAAACGGGATGGACAAGGTAGATGCAGTGCAAAAGGAGGCAGTCGGTAATGGAGAAGCCAATTCCTGCTCTATTAACAACCAGGAAGGAACATGAATAGGGGGATAAGAGAACCATAGAGCACCTTGAGACACCAAAAAGGTAGTTTGGTATTTTTCCCAATCAGGAAGATTGCATCCTCCCATATCATAAGGCTTCCGCAAGAATTTATAGGCAATTCCCGCCTGTTTATTATTCCATAAAAATTTAGAAGTCAGAACATCAATTTCATGAAAGAAGGAATCCGATAACTTTACCGGGAGCATAGAGGATACAAAATTAATAATAGGTGTAATCATCATTTTGAGGGTCTGAAGGCGACCCCACCAGGAAATGTGTTTCGGAGACCAAGTGTCCAAAAGACGCCGTACTTTAAGAATAGTCTGGGTTTCATTATAGGCAATTGTAGCATATAAGGTAGAGCAAAAATAGATACCCAAGTATTTTAATTGCTTAGACTGCCATTTAAAACCAGCAGAGCCCATATGCGTAGAGAAACAGTAGGCATTCAAGGGGAACATCTCAGTCTTATCCTTATTTAAGGTGTACCCCGAAACCTTCGAAAAAAGGAAAATCGTATCCGAGATAGCAGGGATAGCCAAGGCAATATCATCTGGGAAAATAAGGACATCATCCGCGTACGCAGCAGTTTTAATACGATGAGGACCAAAAGAAAAACCTTTAATGTCTGTGTGTAGCTCAATCAATCTGAGGAGAGGGTCAATGGATAATAAAACCAAAAGTGGAGTTAAAGGACAACCCTGTCTGGTGCCCTGGTGAAGATTAAAAAGGACAACGTAGCACCGTTGACTCTTATGTTAGCTCTAGGTTGAGAGTATAGGGACATGACCATATTAATAAAGGAGTCACCAAGATTATGTGCACACAAGACAGCACAAAGAAAAGGCCAAGAAACCTTGTCATAGGCCTTTTCAGCATCAAGAGCCAAGGCCGCAGCTGGGAGATGAGAACGTTTAGCTGATCCGAGAATATGGCAAAATGTGCGTATATTATCACGCGCAAGACGGCCTTTTACAAAACCCGTCTGAGATGTACCAGTTTAGGAATGAAGGATTCTAATCTCTTGGCTAAGATTTTAGCAAAAATCTTAGCCTCCATGTTAAGAAGGGAAATAGGACGGAAGTTTTTGGGATCTGAATGATCTTTTCCCTCTTTTGGAATCACTACAATGGTAGCATCAGCCGCCGTGCCAGAAACTGACCCATCCTTAATAAAAGCGTCAAAGACAGATTGAAGCTTGGGAACAATCACAGGAAGAAAAGTTTTATAAAACAGAATAGGGTAACCATCAGGCCCTGGAGCTTTTCCAGAACGAGTGGCTTTAATTGCGGCAATAATTTCTTCAGGAGTAATCGGACCATTTAAAAAATTGCTATCTTTCACGGATACCGACCTCATCGGGACAGATTTCAAGAAGTCCTGACACTGCTCAAAAGAGGCCTGATTAGAAGGGGTATATAGGTTAATATAGAAATCACAAAAGACTTCAAGAATTTCCCCAGTCTGAAATGTTTTAGAACCAAGGTGATCATTAATAGAAAAGATTTGAGAAGACTTAAAGGAGGAATCCTGAAATTTTAATGTAGCCACGAGAATCTTCCCAGCTCGATTTTTTAACAATAGCCTTTTGGATTTCTGAGCCTGAACCCCAATATGGGCTCTTTTGGCAACTATAGTATTATATGTGTACTTTAATTGCTTGATTAACTGTAGGCAAGATTTATCCTTAGAATGTCTAAAGGTAAATTCCAGATTTTTTATTTCAGTTGCTAGATCTGTAAGTTCTTTTTTAATAGCAGCATTCCTTTTTGACATACATTTAATAACCTGGCCACGGAAAGTACATTTAAACGAATCCCAGAGGACAATTGGGGAAGAAACTGAGCCTTCATTCTCAAGGAAAAACGTTTCGATTGCACTAGAGAACTCATCAATCTGGGCATTATCATGCAAGATTTCTGTATTTAATCTCCAGGAGCGAGCTCTTGAATTTAGGAGCAAAGGACAACAATGTAAAAGTAACCGCAGCATGATCAGAAATCAAAATAGGATGAATAAGCGGAGAAGAGGAAAACGAAACAAGAGAGGAGTGAACCAATAAATAATCAGTACGAGAAAAGGTAGAATGAGGTGAAGAAAAGAAGGAAAAATCACTACCAGTGGGGTTGTGAAGACGCCATACATCCTGAAGATGAGTTAGGGAACACATGTTAAGCATTTGTTTATGGGATTTTGGAGGGCGAAATTGAAAAGCTAAATTCCTATCTAGAATGGGATCCATTGGTAAATTAAAATCCCCACCAACGATAAGATTCCCAGAATGAGGTGTGTCATTCAATTTTTTGGTAACCGTTTTCCAAAAGGACGGATCATCCTTGTTAGGGGCGTAAATATTCATAACATAAAGATCAGCATTACCATCAGACAACTTAGTTAATAACCAACGACCCTCAGTATCATGATCAGAAGAGACTATGGATAAACCTGAATGTTAGAACCGGCTGTCTCTAGTTGGCAGAGGTATGCACTTCTGACAAATAGGGACACACCTTTTCTAGTCAGGGCAAGGGGATCCCACCCTTTGATAACCCCTGCTCACCCCCTTGGTAGCTTGGCAGAGCAGACAGGCTTATCTCAGAGGCTGTGTGTTAAGCATTTATGACCACATACAGTAATAAAGTGAATACACTACAAATGGACACGACACAGTAGTATTATAAAAATAAGGATTTTTATATAAGGCTTAGCACAAGACCAAGTAACGACAAAAATATACCACAATCTTAATAAATACTCTTGGAAGGGAAAATAATAGTTCAAGTGTAGTTTCTTCTTAGCACAAAGTCTTTAGTATCAAAAGCAACTCTTCTTCTTTAAAACAAAGTTCTTGGCAATAATGTAACCCACACGGGAGTCACACGACGTCGAGGCAAAGTTAATCCAAAGGGTTCGGCGTCGACCGCGAGGAGCGCTACGTCGAGCCCGGAGCCGAGCAGACCCCCACAACACAGTACCTTGCAAAAGCGAAGCACACGATGATCAGCGGCGTCGAGAAGTCCAGCGTCGCGTCTTCGGCGTCGATCCGGCCTCGGAGTCGGGGCGACCTGCAGCGGCGCCGACAGATGTCAGGCAGGAGCAGCGCTCACGAGGTGAAGCAGGATACGGCATCGTCGTCGATGTTGATGATGTTGCAAGAGTGAGCAGCGCTCACGGCGTCGAGAGGGCTCGAAGTCGATGCGATCAGCAGCGGTGCAGACACGAGGTCACTTGGAGCTGGAGCCGAACTCACTACTCACTGGCGTTGCTGCTGGCGTCGATCGGGCCCGGCGGCCGGCGTCGAGGAAGCGGGACACTGGAGCCGTTACTCACGATGTCGAGCTGGATTCGGCGACGTCCGTCGGCGTCGAGATTGCTGGTTTCTTTCAGAGGTGCTGGATTCTCAAGTTCCAGCAACAAGCACTTTTAGCAAATGATGAAGTCCTTTAGCCCTGTGACTTCAGCAGGAGACTGGCACTCTTCCAGTCCTTGGAGATTTTCTTAGCAAAGCTTGAGAGTACACACACAGTTCCTCTCTCCTGGTTCCTTGGCAAAAATAAAGAAGCAACTGCAGGATTACCCCAACAAACAGCACACTGGCAGAAGGGGTAGGCAAGTCCTTGTATCAGCAGGCTTCTTGTCCTTGGTTCAGGTTTCCTTGCCCAAAGTGATCTAAATTCTTGGTTCAGGGGTCCTTCTCTTATACCCCTTTTTGGCTTTGATCCCTTTGTCCATGCAGGGGAATTTCCCAACATCCTGGGTCTGTTGTGGGTGTAGCCAGGCAGAGGCACCTGGCCTATTCACTGAGCAGGGCTGGGTCCTCAGACGCCCAGCAGGAGGTGGAGCCAGCATTGTCACTGGCAGGAGCAGAGCTATCGGCCTCCTGGTAGGAGGTGGGGCCAGGATCGTCCATGACAGCCACAGAGCCATCAGTCGCCTGGCAGGAGGTGGAGCCAGCATTGTATCAGGCAGGGCAGGCTATCAGAAGCTACTCTCCCCCTACTCTCAATGCAAATGTCCCACTCATCCCACACTGACTCAGCAGATCTCTGGAGCCACCCAGCTCCTGTCACACACACACCAAACTAGCAGACACCAGAAATAGTTAGACAAGAAGATAGCCACTTTCTAAAAGTGCTATTTTCAAACCCAGAGTCCAAAAACCATCCACACAAACGGATGCGTTATTAAACCCCGAGTTCAGGGATACCAAACTCGACATTGCACCATGCTCCCCGAGCTAGCTAGGATTATAGCATTAATAATCCTGGCAACCCATTCTAACTAATGGAGAGCAGGTTACCTCGCAATAGTGAAAAACGAATATGGCTGTAATTCACTATTAGGACATGCCAACTTGGTCAGGCTTGTCCTACCTTATACTTACAATGCACCCTGCCCGTGGGCCTACCATAGGGGTGACTAACATGAAGTTAAGGGAAGGTTTAGGGACTGGCAAGTAGGTGTACTTGCGCAGTCAGCGTGACAGTACTAGACTGCACGTAGGTCTAGCAATGGCAGACCTGTAGACATACTTTTACTAGGCCGCTCTTGTGGGTGGCACAACATGTGCTGCAAGCCCACGAGCAGCATTTGTATTTACCAGCCCTGGCACTCCTGGTGCACTAGACTAGGGACTGACAGTAAACCAAATAAGCCAAACATGGAATTCAATCAATACATCAATTTTACATAGGGAGCACTTGCACTGTGGCACTGATCAGCAGTGGCACAGTGCCCAAAGCAGTATACCAGCAAAACATCGTAAACAGAGGAGGCAAACAGAAAGAAATGGAGGAGAGACTCAAGCCAATGATGTCAGGTCTAACACTGAATTTTTTTAAATTAAAGTAATGACCCCATTTCTTTTGCCACAAGCATCGGAACAGAACATCTGAAACCCATTCCTTCTTCAGGAATAGCGCTTCTCTGGTAGAGACCTTTGTTTCCTGAAAAAGGACTAGATCTGAAGAGAGAGATTTGCAATAATCTAAGATTTTTGATCTTTTCACTGGATGATTTAAACCCTTAACATTAAGGGACAACACATTCAAACCCGGCATAGACATACATAGAAAAAGATAACATAATCCATAGATGAAAAACAGAAAACAACCAGCACGAATACAAGCATCCAGATACCAAACATTAACGTCGAAGAGAGAGAATCCATGGGGTAAATCCGAAAAAAGAAAAGAGACAAGAGAGGAGAAAAAAGAAGAGAGAGAAGAACCAGCAGGGGAGGTCTGAAAAAGACCAAATTCATACTAGGGGGAACGTGGGAAGGCGAGCAAGGGGACCGTCATGAGGAGTAATTACAATCGATATAAACAGTCCCAATACAGTACATAACTGATTATACTTAATTAGGAGAAAGAAACATCTGAAATATGAACTAATACCATTAGAGTATTACAAAAACAATTCATCATGTAAGTCTATAAAGTCAACACGCATATACCAAGTTAATACACAGGTAGCATATAAAGTATACCATAAAAGAGTGGAATAGGTAGAAGAGAGAAAGACATCTAATAGAATAAATGCAATAGCAATTCTAAGTTATATATATCCTATTATAAACAAAGAAAGCACCAAAAACATCATAAAAGTAGACGAAGATTAAATAGAACGAAGTCGAAGCAATCATCATAAATATCAGGAAAGAATAAGTAGAAGAAAATATACTTCTCAAGAAGACTATAGGGTGCAGTATAAAGAAAATAAATAAGACATAATAGAGAAAGGCACCAAAAGCTGGTCAATATAACAATCAATGAAGCACCATGCTAGATAAATACAAGAAACCACTATATAATGAAGATGAATATGCAAAAACTAAAGATAAGCAATTAATTAACTGTCCTTAAATATATAGAACTTGTTATATTTAATTTGATTTGAAAATGCAGGAACATGTCAAATATATATTAATAGAAAGTAAGATAACAGGAGACTATAAAGTGCAATATAAATAGAATAGCTTAGACCTAGTAGAGAGAGGCAATTGATAATAATAGGTAAGCAACCAATCAATGAAACTATCATGAGATAGATATATAAATTAATTATACAATAATTAGAATTTAACACTAGATATATAGGTGTAATTAATAAGCATCTATGAAACAATTTATATAACCAATCTATAAAACAATACAGTTAATAATCAATGGTGTAGACACTAAAGACCAAACAACATGAGAGAAGCGTCAGACGAAAGGACCACGTAAACATACGACAATAGAAGTAACATTAATTGGGGTTAAAGGAAAAAGAAGATCAAAAGAGGGAAATAAGACCAAGTCTCACACACAAAAGAGAAGGCAATAAAAGAAGCCATAAAATGAGATAATAGAAGAACCGAAACCTGACACGGGCAAAGATCAAGCAAAGAGAAAAAAAAAAAAAAGACAGGTAAGCACTAAAAGAACAATCAGGATTAAGGGCAACATAGAAATAAGCAATACCACAAAAAGGTTAGAAGAGACATAAAGAAGATATACCGAAGATAGTGGTAGACTACATCATAGAGATATAAAAAGAGAGCAGATAAGGAAAAGAAGAAAACACACCGTACAACTTAGCTGACAACTTCACACACAAAATAGCAAAAGAACACCAACAACAGTGGACAATAAGACCACTAAGCAGATCTAAAAAAGATAAACTTAATAGATCTGGAAAAGAGAAAACTCATTGCAGATATATGGAACCACGGCAGGTGCCAGAGGAGCCAGGATGAAGCAAAGCCTCCTTTTGAAGTTCCATCTGCAGCTCCATCTGATTGTCCAAAAAAGAGGCCAAATCAGCAGGTTCATCGAAGATTCTGGAACGACCTTTGAAGGTAATGCGGAATTTTGAAGGACCAGAGAAGGAAAAGGGGATATTCATCTCAGAGAGACGTTTCCGGAGATTAAGAAAGCCTTTCCTCCTTATTACCGTGTCTCTGGCAAAGTCCTGAGAAATTGAAATGCGATGGCCTTTTCAGGAAACAGCTTTAACCTTCCGCATATGAGCCAAAATTTGTTCCGTATGTTGGTGACGCAGTGGCTTAAAAACTATCGCTCTTGGTTGCGTGGCAGATTTAGAACGAAAGGTGGGGACACGATGTGCCCGTTCCAGCTCAATGTCTTTTTGGAAAGAAATTTGCAGTGTAGAAGGAATCCATTGGTATAAAAAATCAATCATAGAAAGTGCTTCTTTCTCAACTTCTTCAGGAAGGCCAAAAATGCGCAGGTTGGATCTGCGGTTACGATCCTCTTGCTCAGTGAGATCCCTCCGCAATGCCGCCATTGAGCGCTCTAATTGGCAAAGAGATCTAGATTGCTTTTGCATAGTATCTTCTGCACCACTAATACGTGTTTCCGTGGCTGAAACACGAAGGGAGAGAGCCTTAAGGTCATTTCTGATGGCTGACACCTCCACTTGCAGCAAATCTGTGTTAGTCTTGGTAGACTGCGCAATGTCATGAACATCATTCAGACGCGTCAGAATAGTCTCCAGAGTAGAATTGGTGTCCTTTTGAGAAGACTCAGGTGTAGGAGATAATTGTTTGGCCCTCTTAAGAGAGGCTTTGGAGTCCTTTGCGTCTTTTGCATTTGGTGACAAGCCCATATTCGCAGCCATAGAGCTCACACTCACAGAAGAGAAAAAATAACACCACTTCAGGTAAGTGAGGCCAGCAAAAGTCCAGAGGAATTAGGAGGTGCTCAAACGAATTGTGAGTAAATAACTGGGCAAAAATAACAGAGCGCACTTTCAGCAAGCAAAGCAGAGCAATATATAATGGCGGACTTACATGGAAAAAAGAGGAAACTCAACACACCTATGATATGCCCCTGCATATAGTAGTAGAACACTTTCATAAATCAGAAGCCGAGAGGTAATGTAGCACTGAGCAGCTGAAGCACATCACAAAAGCAGTAAAAGCCCACAGTATCAGCTCACATGCATTCCTGGCAAGTTTGTAACAGTAGCTCTGCCGTCTGAGGAGAAATTCCGATCTCCGTCATCAAAGGAATTCAAGATGGCGGCCGCTCGTCAAAATACCGAGCGTCACTAAAAAACGATAAAATGCAGAGACCAGCAGCTCGAAGAGGAAGGAAAATGCCCTCAAACTGCACACGGCGACTTCATAAACCTGGGAGAGGCTTTCCACGAAGATGGGGCACCTGGAAACCGCCGAAAACCTCTGACGGACCCTGTTCGCCTTAGAACTCAAGCGCAGACCGCCATCTCAAAGCGGCGCGCAAGCCACGCCCCGACCTTCACGGAGTCATAACCATATGATATTCACCAGGAAACAGGAAAGGGCAGATAGGGGTGTCCAGACAAACATCCACCAGGGAAGAGCATCTCCATGGATTATATTCATGGAGAAGAAATAGGCATGTAAGCTCACACATCCCAAGGTGGTACCTTCAGTGAGTTCCACCTCTATTTTAGAAGGTATGTCCTTTGAAGTGGGAATTAAGGTGTAAAGAGGAACCTGAGTGTGGGCATAAAGAATGGCTCAACTCAAACCTTTGAAAGACACTGGGGCACATGGGTTCAAAGAAGCAACGGGGAGGGCGCACATGGCGGCGGCTGTTGAAGGTAAGGCGTTTCCTCTGAAGAACTTCTTTGTGACCATCCACTCGAAATCTCAGGATAAAATTACTGTTAAAAAATAGTGTGACTATGTGTTGTGCTCTACTGAACACGCTAGATTTATGTACAAGCTGTCTGAAATGATATCTGAGTACGGCTCGGTAGGATCCATCGGAATCTAGAAGCACATTAAAAACAAATTCTCGCAAGATGAAAGATGAAATACATTTTCTTTGGATGTTGGTAGGGCACTTCCGAGAGAATAATGCCCGGCACTCTATTTTACTTACACATTATCTACCCACAACAATATTTGGCGGCGCTTTTGAAGCCATGCGTTGTTAAGACTTTTATGCGGAATGAGTTTCATTAAAGCTCCAATAAACTAGGGTTTGGTCTGGAACCTAAGAGACCAGAATGTTGTAGGCTTGGAGGTTTAGATGAAGAATCGTGTAAACACTTTCTATGTAAATGTCCAACATTTGAAAGATTGCACATGATTAAACTGAAACTCAGTTAACTGCAGGACTGCTCTAAAAGCTGAATTTTTTTTTTATGGTTCCACGAACATGTTAATTTTAATTTGTGACTTTTATAAATCCCGTGTTTGAATATTTTATGGGATTGGGAGGTTATTAACTGTTTTTATTACTTGTTTTAGGTCTCTTTTCGGAGAAGTGCTTTTAAAAGCATATTAGTGCATTCCTCTTGCTAATAAAGAAACTGAATTGTTTCTGATGAAAGGAAGAAGAGAATGCACAGTCGAAATGTGCAAATACGTCACTACAAACAGACAGGGAGTCCTCATCCTCGTTGCAGAGCAGACAAACCACATGAAATCCAGCTGAATCGGACCTCACAAGGTAGTCAAGAAAGAGACAGCCAACAGCTAGGCTGTTCATCACGAGGTCTACCCCTGGGCTTACTGCACATTTCATTCAGTCTAATTTGCACTTGGATGTACCTTGCTTACCTGCATCTAGTTGATTGTTTTGCCATTTCAGAGTGCCTGGAAAAGGCTTCCTAGCGCTCAGTGTGTCGTTCTAACCAAGCCTCATTTGCTTGGCGCTGCAGGAACTGAAAAGTGTTTTTGGTTCTTCGTCTGAGACCTTCACCAACCAGTGTTATATTATGAAGTCGCTGCGGCACACGGAGAGTTGGGAGCAAGCACAGACCCCTACTTGCTTACTCTTGCAGCCATATCTACTGGTATTAATTGTTAAGTGCTGAGATGTTGATGGATTGCGGACTAGCTATGGAATTTAGTCCCTAAAGCAAATGAGGTGATTTGTTTCTATGAAGACAAGGGGAGGATGAACAAGGCGACCTAGGTGGGTGCTCAAACAATGCCCAGGGCAGAGGATCTCCTAGAAGCCGATGCCTCTTGCAAAGGACTCCAGGATGGATCTCGAGTAGAGGTGCTGTAAAGTTGCAGGACCATTCACTGGTAAAGACCGTCATAATATATCTCTCAGACTCTTTTCGATCCGTGTCATCCCATATTGCACTTTATGAACTAGGCTGAATCACTACTGTCAGCTCTGGCAGTCAAAGCTGAGAATTTCCAGTTTTCCCTTGGCAGGAAATGTACCCTATATGAAAAGAGATATGGGGCCAGATGTAGGAAGGCCATTACCGGTCGGTAACGGCCGAAATCGGACGTTACCGACTGGTAATAGGCTTTTCCTATGTAGGGGGCACATGTACCGATTCGGTAAATACCAAATCGGTATTTACCAATTCGGTATTTACGGAATCATCATTTACCGATTCGGTATTTACCGAATTGGTAAATGAAATGTAGGAAGCACTTTGAAGAGTGCTTCTGTGCTTACAGGATTCGTTATTTACCACCAACTGTTAGTTGGTGGTAAATAACGAATACCTCTGTAAATGCAAATATGTGCATTTACACCTGTGCCATGTGACAGACATACATGCCCTTCGGTATTTTAGAATTGGTAAATCCAATTTACCTACATCTAGCCCATGGTCACTAGCACACCTTGAGGTAATTGCTTGTCTCGCTTTTACTAAAATAAACCAATAGTAATCTATCTGTAGCGTGCTGCTGGGTGTCTTAGGGCTGCCTGTCCCTAAATTATCTGAATCAATCATAAGTAGGTGCAAGACTATTGTCACGACCTTAACCTAGAGCACTCCTGGGGTGAATCTTTATCAATCTTCTTTCATAAATGTTTGTGGAAAAATTAAACTCATTCCATACACAAAAGAATTACACTTTACAAATCCTCTTGAGTTCATCTCTGTTTCTATAATTTTCTAATTCATTAAAGATATCCATATCATTGATATCTTCTTGTAATTTACATGTTTTCCAGTGAACAAGTCATTCCTTCATGAATACATATACATAATGTTTTCATCAATCATACACAAATTTTGCTTTTTTCATCAATGTTATTAACATTCAACAAGAAATTGATAATGGCGGCGATTGTTGATAGCTGGCCAAGGGGTTGACTGGTTTAGAGCAGCTTTAACTGCGTTAGCTCAGTGATGTAGTTGTTTTTAGGTCAGACTGTGATCATCACCTTGAACACGTCATGTTAGAACTAGGCTGAATCACTACTGTCAGCTCTGGCAGTCAAAGCTGAGAATTTCCAGTTTTCCCTTGGCAGGAAATTTACCATAACCAAGGCATTACTACTGCTTGTGTAAGCCTAGGTCAAAGCCTTGTGCAGTCTGTCCTGTCCAAAAGTCCCGGAAGCTGAGAAGCGGTTTCCCTTGCACAGCTTGGCACTATGTCAAGTTGGTGTTGTCTCACGTAAATGGCCCATCCATGGCAGGGTTACTCTTGAAGATGTGAAAGCAAATATTCTAGAACCCACCCATGTAGGTTGGAGTACCTGCTCCAAAGTGCCATAGCTGAGGCTACATGTTCAGACACAAGTAGTGATCTTATGGCCAAACAAGTTCTCTGCTGGCAGTGAGGAGCCACAGCACAGCTAACGCATGTAAACAGCAATGGAGAGGTGAGAACCAAAGCGTACACTCAATCTACTGCACAGGAACGAAAATGTGCAGTTAATTTGTGTTTATTTTGCCCATTACCAGGTAAAATATTTCTAGTCACAGCAGTAAAACATAGAAAAAACATATACAAATTAAAAATATAACTAGATAATAAAAGCTCATAGAATAAAACACAGTGATCACTAAAACGAAGATGTAAAGAGAACAAAGTACAAATCCAGAAAATTCGAAAACTGGCAGGTTTCAGGCAGCTTTCTGAGGTGAATTTGTGAGTAGCATTTCTGACACAACCTCCTGGGCTCTGCCGAGATACAAGGGCAGAATACAGTGGGTGGTTGAATGCAAATGATTTCCAGAGAGTTGTGTCTTTAATGAGGTAAAGCAATATCCATTTCCCCACTTCAGCAGTGGTCGAAATAGATCTCATTCGTCCTGACTTCCTGATATATTGAATGAATGAATGAATGAATGAATGAATGAATGAATGAATGAATGAATGAATGAATGAATGAATGAATGAATGAATTAGGTAATTTCTATAGTGCAGCTTTCACTCCGAGGAGCATCTTGGCGCTTGAGGTAGAGGTTTAATGGATAATCTATTGATCTACTGGGGTACCAGACCAAGATCCAACACATTTGACGACAGGGGGCCCTCAGTGAGGCAGCACAGCATGGATATCCCAGTCTTGGTAGGGGCAGTATCACAGTCACAGAAACTGATTTGTAGTCCTTTTGTAATAGACCTCTTTCCTGTGTATGCTGCATTTCCTTCGCTCTCTGCCATGAGTATTTTTCGGTATTAATGTCTCTTGAATGAAATGCGTCTGATTGAATGTTCTCAGGTGACTCAATTATTTTGAGCACCTACGATGATGTGGGATGACCGATGGAGGTACTTTTACTTGCCAACTCACATACGTGCAGGTGCGCAGCTTGGAACATATATGGACCCAAAAACATACTTTAAGTCACTCTTTGAGGTGTTCAGTGTCCTTAACCTTCCCGCCGGGGACCATTCCAGAACTTTTCTAGGCTGTAATGGAAAGGACATTGATCTATGGGATGATTGCGTCAGCTGAATAGTCATTGACAAAAGGGTGGTTGAAATGAGATTTATAATCCCTTCCTTAAGCCTGATACCTTGCCACTGACAGGCTATGTCCTTCACAGGATTGACTTCAGTTACTGTATATACTGGAAACCCTACTCCTTTTGGCTACTTAGATGAGTCTGAAGACACTTCCCCCTTCTGTACCATACTCTATTGCAGGTCGCTCCGGAAATTAGATCTGTCAGTGGCTCAGAATTGTGGCGCAAAGGCTTAGACCTCGGTGTGTGAGGGTCCTCAAACCTAGACCTCGGTGTGTGAGGGTCCTCAAACCTAGACCTCGGTGTGTGAGGGTCCTCAAACCTAGACCTCAGTGTGTGAGGGTCCTCAAACCTAGACCTCAGTGTGTGAGGGTCCTCAAACCTAGACCTCAGTGTGTTAGGGTCCTCAAACCTAGACCTCGGTGTGTGAGGGTCCTCAAACGTAGACCTCGGTGTGTGAGGGTCCTCAAACCTAGACCTCGGTGTTTGAGGGTCCTCAAAGGCAATCTGATCCAGGTGTCACTCACAGCCAGTAGAGGCGGCTTGTACAGCATTCCCAATTACATGCTGCGTACAGTATACAACGAATACTGTGGAGAACCTTATAGTAAGAGCGCCTGTAGCTGTATTTAACATCAGTGATAACTGATATAGCACATACTAGGGATATCCCCACACTGGGGTACCTATAATGTGCTCACTGTGGATATACTCAGAAGGTGCTCAAATTCATATAGTGCATACTGCTTATAAGGCATACAGTGGATATTCCATATTTACTTTCAGGAAGTACAAGACACCACAAAATAGATTAGGTGGCAGTGAGAAGGCACAGGTGCAGCAAAGCTGTATATACACAAAGCACACATACACTACAAACAACATGGAGAATCTCACACTCGGAAGACGCTTATTCAGCACATACTATTGATATACTTAAGCCAAGGAGTACTTACACATGATTCCAGGTCAATTCACCATGGGGAATTCACAGTGGCGTGCCCCCTACCGGGGAATGCCCCGTACACAAGAAGTGTGTTTGAGCCTTTTTGATCGCGCGTGGATCACATGGTGGGGACTCCCAGCGCCTTCCCATGCCTAAGTGGCTGCATCAGCTCTGCCTTCTTTATGCGGTGTCAGTATTGTGCGAGGGAAGTGTCCCAGTGCAGTGCCCTGGGGACGCGACCTGGGCAGACCAATCAGCTGTGAATTCACTGCACACCATCAGATGGAACATACTGCATTGTGCACTCTCACAGCCATGGTGCACTTACACTGTACATACTGACTATATTTAGTTAGAGTGTGAAAATTCAGGACATACTTTTGTTTTAATTAACCCCTTGCCTGCTGATGACGGAACCGCTCCGTCATCAGCTGCGGTGGCGCTGTGCTGATGATGGAGCGGTTCCGTCATGGCCCGCTCGGAGCGCCTGCGCGGCGCGAATTCCGCGCCTGCGCTGAGCGTTCCATTGAGCGGGGCGGGCCATGACGGAACCGCTCCGTCATAAGCACAGCGCAACCGACGCTGGTGACGGAGCGGTTCCGTCACCAGCATGCGGCCACCGCGCGGCCGCCCCGCCCCCTTAGCACTGCGGCGCAATAGCCGCCGCAGTGAAGGTGTTAAAGTGAGGGCCTCTAGAACAATACTTGCTGTTGATATACTCACTCAGGGGGGTTTCGCCCTGCACAAACTACATATTCTCACAGTGCAAGAATAATTATCTAATGCTATGCTGAATGCTCCATACACGAGCAAAATTCTGGAGAGAGAAGCCACGTTCAGAAGTGCGTGTAACAACACCAGTTATTACACAACTGCCTATCAGGTTCCAGGCCTGAAGAGTAAAGGAAACAGTCAGTGGCGGCTCCTTCGCTAATGCGGAGGAGCGTCGCCTCACTGCTTTTCAGGAGTGTAACTAAAGGAAAAATAAAATGATAATAACTGAATGTTATTATGGGGCGAGGCGGGCGGGCCACTCTGCTCTAAGAGCAGGACAGGGAAGGAGTGGTTTGTCCATTTCAAGTGCGCATGAATGCTTGGCCCGCCCTCTTGGACCAGCTAAATAATTATGCACACTTTTTTGCATGTTCTCCACCCAGCCTGCAGTACAGCCTGTGTGGGGAACATGCCCAGGCACCCAGCCTCCAGCTGAGCGCCGAGCCAAGGCGCTCAGATCAATCACAACGCTACATTGCAGCATTGTGATTTGCCAGGGGAGCCTGGGAGCTTCCTGGGTCCTGTCCCGGCTGAGTCCTGATGTGGAGGAGAGGCGCAGCGGCAATAAGGTACGTTTTTGTTGGGGTTTTTTGCATTTCCACCTGCCCCGCCACCCCGATCCATGCCGGCTGCCACTGCCTCAGTCATGTAAATGGAAGAGATGACAGGCATACCCAGAGCGTTGCCCCAATGGCTCAGAGCCAGCAGCTGAAAAATAAATTGATATTTTACTATTGTTTTATTGTTCAGCTGCTGGCTGAGCCAGTGTGTGTAGGGAGGGGCGGGGCTGGGCCATGGGAGTGAGGAGGAATGGAATGCTATGTGCACTTCTAAGTGCGCATGTCTGTTTGGCCAGCCATCTTAGGCCGGCCAAAGAGACATGCACAATAAGGTTTTTCTAACCAGGCTGTATTCTACAGTCGGGTGGAGAAACAGCACAGACTCCCTATGCCTGAGCGGAGCGTCAAACAAGCCTGCTCAGGCCAATCCCAGTGATAGATGCACAAAGACAAAGCTAAGGTCCAATTATCCCTTCTGTTCTTCTACTGTGTTTCTTCGTATACTCCACAGGATTGCAGTGAATTTCTAAATTGAGGTGCTTATTTACAACAATTTGACGCAGGGCAGCACCGTACTTCAATTTGCTGCGCTGCAGCAAAAGGCGCAGGCAGGAATGTGCTGTATCTATGAGATGCCAAAGAACAAAACAAAGGCCAATACTGGATACCCTTAAAGGGGGAAAAAATTGTGGTCACCTTTATGAACAAAACATAACGGTCCAGATTACGTCATCAGTCAAAAAAACTTTTTATTATTTTCTTTAATTTAACTTTCTTTTTAGTAGTTGATTTCACAAATTAATTGTGCATGTATAAACAGTTCAAACGTTAAACATAACAACACATAAAGTCTTTATACATATTTACAATTTACAATTTACACACATCCTCTCAAACATTCATTCTGCATTCATCCAGTTGTACACACACAGAAAAAATAGAACACCTTTTGTCACAATATTTCTCGTTTGACAATTAGTAAAGGAATCATGTCTCCAATGAATCCCATTGAATGTAAAAAGGGGATGTAAAAGTTGAAGGATCCCTTTTTACATTCAATGGGATTCATTGGAGACATGATTCCTTTACTAATGAATCGTCCGCCTGGCTGCCCGGAGCGGTCACGTGGTTTCTGTAGTTTCCGGGTAAATATCGAGGCAGGACTAATGCCTTTAACGCTTCCCGTGTGCAACAGTTTAAACCATCGGCTCCCGGCCCGGAGGTAAGGCTCCTGCTAAGAACCACCATCTGTCCTCGTATAGCTCCGTATGCACTCATCGCCACAATTTGCTTACCGTGCATTCCGTTTTTCAGATAAATTCATCGATCCAACTATACGGAGTGCAACTCTAAAAATCAAGCGGACATGTAACAAGAGCTACCGCTAACCGGTAAGCGCCCATTCACCAAAGTTTTTTTCAGTTTTTTTCAGCAATTTCTCTTCCGCCCAGCTTGAGTCCTTACAGCTTCTCCCCTATTCTTTTTTAGGGAGACCCTGCGCCACCATAAAGAGGTGAGTGCTTTTTGGTATACGACCAGTTAGGTTCTGCCAGTGTCCACCCAAACGCATGAGTATTGATTTTTTTCTGTCTATTCGTCTAGCGTCATTGTGTACCTGTCGAATGTCCCACAGACTTACGCATGGCCATTTAGTGACTTTATAAGGTATGGCTTTGGTTTATACTGGTGTTTTGCAGGTCTTTAGTCCAATAGTAAACTGGTTGGCTAATTCTTGGTTTACAATTCTTCTTTTTTGTAGAAAAAGATTGGTCCTGATGAGAACCCCAGACTTGGGGGTTTGAAACGCGTCGACCTTTTGACCTTCAATAGGAGTGACTGAACTCTTTTGTCATATGACCAAATTCTTTTGAATTAGGTTTTGGCTTTCCTTAATATGAATTAATGTTCTCAACATTCAATTTAAATTATTTTCCAATCATAAATAGGGATCATCATCCACTGTTTATTTCAATTGCTTTTTGTGACAAAAGGTGTTCTATTTTTTCTGTGTGTGTACAACTGGATGAATGCAGAATGAATGTTTGAGAGGATGTGTGTAAATTGTAAATTGTAAATATGTATAAAGACTTTATGTGTTGTTATGTTTAACGTTTGAACTGTTTATACATGCACAATTAATTTGTGAAATCAACTACTAAAAAGAAAGTTAAATTAAAGAAAATAATAAAAAGTTTTTTTGACTGATGACGTAATCTGGACCGTTATGTTTTGTTCATAAAGGTGACCACAATTTTTTCCCCCTTTAAGGGTATCCAGTATTGGCCTTTGTTTTGTTCTTTGGTATCTTTGGCTTAGCCTTGCTGGAAACAGCCAGAACCCTGTGTTGTTTCTTTCCCGTATCTATGAGATGCAGCGTATTCCTGTCCTCTTACACTGTGCCTGCGCACAAATACCTGTCTAGCGCCAACGCAGGCACCCTTGCACCGTGGCACAAGGATGCCTACATTGAAATCAGGTTGTTTTCGTGCAGGAAGGGACAGCTTCCTGCACAAAAGCAACCTTATATCACCCCTGGGGAAGCGTAGGCTTTTGACGCATTCCCAGGTTTACAGCAAGTTCTAAATCTGGGAATGGGTAAAATGTCACGGGTGTTATGTGGGGACGCCCACCGTAGCCAGCGCTGGATCTAGGGTGGTGTGGCCGCATTGGGTGCTGACCAGGAGGGGGGGCACTGACCTCAGGGGAGGGCACTGTGTTTAGGGTTGTATGATGTTACAACGCGTGTTATTACAACGCATGCTGTTACATCGCATTCGTTACAACGACTGCGATGTTACCACGCGATGCCTTTACAACACAAGTCTTTACATCGACTTGCGCTAGGTGGCGTGCTAACATTAGAAAAGTGTAATTTTCTATTCTAACTCCAGTCCACTTATCTGTAGGGAAGGTGTTGGGATAGTAAACTACATTATTTTTAATGTTAGCACGCCATCTAGCGCAAGTCGATGTAAAGACTTGCATTGTAATGGCATAACGTGGTTACATCGCAGTCGTTGTAACGACCCCGATGTAACAGCATTGCGGTGTACTGACAGCGTTATTAAGGATGTTTCCCGTGTTTAGCAATAACTTAAGATTTAAAAGCACCTGCTGCAGAGTTCCTTGTGTGTCCAGCTTTCAGCCAGCAATGCAAATCTCAAGATAATTACTCTGACTCATTTACCTGCTAGAGAGAGAGATCGTGCTTTGTCTAGTGGCAGGTTTGACTTGCCATAAAGTAGCACAGAGGGTTAATATGCCTGTTGCAAACAACAGCTCTGTATGTTATGTTGATAGCTGAGTGTGGATTAGTAAAGTCAGCCCTAGCCAGCGTTTTAAAACAAATGACATGCATGTTTGGGAATGGCTATGGAGAGATGAGGGGCACTTTTGCCGGGTGGTAGTGAGGGAATCCAAGTAGGAGGTCATGGGGCGGAGGGCAACAAAAAAAGTTGTTGTACTGGGCACCACCAGAACGCCCATGACATGCCTCCCTATCGCAGTGTTAGGGAATGCAGCAACTTGTGCTGAGTTGACTACCACCCTATCTACGAGTCCATGAAAAGCCAAGCAGGGTGACTTTCCCTGCCCTCGTAGATATGATTGAGACTGATTCTTTAACATGTCACTGACCCACCATTAGGCGGCCGGTAGATGGGAGAGAAGCAAAGGAGGGCAGCTACGCCCTCAGCCCATTACTGCAGAAGTCGCTTTATTCCACTGCTGGTTGTTTGGTAGTTATTCTCTCTAGACCATCTCATAAAGCCTGGTAGGATGAAGGTTTGTAACTCTGGTGGGTCTCGGCTGGTAGCTCTCGCATCTAGAGGTGACAGACCGGCACCTTTAGTGACATCATGCCACTGCCTAAGCCACCACTTGACTTTGGCATAGAAATCAGCTCCTAATGACCAAACATGGGTGATCAGAAACAAATGTGCGTGTTTGGAAGCTCAGTTGGTCCGAGGGGCAGAGAGTAGTGATAAACTTCATACTCCTGAAGTTAAATTGGCTTTGCCTCTGTGAAAAGCAGACCAGGGACTCACTTCACAAAAGAGATGAGCCTGTATCCTCTTCTTGTCTTCTCTCAAAGTGGTTATTTGAAACACTTCACACACTTGTAATGTCCCAATTACAGGAGAAGTGCAGCCATTCACGTAATAATCCTTCCAGGAAGGGCCTCAGTTGCCTTTACCTTCTAACTAACCTTCCTTGGGGGTCAATGCACTGTGCAGAGCATGGGACATGAGCTTGGCCAGTCCCATTTAAAGATGGCTTTAAACCCTCTTCTAACCTTCTGAATCTTCAGACCCTACCTCCAAATGTCATATTCCCAGCCAACATGCTGCCCCCACTTAAGGGCAGGTCTCTGCCCTCCCCTTATGCAGTTCAACAAAGACCCTTCATTACTCTCCCAAGTGCATAGAATGCATCAGAGACAAGGTTGGGCCTCTCCCCGCCACTTACCTTCTCATAGTGGTCCGAGTCATAGTTGAGGCCTATCCCACAGTCATCCGTGATTTCAGACAGGTCCTCATCATCAAATTCTTCAAGGCTGATATCTTGAGAGGGCCTGTAGGGGAGGCAAGAACAAACCATGTCATCGATCCTTCACAGCCAAGGCCAAGGTTCTCGCCCCAATGTTGTGCATTGAGAAAGTACAGGTATGAGTAACACATACAATACCATGGTTGCTGCTTACCCATGCCACCAGGATCACCTCTAGCCTGTCCTTTTTTGTTAACAGTGTCCCGAATGCTTGTTGCTTGGGCTTGTAATATACATAATGAGAAAGGTATAACTACAAATCCCAGAGTACTGTTGACAAAAACACAAAACTGGCTAATGGTCCTCCTGGCGACATGCTGTTAGGAAGCAACAAGAAACAATGTAAGGCGCACACAGGTCAGAATGTGGGCACCCGAGGTCGTAGTGATAATCACATATTCACACAGGGTGATTTTTTTTTTTTTGACAGGCCGTTATTAGTGTGTAAAAAACCCTGTATTGTTTTTCTTCATATGCTCATATAGAATTATTTGGCGAGCTTCCTTCCAAAATCACAGATGTTGTTCTTTTCAGAGACAATTGGCACGTGCTTCATCCTGTACTGACTCACAGCCCTGTGGCTTTCTCAAGGCTGAACGTGTGTCATGAAAGCAGTCACTTGGCATACGTTATGACAAAAGCCACTGAAATAATGAAAATAAAGAGACAATATACTTAGCAAAGTATAGCCCGTGTCTATTTATGTGAATCAAACTGGCGAGGCATTATACATATGATGTGCACAGGAAGAGTAGATAAGTGCTCCTGTGTCAAACCTGTGTCATACTCTGTCGCCTATAAATCAACCAATCACGATGCAGGACAAGACAAAGTGAGCAATATTTATATATCTTTCTTCAGTTAGGTTCTTACATTGTACTCTGGGCTGTGCAAAAAATATCAAAGTGAATCCAAGTTGAAGTTTGGAAGGGGAAATATATACCGACAGAGGTTAACTCTATCTCTGGAAGAGAAAGCTCACCGTGGCCTCGTAGTTCTATGTGAGTGGGGGGGAGAGAGGGAATTATGGCCCATGTGGTGCAAGTGACAATAGATGCATGGCCTAGAGGGAGCACAGAGGTCAGAGAGCTAACCTCCAGGCGTCTGTTCGAATAAACGTGTCAGGGCGGTAGGACGATGTATCTATGTTACAAACTGTATGGGGGGGTCAGATATTATCCCTCATAGACCACAAACTGACCTGCTGCTCCTGACCACGTTGTTACTCACCCACCTGAGACCGCATGGTAATAATCCACCCTGTCTTCGTATCCATCTGCTTTTCTCTTTTCCCACCAATGCCCAACCGCCATCTTACTTACTCTTTGGCACTGTATCTCTTTTTTCAAATATTTATAAAACCATTCTGCCCGGACATGTTGTTTCTAACACAAAACTGGAGGTACGCTCCCTGGCTTCTTTTGTTCTTCCAGAGAGAACAAGGGAGTAAGAGGGGTTTGAGGTACTCTAACCCTGCTAGGCAGAGAAGACTTCCTTCAAGTGTGTCATCACATGCTGCACTCTTCAGTTAAAGCCTTAGACCTGACCTTTCTTCAAGTCACATTGTGTCATCACATGTTGTACTCCTACCCCGAAGTGCTAGACCTGAGCTTTCTTCCTTCAAGGGCGTCATCACGTGCTGTACTCCTAACCCAAACCTTTGCTGTACTCCTAACCCGTGCTGTAATCCTAACCCTAGACACGAGCTCTCTCCCTTCAAGCGCGTCTTCACTTGCTGTACTCCTAACCCGAACCTTTACTGTACTCCTAACCTGTGCTATACTCCTAACCCTAGACACGAGCTCTCTCCCTTCAAGCGCGTCTTCACGTGCTGCACTCCTAACCTGAATAGTTTTTCCTTCTTTATCATCACTTATCAACCCCCAGGGTATAACTATACATTTCTCGGGGAAACATCTGTCTTAACACGTCCATTGCAAAACCAATAAAATCATTACCATTGGAGACATCAACATGGGAGTAGATTGCACAGTAAGAAAACCCGCGTCAGGCCTAATTGAGAAGGTTCGATCCTTAAACTTTTCACGAATGGTGCCGTAGTTACACAGCGATTTACAACCAGAACTCTACAGTCACTCACAACATGGAGTCTGCATCTTTACCTCTGAAGCCACAATTCTGGCCGGGATAATCTTTTTTCTTCATTTTTATTGAAGATTACAGAGAACAGAGTTGCAGCTCCCACAGTAGTAACACATTACAATCACGTGTCTTCACTGGACATCGATGCCTAGCATACTTTGTTGCACTGCTAGCGCTTGCTACCAGAGCTTGGTGCCTGGGAGACCATCAATTTACACTGAAACCCTTCTCCTTCACCCAAACAACATATCCCTCGTCAACAGGTTTCAACAGCTAGAACTGCCTTGCAGGACCAACCAACTCCCACTTCTGGACCCCAGAAACAACAGCCTTTCATGCATTCTGTTTATCAATTTGAGGATGTTCATAAGGGGCCGCCCATAGGTCCTGTCTCATGCCTAAGCTGCAGTCGGTTCTTCAGTAAGTATGCCGGCAGTGGACCCCAAATATCCTTGGGGTGAGAGGAGGGCAGCAGTAGCTCTGTGCAAATTTCCATTTGCTCCTTGCAGTAAACAAGATCAGAGAACCATAGCATCCTGGCCGGCACTGCACACCTACCCCAGTGTTTATACACCTGCCGCTTGGCTATCAATAGGGCGAGTGCCATCCTAGTCTATTGGCTTTACTGGCCTCATGCGCCCAATGCAAAACATCCACCATGGGGTCCAACCTGAGGTCCTCCTCAACCATTTCTGACAGGGTGACACCAACCTCACTCCAATACCCATTTACACATGGACACTGACATGCGAGATGTACTAAGTCCGCACCAGGCGCATCACATCTAAAACAGTTTGATTGCATGCTAAGCACTGTTTCTCAAAGACTGAGTGGAGTATGATACACCACATACAAATAACACAAATGAATCACACAAAGGTTACTGCTCGGCTGTGAACAGCAATACTACCAATCCTTAGCTGATATCACTATATACAGTGCCCCTTCCAATGTACTTTTGGAGCTAACGACACACACCGGGGCATCCTGTTGGACAGAGGTGTATAACGGCACAGCTAACTTTTTGGGTGTGTAAACTGCTCCAGTGGGACGCAACTGAGTACACAACGGGGTAATTCTTGTGGGAAGTATTTCGTATATGCACAAGACGTGACCCTCAACCTAAAATATAGGAACATATCTAACGGGTGTACTCAGCTCCCACTGTGAATGTGTTAATGTCTGTGAAAATACCATTGTGATACAGATAACCCCATTTATGAATGTGTAGTCTGTCAAGTTGTGAAACTGCCTTGGCTTTGGCGGTAATTCCATGCCCCATCAAAGGAATAGATGGTGAGTATAACTGAACCAAACCGTTCCTGTCACTCAATCTGTGCCAGGCCTATGCCATACTGTATACAGTATTGATGTTGTTCGAGCGGGTACATTTCTTCACACATATGTGTGCGTGCATGGGAGTAGGAGACACATTGTCTGCTTCTATCAATGAAATGTGACCGGCCATAGACTGAGGAAGCTTCTCCAGTGAATAGTTTTGTTTTCTAGTGTGAGGACTGCTTTACCATAGTTTTCTTTAATAATAATGTATATGTCTCATGAATCCATATACCCAGATATTTCACCAGATCCTCACACTTTTCTAATGGATACTCCTGATAAAACTTGTCAGTGCGGCTGGTGAGGAGAAACCACAGACTTAGACCAGTTAACAGTGAGTCCAGATAGCCAACGAAACCCAATGATGGATGGTGTATGGGGTTGAGACTGATCTCCAAATCGTAGGTATAGAGGGCCATATCGTTCACATACAAAGAGACCAGCACCACGGGCTGATGGAGGCACATGGCATATTTGGTAAAATGTTGCCTCAGCTTAGCAGCCAGCAGTTACACCATGAGGACAAACAGCAGTGGCGATAACAGGCATCCCTGTTGGGTGATTCTTTTGATTTGCATGGGATCTGAAACTAAGCCATTTATTCTCCGCAAAGGTGACTGATTCTGTGTAAAAATGTTTACCCAGTGTATTAGGAATTTAGGGGAGCCCATACTCTTCAAGATGTTGAACATGTTTTGGCTACTCAGCTGAGCTGACTGCCTTTGTGGCATCCAGAAAAATGGCTGCGCACACGTCACAATGTCTGTGCAAATAGTACTGGGTTGACCTCCCGGGTCTTTAACCCCCTCTTCATCACCAACCTCAGACACCAGCCTTGCGCTTGTACCAATCTGGAGACAACGCGGATCGCAATCGGGTACTGAATATATTGATGGGAGACTTCAACAAGCTTTAGATATCAGCAAACTTAAAGTGTCTATTATTTGTGATCCAGAGTCCTTGATATCTTCCTCCGAGAGAATATAAGGGTAATACTTGACAAGCTGGCACAGATAGGCGATTAGAAAACAAAAGCCTAAGATCAAACCCACCAAAGTGTATAACAGTGCTCTGGCTGAAACGAAAAGGAAAAGCTTAAAAGTGGAGTGTAAATTAGGACCCACAGATAAACTCAGTGGCATTACTAAAAGATCCAAATGTAAGAAGCCAGTAAAGAACACAAAAGCCCACGTCTCCAAATGCATCACCGAGAACCTAAGCAGGGCAAAGAAGATTCTAAACACCTGTGTAGACAGTCATGTGTGGGGTTCCTCCTCGGGTAGCCTCTGACACCAATAACACCCGGCTAATTCTGAGACTCAATATACTTGCTTCCCAGATCCAGGACACCCTAGATAACTGTCTTTCTGCCATCTGATGCTGGATGAATGGACATTGCCCGAAGAGTAGAGCCACCAAAACAGAACTCTTTATGGTCCTCTTCTCTTTGGCCCACTAATATTGCAGAAGCTCCTACAAGTGCTTATAATGAAAAAAAGCCTGTGCTTTATTATTGATAAAAATGTCAATCTTTCTCAACAGATCAATAAATGAGTGTCTTCCTGCGACCTACAAATGAGGCTCATGATGGCAATCTGTCCATATTTTTCCTTGCATCTAAGAGCCTTTGTCATTGACGCAGGAATTATTTCCTGGCTCGATTATGCAAATGCTTGTTTTTTTGGGTCTTCCTGTCCATTCTGTTGAGAAGTTTAAAGGAGTTCTGGATATGGCTGTGCATCTTGGCTACAATTCCAGGAGATGTTTTTAAAGCATGCCTGAAGCTTCACTAACTTCCGGTTCCCAGCGTATTCACTTCCAGGTGCTCTGTTTTATCACTAGACCCTTTCGTGGGGCTGGTTCTAGCATCTTTTGGACCACATTGGACAGACATATCATGAAGCACCTCCTTCGCTTCAGTTCTTTGCTCCCATTTGCCGCTCCTCAATTCAGATCAGCTAGTGGGAAGGTTGTTCTTTTTCTGTTATCACACATTTCCTCTGGAATGAACTTCCCCTCGAACTACACCAAATGAATAAGTAAAGCGCCTTTCAGAGAGCACAGAACACCCGAAAAAGTTAAAAGTAGAAAAAAACAAATGCAAAGCAGTGGAAGGATGTTGGAGGAAGGACTATTCGCCGGAATCCAGACATATTTACTAACTAGCCAAAAGGGATTTCCATTCCCTGTGCAATGCTGCTCAAGCGGAATATGTTAATAACTCTATTACATCGACATATAATAATCCCAAAGTTTTGTTCAAAATAGTAAAGGAGCTTTCAGGTGCAACCTGCCAATGGCGCCACCAGTGCTGAAATGAAGTCCAGTGCGAGGACTTCGCAAAGTTCTTTATTGGCAAAGTAGAAAGAATCTACACAGAACTAAATGCAGTAACAACTATTGTGGAGCAGCAAACAAAGAGCGCTCTGTTCACCTTAGGCTGCGGTACTCCACTTGGGACCCATAGCACCGTGCCAACGCACACACTAAAAAACTGGATACCTCTGGACACCCCTTCCTTCAGCCGCATTTTGAATAGCCTTAATTCTGGCTCACAAAACGATCCTCTTCCCATCGCCATTCTTCAAAGACTGGAACCATCTTCACTCAAACTCAATGCGTCACTGAAAGAAGAAATCTTACAATCTGCATGGAAACATGCCATGGTTCTCTCCCTTTTGAAAAAACCCACTGCTGATCTGGCTGAACCCTGCAATTTCCGCCCGATTTTACTACTTCCTGCCTTTTCAAAAATTCTAGAAAAGCACGTCAACCAACAACTAACACAGTTTGTAGACTCCCAACATTTCTTACATGCATCACAATCGGGTTTTAGAGCAGAGTTCTCTACCGAAACCACGCTCTTGGTAGTTACTGAAACTCTGCGCCAACATTTTGAAATGGGTGAAACGGTGGCACTCATACTGCTTGATTTGAGTGCCGCTTTTGAAACTGTGTCACACACTGCCCTACTAGAAGTTCTACAATCTTTGAGCATTGTTGGTTCAGCATTCAAATGGCTTAAGGACTTTTTGACCAGCTGGACTTTTCAGGTTTGTTCCCCGTCTACTAACTTTAAGTCCCACGCTTCTCCTTATGGAGTACAGCAGGGTTTGATCCTCAGCCCATTATTGTTTAATATCTATGTTAGCCCTCTAGCCACAATAGTGGAAGAAGCTGGGATGTCTATCTTCTCGTACGCTGAAGATACCTATCTTATATTCTCTTTGTCCACTAATGAGGCATCTATGGTGTCATCTCTCCAGGTAGGGCTGCAAAAGATAGCTAGCTGGATACACACCAATCGGCTGAAGTTCTTATTCTTTGGAAAAACAAAGATCTCTGGGGCCCCTGTCATTGGCCTCCTCAAATTGTGGTTTTAAAGATTTTAATCTAGGCTTTTAATCTGGCTTTTTATTAGGAATCAACCTTTTTTATGGTTTTATTTAGATTTTATGGATTATGGAATACGTATAATTAATTGTACAGAATCAATTGTTACTCAACCCCACTATATTAATTGTAATGTGTTATGTGATCAATTGTTATCAAGGGCATTTTTTATTTTTTGTCTGTAAATGTTTCTTTGTCTGTACTTCCTGCTTTTATGGCTATATTAGCCAAAATAAAGTTGAACTGAACTGAAAATTGGCGATCTGCCTGAATCGGTGCAATCTGCTCATCATTTAGGCATAGTTATAGATGACAAGCTATCCATGAGGCAACAAGCAGTCAAGGTCGCCTCAACATGCTTCACCATCCTAAAATGGCTCAGAAAAATACTCTGGATGTTGCCTAGTCCCACACAAAGAACAGTGATCCAGGCCTTGATTACTGCCAGGCTGGACTATGGCAACGTCCTGTACTTAGGAGCCAATAAGGAGGTGGTTCAAAAACTGCAGGTAGTGCAGAATGCCACAGCCAGACTGCTGTGCCATTTACCCAAAAAGGCCTCCATCTCAGGTTCTCTCCGTGACCATCATTGGCTTAGGCTAGAGAATCAGACCAAATTCAAGGCGCTATGCTACATGCATAAGATCAAATCGGGCACAGCGCCTCAGTATTTGAGTGCCTTACCCCATTCCTATCTTCCCACATGCCCTCTTCGATCCTCCTCTCAGGCCAAATTTCTAGTACTCAGGATCAAACAGCCGTGCTTGGGTGGCCGATCCTTCTCTTACCTGGCCCCATTACTATGGAATTTGCTCCCCACGCCTCTCCGGCACGAAACCAGCTATAACAACTTTCGCAGGGGCATAAAAACGTGGCTATTTAATCAGTAGATGTCCTCCTTTTTCTCTTGCGTTCTGTTTGATGGCACCAGGAAACCTCCGGGTAGCGGTGCGCCTTTTAAAATTATTAATAATAATAATTATAAAATTAATAATAATTATAAAAATTAATAATAATATTGGGTGATTAGCTGTGCATTATAAATCCTGATTGATTGAGGAATGCATTTGCTTGTCTTGCCGAATCATGTATGTATGTATGTATCTCTCTCTCTCTCTCTCTCTCTCTCTCTCTCTCTCTCTCTCTCTCTCTTTCTCTCTCTCTCTCTTTCTTTCTCATGCATATTGTGCACAAAATGCTGGGACAAAGTTCCAACTACCTCCAAAACAGGGCAGGTTCCATCCAGGCCACTGCATTTGCCATTAACCTCCTACGTCAAACACCCTTAATAGACTAATATTGCGAAGAAGATTCTTTGGGGTTTATGGTGAGAAATTAAGAAAGAGACTTGGCAACCACCTCTGAATGGAACTCTGCTACCTTTAGACGATTATTTCAAACCAAAGATTTCAAACAATCTTCACCAAGTCCAACATCTGCATGGGAGAAACCGAAAAATGTGTGACCTAGGTTCATGCTAACTATTGGACTAGACTTTATTTTTCAAGTTTTCAGAAGTTTGTGGACTTATTTTACAGCAGTAGTGGCCAGTGGTGGGAGTGCTGCGGGAGGTGGGGCGGGCGGTGGGGCGGGTAGGGGTGGAGCAAAGTGGAGGGGTAGTAAACTATGGAATACGGCCCAATGGAAGTAAGTAAACAAATAAATAGATCAAACAAATTTCGTTGTGCACGCTACATCACATTTGGCAATGCAGCGGGCACAATGAAGTTTGTTTTATTTATTTATTTGTTTACTTACCTCAGTTTGGCCGTATGCTGAAGTTAACTCTCACCACCTGCCGCTACTGTTTTACAGTCAGTGCTCGAAAGTGGCATAAGTGATAAATACCGCTTAATAAACCTACTAAATAAATAAATAAATAAATAAATAACAGGACTCTAGAAGGAGCTCAGCCACATAGTGTTGGTGCTCGCCTTGACACCTGTATGGTACTGGAATCCCGTACTAGTGCCATAAGACACATTAGAGCAGTACTGTCAGAAACAACGCAGTCACACAATAAGATGTAGTACCCTGACATCTTGAGGGACTAAGAGAAGAGCAATGAGTACAAATTACAGATAGTCAACAGGGTCCTAAAACCCTATGGATTTACTATTGCCGCCACTGCCCTCATGACTCCTGCGACAACGTGTAGCGAGGGTAGTGGCATGGGTAGTAAAGGTCGATTCAGTGGTAGCAGCTGATACCCCTGACTTTCACCAATTGAAGTTTATAATATTCAATGACAGTGTGTGCAGATTAACAATAATCATGTGACCACATAAACTGCCCAGAGTAAAGAACAACTCTGAGTGCACATAAAAGTTACCACGAGTATCATCAAGAACACACCTTTTAGAGACTAAAGCAGCGACCCTGTGCACCTGACACTTATTCTATGTAGACATAAACAATGGCCCTGTAGATACATAAAAAGAGTGATTGAGTCTAGAAAAACAATGAGTCACTGGGCAAAACAAATCCTATTTAGACATAAAAACGGCTCTCTGTATTAATAAATCATGACACCCATAAACTATATGTGTACAATTAAAAAAGTAGCCATTATGCACTAAACGATGATTCTGCGTGTAGATAATGGCACAACATGCACACAAACAGTAACCCACTATGCGCATAATAGTCTCCCTGCGTACATTAGCAGGGTCACATCTCATCTGCCAAACTTTCAGGAATAAATAGATCAAGATCAAACTAAATACGACCAACCAAGACCCTGTGAGTAGGTGTGACTTACTTTGTAATACTCCTGAATTTCCTGTGTAAGACAGGAGTATTCCTGGCTTACTCCTAGAATTCAGATGTAAATCGGGATTACTACTAAAGTAAGTTACTGTAAAATCTGTGTCAAACGGGCCAAACGTGAATAACTATCAGCTTCATTTCTTAGTATAGTACATATGCCACCCAATGCCCATGCCTAAAAACATATATTGTCAGCACTATTCTTACACTGAAAACAAAAATCCAGGAACAACCATGAGCAATGGATACTAAGATACAGTATACTGTTATAAAATAATTACATTTGAGCCATAAGGTGGTCACAAGGTTCAGTTTCAGCCGAATAAATCATATAAATACAATGAAGAGAAAAGATATTAAAAAACTGCTATTAATGACATTCTTAGGATCGCTGGCTCATCAGACTATGAACAGGCGAACACGGGCATAACAAAGAAATGTACACTTCTAGTGTGAAAATGTATACATCCAAAAACTCTGCTCCAAGTATCTGTGCAGCATTACATTTCTAAAGCACGATCAACGACCTGTTTTCCTAGTAAGAGTTGCCCACATGAGAAACTGTCATTTCAAAACGGTAAACCCTAATATTAGTGAAAGGTCGCACCAAGACTGCACCACCCCACGTGAAGTACATACCAGGGCTAGAGTATAAATGTTCTTCCAATACTAGGCTAGGCCAGGCCACTCGAGCCACCAAAATAGGAAACAGATAAAAAAATTAATGCAACGTCCCCAAAGGTGAGCTCCAATCTTCCAGATATTAATCAATCAGAATTTGTAAGGCACAACTGCTTCACCCATGACTATCTCGAGGCGCTGTGGGATCATGCTGCCTGTACCTATTGGCTGAACATCGTGGTCTTGAGGATATCATAATAGTATGATAGTAATATTGGCCGCAAGCCTACTAAAGTCCATACACACACACATTAATGTTCAAAATTATTTATTTAAAGAGACACTGGTCAATGAACTATAAGAAATCGAGTTTGGTGCAGAGTGCGGAAGTATTTCCACTATTGCAGTCTCACGTGCAAGCTTACATATATATACAAACTGGCACTCTTAACTGTTGACAAAGCCGAAACACGACCTAGATTCAAGCTGCTGAGATTTTTGTCAATAAAGTAATGGACAACTTGCGCCCAGATTGCAGATTTCTCCTTCTATTTGGAAGAGAAAAAAAAAATATATATATATATATATTACCTACTGGCGGTCGCCAGTAGGTAGTTATAGTTAGGATTGGCTACCATAGGAAATCCGCAACATTCTATTGGTAATAACTCTGGCGTCGGTTGAGGAATGTGTGTAATTTTCCAAAATTTGGGCCAGCTCTGCTGCGCTCCTTCCCTGAAAGTTTCAGGGGGATTCGTGAAGTGGGGGCTGAGAAAAAAGGGGGGTCCCAAAACGTCTTTTCCCCATGTTAATTTCCATAGGACGGTCTGACAAGTCTACAGCCCGTACCGCTGAACGGAATTACGGCAAACTTGGCAAAATTGTAGGGACTGGTACGCAGATGTGCCTTTGCTATATTTGCTGAAAATTGCTCCAGTGGTTTTTTTGAAAATTAACTTCAAAAACACATATATATCTATAGGCGCTCTCTAAGCGCTCACGGGTGCGCGTACCTGGGAGCGCACCCGGCGCGCTACGGGAGTGCGCGAGCGGAAAGCTGATTGGCTGTCGGGTGTCTGTCAACATTCTAAACAGTCCGGAGAGTCCGCCATCTCGTGTCTCGGTAGAATCGAGACACAAGAGGTGAAAAAAGAAAGGGGGATATAATTAAAAGGGGGCAGTGTAGACACCCCCTGACCCCCTAGGTTTTCTGAGGGGGGCCTATAAGGACCCTGAAGGGAAAAAAACGTGTTTTTTTTCAAATTTTCGTGGGGTAAGCGCTGGGTGCGTTCCCGGGTACGCTCTCCGGTACGCGCACCCTGAGTGCACCCCGGGAAAAACAGTGTAAAAAAATAGAGTAAAAAAATAATGTTGAGTGTTTAGAGGAAAGTGATGCATTGCTGGAGTGTGTCACAAAAATGATGCAACTCCAGCAATACATCCTTTCACATGGGGCAAGTGCCATGTGAAAGGGCCTGCATCAGTCTAACGCCTGCTGTTAAGCAGGCGCAAGATTTGGACGCAACGGCGTCATAAAAGTGACGAGGTGAAATCTCATAGATTTCACTGCGTCACCTCTACGACCCTTTCTTGCGTCAATACACCCCTTTTGCATACATTACACCTGAAGTAGGTATAATGTGGTGCAGGGGTTTACAAAGTGACGCATCTACCTAGATGCGTCACTTTGTAAATATGACTGAACAAGGTGCATTTTTTACAGCACTGGTGCGTCACAAAAAGTGACACACCAGTGGCGTAAAAGTGACGCATGGCCTCATAAATGAGGCCTTCAGTCTTCTACTCATGCGTCATATTTAATATATGATGCATTATGTCGCAAGTACTTACAGATACGTCAGTATTTCAGACGTATCTGGAAGCGCAAAAGTGATGCATTGCTGGGATGTGTCACAAAAGTGACACAACTCCAGCAATGCATCCTTTCACATGGGGCAAGTCCCATGTGAAAGGGCCAGCATCAGTCTTACGCCTGCTGTGAGACAGACGCAAGATTTTGACACAACGGCGTCCTAAAAGTGACGCAGTGAAATCTCATAGATTTCACTGCGTCACCTCTACGACCCTTTCTTGCGTCAATACACCCCTTTTGCATACATTACACCTGACGTAGGTATAATGTGGCGCAGGGGTTTACAAAGTGGCGCATCTACCTAGATGCGTCACTTTGTAAATATGACTGAACAAGGTGCATTTTTTACAGCACTGGTGCGTCACAAAAAGTGACACACCGGTGGCGTAAAAGTGACGCATGGCCTCATAAATGAGGCCTTCAGTCTTCTACACGTGCGTCATATTTAATATATGGTGCATTATGTCGCAAGTACTTACAGATACGTTAGTATTTCAGACGTATCTGTAAGCGCAAAAGTGATGCATTGCTGGAGTGTGTCACAAAAGTGACACAACTCCAGCAATGCATCCTTTCACATGGGGCCAGGCCCATGTTAAAGGACCTGCGCCAGTGTTACGCCTGCTGTGAGGCAGGTGCAAAAATGAGGCCTTCAGTCTTCTACTCTTACTTTTTCTTTCACTTTCTCTGTTTCTTCACTGCCTTACTTACCTGGTCTCACACTTACTTGTCTTTATCCAGTCTGTATCTCCACTCTTTCCAAAACATCACTGCTCTTTTCTTACCCTTCCACCCCCCGTTCCTTTACTACATTTTCTTCGCATATCCACATTTCCCATGTTCACTCTCCTTCTCCTCACTCTCCTTCCCCACACTCACCTTCTTTCAGTCCCCCTACTTCACTTACCTTCTCCTCTCGTCCCTTTCTGTGCTTTCTTACTCATTTTTCTCTCCTTTACCAATGCACTCCACTTCACTTACTCTTTTTCATTTTTTTAAGAACACAGCTCTTTGATGAGAATTGGAGGTAGTTCTGAAAATAACTTTTTTTCTTCTTTTTTCCTTTTTTAGAACAAAAACAAAAACAGGGAATGGGAAACTGCTCAACAGGAGCAAAAAAAAAAAAAACAAATTTAGGGCTGGGAACGGCAGCGATGGTTTTCCAATGCTTGAACCATGAGCAGAACACTTTGTTCCCCATAGCAAAGTAGCTGATCACAGTCTCTGCATTTAATAACGCCTTTATTAAAAGCAGGCTGAATGTTAGGAATCAGCTCTTGCGATCGCCCCCTCACTGAAGTAGTTGCTCCTCCGGTTGAAGTAGAGGCCCCATCACTGGGAACCTCTTGTGCCAGAGCCCTGACACTCTCCCGGGCAAAGTTCTGGGGGTGCCTCCTCTCGACATGGCGAATCATAGTGGAGTTTCCAAAAGAATATTTCTTGGTGGGGTCACCCCATGACAGGACAGTGTGACAAATCCTGCACTCCACCTTTGGAGCATTTACTTTTTTCTGGTCATTTGGAATGGAAAAAAACTTCCATATGAAGTGTTCTTTTATTTTCGGCTGAGGAACCTCTTCATCAAGAAATTAATTTGAGTCATCTTCACTGCTGGATGGTCTGGCAGCCATGGTAATCCAAGATATTAATCCAACAAAGATCCGACAGCAGAAAGACAGGTCTTGCAGTCACAAAAGTGAAAGAAGAAGTGAAGGAAATGGGTGGGGATTTCATTCTTTGTAAAAAAAACTGTTAGCAATCAAAGAAAAGAGTGTTTTTAAGGTCACTTGACGCGCTTACGCTGCGCACACCGAAGCACTTCCGGGGGCGCTTACGCGGCGCGAACGTAGGTGCGAACGTAGGCGCTTACGCGGCGCGAACGTAGGCGCTTCCTGGGACGCTTACGCAGCGCGCCTAAGTGACGTTTCGATAGATTTACGGAAATGCAAAATCATTTTCATTTCGTAAATCAAAAATACTGCTTTTATAAGTATGGTACTAAATGTCTTCCATTATTATTTACTTTTCATACATATTTTTTTTACGAATGCAGAAATAGCGCTGTCGGTGCGCTCTCGGGAGAGCTTACCGGTGCGCGCACCCGGAGCGCACCGGGAAAAAATGTTAAAAAAAATATATACATTTAACAAATGTTTTAAAAAAATATATATATATATAATTAATTGTTGTAAAAAACAGCTAACAAAAAAAAATAATCCTAGGTTACAAAGTCGATATACAAATGAATTAGCTTTTAAAAAAACTATGACATTCACTAAAAAAACATAGGTTTCACAATCGTTATAGTTAGGAATTAGCTTTTAAAAATCCTTTGAAATTCACTGAAAAAACCATAGGTTTCACACTCATTATAGCTAGGACATAGCATTTAAAAAACCTTTGAAATTCACTGAAAAAACCATAGGTTTCACACTCGTTATAGCTAGGAATTAGCATTTAATAAACCTTTGAAATTCAGTGAAAAAACCATAGGTTTCACACCAGTTATAGTTAGCTGAACAGTTTACTCGTACAAAACCATTGAAATTCCCACGTTATAGTTAGTTGGACTCACTATAACTCGCGCGCCCGCAATCCACTGCTGATGATGTCACACATTACATCATTCATGACATGGTCAGTGACATCACTGATGACATCATTGATGACATCTCAAATGTACTTACACTTGTGTGATCAAGCGCTCTCTGGAGTGCGAAACGCGTCACGTTGGTTTATGGAGTAATAAATTCAACTTTTGTGGACTGGTACGTGGACTGTGGTTTTGTTTAACGACGCCTGAGTATTCGCTAAGGAACGCCGTTTCAAAAGGATATTGTAAGCCGGTGGCTCCACCGGAACGAGTCACCCCAGCTGAAGACGAGGGGTTGTCAGAAGGAGCAAACGTGAGAACTGCACGAATAAATGAGATAAGACCTCTATTTGGATAGAACACCATTCCAATATGGCGCCCATAGTGGCCTAAAAGGGGTATAGTCCTATGTTTCTGTCAATGCTCACGAATTGTTTGTTTATTTAATGGGATGCATGATACTGACGAATGACACACTGACGAAGGCTCACGCCGAAACGCGTCTGTGCTTATCTGTTCCCTTGGATTAAAAACTTTGGTTGACTCTTGGACTGCGAGTGCTGCCTCTTTCTTGTGCAAACGAAGGAGAGCTTGAGCGACAATATATATATATATATATATATATATATATATATTTTTTTTTTTTATTTTTTTTTCGATGCTACAAGGAAAAGGCTGGCCCAAGGTACCCAACGGGTGAATACATATGTCACCTCAGAATCGGAAGTCTCAGCATCGGAAGACGAGTCGACCAGAACAAATGGAAGACAAAACATGGGACCCATCCCAGCCGAGCCTTTTTTAGACGAATTTCAAGTCATGCAGGAAACGCGACAACGTCCCCCGCCCCAGAAGGCGAAAAAAGCCACAAAAAAAGGAGGAAGACCAGACGCGGCAGAAGGGGCCGCACAAGATACAGCACCCATGGTAACCCGAAGCAGGGGCAGGAGGGGGAGACGCTAAAACAAGAAAACACCATAATAAACCTCTCTCAGAGAAAACTTACGATCCACGAAGAACAAGTACTGAGAAGAGGCATGACTTTCTGCCCTACAGCCAAATTTGATCCAGTAGAAACAAGAATCGACATCTTCAAGTTCGTACGGAAATTGAAACTGGACAAAATCTTTGCTAATCGTCCCCAACCAGAATTAGCAACAAGCACTGGTACAACCAATGGTACAACTAATGATCTCATCGATGATGACCTGTCCCTCCTTCAGATCACACACTCCTTGGCAGGCACTGAAGATTTGCCAAGCTCAAGTGAAGTATTCAGGAGGGAAGAGATTACACAAAGAAGAGATCCAAGCAACCTTAAGAGGAAATCTAGGTTCCTGCTGCGCGTAACACATGATGCCATTGATGTCTTCAATGATGCGATCTTACAGGATCTGGACAAACTCGCTGCTAAAGAAGTGAAAATTTCTAGAAACAATTCCAACATCTCCAGCATGGAATGGCAAGCCATAAAATCGCTGAAGGAAGACAACTTGATAGAGATCAAACCCTCAGACAAGGGAGGAAACATAGTTATCTTTGACAAAGATCAATATAAACTAGAGGCATTAAGACAACTGGAATACAGAGACTGCTACGAGGTGATTAACAAAAATGACTTCGAGAAATGTGTCTCGGAGTATCATGGACTATTGAGGACGTGGCTGGATGAGGGCATGCTAAGTAAAAGTGAACATGAATATCTGCATTGCGAACATCCGATTATTCCCACCTTTTACCACCTGCCGAAGGTGCATAAAGACATCAAGCACCCACCAGGGAGACCAATCGTCTCATCCATAGGCAGTCTCTTAGAAGCAACCTCTAGATTCATTGACAATTATTTATCTCCATATGTCAAAGATCTCCCTTCTTTTGTAAGAGACACTCAAGACTTCCTAAGGATAATTGATGGTATACATTGGGACAACGACATGTTATTCATCACTCTAGATGTCGCCAATTTGTACACCTGCATAGGGCATCAAGATGGATTTCAAGCAATTGATTGGTTCTTGAAAAAGAAAAACATGCAATTTCACCAACATAATCGCATGTTATTGAGAATGACTGAATTCTGTCTCTACAACAATATATTTTTATTCTCAGGTACATTGTATCGTCAAATTAGGGGGACCGCCATGGGCACGTGCTTCGCCCCCAGCTACGCGAACCTTTTCGTGGGTTGGTGGGAGAAGCACGTGGCCTGGGGGGGAACACTGGCTAGACCACATTATGGTCTGGACTAGATACATTGATGACCTGTTTGTCGTGTGGTGGGGCGACAGGCCCTCGGCTGAGAGGTTTGTGGCAACACTAGACGACAACAGTCGCAACCTGAGATTCACCAGTGAAATAAGTGAGAAGTCAGTCCACTATCTAGATCTTGAGGTGTTTGCGGCAGGAGGTATTATCCAAACTAAACTCTACCGCAAACCGACGGCAGGAAATGCCGTCTTACACGCCGCCAGTCACCATCCAAGATCAATGGTAAAAAACATCCCTTATGGTGAAATGTTGCGCATAAAACGAAATTGCTCTGAACACAGCGATTTCCTACAGGCGCAAGAAGCTGCGATGTCCAGATTTCTAGAACGAGGCTATTCTAAAACATCTCTATCAGAAGCCTCCAAAAAAGTGGAACTAAAAAACAGAAAAGATCTCCTGGTGAATAAAAACCTAAGCAAAACAGTAGAGACGGAATCTGTAACAAGAATGATAACAACTTACAACATGAGGTCAAAAGAGTTGGTTCAAATCTTCAACAATAATTGGCATATTCTGACCACAGACAACATTCTAAAGAACAGAATATCGCCTAGACCATTGATCACATACAGACGTTGTCAATCAATAGGTGACCATCTTACTAGAAGTCACTACAGGGACCCCCCGAAACCACCCAGATCTAAACCCATACATGGTTTTTACCCTTGCATGCATTGCAAAGCATGCAAATACAGTCAGAAGAAGACCAAATATGAGGGTAGGCCAAATGATCCCCGACCAACAAGAACCATCACCAAGTTCCTGAATTGCAATTCGGAATTTGTGATATATTGTCTTGTCTGCCCGTGCTCCAAGAGGTATGTTGGTAGTACAATCAATCCAGCAAAGAAGCGCATCTTGGAGCACATGCGTGCCATCACCAACAGGGATAAAAACTATCCGGTGGCACGCCACTTCGAAACCCACCATAATAGCAACAGAGATCTACTGTCCTTTTATCTGATAGATCAATTGGAAAGGCAGGAAAGAGGTGGAGATAAGATCAGAACCCTCAGGGCAATGGAGTCAAGATATATCATCGACCTCCAAACTATGAAGCCGATAGGTCTAAACAATGACGAAGAACTCTGGGTACACCTGGATTAAGACATAAAGGGGCTTACTGTAAAAGGATAGAATTGCAACATCTGAAACTAAAATAAGGTACTATCATCTGCCACACTCTCCCCCCATACGCAATGTTCATAGTATTATGAAATCTGTACATTTATACTAGGGAGTCACATGCCCAAACAGGGCTAGATGTACGAAAACAAAACAAAAAATGCCCATTCAGGGCTTTATAGAAAAGGTGACTTGCATGACACGTATGTAAATATGATGAGAGAGGGACTAAATATGCACGGTGCACTTTAATAGAATGTTGTTAACATGAAGGGTATAAAATACACCTATCTTTCGATATTCGAAAATGTAGTACTTTATGTAAATATTTGCAGAAGACTCGCAATTTATACCAACTTATGATATTCCAACATTTCTGTGTATACATAGAAACATTTGCATTGCGTGTATATGTGTATATATATGAATTCATTACTGTCACATGCATATACTCTCCTGTCACCGAGTAAGTCACGAAATTTACAAATGAATTACATAGGGATTCCTTCCCTTGTTGTTTTTAACTGCACGAGCACTTTATCAATTGCCACTTTTTCCGTGTTTCATTATGAACTAATATGCATTTGCACTTTACAATATGTCTGCCACTATTCTACCTTATTGTTGGCTTAGTCCTCTTTTGATAACTATTAAGAGGTGGAGATAAAATGGCAAGTTTTGTTATGCACATTGACACTGAGGAAGCCGTTTCATGGCGAAACGCGTTTGTCTTTGATGGGGTAATGGGGGTCTGCCATTAAACCACAAAATCATCAGCTTGGAGTGCCGTCTGCTTTCTTTCGACATAAGCGAGCGTGTAGCTATATATATATATATATATATATATATATATATATATATATATATATATATATATATATATATATATATATATATATATATATATATATATATAGTGCCTAGAAAGAATGCAGGACCTTTATTTTTAACTGATTGTAATTGTGCACTGTGGGTAATGCCTGAGGTTTACGCTTGGGCATAAAGTGAAAAACGTCTTAAAAATGCTCGTTGTGAGCTCTGCTCCCAGTAATTTGCAATTTTAGTCTCAACTTTCTACTATAGAAATATGAGTACATTATGCATATTCACATGCTGACAGGTTAATGTAAATATTCTACTATAAGCAATGGGTCACAATTAGATTGAACAAGTACAGTAGGCTGTTTCAAAGCATCAAATGTGTTCAGTGCATCTAATTCATTAAGTCTGAGGTACACTATTCAAATACCGAATCTCCTTTCGAAATAACAAAGGTAAAACAAAATGGTCACATTTTTTACACCTTATATATATAGCTTGATAAACGTTAGTCGTAACAGAATACGAGTTTCTATTTTTAAAAGTGAAAAATCCTGGTATTTCCAGGTATAAATACACATAATTTAATTAGTGCCTTTGTCACACTTACATTTATATGAATTATATGGTTTCAAGCTTATTTGGAAATACAGAAGAAGACAACGCAAGTGTAAAACCCAACATTTTTCCTAATCAATGCTGTAAATCACTGAAATAACCTGCTGGAGCAATACAAATAACTGGAAGAAATGTGTTGATTGATTTCAAGAAGTGGTTTTAATTTTCTTTCTGTTTGTGTATAGTAACACAACGTTCCTTCAGTGGCCAATTCTGATGAAAGCTTGTCTTTTTCTGGGACTATTTCCGTGTTTAATGTTTTCTCACCGCAGCACTTATTTACTACTGTATTCCTAACAATATGCCACTTTCTGCGTTAATGCCCTGCACAGCTGACTTTGCCAAATGCCATGTATTCACCACCTATTAAACATTAATCTCTCTGTGCAGTCCACCTCACAGACTTCAAATATGAATGTGAACAAAGACAAAGTAGGTTTGGCTTGCTATTAATTTCACTGTTTTTAGGTCTGCACGGTATAGTGTTACCAGTTGTTTAACATATTCATAGAGTGGGCTTTGACTTGGAGTATTACTATCTCACATTGTTTTACTGGCCATTTGGTATATCATTCCGCATTCCAGGAAGTGATTACACTGAAATGCACGAGAGACTATTTTATATTTGATAATTAAACTAATTCTCACATTCTTTGCCACATTCAACGCTATATGTTTTATGTGCATCCTATAAAGAAAGCAATCCTCTTTTGCTAATTGTTTTCCAGCACTGACAAAGTCATCAGGACACGTTTAATGGGATCAGCAGCATTTGAGCATGCAATGTATGTAAACAGCATTCCTGGATGCCTGCGTTTACATGCCAGAATTATTGGCTTTGCAAAGGCTTGTTACTGAGAAGCACTTCAAAAAACCTGACACTGATTAATTTTTCGTTATTAAATAAGAAATGACTTATCTTTTATTTAGCAGCTGCGACATAAAATCACATATTAACTAGGATAATCTAACAGATGGAAATTTGCTTTTGTCCTATTAAATATGCAGAATATTTGAAAATGCTAACTTGTATAATAAATATGCATGAAGTGCTTAACGTGCAGGTAGTCTGGTTGGGGTGTGATACGCCCGCCAAAAGAAGAAGCGCACCAGAAAAGCTTTGATGAGGAGGGGTGGGCTGAGAAAGGGGTGGGGGGGGGGAGTGCAACATGAATGGACGGGTAGGAAAAGGAACAAAATGGCAGAATGTACTACATGCTGAGAAAGAATGAGAGGGACAGCCTCGAATGCTTAGAGAATCTAGAGGCGAGGAAGAGCATTGACGGGAGTTTGTGGTGAAAGGAACGACAAGTGAGGTAAGAGGTGAGAAAAAGCATTCTGACACAAGGAGGGACGGAATAACCATCATCATGACGTTCATAGACTTTTTTTTAGTGACCCACCTGCCTCCAAAGTAGCATCCAAGGATGGTTTGGCTTGAAGACGACAGACACTGTGGGGCAGATTTACAATAACTGGCGTATCCTCAGGGATGCGCCAGTTATTGTGCGCCGCAGCTCCGCCACCCATGGTGCGCCGCATTTACAATGCGGCGCACCGTGGGGCAAAAACGGCACAGATGCGTGAGACATCTGTGCCGTAAAGGCGGCGCATTCCTGGAGTTGCGTCGCAAGCGCGACGCAGCTCCAGCAAGGCTCGGGGGTGCCCTATCTGCCCAATGCTGCGTCAAGCCTTACGCCTGCTTCAAGCAGGCACAGGGTTTTGACGCAGCATTGGCCTAAAAGTGACTGAGTGAAATCTTGTAGATTTCACTCAGCCACTTTTAGGAGGCGTTCCTGCGCAGAAACGCCCCCACCCCGCGCCGGAACGCCTTCTTACGGCGCAGGGCTTTACAACGTGACGCATCTCCCAAATGCGTCACGTTGTAGATACCCCACACCATGGCTCATCTTTTGCGCCGCCGCTGCATCACAAAAGTGACGCAACGGCGGCGTAAAAGAGGCGCAAGGGGCTTGTAAATCTGTCCCTCTGAATCTAAACATAGTACTAAAGGAAAAGTGAGGCTGTCAATACTTTCCATTCTGCTAAATATGACTGTTCCATATGTTCAGCGCAGGAAGAAGAGCGTTCTGACACTTGGATGGAAATGATAAACAAACTCTGTTGCCTCAAGTGGTCATTCAGAAATGAAGTACAAAGCAGGGTACACTAAGCAAATGGCACTATTGGGAAAATAATGGTGAAACTTAGACATCTGATAAGCAAGGTCATTGTGGTGAAGCACTGTGCCTTGAAACACAACCCTTTTTACCTTGAAGCTTATTAATCATCAATGACCTCGCACTTCACACCCTACCTCACCACTCCCAGTCAGGTTTTCGAAGCACGTCAGCATGGAAATAGCACTCATTGCAGTCACAGGCAACATCTGTACCATACTGGACTGGGGAAAAACCTCTGCGCTCGTCGTGCTCGACCTCTCCGCTGCTTTTGATACAGTATCACACTCCACTATCATCAGAAGGGTGCACAATAAAGGCATCCAAGGACCGGCCTTCGACTAGATTTGATCCTTCCTCACAGGGAAAAGACAGAGTCAGACTACGACCATACACATCAGTACCTAAGAACTTGATCTATGGAGTCCCCAAGGGTGCATCACTCAGCCTAACCCTGTTCAACATTTACATGACTCCGCTCACCAACTTCATCAGAGCACATGGCTTCTCCATCACTTCCTATGCCGACGGCACTCAACTCATGTTATCAATGTCTGACAAGACCACCAGAACTAACTTCGCCAAAAGCATGATCAACGTAGCAGAGTGGATGAAAGCCAATTGCCTGAAACTCAACTCTGGCTAGATGGAAGTGCTGATCTTCAGGACCAGGAACCTCCCGAAGACTCCAGCTGGCGGCCCACAGAGCTTGGACCCACACCAACCAACTACACAAGAAAACTGAGACTCATCCTCAATGACAAATTCAACATAGCAGCACAGGTCAATGAAGTCAACTCCTCCTGCTTTGCAAAATCTTCAAATGGATTACCAGGAATACCAGACGCACCATCACACAAGCCCTTTTGACAAGCAGACTAGACTTCGGCTATGCACTCTATCCCAGAATCTCCAATCACCTCCTCCACCAACTCCATACCATCCAGAACGCCACAGCAAGACTCATTCTGACCTCCCATGGCACACCCACATCACACCTCATCCCAGAGAGCTCCACTGACTGACTATACATAAAGGGTGAGGGATTCAAAATTCTCATGCACGCACACAAGGCACTGCAAAACATATGACCAACATACTTTACCAACCACCATCACTTCCACCAACCCACCAGACGCCTGCTCTCAGCCTCAGTCCCACACTCGCACAAACACCTAATATCGGCAAAAGCAAAACAGGAGGTTTGGCATTCTGCCACATTGCACCCAAAACCTGGAATGACCATCCTCTATACATCAGAGCCTCCTCCTCTCTTCTTGAATTCTACAAGAAGCTGAAGACCTGGCTCTTCGATTAAGCTTTGAGGCTGGTTCACTCTCTACACCATCTGACACTGCCTATACACCTTCTCCAGCGCCTGGATATCCTACTGGGTAATAAGCTGTGCTCTAGGAATACAATTAACTCATTAAGAGGGGTGATAAATAAATGTATATATGTATTTATAAATGACTATGTGTGAAATATCAGTTTAGCGTGAAGCAACCCAAAGGCAGAGAAGGGCTGTACAGGTTCAAAGGCAAAAATACAGTCAAGTGATTTGAGAGGTACTTGATTTGTGGACTGTTACTGCAGCATGACATTTCATTTAAAGAGGTGCGTTCAAATCTTTCCTAAATTGGAACAGGATCAGAGCATTCTCATTTACACAGGGATGCTGTTCTACTTTGTCACCAGTCGGATGGTGTCTGGGTGCGGGTATGCTGAGAGACACCAGAGATGGAGAGCCTGTCAGCCAAATAGGTGGAGGTGCAAGTTGTGATGGCTTTCTAAAAGATGCTGCTGCTTTGAAGCTGGCGTGGGGCAGCAAGCAGGGCCAGTGGAGTTTCATCAGGATGGGGTTAATGTGATCCTATTTGTTAAGGCCCTGGAGACATGCTGCTTATTGGATACCCTTAATGGGGGCCACTGTGGAGTCTCGTAGGACATGAAGCAGGGTGTTTCCACCATCCGGGTACAAGAGTATGACAGCTGGATCAAGCACTTTCTGGGAGGATAGTATACTTTCTTCAGTAAAGAGAGTTGGTACCAGGATGCAAACTATTCTCTTGCTCTCGACTAGAGATTCTATTTTATTTATTGTGTTTATTTTTTGTGTACTGATGCTGCACCATAAAGTATTCATGTAGTGTACAGAGAATATGGCATTAAAATGTATTGGAGTAAAGAACTAAACAATACATATCAAGAGATAACTGGTTAAATGCAACAGAATGTCATAGCTAAGTTCAGCCTGAGTGAGAAAATTAGATCTTGTGATTGGTTCCCTACAGAGAGAGTAAGTTGAGTTCTTTAATTATCCAGGAGAGTGTTCCATACTGATGTTGTCACATCTGTGATGACTTGATGCTGTGCTTAGAAAGGGCTGAATCTTAGGGCCAGATGTAGGTGGCCATTTACCGACTGGTAACGGCCGATTTCGGCCATTACCGACCGGTAAATGGTCATTTGTGATGTAGGGGCCCTATTTTACCGATTCGGTAAATTTACCGAATCGGTAAAATCCCGATTCGGTATTTTTACTGATTCTGTAAGTTCCTGATGTAGGTGGGACTCTTCTGAGTCCCACAGGCCTTACAGAATCGGTATTTTACCACCCAATCCAATTGGGTGGTAAAATACCGAATCCAGGTGTGCATGCACACCTGTGCCATGTGACACACAGACATGCCCTTAGGGCATGTCTGTGTGCCACATGGCACACAAGCCTGTAATTGGGGTGCTAGAGGGTGTCAAAGTGACAACCCCTGCACCCTTGCAAGAATAGGTAATTACCGAATCGGTAAATACCGATTCGGTATTCCACATTGATTCCTATGGGCTTCAAGGCCCATAGGAATCAATGGGGGATACCGATTCGGTATTTACAGAATCGGTAAATACCGAATCTTACAGATTCGGTATTTACCGATTCAGAATTACCTACATTCCCCCACCTCTAATTTACCACTTCTTAAATACCGAATCGGTATGATTCGGTATTTTAGAAGTGGTAAATTAGAATTACCTACATCGGGCCCTTAGTGCTTCCAGGCAAGGGAGATGGATGTCTGCCTTCTCCGGAGTCTGACCAACTGATGCATGAGTAACACTCCATCGTGACTGGGCAAAACAGACAACACTTAATTGATGGAGTAATTGTGTGGACACACTGCCTACAGAACAGGCAATATGAGAAGAGACAAGGTAAGAGCGAAGGAGAGGGGGGAGACAGAACCTATGATGACAGAATGGCCAAGAGGAGGGGACAGCAACCTTGCGAAGAATGAGATTGAGAAGAGTGACAAGGGGCCCTTGTGACTGGATGGACAGTTGAAGAAGGAAATTACAGACATAGATCATGTAATATATGGCAGGATATAGACGGGAGGAAAGGAGAGATAGAGAACAGTGATGAACGGGGGATGGGAGATTGTAGGAGAGACTGAAAGCCTGGGATGCATGGGGGAAGGAATGTAAGGAAAAGCAGATAACCTAGAATGAATGAGTTGCAGGAAGATAGAAAGAGAGGAGACAGACAGTGTGTGTGAATGCCAGAAAAGGTTGTAGGGATGATGAGAAGTCTTGTGCAAAAAATATTTACATTGAAAATGTATGTGTGACTATACAAAGGTCTGATGTTTCTAGTTCTTATAGGTTTCTATGAAAATTGTACTCTTCGGTAAATTGTATGTTTGTACATATCACAAGTTTATTGGTGTTGCACCTTTGTTTATACGCTATATTTCTTTCCAGCAAATGTGCTTATATATTTTTTGTTTCAGTATGTTTTGGGATGTATGTGAGCGACTGAAAATGTAATTTTCTTTAAACTGTGCATTTCTACATGCTGTTACATTGGTAGTATGTTTGTACATGTTATGTGCACTATTAAGCACATTTGGCCAATGGCGTCCACCAGCCTAGTAGACGCTTGTCCTCCGTATCTTTACTTCCCTGACAGTACATCAGGGAATTTTCACAGTAGGAGCACCTACAGACATGGAGTGAGCACTTTCAGTGAAAATACGGTGTCAATAAAGTTGCCCTCCAATCAGGGGTGTAGCTTCGGGTGGGGGGGTAGTTGGGTACAGGTGCTTTTAGTCAGGTATTGTGAGATTCCAGTCGGATTTCACCAGTAATTTTTACTTACATGCAGAAAAAAATACACATGGCAGGCTTCAAAGCGTTGTTTTTGGTTTCCCCAAAACAAGCTCACAAACAAAATAGCAAGCCCCATTGCACTTGTTGTTTTTCCCTAGTGCCTATGGATCATTATTGATTTTCGAGATCGCCATGCTTTCCATTGCGGACCTTAGCAAAAACACCTCAACGACAGAAGGACAGTCTTCCAGTGGGCATTTCGATGTGCCCAAGCCATTGGCCCAGTGGCTGATGGGCCCTGGGCTGCTGGTGGGTTGTTTTGATGGGAGAGCCACGTACAGATCCACTGAGAAAATTAAAGATGTGCACTATCTGTTGGCTTTGGTTCATTTCACAGCACTAAACATGATCCCTTAATCCATGAAACTTGGTGCGTGTGGTGAGGGCTTTACCTTTTTTCCTGTGATCTAACTGGAGCGTATGGAATGGTTTTAAGGCACGTTTGATACAATATAACTTTTTTTAATGTAAATTAAATATATAGCTGCCTGAATATGTACTCTATCCAACTTTCGAAGTGCTTTTTGGAGGCGTGGGTAGCTGCAGACCAGTAAAGCCATGAGGAGTTGTGACAATGGAATAGTATCCATCCATTCGCCTTGGGTAGCTTCCAAGATGGCTGACCCTCATGGTAGAAAGTGGAGCTCAATTTTTTTTTAATTGATGACCTCATAGGTTTTTTCCTCTACTATATATAGGATGGAATGCTTTAATTAGAGCCACGGGAACACGTTAATGCACCATAGTTGTATTTTTAGTTCATTTTAGTACTTTGCCTGCATTAAAGCCTTCCTTTTAATTGATGTTAGCTGACTAGCCACTATTTATTTAATTTCTATAATGTGTTGTATTGTATTGCTTTTTTGTGACTGCCCATCACTTTTCAGAAGATCCTTCTTATTGTGAAAGCTTCCACATAGAGAAAGGATGACTTCCAGAGAAGGCTTCCTTCTCCAGCTTGGCCCATCTTGCGTGTGCACGAGCTTTAGTGCATGGCTCAGTGAAGTCTTTGCAAACCCTCTCACTCATAAGAAGGTCGGCAAACTCCTCAAATGTTTGTACGTTACATTTCTCTATATATCGTGGGGTTCCATATGGTATAGGTGACTTTAAGAAACGTACTGTACATGTGGTTGATTTTCATTGTTTCTAGGTTTTTCTACACCGCTCTGTCTGCATACCCTCACAGTCCGCTCCAAGCGCAGAGATACCACTTTCGGGGTCACTTCTAGCGCTATATAAACAAATAAATAAATACTTGTGCTCAAACATGTTGGAGGATGTTGATGAAGTTAAAAATGTGCCCCCCCCCCCTCCCCCCCTGGAAACATTTCTGCGGACGCCCATGTCTGTCTCTTGCAGAGACTCGAGCAAACGACGGTGGGCTCCATATCAGTGATCACGTCACTGCTGGGTAGTAGCTCTTAGATTTCGTTTTTCTCAAATAAATGGGAATAATTACCATCACCAACGTCACTGTACGTTTTTGAGCATTCCTTGCACGGAGCTACCATTAGCGTTTCCCTGCTGTTGACAGGGCACAGTATTTACGTGCTTTGATTCTGTTTTATGAAAAACTGAGAATATATGCAATTAGGAAAAATGTAGTCAGCTGTACTGCACATTTTTTTATTGACATAAATCTCTGAAAGAACATTAACAAACATTATTTGTTAGTATATGAAATTTGCTTCTCTAGTTGTAGGGTTTTATTGGTGGTATGTTTGTTTCTAATATATATACATTGCAGGTTTATGCGCAGTACAGTTGATATTTGTAGTATATTTCCATGCGGGGTTGGTTTCTATTCGCTGAATGCTACTGTGTGGTGTTTGTTCCTGTATGTATTCAAAAATTGTTCAGAGTTGTATATTTTGTGGGTTTCCGTATATGATAAGCATGTTTATGCACTATGGTTTCATGTATTGTGTCTTTCTTAATGTCAAGGGTTTCTCTCTGTCAAAGAGTTAAAACTGATGTTAGTTTTACACGTAAATTATACATGTAGACTGTGATACTTTTTCTTCTGTCACCAAATGTGTTGTCCTAGGGCTGCGTTTTTTCGCAGAGGCCCTCTAGGCGCACAGATGGTGCGGCTGACTCGTGCCTTCCCCAGGGGTGAGACTTGTCACAGACAGCCAGGCCCTGGAAGGGTAGCGCGGCATGTGCCTCGAGGTACCTGATAATTACACTTCATGCAGGCGCTGTCACCAGGCCCTGGGGACCATGAGATCGGGTTCAGAGGCGTGGATAATAGGATCAGCCGTGCTCACCGGGTGCCAGCACCAGCAGGGCGAGAACACCCCCAGCACTGGAGCAGCCCCTCTCAGCTCACTCACGCCTGACACGGGTAATCCTGGGCAGAGTGCGACTGATACGATCGAGCCCGCGTAGAGTGATCTGTGTGCTCCGGAGCTGGGGCAGGTTCCCCCCACATTCCCGCGCTAGGGCAGAGTGTTCTTCAAACTCGAAAGTCTGGTGGGAGTATTACAGATCATGGGCAGAGTATTCTTCATACTCTAGGCTAGCGCCTGGTGAGAGTATTCGAGATCATGGGCAGAGTATTCTTCATACTCTAGGCTAGCGCCTGGTGAGAGTATTCCAGATCATGGGCAGAGTATTTTTCATACTCGAGACTAGAGCCTGGTGAGAGTATTCCAGATCATGGGCAGAGTATTCTTCATACTCTAGGCTAGCGCCTGGTGACAGAAGTCCAGATCATGGGCAGAGTATTCTTCATACTCCAGACTAGCGCCTGGTGAGAGAAGTCCAGATCATGGGCAGAGTATTCTTCATACTCGACACTAGAGCCTGTTGAGAGTATTCCAGATCATGGGCAGAGTTTTCTTCATACTCGAGACTAGAGACTGGTGAGAGTATTCTAGATCATGGGCAGAGTATTCTTCATACTCTAGACTAGAGCCTGGTGAGAGTATTCCAGATCATGGGCAGAGAATTCTTCATACTCGAGACTAGAGCCTGGTGAGAGTATTCCAGATCATGGGCAGAGTATTCTTCATACTCGAGACTAGAGCCTGGTGAGAGTATTCCAGATCATGGGCAGAGAATTCTTCATACTTGAGACTAGAGCCTGGTGAGAGTAGTCCAGATTGTGGGCAGAGTATTCTTCATACTCTAGACTAGAGCCTGGTGGGAGTATTCCAGATCATGGGCAGAGTATTCTTCATACTCTAGACTAGAGCCTGGTGAGAGTATTCCAGAACATGGGCAGAGAATTCTTCATATTCGAGTCTAGAGCCTGGTGAGAGTATTCCTGATCATGGGCATAGTATTCTTCATACTCGAGACTAGAGCCTGGTGAGAGTATTCCAGATCATGGGCAGAGAATTCTTCATACTTGAGACTAGAGCCTGGTGAGAGTATTCCAGATCATGGGCAGAGTATTCTTCATACTCGAGACTAGAGCCTGGTGAGAGTATTCCAGATCATGGGCAGAGTATTCTTCATACTCGAGACTAGAGCCTGGTGAGAGAAGTCCAGATCATGGGCAGAGTATTCTTCATACTCCAGACTAGAGCCTGGTGAGAGTATTCCAGATCATGGGCAGAGTTTTCTTCATACTCGAGACTAGAGACTGGTGAGAGTATTCTAGATCATGGGCAGAGTATTCTTCATACTCTAGACTAGAGCCTGGTGAGAGTATTCCAAATCATGGGCAGAGAATTCTTCATACTCGAGACTAGAGCCTGGTGAGAGTATTCCAGATCATGGGCAGAGTATTCTTCATACTCGAGACTAGAGCCTGGTGAGAGTATTCCAGATCATGGGCAGAGAATTCTTCATACTTGAGACTAGAGCCTGGTGAGAGTAGTCCAGATTGTGGGCAGAGTATTCTTCATACTCTAGACTAGAGCCTGGTGAGAGTATTCCAGATCATGGGCAGAGTATTCTTCATACTCTAGACTAGAGCCTGGTGAGAGTATTCCAGAACATGGGCAGAGAATTCTTCATATTCGAGTCTAGAGCCTGGTGAGAGTATTCCTGATCATGGGCATAGTATTCTTCATACTCGAGACTAGAGCCTGGTGAGAGTATTCCAGATCATGGGCAGAGAATTCTTCATACTTGAGACTAGAGCCTGGTGAGAGTATTCCAGATCATGGGCAGAGTATTCTTCATACTCGAGACTAGAGCCTGGTGAGAGTATTCCAGATCATGGGCAGAGTATTCTTCATACTCGAGACTAGAGCCTGGTGAGAGTATTCCAGATCACGGGCAGAGTGTTCTTCATACTCTAGGCTAGCGCCTGGTGAGAGAAGTCCAGATCATGGGCAGAGTATTCTTCATATTCCAGACTAGCGCCTGGTGAGAGAAGTCCAGATCATGGGCAGAGTATTCTTCATACTCCAGACTAGCGCCTGGTGAGATTATTCCAGATCATGGGCGCAGTATTCTTCATACTCTAGAGCCTGGTGAGAGTATTCCAGATCATGGGCAGAGTTTTCTTCATACTCGAGACTAGAGACTGGTGAGAGTATTCTAGATCATGGGCAGAGTATTCTTCATACTCTAGACTAGAGCCTGGTGAGAGTATTCCAGATCATGGGCAGAGAATTCTTCATACTCGAGACTAGAGCCTGGTGAGAGTATTCCAGATCATGGGCAGAGTATTCTTCATACTCGAGACTAGAGCCTGGTGAGAGTATTCCAGATCATGAGCAGAGAATTCTTCATACTTGAGACTAGAGCCTGGTGAGAGTAGTCCAGATTGTGGGCAGAGTATTCTTCATACTCTAGACTAGAGCCTGGTGAGAGTATTCCAGATCATGGGCAGAGTATTCTTCATACTCGAGACTTGAGCCTGGTGAGAGTATTCCAGATCATGGGCAGAGTATTCTTCATACTCTAGACTAATGCCTGATGAGAGTATTCCAGATCATGGGCAGAGTGTTCTTCATACTCTAGGCTAGCGCCTGGTGAGAGAAGTCCAGATCATGGGCAGAGTATTCTTCATACTCTAGACTAACGCCTGATGAGAGTATTCCAGATCATGGGCAGAGTGTTCTTCATACTCTAGGCTAGCGCCTGGTGAGAGAAGTCCAGATCATGGGCAGAGTATTCTTCATAATCCAGACTAGCGCCTGGTGAGAGAAGTCCAGATCATGGGCAGAGTTTTCTTCATACTCGAGACTAGAGCCTGGTGAGAGTATTCCAGATCATGGGCAGAGTATTCTTCATACTCTAGACTAGAGCCTGGTGAGAGTATTCCAGATCATGGGCAGAGAATTCTTCATACTCGAGACTAGAGCCTGGTGAGAGTATTCCAGATCATGGGCAGAGTAATCTTCATACTCTAGACTAGAGCCTGGTGAGAGTATTCCAGATCATGGGCAGAGTGTTCTTCATACTCTAGGCTAGCGCCTGGTGAGAGAAGTCCAGATCATGGGCAGAGTATTCTTCATAATCCAGACTAGCGCCTGGTGAGAGAAGTCCAGATCATGGGCAGAGTATTCTTCATACTCCAGACTAGCGCCTGGTGAGAGTATTCCAGATCATGGGCAGAGTATTCTTTATACTCTAGAGCCTGATGAGAGTATTCAGATCATGGGCAGAGTTTTCTTCATACTCGAGACTAGAGCCTGGTGAGAGTATTCCAAATCATGGGCAGAGAATTCTTCATACTTGAGACTAGAGCCTGGTGAGAGTATTCCAGATCATGGGCAGAGTATTCTTCATACTCGAGACTAGAGCCTGGTGAGAGTATTCCAGATCATGGGCAGAGTATTCTTCATACTCGAGACTAGAGCCTGGTGAGAGTATTCCAGATCATGGGCAGAGTTTTCTTCATACTCGAGACTAGAGCCTGGTGAGAGTATTCCAGATCACGGGCAGAGTGTTCTTCATACTCTAGGCTAGCGCCTGGTGAGAGAAGTCCAGATCATGGGCAGAGTATTCTTCATATTCCAGACTAGCGCCTGGTGAGAGAAGTCCAGATCATGGGCAGAGTATTCTTCATACTCCAGACTAGCGCCTGGTGAGATTATTCCAGATCATGGGCGCAGTATTCTTCATACTCTAGAGCCTGGTGAGAGTATTCCAGATCATGGGCAGAGTTTTCTTCATACTCAAGACTAGAGCCTGGTGAGAGTATTCCAGATCATGGGCAGAGTATTCTTCATACTCTAGACTAGAGCCTGGTGAGAGTATTCCAGATCATGGACAGAGAATTCTTCACACTCAAGACTAGAGCCTGGTGAGAGTATTCCAGATCATGGGCAGAGTATTCTTCATACTCGAGACTAGAGCCTGGTGAGAGTATTCCAGATCATGGGCAGAAAATTCTTCATACTTGAGACTAGAGCCTGGTGAGAGTAGTCCCGATCATGGGCAGAGTATTCTTCATACTCGAGACTAGAGCCTGGTGAAAGTATTCCAGATCATGGGCAGAGTATTCTTCATACTCGAGACTTGAGCCTGGTGAGAGTATTCCAGATCATGGGCAGAGTATTCTTCATACTCTAGACTAGAGCCTGGTGAGAGTATTCCAGATCATGGGCAGAGTATTCTTCATAATCGAGACTAGAGCCTGGTGAGAGTATTCAAGATCATGGGCAGAGTATTCTTCATACTCTAGACTAGAGCCTGGTGAGAGTATTCCAGATCATGGGCAGAGAATTCTTCATACTCGAGACTAGGGCCTGGTGAGAGTATTCCAGATCATGGGCAGAGTATTCTTCATAATCCAGACTAGTGCCTGGTGAGAGAAGTCCAGATCATGGGCAGAGTATTCTTCATACTCCAGACTAGCGCCTGGTGAGAGTATTCCAGATCATGGGCAGAGTATTCTTTATACTCGAGAGCCTGGTGAGAGTATTCAGATCATGGGCAGAGTTTTCTTCATACTCGAGACTAGAGCCTGGTGAGAGTATTCCAGATCATGGGCAGAGTATTCTTCATACTCTAGACTAGAGCCTGGTGAGAGTATTCCAGATCATGGGCAGAGAATTCTTCATACTCGAGACTAGAGCCTGGTGAGAGTATTCCAGATCATGGGCAGAGTATTCTTCATACTCTAGACTAGAGCCTGGTGAGAGTATTCCAGATCATGGGCAGAGTGTTCTTCATACTCTAGGCTAGCGCCTGGTGAGAGAAGTCCAGATCATGGGCAGAGTATTCTTCATAATCCAGACTAGCACCTGGTGAGAGAAGTCCCGATCATGGGCAGAATATTCTTCATACTCCAGACTAGCGCCTGGTGAGAGTATTCCAGATCATGGGCAGAGTATTCTTTATACTCTAGAGCCTGGTGAGAGTATTCAGATCATGGGCAGAGTTTTCTTCATTCTCGAGACTAGAGCCTGGTGAGAGTATTCCAGATCATGGGCAGAGTATTCTTCATACTCTAGACTAGAGCCTGGTGAGAGTATTCCAGATCATGGGCAGAGAATTCTTCATACTCGAGACTAGAGCCTGGTGAGAGTATTCCAGATCATGGGCAGAGTATTCTTCATACTCTAGACTAGAGCCTGGTGAGAGTATTCCAGATCATGGGCAGAGAATTCTTCATACTCGAGACTAGAGCCTGGTGAGAGTATTCCAGATCATGGGTAGAGTATTCTTCATACTCGAGACTAGAGCCTGGTGAGAGTATTCCAGATCATGGGCAGAGAATTCTTCATACTTGAGACTAGAGCCTGGTGAGAGTAGTCCAGATCATGGGCAGAGTATTCTTCATACTCGAGACTAGAGCCTGGTGAGAGTATTCCAGATCATGGGCAGAGTATTCTTCATAATCGAGACTAGAGCCTGGTGAGAGTATTCAAGATCATGGGCAGAGTATTCTTCATACTCTAGACTAGAGCCTGGTGAGAGTATTCCAGATCATGGGCAGAGAATTCTTCATACTCGAGACTAGGGCCTGGTGAGAGTATTCCAGATCATGGGCAGAGTATTCTTCATACTCGAGACTAGAGCCTGGTGAGAGTATTCCAGATCATGGGCAGAGAATTCTTCATACTTGAGACTAGAGCCTGGTGAGAGTAGTCCAGATTGTGGGCAGAGTATTCTTCATACTCTAGACTAGAGCCTGGTGGGAGTATTCCAGATCATGGGCAGAGTATTCTTCATACTCTAGACTAGAGCCTGGTGAGAGTATTCCAGAACATGGGCAGAGAATTCTTCATATTCGAGTCTAGAGCCTGGTGAGAGTATTCCTGATCATGGGCATAGTATTCTTCATACTCGAGACTAGAGCCTGGTGAGAGTATTCCAGATCATGGGCAGAGAATTCTTCATACTTGAGACTAGAGCCTGGTGAGAGTATTCCAGATCATGGGCAGAGTATTCTTCATACTCGAGACTAGAGCCTGGTGAGAGTATTCCAAATCATGGGCAGAGAATTCTTCATACTCGAGACTAGAGCCTGGTGAGAGTATTCCAGATCATGGGCAGAGTATTCTTCATACTCGAGACTAGAGCCTGGTGAGAGTATTCCAGATCATGGGCAGAGAATTCTTCATACTTGAGACTAGAGCCTGGTGAGAGTAGTCCAGATTGTGGGCAGAGTATTCTTCATACTCTAGACTAGAGCCTGGTGAGAGTATTCCAGATCATGGGCAGAGTATTCTTCATACTCTAGACTAGAGCCTGGTGGAAGTATTCCAGAACATGGGCAGAGAATTCTTCATATTCGAGTCTAGAGCCTGGTGAGAGTATTCCTGATCATGGGCATAGTATTCTTCATACTCGAGACTAGAGCCTGGTGAGAGTATTCCAGATCATGGGCAGAGAATTCTTCATACTTGAGACTAGAGCCTGGTGAGAGTATTCCAGATCATGGGCAGAGTATTCTTCATACTCGAGTCTAGAGCCTGGTGAGAGTATTCCAGATCATGGGCAGAGTATTCTTCATACTCGAGACTAGAGCCTGGTGAGAGTATTCCAGATCACGGGCAGAGTGTTCTTCATACTCTAGGCTAGCGCCTGGTGAGAGAAGTCCAGATCATGGGCAGAGTATTCTTCATATTCCAGACTAGCGCCTGGTGAGAGAAGTCCAGATCATGGGCAGAGTATTCTTCATACTCCAGACTAGCGCCTGGTGAGATTATTCCAGATCATGGGCGCAGTATTCTTCATACTCTAGAGCCTGGTGAGAGTATTCCAGATCATGGGCAGAGTTTTCTTCATACTCGAGACTAGAGACTGGTGAGAGTATTCTAGATCATGGGCAGAGTATTCTTCATACTCTAGACTAGAGCCTGGTGAGAGTATTCCAGATCATGGGCAGAGAATTCTTCATATTCGAGACTAGAGCCTGGTGAGAGTATTCCAGATCATGGGCAGAGTATTCTTCATACTCGAGACTAGAGCCTGGTGAGAGTATTCCAGATCATGGGCAGAGAATTCTTCATACTTGAGACTAGAGCCTGGTGAGAGTAGTCCAGATTGTGGGCAGAGTATTCTTCATACTCTAGACTAGAGCCTGGTGAGAGTATTCCAGATCATGGGCAGAGTATTCTTCATACTCGAGACTTGAGCCTGGTGAGAGTATTCCAGATCATGGGCAGAGTATTCTTCATACTCTAGACTAATGCCTGATGAGAGTATTCCAGATCATGGGCAGAGTGTTCTTCATACTCTAGGCTAGCGCCTGGTGAGAGAAGTCCAGATCATGGGCAGAGTATTCTTCATACTCTAGACTAACGCCTGATGAGAGTATTCCAGATCATGGGCAGAGTGTTCTTCATACTCTAGGCTAGCGCCTGGTGAGAGAAGTCCAGATCATGGGCAGAGTATTCTTCATAATCCAGACTAGCGCCTGGTGAGAGAAGTCCAGATCATGGGCAGAGTATTCTTCATACTCCAGACTAGCGCCTGGTGAGAGTATTCCAGATCATGGGCAGAGTATTCTTTATACTCTAGAGCCTGGTGAGAGTATTCAGATCATGGGCAGAGTTTTCTTCATACTCGAGACTAGAGCCTGGTGAGAGTATTCCAGATCATGGGCAGAGTATTCTTCATACTCTAGACTAGAGCCTGGTGAGAGTATTCCAGATCATGGGCAGAGAATTCTTCATACTCGAGACTAGAGCCTGGTGAGAGTATTCCAGATCATGGGCAGAGTAATCTTCATACTCTAGACTAGAGCCTGGTGAGAGTATTCCAGATCATGGGCAGAGTGTTCTTCATACTCTAGGCTAGCGCCTGGTGAGAGAAGTCCAGATCATGGGCAGAGTATTCTTCATAATCCAGACTAGCGCCTGGTGAGAGTATTCCAGATCATGGGCAGAGTATTCTTTATACTCTAGAGCCTGGTGAGAGTATTCAGATCATGGGCAGAGTTTTCTTCATACTCGAGACTAGAGCCTGGTGAGAGTATTCCAGATCATGGGCAGAGAATTCTTCATACTTGAGACTAGAGCCTGGTGAGAGTATTCCAGTTCATGGGCAGAGTATTCTTCATACTCGAGACTAGAGCCTGGTGAGAGTATTCCAGATCATGGGCAGAGTATTCTTCATACTCGAGACTAGAGCCTGGTGAGAGTATTCCAGATCATGGGCAGAGTTTTCTTCATACTCGAGACTAGAGCCTGGTGAGAGTATTCCAGATCACGGGCAGAGTGTTCTTCATACTCTAGGCTAGCACCTGGTGAGAGAAGTCCAGATCATGGGCAGAGTATTCTTCATATTCCAGACTAGCGCCTGGTGAGAGAAGTCCAGATCATGGGCAGAGTATTCTTCATACTCCAGACTAGCGCCTGGTGAGATTATTCCAGATCATGGGCGCAGTATTCTTCATACTCTAGAGCCTGGTGAGAGTATTCCAGATCATGGGCAGAGTTTTCTTCATACTCAAGACTAGAGCCTGGTGAGAGTATTCCAGATCATGGGCAGAGTATTCTTCATACTCTAGACTAGAGCCTGGTGAGAGTATTCCAGATCATGGACAGAGAATTCTTCACACTCAAGACTAGAGCCTGGTGAGAGTATTCCAGATCATGGGCAGAGTATTCTTCATACTCGAGACTAGAGCCTGGTGAGAGTATTCCAGATCGTGGGCAGAAAATTCTTCATACTTGAGACTAGAGCCTGGTGAGAGTAGTCCCGATCATGGGCAGAGTATTCTTCATACTCGAGACTAGAGCCTGGTGAAAGTATTCCAGATCATGGGCAGAGTATTCTTCATACTCGAGACTTGAGCCTGGTGAGAGTATTCCAGATCATGGGCAGAGTATTCTTCATACTCGAGACTAATGCCTGATGAGAGTATTCCAGATCATGGGCAGAGTATTCTTCATACTCTAGACTAGAGCCTGGTGAGAGTATTCCAGATCACGGGCAGAGTGTTCTTCATACTCTAGGCTAGCGCCTGGTGAGAGAAGTCCAGATCATGGGCAGAGTATTCTTCATAATCCAGACTAGCGCCTGGTGAGAGAAGTCCAGATCATGGGCAGAGTATTCTTCATACTCCAGACTAGCGCCTGGTGAGAGTATTCCAGATCATGGGCAGAGTATTCTTTATACTCGAGAGCCTGGTGAGAGTATTCAGATCATGGGCAGAGTTTTCTTCATACTCGAGACTAGAGCCTGGTGAGAGTATTCCAGATCATGGGCAGAGTATTCTTCATACTCTAGACTAGAGCCTGGTGAGAGTATTCCAGATCATGGGCAGAGAATTCTTCATACTGGAGACTAGAGCCTGGTGAGAGTATTCCAGATCATGGGCAGAGTATTCTTCATACTCTAGACTAGAGCCTGGTGAGAGTATTCCAGATCATGGGCAGAGTGTTCTTCATACTCTAGGCTAGCGCCTGGTGAGAGAAGTCCAGATCATGGGCAGAGTATTCTTCATAATCCAGACTAGCACCTGGTGAGAGAAGTCCCGATCATGGGCAGAATATTCTTCATACTCCAGACTAGCGCCTGGTGAGAGTATTCCAGATCATGGGCAGAGTATACTTTATACTCTAGAGCCTGGTGAGAGTATTCAGATCATGGGCAGAGTTTTCTTCATTCTCGAGACTAGAGCCTGGTGAGAGTATTCCAGATCATGGGCAGAGTATTCTTCATACTCTAGACTAGAGCCTGGTGAGAGTATTCCAGATCATGGGCAGAGAATTCTTCATACTCGAGACTAGAGCCTGGTGAGAGTATTCCAGATCATGGGCAGAGTATTCTTCATACTCTAGACTAGAGCCTGGTGAGAGTATTCCAGATCATGGGCAGAGAATTCTTCATACTCGAGACTAGAGCCTGGTGAGAGTATTCCAGATCATGGGTAGAGTATTCTTCATACTCGAGACTAGAGCCTGGTGAGAGTATTCCAGATCATGGGCAGAGAATTCTTCATACTTGAGACTAGAGCCTGGTGAGAGTAGTCCAGATCATGGGCAGAGTATTCTTCATACTCAAGACTAGAGCCTGGTGAGAGTATTCCAGATCATGGGCAGAGTATTCTTCATAATCGAGACTAGAGCCTGGTGAGAGTATTCAAGATCATGGGCAGAGTATTCTTCATACTCGAGACTAGAGCCTGGTGAGAGTATTCCAGATCATGGGCAGAGGATTCTTCATACTCTAGACTAAAGCCTGATGAGAGTATTCCAGATCATGGGCAGAGAATTCTTCATACTCGAGAGCCTGGTGAGAGTAGTCCAGATCATGGGCAGAGTATTCTTCATACTCGAGACTAGAGACTGATGGGAGTATTCCAGATCATGGGCAGAGTATTCTTAATACTCTAGACTAGCGCCTGGTGAGAGTTATCCTGATCATGGGCAGAGTATTCTTCATATTCGAGAGCCTGGTGAGAGTATTCCAGATCATGGGCAGAGTGTACTTCATACTCAAGAACCTGGTGAGTGGATTCCAGATCATGGGCAGAGTATTCTTCATATTTGAGAGCCTGGTGAGAGTTATTCAGATCATGTGCTGAGTATTCTTCATACCCCTGTGCCTGGTGAGAGTATTCCAGATCATGGGCAGAGTGTTCTTCATATTTAAGAGCCTGGTGAGAGTTAATCAGATCATGTGCTGAGTATTCTTCATACTCCTGCGCCTGCTGATTGTATTCCAGATCATTGGCAGAGTGTTCTTCATACTCTAGAGCCTGGTAAGAGTATTCCAGATCATGGGCAGAGTATTCTTCATATTTGGGAGCCTGGTGAGAGTTATTCAGATCATGTGCTGAGTATTCTTCATACCCCTGTGCCTGGTGAGAGTAGTCCAGATCATGGGCAGAATATTCTTCATACTCGAGACTAGAAACTGGTGAGAGTTTTCCAGATCATGGGCAGAGTATACTTAATACTCTAGACTAGCGCCTGGTGAGAGTTATCCAGATCATGGGCAGAGTATTCTTCATATTCGAGAGCCTGGTGAGAGTTGTCCAGATCATGGGCAGAATATTCATCATACTCTAGATTAGCGCCTGGCGAGAGTATTCCAGATCATGGGCAGAGTGTACTTCATACTCAAGAACCTGGTGAGAGGATTCCAGATCATGGGCAGAGTATTCTTCATATTCGAGAGCCTGGTGAGAGTTATTCAGATCATGTGCTGAGTATTCTTCATACCCCTGTGCCTGGTGATAGTATTCCGTATCATGGGCAGAGGGTTCTTCATATTCGAGAGCCTGGTGAGAGTTAATCAGATCATGTGCTGAGTATTCTTCATACTCCTGCGCCTGCTGACTGTATTCCAGATCATTGGCAGAGTGTTCTTCATACTCTAGAGCCTGGTAAGAGTATTCCAGATCATGGGCAGAGTATTCTTCATATTTGAGAGCCTGGTGAGAGTTTTTCAGATCATGTGCTGAGTATTCTTCATACTCCTGTGCCTGATGACTGTATTCCAGATCATTGGCAGAGTGTTCTTCATACTCTAGATCCTGGTAAGAGTATTCCAGATCATGGGCAGAGTGTACTTCATACTCTAGAGCCTGGTAAGAGTATTCCAGATCATGGGCAGAGTGTTCTTCATACTCTAGAGCCTGGTGACAGTATTCCAGATTATTGGCAGGGTGTTCTTCATACTCTAGAGCCTGGTAAGAGTATTCCAGATCATGGGCAGAGTATTCTTTATACTCCAGAGCCTGGTGAGAGTATTCCAGATCCTCCTGATCTTAGGCAGAGGAAGGTTCTTCATACACCAGAGCCTCAGAAAAGTATTCTATTTACTTCTGAGCTGAAGAAGAGTGTTCTTCATACTCCAGAGCCTGGAGAGAGAGTTCTGGAAACTCCTGTGCCCGGGCAGAGTGTTATTCAGAGAATAGAGCCTTGAGAGAGTATTTGAGGTGCTCTTGAGCCCAGGTACAGTGTTATTTGTACCATCCGAGCTTGGGCAGAGTTCACCCATAGTCCTGAACCAGAGCTGAGTGTTGTGCGGAATCTGTGACCTATGGAGAGTAGTCCCGATACTCATGTCCAGAATGATCTTCATACTCCTGAGACTGGAGAGGGTATTTCCCCTTCTCTTGAGTTTGGGTTGAGTTTTCTTCATACCCCAGGGCCCGGGAGAGAGTTCTGGATACTCTTAATTCGGGCAGAGTACTCTGCTTACGCTGTAGCCAGGGAGAGTACTCCTGATACTCCTGAGAAGAATGTCTTTCGTACTCTTGAGTTGGGGGCGAGTGTTCCTGACACTACTGAGTCTAGACCAAGTTTTACACATACTCCTAACCTTCAGCAGAACGCCTCCCATAGTCAGCCTGTGCAGCGTACCTCACACACTTCTGAGCCTGCATGAAGTATTCCTGCTGCTCCTGGAACTGAGGAGCATTTACCTGTATGAAGAGTTCCCCTAAAAAGGACAGGGGTCACTCGCCAAGGTGACAAGCTTCATCATTGGGCCCTTCCCTCCCCATGGTGAAATCCAGTTACACATGGTGGGCTCCTTTAGGGAAGGAAAATATTATTCTTGGTTATGCCTTACGTGGCAGAAGGAGGACTAGTTTAAAAATGTTTAAGTAAGTGGAGAATGGAAAAAAGAGACGAGTTGGTAGAAGGTTTCCCTACTCTGCCGGAAGGCTCAAATTCTCCCTCATGTAGGGAAGGACAAGATCTAATCCTTCCTTTTGTAACAACCGCCCACTAATTTCTGGCAAAGCAGAGATGTCAGAATCCTCCTCAAGACCATGTGATGACCGGGGTAAAGGACTGAAAACAGGATACCCCAGCAAAATATGCTTTGAGAGTTTCTGTTGAGTCATTAACCCCTTGCATGCTGCCGCGATTCTGCGCCTGTGCGGCAAAATCGCAAGTGGGCGGGTTTATGGCGGCCCCCAGCCGTCTTCAGCACACGAGCACCGTAGTGCATGACTGATGGGGGCCGTCATCAGCATGCAAGGGGTTAATGGCCTAAATGTCACAGTCATCAAGGAGCGTTATTAGGCGTCTAGAAAAACCCATCACACCCCACCTGACTTTAAGCTGTCGCGTCGCTCTTGGGCGATGCTTCTCATGCTTCCTTCTAGGGGTGTTTACCCTCCATAGCAAACTAATTGACCGCTCAGCTCAGAATGTGACCACCAGTGAAACTGATACAATTTGCACCTTTCCTGGTGGTGGGGCTCATACTGTGAAGGTTTTATCATGGCCAACGCGACTTGGTCCTTTTCAAAATTGCCTCATGCATGGCAAATGAGAAAGAGAAGGAGACACGTATCTAGCTTCTGCATTTGAGTCCACCATGACAGACAATCACTCCAGTCAGCAGCCATCCTAGGGCAGAACAATAAACAACCTGCCCCCAACCACAAGCCTAGCTGGGAATCAGGTGTGGACTCCTAGTGCCACCAACCTAAACTTAATTCACGGCAAGGCTCTCACACTACCAGGCCACCAAGGAAAAGAGACCCAGTGGAAGCTTCATGAAAACTAAAAGGTCTACAAGGAAGACAAAACAGGATGGTTGCTAGGTAATGAGTCCTTATATAGGGTACCATTGGAAGTTTAAGGTTGTTTGATTTAAGGATATTGCCTTAAAGCTGACAACAGCTGGGCAGTCGTGAGATGAGGAAAGGGAATGAGGAGGCAATGGCTTCCATCCACTAAGAGGAGTTCCTTCAGTCTAGCTTCCTACTCATTAGCCCAAAAGTCCCCTTTCTTCTTTCATCAGGAGAATCCGAGAATGAACAGATCCACATTCAGGCCCATAGCAACCAATGTAGCGTTTACCCAAGGTGCAGATATAGGTGCTCTTTGTTACAAAAAACCATTGTTGAAAAAAAACCGAAAAATAAATCACATGCTTTGAAAATACTACTTAAAAATAGAAAACAACCTCTTCTGTAACAATAAAACATAAACCACTTACTCTGGAATAAAATAAATAAATGGGCTCCTGCTTTTTCCACCGACTGCCACTGTGTATGCCGTGCTAATCTGCCTCCTCCTTTCAATGAATAATTAGACACCATCGTGAATCAAAGTGGTGTGATTAATCACCACAAGTCAGATCTGCTTGGACTCTCAGCAGACACTACCCATTCAGTCCACGCCCTGCACTGCACACACAGCTTCTTATCAGTGCCATCCTGCAGCACATTAAATATTCAGGCACATCCTGCTCTCCTCTTATTCACCAGCCTCAGCTGCTCCTTTCCCCCTTTCCCTCCTGGCTTGTCCTTGCTGTGTGCTGCTGGAGTCCTACAGGGAAAAGGACGGCGAGGCTCTATCAAGTGGAAATTCATCCTAGAGTGTCTCAGTTCACAGCTGCTACCGTAAAAAAAACAAGCCTTTACAATGCAACGGTCTCGGCATTATTAAAGGTAGAGCTATTGGCATTGCTCATGACATTTTTTTTTTTTAACATTTTTATAAACATAAATAAATGGCATTGTTATTTACAATGGCAATAGGTGAGCATTAGAGAGTAGTAGAGAGTATTCGAGCACACAGAGCCACACACACATAGACAGAGCAGCGCACACACACAGACAGAGCTGCGCACACACACACACACACAGACAGAGCCGCGCACACACACACAGAGACAGAGCCGTGCACACACACATAGACAGAGCCACGCACACACACATAGACAGAGACACACACACAGACAGAGCCACCCGCGCACACACAGACAGAGCCACCCGGGCACACACAGACAGAGCCACCCGCGCACACACAGACAGAGCCACTCACGCAGTCATTCAGACAGAGCCACCCACACAGTCATTCACATAGAGCCACCCACACACACAGCCACCTACAAAAAAAGCTACAGACACACACACAGCCCCCCCCCCCCACACACACACACAGGAGATCCACCATCCAAGCTTTCTACTGTGCCATTGTTTCCAGGCTCCATGCTGATCCCCTGCACCCCCTCACAGTTGCCATCAAGCAAAGCTTTCCTGGTGCCGGAAGTTCTGCCCATGAGATATTTACAACAGGAGATCCAGGTTTGCAGCAGGCAGGGCACAGTGTTTTCCCTTAGGATGATGCCGGATAACTTAAGCTGGTGCCGTTGAAATGAATTTTCCAACTTTGCCCAATGTTGCTGGCAAACATTTTCCCTACATGCCCCCTCCCTATTCACGTGCCGAAGTGAGTGCAGCTTGCACTCAACTCGCGATAAGCAATAGCAGCAACATGGCATGTAGTGGGATTGATTCTTGTGATATTTTAATTTCTGGTACAAAAATGGTGATGGAATATGTAATGGCTCAGGAAAAGTGCTGGCCATTATTTCCTAGTACTGTATGAAAATGTGACATGATTTTCAGCGTGCATTTGTAGGTGGTGCACACTGCATCAGATTAGCAGTGCTTCTCTTTTTGCACACACATTTGCCTGCTGTGCCCCCAGCGTTTTGGACTGAGAAATCAGTCTTCTAAAAGGTGCATACATGATCTGCTGTCATGGAGAAAAATTGCTCCCGCATACTTTGCTAAACCTTAAACTAATGTTCTTTAGTTCACATTTGGGAATACTGATGAGAACCATTTATAACCAGCTTTGTAAAGCAAATATTTGGAAAATTGCTGTGAAATGCACCATTTAAACCCAATGTATCCAGCATTCCCTGCTATTGAAGCTTTAGTGTGCTAAGTGCAATCCGAAGCTGCTATGACGTCTCTCAGGGCTGCTCTGGATTGTTGTTATCGCCCTGCCAACTAAAGATCTGCAACGTCCTAGAGCACATTGTCAAAATGATCATCAAGCACTTACAACCCTGTGAAGTTGACTTCATGTGCATTTATCACTCCTGGACGTTAATATATTGCACCTCATGTAATATGTATACATGTTTACCAAAGCTTGTCCACCTCCCTAAGCCAGAACCAGTTGTAGGATTGTCTTTGTTGCACACAAAATAGCAATTTGTTGTTGCAGCAATCATTGTCACTTAATAAAAAAGCAATGTGTTGATCTTGTGATTTAGCGCTGTGTGGTGTAGCACCCTACATCTGCTTCCTTACCTTGCTTTATGGAAATGCAGGCCCTGCCTTACATACTAGTTTTGTTATCATCTACTGCTAAATTCCCCCATACTTTTCACATAAACCCTAACTGAGCCATTCCGATTCGCATGCCCAGCAAAATACAAAAAGACAAATAAAAGGCTTTGGCTTTCGTTAGTACCTTTGGTGAAGAGTTAGAGTAGATTAACAGGTATCGCCTGCTCTGAGCTGGTGGAAACGCTGAAAAGATGGCAAACACCCGCTTCTCACAAACCCAATGTGTGCATTTTTAGATTATAAATTGTTCACAGTATAAAGGGTGGTCTGCTCTTAGGTTCATAACAACAGCTCTGCAAAGAGTCTCCACAGCACGAGCACCTCGAAAGTTTGGAAGTCCGAACCCCAAAACAATATGGTCTGCAGTGCAGAATGCATTAGGCACTACACAACAGCAATAAGCTATGTATTTTTTTTTTTAAAACTACAGAAACATTGTCATGGAAAACAGCATTGGCAAAGCAATATGTTGCGCCGATGAGGCGATGTGTCGGTGACTCTAGTGCAGGTCTCTTTGCTGGGAGCTCCGGGAGTTGGGAACGAAACTGACCAATACGGGGCTGTTCCGATGACCTCTCCGACCGATATGTTAGGCGAGTCGGTGTCACAACAAGTCCTGAGGAGAAGGCACGGTTCACCCATGGGCAATCGGCATATTAGCAGAACTCTCAAGTCTTCCAGGGCAATGCCAATCAAGTTTAATATATAATATAGCTTGCTACTACTAATATATGTATATCCTCGTGTTTGTAGCTTTGAGTTTATCGTGGGAGAAAGAGAACAACTACAAGCTCCATAGTCCACCGCGAATATCCCGAAAGGATTATATACTTACTTATGGATCAGGGAACACTTTAGAGCTCTGTGTCAGTGAAACTCTTCCTTGCCTGATATCGTCTTTGCCATTCAGAACTTTGAAATGCGTGTGCGTTCACGTTATCAGCAGACAGACGAGCTGCATGCGAAACCTATCGTGGGGCGGGACTGACAAAACGAAACCTATCGTGGGGCGGGACTTCCGTTTTGTGAAGCCCGCGCCCACGGAGTGCCTGGAGGAGCGCCGAGGGAGAGCCCCGCGGTCGGAGGCTGCACAAGTCTGAAGGGCCTTTGACCGGTGAGCGGAGCGGGGCGGGGGGGGAGAGAATGCCTGTATGTCTGCGTGTCCGGAGGGCCTTTGACCGGTGAGCGGGGCGGGGGGGGGGGAGAGAATGCCTGTATGTCTGCGTGTGTGTGTGCGACGGCGGAGGAGAGGGGTGGGGGGCGGGGTGCGATGGCGGAGGGGAGGGGTGGGGGGGGTGCGACAACGGAGGGGTGGGGGGGATGCTCGGTGCACGTGTGTGTGTGTGTATGCATGCGACGGCGGGGGTGGGTTCGCTGTATGTGTGGGTGCGTGCGTGCATGAGCGCTCGTGTGTGTGTCTGTCGCTGTTTCTGCGCATGCGCGTGTGGTGTTGCTGCTTCCCAGGAGACAGCAGCTGAGCGCGTTCGCGAGCGCGTGGCCAGCGGAAATCGCCTCCTTGAAGAGGCAATGCGCGTGCAGAGGCTGTCTCCTGGGAAGCACAGTCCCTGACAAAAGATCTCCGGCGGAGACGCGCTTCCGCGCGTTGACGCCGAGACCTAAAGAACTGGATTTTAGGTCTTTGTGGACAGAAGATTTGCTGTCAGGCTTGTATTGGTCGAACACTGATTTATTTGCACGCAAGCAGTGATTTTACAGTCTAAAATATTCAAAGAGGTAAGTGCTGTTCATCGGTTATACAAAAACACCACTGCAGTCTCTTTTTAGGTCTATTTGCACGGTGGACTGTCAAGAAAAAGCCTTGGTTTTGCACTTCGGCCTGGGTGTGGTGGTGTAATCCCTTACTTCTATCCTATCTTTTTTTTCCTTTCTCCTTCCTTGTTCCTTATTATTAAATGAAATCGTTTTAAATTCTCTTCCATAAATGTGCTTGCTTCCCTCGCCCCACCCAACCCTGAAAGTGTGCTTCCTCTGTGGTCCATGGCGTGGGAATGTAAGGTGAGGCAGCGTCAGGTTGCGGCCTGTCAAAGTACTTACTCAGGCTTTTCACTCTTTAGAATGTTCACATACAATTCAAAATAACTTCTGTTTTCTTTCTCTTTCCTTTTTACTAATGGTACCACTGCAGATGTTATGTCCTTTTTTCACAGCAGATTTGTTATCAGACCTCTAGCCAAAAAGTGGAACTTTATTTCAATGCTTTTCCAGAAAACACGCCCCACAATATGGACCAAATGATGTCAATAACATTTATAGAACAGAGTATTCGTTTTCTTCTGTGAATAGCAATAATCAGACCCTGAATGTTATCATCACTTTTATTCTATCTTGTCATTTTCTATTTACGTGAGCCATCGCAATAAAACACTCACAGGTGGGAAACGAATATCAAAATATATGTAGAGTAAAACGTGGGCAACAGGTTCCTTATCCAGTCATTATTTAAATACGCAACACTGGGAACCATGTGGTGGCCAAAGTCTACAATAGAGGTAGGTCTTAACTTGATTATTACAGTTTAATCACTAACCTTCATTTGACCTTGCAGTCGAAAGGAGAGGGATGTAGGTACCTTCATTTTACCAACTCTGAGCACTGTTATTTAAAATACAGGCTTTTTTAAAAGTAGGCAACAATGCGCCTCCAAGGAAGAGCCCCTTGCATAATAGCCAACAAGTGAGAAATCCCTCAATGCTTTGTGATTGCAGGGTGGTTTGTAGCCAAATGCACAGGAAATACCTATAAAATCAAAAAAGTAACCAATTGTCAATGATGAAAGTGTTTGGCGCCTTAATTATAACTTACTCTGGATAACTTTTAAATTACAAAGTTCCTGTAATGCTGCTTAAACAGGAAACGGGATAAGTAATCCTGCAGATGTAAATCGTGCGAGTTGGCCCACATTTTACGTCTAATTCCCAGCACTGACATGTTTGCAGTGCATTGATTGGGGGAGCCCTAAGAACAAGAACACCTAGTGACATCATATATGTTATTATTATTATTATTATTATTATTATTATTATTATTATAATTGCATTTATTGAGCGCACAGCTACCCGGAGGTTTCCCGGTGCTAAAGGCAAACAAAAGGTGAGCTAAGTTGAGAAGGAATGAGCACGCATTTTAAGAATTAAAAAGCCAGGTCTTAATTCCTCTACGGAATTTCAGGTAGCAAATTTCAGATCGAAGGGATTGAGGCATGGAGTTCCATAGGGAGGGTGCAAGTAGCGCAAACGAGCGACCGCCCATTTTGGCTTTGTTGAAACGAGGGGTCTGAAACTTGTTTTGCGTGGAGGATCTCAGAGTGCGGGAAGGGACATAGTGCTGTACTAAAGAGGACACGTATTTCGGGGCTTTACCAGTTTTGATATGGTGCATTATGCAGAGAGCTTTAAATTTCACTCGGCTCTCAATGCGCAGCCAGTGCAGCTTGCGCAGATGGACGGCAGCCGAGGACCTGGCAGGCAAGTTACAGATAAGGCGAACTGCCATGTTCTGAACCACCTGCAATTTCTTTATGACCTCCTTACAGGCACCCAGGAGCAAAATGTTCCCGTAGTCCATCCGTGAGGTGACAAGGGCCTGGACTACGGTCCTCAGGGTGTCAACTGGAAGCATCCACGTAATTTTTCTCAGCCACCTTACGATGGTGATGCAGGTGGCTGAGACTTTTACAACATGTTGCTTCATTGACAGCTGGTTGTCAAGAAGGACCCCGAGGTTGCGGGCTGTGGCTGAAGGGGTAGGAATAGGGCCCACCTGATGAGGCCAATGTTGCGGGCCCCAGAGCGATGGATTTGGACCAAATAGAAGCAGCTCCGTTTTGTCACCATTAAGTTTTAATTTATGTCTATGCATCCAGTTGGAAATTTGTTCCAAACCAGACTGCAGGGAAGACGTGGGGAGATGTTTATTTGTAGATAGAGAGTAGACGATTTGCGTATCGTCTGCGTAAGAATCGATCGTGAGACCTCCTTGCTCCGCCAGGAAAGCTAGAGGTCTCACATAAAGATTAAAGAAAAGGGGGCTAAGAATAGAACCCTGGGGAACACCGTGAGGGGAGGAGAAGATGGAGGAGACAGAAGTAGAGGAAAAGACTTGAAAGGTGCGGTTAGAAAGAAAACTAGCAATCCAGGCCAGGGCAGGGCCGTCAATACCCACAGATTTCAAGGTGGACAACAGGATGGAATGGGAGACGGTGTCAAATGCGGCACTCAAATCTAACAGAATGAGTGCCACTGTCTCCCCGTTGTCCACTTGTCTTCTGATGATCTCGGCTACACCAAGAAGCGTGGTCTCAGTGGAGAAGCCAGCCCTGAACCCGGATTGTGAGCAGTGAAGAAAATTAAAGGATTCAACATAAGAGGTGAGAAGAGAGCTAACGTGCTTTTCGAGAATTTTAGAGTAGCATGAGAGCAAAGAGATGGGACGGAAGTTGGAGGGATTATTTGGGTCCGCGTTGGCCTTTTTTATCAATGGAACCACCATCGCATGTTTCCATTCTTTGGGAACCGTGGCTTCAACCAATGAAGCATTCAGAAGATCAAGGATGATCTGGAGTATGGATGGATCCAAGGTGCACAGTATTTGTGGAGGCATGGGATCAAGGGGAGAGCCAGTTTTTATTTCGTGTAGATATTTTTGAAAAAGCGAAGGCGAGATCAGCTCCCAGGAGTGGAGTTGGGGGGCAGTGGGAAATAGACTAGATGCATCGACGGAGCAGGGGCTGGGCAATTGAGGATCAGGAATGGAAGAGTAAGTGGAAGGAGCGCTAAAATTAGCATAGATTTTATCTATTTTCTCCAGGAAAAAATTTGCCAGGGCGTTACATTGTTATGTATCCAAGCAGGGGTCTTTAGGTACAGAAGACATGCCTGCAAGATCTTTTACAACTTTAAACAGGGCCTTGGGTCGATTTTGGGCATTAAGTATGGTAATATTAGCAATGTACTCGACATCAGGTGAATCTTGAGAGGGGCCCCTTGTGTTGATCCTAAACGTCGGTCTCCAACCATCCCATACTAGCTGTAGCATTAAAAAAATAATGTAGGTCTGAAAGCCCGGAAAAAAACAATCCTTCATCAACTGTCATATGTGGCTACGGTCCAGGGATTTCCCTGTGAAACCAAGGCTTTGTGAGAAGCTTGCCAAGGTCCCGTATTAAGAGCTATCCAGTGCAGATTAGCCTTTCATGGCATATTTTCTTGTCACGTTGGCCACTGGGCATGACAGCTGGTTACACCAGGACTGTGCAGCAGGCATTAACTCACTGAGCTATGTTATCAGATTAGGAAGTAAGAGGCTAAATCAAAAAGACGAAAATAGCCTATAAACGAGACTGCGTATGATGTTAATATGTGACCAATCAAAGACCCCTGAGGAAGATGCACTAGTCTGCTGAGAGACCAGACTGAGTACAGTAGGGGTGTAACTGAAATGAGTCACCGGAATTGGTAACTCTTGTCAAGAGTCCCTTGAACAAATCAAACAATAGTAACAGCCCTCTAGAGGGGAGAAAGGGGGTCCCATTGACCCCAGACATCCCCTTGCAGTGGGTGCAGTCACTCACTGCACCCACATGCAAGGGGATCTCTAATCCCCTTGAAGAGTGCTGACAGGTTGCCACCGGCACTGTGAAAAATGGAGTGGCTTCAAAGCAGCCACTCTACTTTTCTCACAGATGCGCTGCCCTGGGGATAGCGCATTCATCCTAATACTGTGCAATTTTCTTGTTTGCACCGGGCACATATTTTAAAAGGTACACCCAGCACAAACAAGGAAAATGTACTGTATGTATGATGCAGCCCCAGATGTATAACACAACAACTGACATACACCTTCAACCAGCCAGGACTATTGGCACTGCCAGTGGTTGTTAGCTGTATAAAATAAATGAGTAACAACAAGGATTTTGTTATGAATAATATTAAAAATGTTTCAATTCTGAAATGATGAGACTGTGATTTAAACATTACAGAAGGGGTTGTGGACTAAAAGGTGTCAACCGTTCCTGTTTTTTCTTCATACCACATTCCTCTGCAGTGTACATTAGACATGTGCACCCTTTTTCTCTTCACATCTTTCTGAAATCCTCCATCTGCATATTTCACACTTCATCTCTTTCTTCTTCAGCACAAACCTTTTACACTAACTTGTACTTCCTCACATCTCCTTCATTTTATCACTCACACACAACATATCTACTCACCTCTAAGATCTCTAATTAAGCCTTGTCAATAATTTGGCCGCTGTTCGTTCTCTTCACACACATTTGCACAGAATAACAGTTGCAACCGGCATACATGTCGATTGCTCTGTGCACTCAGGCGAAATGCCAAGGATTGGGTGACCATATATTCTGTCCACATTTTTGACCCAGGGACAGCCACTGTGAGAAACTGGTACTCCCTTCAGCCTCATCTTCAGAACTCTCAATGGTAATCCATTATAAACACATGGATCCAACTCATTTCAGAATGGTCACTGTACAAGCGTAACATGCTTCACAAAAAACTACAGAAACACAACATCCAAAAAATAATAAACACTCTTATGGCATGGAAGATTAAGCAAAACATGTTAATTCTAAACAGGACACACATCGTTGACTTGGATTACCGAAACAGTGTTTACATTCACTGTTCAGAAATCGAGCAATGTTTTGTTTGTAAAGTTAAGGACATGATTATAGGGTCCTATGCAACTTGTTTCGATGTTAACTTTTAGGGGCACATGCTTCATTGTGTTTTGCGGTTGCAAAGGGGCAGATTTGCAAAATCTGCCCATTTGTGACTGCAATTTTTATATTTGGGATGCACCATCCCAAATGCAAAAATCACTATTTAAGTAATCGCAAAATTTGTGATTACTTAAATTGTGATTGCATTTAGGGATTTGCAATTTGCGACTCCCAAAATGCAATGCAACAAAAAAAAATGCGATTTCACTTTTAAGAAATGCAAATTACTATCAAATTGAAGTTGATGGTAATTTGTAAAAACTTTGAAAAACGCACAAAAGTGCATTTTTCAAAGTTCCATGTTGCACACAAACATACCATTGGGGCATGTGTGTGTGCAACATGTTTTTTATTGCACTTTCAGGGGTGCATCAGGGTGTACTTTTGGCACCCTTGCTTCCTTGAAATTGCATGCGCAATTTGCGAGTACTTATTTGGTACTCGCAAATTGCACATGCAATTTCCATTGATTCCTCTGCGCCTCTAGGACCATAGGAATGAATGGGAAGCCATTCCTTATTTGCAATTTGCAATTTTGCGAGTCGCAAATAAGGAATGTGTAGGAATCGCAAATTTCTTTGCAATTCCTAAATTGAAATTTCTTAAAAATTGCAATTTAGGAATCGCAATTCCTAAGTTTGATGCATGTGGCCCTTAGTCACTACTAGGTCTGAGACCTGGGTGGGACCTGGGGACATATTATCAAGAACAGGCGATAAAATTATCGCCGCTTTATTGGCAGGAAACTGCTGCTAAAGCGGCAATAATGGGCCTGATAATATGTCCTTGTGAATTCCCATAGCAGCCCAGGTTCTGGTGTTAACCTGGGCTGCTATGGGAATTAACAAAGGCATATTATCAAGCCCATTATCGTCGCTTTAGCTGCAATCTTCTGCCGATAAAGCGGCGATAATTTTATTGCCTGTTCTTGATAATATGCCCCATGGTCCACATAAAGCCCTGCCTGTGAGGGCCAGTAGTCTGCCTTCTCTTCGACCAATGTGAAGTCTAAAGAATTTACCTCCTGACATCTGATGCAGGCTTGCACTCTCGCCACAGTAGGTGGGTGACTGCATATGCGCTTATCAGGTTCACATTCACAGGCAGTAGCCGTGGCCCTCGACACAGTAGCTATATTGTATACCTATGAGCAGGACACAGAGGCTGAAGGTCACACATTCATGCACCCTCCCTTCTTATCCTTTCCATGTGACCTTGCACTGTGGCACACCTCTTTGTGGTCAGCATTCCTGGCTGTCCGGCTCCTTTTACACACGTGGCTTGTTACAACAGCCCTGCTATGGGTGTTAGCTAAAATAGCCACGGGGGATTTCAGTGTGGAATCAAAGCACTGGAGCTACTAGACCCTCAGCTTCCCCCCCCCCCCCTTGTCTGATGTACAGCCATAGTCTTCCCACATAGGCACATATGGGCTCACATATGAAATATCGAAAAGAGCAGAAAGATACGGGGATAAATCAAGCCCTATGGAATTTATCTCTCAATGAAACCCATGTAGCATGGTTTGTCTGAATGTCTCAGTATACTCATCATTTCTTCATGACACCTAACGTTAAGGCACAGAATATATGTTCTTCAGACTTTGTGTCTCTGGACAATTGACATACAGTACATTACATATATGTACATGTATACACAATTTACACCATAGAAAAATTTCAGATTTTATTTGTTCCTTGTCCCTTGTTGTACGTCTTTGAGTGTGTGGGTATTTATCTCATTGTTTAGTTCATACTCCACTCACAGATAAGCAGAGCAGCAACAGAGCCATGCGGGAATAAATGACCTTGTCTTTCTTTGGTCCTGAGGAGGTCACGATTTAATATTGATGAAATATGTGGACCTTTATCATTTGGAGGAGCTTTTGTGGATAAAATGGACTTCGAACACATTCATTGAAACTGCAAGGAGCAGGTAACTAATAGAGGGTTCTTCGCCTGGCTCCCTGCTATTTTGGACAACCTCAGGGTAGCTGCGCCGGGATGCTCCTTCGCTGGAGTCGCTGTGCGCATAATAAATTGTTATAACATAACATAACATAACATAGCTGATGTGTTCTTTTGCCAGTGCTGAACATCATCTGCAATATCGAGTTCTGCACTTTTACTGAAGTTGACCAGTATTGGCAAAGCCATCAGATTTACAATGGTGAAGTTAAAAGGCGATAAATATTGGCCTTAACAGTGCTTGTTTTTTTTATTTCTGTTCAATCTAATTATCTTTCAGATAAATAGGCTTTCGATCTAATTGCTTTGAACTAACTGTATTTTTGTCCGTTTTATTTAAACAAACTACTCTATAAAACCAACAAAGTCCTGTGTGATCACCAGTCTTCATGTACCTGAGTTGTCTAGAAGGCGGTAATCCCAGCGATAAACCCCTGCCGGGAGATCCTAGTTGTTCCAGAGTAGAGAGACAGCATGAGCACATGGCTGAAAGGTCAATGGCACACATGCCTGCAGAACCCAAGTGTCCATGTACCTCACAAGATGTGTGGAAATCAAAGTCAGTGGATTCCTGAATTGTGGAGGAATCCATTTCAGGTGCTCCTCAAGCAGCACTTTGCACATCACTCATCCTAGCAATGAAAAATTCATGAAGTATAACTTTACGTGGGACGTGCTTTTGAGGGGGTGGGGGGCAGAAGAGTAAAAATGATCAACAAGTGCTTTAAGCGTTTTCTGGACGACATACAGCCTCCTATGGGCAGGAGGCTGTATATCCAGTTCAGAACAGGGACCCTCCCGGTCAATGCTTTTGTGAACAAATGGTCAAACGATCCCTCTGCAGGTTGTCCTGCCTGCAACTGCCCTGATGAGGCTGTTACTCGCGTTATTTTCTTTTGCCCAGGCTATAAATCTGCCAGACGGCATTGGCTTATTCCATTATGCAGAGACCTGGGATGCATACAGTGTCTGGAGGCGTATAGAATGTTAAGATCTGATAGGCACCCCCCCATAGTTTTTGCCATGTCTTGTTTCCTTAATTCCATGTGGCACAGACACAGGATCTTTTTCAATTCATTTCAGCAACTGTAAAAAACTTTTTTCGCATATTTGTTCTTTTTAGTCTTCATATCTCAATAGTTTTTATCTGGTTTTAATTATTCTTGTTTTTAATTGGCACAAAGACCTTGGACATATTACAATGAGTTTTTGGGATGTATTAAACTGTCAAATCTGTTTATCAATGTTATAATGTATATCAACTTCTACTTTTTATGGCCTTTTATGACCGAAATAACGTTTGTTGAAATAGCTATAAGCAATGGATTAGAAGTCAGGAAGTATTTACATGTTCCTAAGGATCTTTTCAGCATTACCTCACTTGTGAGAGCAAAGGTCACATATGGAAGATGTTTTGCCTTGGTTGACCAAGTTAATTAGACCAAGACATAGGACCTTACTTAGAGTTTGGTGGACATGGTACTCTGTTAAAACGTGGCTGATTTCCTGTAGACTGTACGAGTATAAAGATGGGTGATGGCCCAAGTGGTATGAAGTTCAGAAGTACAGCAGACACAGGCAAGAAAGGTTATGCTGCTCCTAGACTGATGTAAGTGCCTCATCCCAGTCTTTCAATGGGTCTCAGAAAAAGGTCTGTATTTTCGGGTTCAACAGGGCATTTTTTTTTCATTTTTATATGGGAAAGCCATAACTTTAATATTGTGTTTTTAAGCTGTTAGTGTACCAATTCTATTCAGTTTAACATATGGCAATATTAAAAGAATTTGTCTATGCCAGCTCAAGTCAAACTTTATACATCGCCTACATTGCAAGAAATGTTCACGTCCTTTCTCCCTCTTTTGTCTCTTCCTCTTTCTCTCTATACCTGTTTAAAAGTCTTAAACATACTCAGAGCGCCCAGAAGGTATTTTTGGGGACAGATGCGTAGAAACACTTTTTGAGATGCACTGTGCCTAAAAAAGTATCCTCATGTAAACACCGCTGGGTCCAGTGCTGGTACAGGTCAGGCACTTATTGCGCACGTGTGAAGAACTGCTTCTTAGAAACAGGCCAACTTGAGTCAAAAATGCAGACCCCAATCTTCAGTGGAGGGAAAGGTTTCGGTGCAGAAAGAACAAAAATTGAGGAATAGATTGTGCAGGAAAGAGGCTTCTACAGTCCAAGATTTCGTAATCCAGGCAAACGTTTTTGCCTGTTACAGAGTAGTAATGTGCCACTTAACATGTTTGAGACGAATCTTTATACAACTTCTTTACTCTCCATTTCACCCTCAACCTATGGAATTGGTTGTATTCCCTCGGTCTCTCCAAGACGGTCAGTCATCATCCAGGGCACGAAAGGATGTTACACACTAGGAAATACCACTACATATGTCTTTCTCAGATGTGAGTTTGTAACCCTCACAACACACAGGATCTAGTCGCGCATCCTTTCTTGTGGTGTCTGTGACAGGGGTCTGTGGCAATGAGTGAGTATCTTTTGGATCCACCTGAAGTTTATTTGTTCATGCCAGGTCCATTAGAGCCCATACCTTTTGTTTGTGTTTCTCTGCATAATGTTGCATAAGAATGGCATAGAAGGTTGAATGTGATAGCTGGATCAGGCTGAACAGCAACTAAATATTTGTATTGTGCTATTTCCCCTTACCTGACAATGGAGGTTGATTAGTACGTTTGTGCTGAGAGTTAGTGAGGGAATGAGGATGCTAGCATAATAATATATGTTCACCTTTTCAATGCGTGGTGCCACACTGTGTATAAAAATGAGTTGAAAGATTGGATTTCTAAATACGTTTAATGGGGATGGGAGCCAAGTGTCCAAGAATTGCTCATTATCTCATAGAGATAGACGGACGAACAGACAGACAGACATACAGACTGACTGATTTGTGGTGTATAAAGCATGGACCAATCCTGCAGACTCGATTTCAGAGATCTTTATAACATGGTAATATAAAGTTGTCATTCTTTGTTGCACAACAATATGTTCATAGAGCGCAAAAACCAATAAGGGCTACTATGCACTAAACTAGCTAGGAAGAACAGGCTTACCCAAGCAGATGTTTGTGAAGCCTTCATACATTATATATGCTAATCTTTATAGGTTAGATCTTGCGGCATAGCATCAAAGCAAGATTTACTCCCAGTCTTTATGCTAATGCTCATGGGTAAGCAAAGTAGCAAACCCACTCAGCTGAAAGCTCTCCAGGGGCATTACAGAGGAAGTCAATAGGACCTCAGCAGGTAGATTCTGCCAAGTCAGCAGAGGAAAAGGCTTTTACCCCACTGGAAGCCCAGTGGTGGACATGCCTGATGGCAGAACCCATTAAGGCTGCTTTGGTGGAAACCTTACAGTTCCCCCGCCTTTGAATGTGGTGGGAAGATCGCAAGGTTGACAGCCACAGCCCGTGGAGGGAGTTTTGGTGGGGCGGAGAGGCGGGCAGGGGAGGGGCAGGGTGGAGGGTGCTAAAAAGTGTAGTATGGATAATTGAAGGTAAGTAAACAATTTATTTAATAAAACGAATTTCGTAGCGCGCCCTGCATCGCAAAATGCGATGCAAGGTGCGCTAGAAATTCGTTTTATTAAATAAACGGAAGTCGTTGTAACGACTTGAGTTGTAATGGCAGCGTTGTAAAGTACCGCGATCTAAAAGATCGCGTTGTACTGACATGCATCCCTTTCATAGCATGTCCTCCACTTGTTAGCTCTTTACCATGGTCTAAACCTTTTCCCTGCAGCTGACTACAACCACATCCACCCATACGGATCCACGTTGATTCTTCTGCCACCTTTGTTATGGTTGATTACAATACTCTTCCAACACCATTCCTGTTCTTCGTATCACGTTCACTGCACCTCTGACATAATTTCCTGCCTGGTAAGCCACTCCTACCTCTTGCAGTAGGGCACCCACTTAGGGGAGTCCACCAGACTTTGGTTCATGCTCTTGTACCACACATCTCCGACAGAAAGTGACCAAATGCATCACCTCTTTACAGCAGTGGTTCGTACTGTAATTCCTTAACGGAAACCATGCACATTCATTCATCCTCAGCACGGCGAGGGCAGGATTTCAAACACGCCGGAGTAACTTCAACATTTCTGTGTTACTTTTTGATGCAGAATTACCTATAATAACGCATTACTCTTCCTGTAATTAAGAGTCATTAGGAGGAATAAATCATACCCTGAGAGCACATTTAACAAGAGTGAGCAGCCGCTCGCACTCGCTATTTGTGTTCTGCTGCATTTAGCGCTATTTCTTAGCATAAGATGCACCCCTCCAGGGCCGGCCTTAGGCATGTGCAAGCTGTGCACCTGCACAGGGCCACCTAAACCCAGGGGCCACCACATCAATATATATCCTTAATATAATAATCCTCTGAGGATGGATACATATTTGTGTGGCGGCCCCTGGCAGGGATTTGGTGGCCTCTGGCTCTATTCCACTTCCAAACAACCTGACCCCCCCTCTTCACTGGCCTCCGCGCTCTGCCCCGCCCAGACCCCCTCTTCCGGGGCCCCCTACCTACGCTTCCTGCCCAGGGCCACCATGAACCTAGAGCCGCCCCTGACCCCTCCCCCATTCTGGATGCAAGAGTGTAATAAACACTAAGAAAATAGCGCTGAATTCAGGGAGTAAGTGGGGGGGAAACCTACCCCAAGGGCACATTTATTGCTATTTCTTAGTGCAAAATGCATTCTCCCTTCCATTTTTGATGCAAGAATGTATTGTCCACTAAGAAAATAGCGCTAAAAGCTGGGAATAAGTTGAGGGAAAATCCTACCCCAAGAGCACATTTTGGGCTATTTTGTAGAGCTAAATGCATTCTTGCACCCATTTTGGACATGAGGGGCATTTTTGTGCAAAGAAATTGCGTTAAGTGCACAATTACTCTTAGGAATTCTTAGGTAATTCTTTATTATCACACTACACTGAATCAGCATCGCTAATCAGCACGTGAAAGCATTCTTAATACCATACTTTTATCTGCTTGGTAGCCTAACCAAACACAGGAGCCCAAGTCTAAATTCTCAACATCTGAAAGATCTGCCCGCATCTCATATTTAACTCTGCCAAAACCCAGTTCGGTACTGTCCCCTTAGCCAGCTGGCCTACCATTATGTCCTTCGTGTATGTCTCCCTCACTACTCATTCGTGCCCCTGGGCAAATTTCTCAATTTTACTCTAGGGCCCCTTACACGTTCACAGATCCTCTCCTAATGCATTTTTGTAACTAGTGCTTAACTTGTGAAAAAAATAAGTGCCAGGGCCCTCACCAGGACAGCATCACAGCTTGCACCATGCATGGCCCCAGCCATCCTGCCAATGACAGTACCTACACAACTACTACCCATCACACTGCCACATGTGTGACATTTCAGACTGTTAGAGGCTCCCCAAGCAATGAGAATGGTTAGGGCAGGGGTATGCGTTGATTAATAATGTATTTTGAATTAATAAACAACTGTTGTTCTGCTTTTCTTTTAATTGCACAAAGTGTCACCATATGGCAGCTGTTATAAGTACCGGTGTTGACAATTAAGTGCCAGTGCCGAGCACCGGAAACCACAGGCTCAAATTAAGCACTGCTTGTAACACATGGCTGGCTGACTGATTCTAAGTGATCAAGAGAGCACTTCAAAAAATGTCTCATTTTAAATGTTTCTAAGGCCTAATTGTCATCTTCCCACCTAGCTCAAATATTCTGGCTCTACTTACAACCGCTCCCCTTCACTCTTAGCACTAAGTAACCCAAAATCCCCTTACCACCTTCACATAAAAGTGTCCTTTAAGAAACTAAGGGCCTGATGTAGGTAAATCTCATTTACCGATTCTAGAATACCGAATTTCACCGATTCGGTATTCTAGATCCGGTAAATAAGATGTAGGAAATAATTCGGTAATGTTTACCGAATCGGTATGATTCGGTAATTACCGAATCGGTATTTACCAATTCGGTAATTGCCATTGAGGCCCATAGGAATCAATGTCAATTACCGAATCGGTAAATACCGATTCGGTTAAATTACCGAATTGTCAAGGGGGACAGGGTGTCACTTTGACACCCTGTTGCACCCCTGATTCTGGCTTGTATGCCATGTGGCACACATACATGCCCTAAGGGCATGCCCTTAGGGCATGTATGTGTGCCACATGGCACAGGTGTACTATTTACCACAAAATATTATTTCATGGTAAATAACGAATTCTTAAGGGCCTGTGGCACTGTTTTCAGTGCCACCTACATCTAGATTTACCGATTCTGTAAAATTTAAGGCCCCTACATATCAAAAACCAAATATCGGTCGGTAACAGCCGAAATCGGCCGTTACCGACGGTTTTTGGTGTCCTACATCGGGCCCTAACTTGCCAACCCATAAAGGTTTAGCAGCACTTATGTTGGGGCTACTACAAACCATGGATGATGTATATAGACTTTAATGGCCCAATAGATGTTTGCTCACTTGCTTGTACAGTTCCCCTTAACTATCATTGAACATAAGTTCCATGCATCCATGGCTTATACCATCTGCCCAGTAATTTGTAAACCATTCTCCTCATATCCTATGAAAGCATTTCTATCCGAAATATTCAGGAATTCAACAAGTAAAGATATGAATACAATTGCAAGAAAAACTCTTAGCTGCATTTTTGGGAATTATTGGTGGGGACAAAATAAAATGTACTTTCTACTTTGATGTCTTCCTCAGTACCTTTGTGGTGGCACAGTTCCTGTACACCTCTTAACCACTCTCCAAGTTCCATGGATTGGCCAATGTTCATTCAATCTAAAATAGCAATAACGTTCTTTTAACTTAAAGATCTCCATTTAAAGCCACGGCCAAGAGCATTGGCTCTGCTGTTCTTTAATATTGGGCTGTTCCTTATGATCCTACTCATCAGCTCAGGTTGAGTCCATTTTGCTTGCTTTGAGAGTTTCCTCTTCCTACACTGACATTCGTTTTCATTCTTGGTTCTTAAGTTCTGGAATTCTCTTCCTGTTTCTGTTCACGTTTTACTTGCTTTAATTCTGTACATTGATTGGCTTTAGAGAGCTCTATGAATACTGGAAAATTCCAATTTGTGTACTGCTTATTTTGTTTTGATGTCTTTTATGTATTTAAAACCACCTATGAATGTTTGTAGTGGTATTTAGGTAGCACAAGCCTAGTTAGGAAGCAACAGATCTTCGTGCACTATTTGGGGGGTTGGGTGACAATCTAGAAGACTGTGGAGCATATTTACAAGCCCTTATCACCAAAGGAAGGTAACTTTTTATGCCGTTCCTGTGGGGATCGGGGCTTCGCCTTATTTACAAGGCGCAGTTAAGCCACTTAACGTGGCTTAATGCCACCTTGTAAATAACGCACCCTTTCATGCTATACTTAGCGTGAAAGGGGTGAGCAATGGGAGTTGCAGTGGTGTTTCGCTACAACACCCATTGTTTTTATAGCTGCCCCATATTTACAAAGGTGGCGTAAATATGGGGCAGCACCAAAATTATGACCCGGGAAAGCCTGGTCCTAACATGACGAAACAAGGAGAAATTATTTATTTCTCCTTGTTTTTGCTGTTTTTATATGTGCTACATGGTCTGCACACATGAAACAGCAAAACGCCATGAATTACTTTTTATGTGCAGGAAGGCGTCCCTTCCTGCACATAAGCAAATATTAAAAAGATTGACGATTTGCAACTTCTATGTGTGCTGCACCATTCAGCACACATAGTAGCCACAAATCACCTTTTGTGATTGTTTATGTGCAGGAAGGGACACAATCACTTCGCCCAACGCAGGCACCCTTGCACTATGGTGCAAGTATGCCTGCATTGGCGCTAGGCAGCTTAATTTAGCACCAGCGCTAGGGGAAACACAGGGGTGCACCGTATCTTTGAAAATACAGTGCATCCCTTCGTTCTCAGAAAGGCGGAGCATCGCGTTAGCAAGTTGTGCTTAATGCCACGCAATGTTATTCTGTTGTACATATGTCCCAGTGTTCATTATGGAAGGATTGCTGAAATACTTTTTTTATTTGCCAGTCACAGGGAGATTAAGTGATTTGTCGAGAATCACACAATGTTGAGGATGGCACCGAGGCTGGGATTTAAACCTGGATGCCCAGTTTCCAAAGTCAGCAGCTTTAGTTACTATGCCATCAATTCCTAACATTGGAGGTAGAGGTGGCTTGAACACACTCTTTCTACCTCTTCTCAATGCCAAGGCCACATATTTTCCAACCATCACCTAATCATCTAATTGCTACAGCATCATGCAACGTCTCATATATATAAAGAACTTATTGTCCCACTGCCCATTTATCACGCACTACATACTCGCCGCCACAGATTTTGCATCATACATTTCGTCCATTATTACCACCATCAGGGGCACCTCCACTACTTCAGTTACTTACCCTCTTACCCATCCTTAACTCCTATCACCCACCCCATCCTCATTGCACTACTCTCTCGCACATCTCGACTACTTCACCCACATAACATCTTCATTCTCAAAACGGCTAAACCATAATTTGCGCAACCCAAACTCTTAAACCCTCAAACTATAATGCAGCTCTTTTTCTCCAATGTACCGTTCTGCTTAACTTTACTATTCACTGAACCGCTTATTCTTGTCTGCCCAGACTTTCCTGCAGTGGAAAGAAAGTCACCTCACTGTGTTGGAATATTTTATTTTGAAAGTCTAATGTTTGTATCATTCGATTTAAAATATCACAAATTGCGGATAGTGCTAGATCCTTCCCATTTGTCTCTACTCATCCAGAACATCAATGGGTATCGTTCACCGCTGTTTCTTGCACTGAAGTTTCAGGTCTTGTGTACAAATAAAATCGGGGTCGCCAGATGATATATGACAACTTCCAATATTTCAGCTTCAATCACACCATATCTTACAAATATGTCCAACTGCTCATTAGCCACAGGGGCGGTGTGCTCACATCTAAGTAGGGCAGTAGCTGCCCCTTCTTGCCATCTTATCTTCAAGCTCCAAGACCACTGGTAGCTGGGGTTGTGGCCAGAAAGAGGCACAGAGACACTGATGTTTCTAGCATTCTATCAGGAGCAACATTGTGGATCAAAGAGACAGAGTTGGGTGGTATCATTAGACCTATCTGCTGCTTTGATTTTTTTTTTTGCAAAATCATTTTTATTGGCATTTCTTATTTCCACACTGTACATACATTGCATGTACTACGAGAATGATCATCTTACAAATAGTTTTCTTGTCATTTTTTAAAGCCGTACTTCAACATTTGACACAAATATCATTTACTTAATTGTCACTGTTGACATGGGAAAGCATACTGGTTCGAAGCATGTATCTATAGGAAAGTGCCTATGGTATGTACTGTGAGCTTATCGCTAGCGTGAGACCCTAGCACTGTGATTAACATCTTGTTATGTTTGCAATAACAAACTGAACTCTGCAACTGGGGTGACTTTAACTGGGGTACACTGTATCTGAGGCAATGCCGTGCAATAGGGACCGATAAGCTGGTGCGTTCTAATTGGACTGTGAACTGTGTGTGCGGTGGGGGGGGAGGGGCGGGAGGGGCGGGAGTATCAATCTAGGGGGACTACACGTGCTGCATATCCTATCTGCTGCTTTGCTACAGTGACCATGGTATCCTTAAAACAAGCCAGTGAAGGCGAAGTGATGAGAAGACAGCTTCAATCGTCCTAGATCGTCTCCTAGCTCACAACTTCTAATTCACTCATCCTTCAGGTCCAACAGTTCTACGGTGTACAGAGTGAGAGTCTGCGGGGATCCTCACTCCTGCCTGTGATGTTTAAAATCTATTTGAGACTCCTAGTTCAACTGATCAGACCCTTCAGTTGCCATGTGCTGTCTTATACTCACTGATACCAAAGATTTTATTTGCATCAAAATGCCCCTGCTTCACTGACAAATTACAACATTCTGAAGTTTAATGGCAATAAAACAGCTATTATTTACTGGCAAAAACAAACAATGCTAGCAAGAATCCCATCTGCAGGTGGACCTTACAACACCTATCTTTGCCAATCGATGAGTTGAAGTCCCTTGGAGTTCAACTGTTAGAAATTGGGGTCTCTCTATGGCAATGGCTTGCACCTTCGTTCAAGTAGGGACCCTGCTTCCTAGTCAGGGTAAGGGGGATACACTTCTAAAATAACCCCTGCTCACTCCCTTGGTAGCTTGGCACGAGCAGACAGGCTTATCTCAGAGGCTGTGTGTAAAACATTTGAGCACACATACAGTAATACAGTGAAAACCCTACAAATGGACACCACACCAGTTTAGAAAAAAAGGTAATCTTTATACAAAACAAACAAGACCAACTTGACAAAAATCCACATACCAGTACCTAGTAATCAAAATATGACTTTTAAAAGAAAGAAATAGTTCTGTTCATAAAAAATGGTGGATGCGACATTTTCAACAAAAAGTACCTTGGAAGCGTCAAAAACACAGGCAAAAAGGGTTGCAGGGAAGGTGATGTGTTGGTTCCTTACACACAGGGAAGGTGATGCATTGCTGTCAGGGGGTGATGACGCGTTGGTTACTTACTGCTGCGCAGGGGAGGTGATGCGTCAGTTCCTTACTGGAGACGGGACATGCAATTGGTGAAGAACTGGGAGGTGCTGCGACGATACCAGCCGCGTCCCCTAGATGCGTCAGTTCTTACACAGCAAGGCCAGCGTCGAAGTAGGTGCGGTAATCTTGAACGTCGGATACCGTTGCACAGGACTCCTCTCATGGCAGACATTTCCACCACGGGCAGGCGCTATGTCAATTCTTCGGCTGAGGCTATGTGTCAGAAATACTTCTCGCACCGCTGTGATGCGTTGAAACCAGGTGATGCATCGATTTTGACAGTTCTTTAGTCCTTTGCAGTTCCCAGCACCAGAAACAACGTCCAGAGGCCCAGAGCTCTGGCAAGCACCTCTTGGCAGGCCAGAACTTGCAGCAAAGGAGTTCAGGTTGAACTTGGGGTGACGTCTTTATGTCCCTGAGACTTCAGAACAGGAGGCAAGCTCTACTTCCTTGGAGATCTTCCTCAAGCAAGGGACACAGCACACAGCAACATCCTTGTCCTTTCCTTGGCAGAAACAGCCACTGCAGGCCAACCCCAGACAGCACACAGCAAAGGGGCAGTACTTCTCCTCAGTTTCTCCATCTCTTATCCTAGGCAAAGGTTTCTCTTGAATTCCAGAAGTAATCTAAAACTCTGGGGTATGAGCCCCATTTTTTATAGCAAAAATGCCTTTGTTCTCTGGTGGCAGAGAAGCCCTTTGCCAGCCAAAACCAGTTCTGTCCTCTCTGGTGCAGCTTCCTGGCAGGAGGCAGAGACAGCATTGTCGAAAGCAGACCAGGCCCATTCAGGTGTGAATGAAATCTCCACCCCGCTGTCTGAATGCAGTCCAGGTCTATTCAGCCCAGCCCTGACTCACCTGGAAAGGCAGGACACTCCCCCACCCCCAAGTGGCTGTCTGAACAGAATGCACATCCCCAGCCCCTGCCACTCCAAAGCAAGACAGTCAATACACAAACCAGCAGAGGCACCCAGGATTGCTATCAAGAAAATTTCTACTTACTAAAAGTGGTATTTCAAACCCGGAATGTAAAAATCCTCCTTACTAAAAGATTTATCTTTAAATTCTGAGTTCAGGCATAGTAAATGTTAACTTTCTCTCTTGTCCCAATGGAAAGTTACATCGATAAGATAACATAAATGAACTCCCATTCTATCCTATAGGACAGATAGTCTTTCAATAGTGAAAAAACAAAAATGCCAGTATTTCACTATCAGGACATGCCACACACATCAGGACTTATCCTATCTTTCCCTTACACAACACCCTGCCCAAAGGGGTGCCTTGGGCCTAACTGAGGGGTTACTCACGTGTAAGAAAAGGGAAGGTTAGGGCTTGGTAAGTGGGTGCACTTGCCAGGTCGGCATGGCAGTATCAGACTGAACACAGACACTGCAATGGCAGGGCTGAGACCCCTTTTGTAAGGCTGCTTGGGTGTGTGGCACAATCAGTGTTGCAAGCCCACTATCAGCATTTGGTTTACAGGCCCTGGGCACACACAGTTCACTGTAATAGGGGCTTAATAGTAAACCAAATAATCCAATTATGGAAGCACTAATCCATGACAACAATTTACAGAGGGAGCACTTGCACTTTGGCAATGAACAGCAGTGTCAAAGTGTCCAAGGCATCGAGACCAGCAAAAACGAAGTCCAACACACAGTAAAAATACAGGAGGCAAAGCCAAAAATACAGGGGAAACCCACGCCAAGGGTGCAAGGTATAATATCAACTATATGGAGACTTAACTCTCAATGCGCAGACCAGTGCATACTTTTCCTCATGCTCCTGTGCACCTGAAATATTGGTAATTCCCTTTTTTTTTGCTGAATTCCACTTGTGCTCAATTTATCTCAGCCTGAGTGCTCTCTAAGGTGGACTATTGTAATCACATTTTACTAGGCCTACCTAAAGTTAGCCTAACTAAACTCCAGCAGGTTCGGAACATTGCATTGAAGAAGGTAGCTGTCCAAAGGAAATAGGATCATGCTTCACAAGCAAAGACAAAGGATGCATTGACTTCACATTAAACAACATGTACGGTTGTAAGTGGCCTGTCAGATGCACAGAATGGTAAACATTGTTTACCATGCATGCGATACAATGCATGCCATTACAACGCGGTCATTAAAACGACTGAATTGTTACATCGCATACCATTACAATGCAAGTCATTACAACGACTTGCTGTAGGGGGCAAAAGGGGCTGGATTTAAAATACAACACCTTCCCAACTGTTGCACAGACTGGAGTTGGAATAGTAATTTATACTATTTCAAAATCCAGCGCCCAAGACAGGAAGTCATTGTAATGACTTGATTTGTAATGTTATGCGATGTAACAATGCGGTTATTGTAATGACCGCGTGTATTGTCATACGTTGTAAATGCATGCGATGTAACGTGGTCTATTCCACAGGACATATCATGACTTGGATCAATATTGTTTTAAGGTTTGTTTTTCGAAACATTGCACTGGGTGGTCTCTCTGTTCAGACCCAAGCTCAATACTGTGTGTCTTTCAAAAATGACTCGCTTACACCAGGGAATATCTATCAGATGCCTAAGACCTAAGCTGTCAAATAATTTCAAGATTCAGTTATGGAGAATTCAGAACCACGTGTTTTTTAGGAAAGCACTTAAGACTCTTGTTTAAATATTTTTTGGGGGTGGGCTTTTTTAGTCTCATGTATTATCAGTGTCTTCCTCCTCAGTGCCATAATGCTCTTTGGGTGGCCATGCCCTTAATAAATTGTAAATCAATTTGAATGAAAACAAAGAGAGAGTATCAAATGGGACTCTTTCCTGAGACAGATCTCTCTCTGTTGATCTTGGATCTGCTACATGCCAGGCCACACACAATGAAGTACTGTCGGATGGGAGATTGTGTGCATTTACTGTGAGCATACTGTCATCCTGGGAATTGCCCTCTCTTGTGGGTGGGACAGCAATGTTTTTTCTGGATCAGGTACTCACCCCACAGCTTCCCAAAATGCTGCCACTGCCCTTCCTCATTTGAGGTGCAGGTAAGACACACATAGTACCATTATGTGGAAGCTGCTGTAGCCACTATGTTGATTGACAAGCATCCGCCATTCTTTGTTAGGGAGAAGGGTGGGGTTAAAATGTAAAGAAGGTCGAAGTAGCACTTCTACAAAATTGTCCAATCAATCAAAATCCAGATGGTAACCTCCAGGAGGGGCTAGTGTTCAAAACAGCAGTTCATGAGAAAGGGAGGACACAAAAGGTAGGTGATCGGAGGAGGCATACGATACATAATTAACTCCATCTGATCAGCCCGCATGTTGCTGCTGGGCCGAAAGGACAGAGGTGTGCTTATTGAGACTTTCTGTTTTCCACAGGCAAATGTAGCAAGAGACAGCACGATGGGGGCACCAGGGAAGGGAGAGAATCTGGTGGAGTGAAAGAAAGCGTGCTTATCGAGTCTTTCTCTTTTCCACAATTTGGATGCGAGTAGGCAACTGAGTGAGAAAGGCGGAAGCTCCTCTTGACCCAGCTATATGTGACTTCGAGAGATAAGCAATAGGTCTATACTATGAGAAACGGACTGAAATGGTGTATCTTTATTCGTGAACATAGAGTAATGTTCAGAATTACACTAATCACCCACGATTTATTGGTATTATGCTCTTTTTACTGGCATTAATGTGCATAAAAAATACAATATCTCCGTAGATGTTAATGTGATCATCAATTTGTGTACGAATAAATGACCATGTGTAAATTACTCACAAATGTAAGTTACCTTTGTGAATTACCCCTGTAAAGTCTCTGTAGACATTAAATTCAATAAGCATTTATTAAACCTTAAATACTGTTTAAAAGAGTGTTTGGTCATTATTTACCTTGGTGAGATGTAACTGTGAAATATCTCATCTGACACAGAATTTGAAGTCAATGGTTTCACATCTATGCATTTACCAGTGATAAGGCATGCACAACCAGGTCCTATTCACAACCATCTGTTGTGTCTAAAAATACCTTGCACAAATGTCCCCCCGCTGGAAGGGGGAACAGTAGAAAGCCCTACTTCTCTTTGCAGCAAAGCCCTACATTGGCTAACTAGTAACATGCGGCTAGCACCAGGGGGAAAGCATCATCTGGCAAGTGTAATTAAGTCAGCAACCAGGGTCCCCTGGCTGGGTAATCGGCCGAAAAAGTTCAAAGGGGACTGTGTGGCAGTGAGCTTTTCAAATCAAGACGTTCTTCCGAACATTCTTGCGAACATTTTCCCTCCCCAACGAAGACGGGGTACTGTGGTTCCACTAACTTTAAAATTCTTTTATGGGGAACAGCAGAACGTTACTTACCCAAGAACCCCTGCCCTAGGGTGGGATAACAATTGGGACTTGAACTTCAGATGGGGACAAGATTCAATGCACAACGTAGCAGCTCATCGTCACCAACCATTATTGTTTAACCCAGTTACACAACCACTTGAACTGTTCAATCGCTATGCGCCGTTATCTTTCATGGATCAAAATGATTGACTTTTGCCAAGACAAGATAGTGATGTAGAAGGACCCCAGCCTGTTCCTGGTCCGTTAGTTCAGTATTCTGCAGGTGTTAGGGTCTGTAGAATTATGAGCTGGAATATTGCTGGCCTTAGAGCCAAATTCAACGACAAGAACTGGCTGGACATAATTAGATCCTATGATATTCTTGCCTTTCAAGAAACATGGGAAACATCAGACGGATTGGCCTTGGATGGTTTTTCTTATTTTAATGTACCCGCAGACCCCAGCAAAGCAGGAAGAGCAAAGGGGGGTTTGGCTATATGCATTTCACTAGATGTCCAAGGAAAACCTAGACATATTAAGTCCAAATCTAAAAACTGTTTAGCGGTTGAACTAACTACATCAAATTCCCATCCCATATTATTTGTTAACTTTTATAATTCTCCTGTCAGTCAAACTCCAATCGAGCATTTGGTAACTTTAGAGGAATTCCTGACTACCCACAGTGAGAACAGTGCCCACGGGTATGAGGTGATCCTTATGGGAAACTTTAATATTCACCCATGCCATGTGGATTGTCACGGGGAACTAGAGGAATTCTCCCCCTATTCCTCCCCACCGCATTTCGAACATACACCACGCGGTGAGGCTTTGGAATTGCTCTTAGCTACCTTCAACCTTTATGAATCATGTAGTTGCCCCACAGGTCTGAGGTTACCGACATATGTGGGCAATGACCCAGGCACAATTATAGATTATATCTTTTTATCTCCTAGTATTCTGCCTGAAGTAATTAATTATAAGGTAGAAACCACAGTTTTTAGCGATCACAATCCTGTGATTTTAGAGATTATAGCTCAGGGAGTCTTGGGAAAAAGGAAGATCGACGCTTTATGCGCGACAGAACTAGTTCTGAGAGATCAGAATCGGAGGCTGAAATGGGATCAAGTTACCCCAATCACCTTCTTACAGGAAACTTTGGCTAAAGTTGAGGGGGAGGTCGCCATCTGTCTAGATAATAAGAACTCTAGCGCCACTATGGTTGAGGCCTTTAATGTTATTTGCCGCCAGGTCAATTTAGATCTGACTGTAAAGGCAAAGCCAAATGGGTTCAAGGGCCCCAGATGGTTTGACACAAACTGCTCCAAGGCCCACTCAATCCTCCTAAAGGCACTAAAAAATAAACCTAGAGACAGAGTGCTGATAGCATCATTAAGGAAACAATACAATCAAGCTATCAGGGTGAGGAAAACCGAGATAAAAAACGAGGCCTGGAGTGATTTATTATTGCCTGAAACACAGAAAGATAGTGCCAAATTCTGGGCAGTTATAAATCACCCATACTTCGCGGGACTAGATAATCAGAGAGCAGACTGTATTATTCCAGATGAACAGTGGGTGACACATTTTAGCAACATCTATAGTTCTACTCACACCTACTTTACAATGTGAAATGCCTCCCACACAACCGATAACTCCCATCTCTCCTTTTAGCCAAGATGAGGTGAAAAAAGCAATTAATGATACACTCTGTAAAAAGGCACCGGGGCCCGACGGGGTTCCTGCAGATTTCTTTAAGAGTGCTCCCGAACTAAGTTCCAACATTCTCACCAATATTTTGAACGCCACAAGGGAGTTTATTTTTCCCTCTAGTTGGGCCAGGTCGACTATAGTACCAATTTTTAAAAAAGGACAGAGGACAGACCCGGCCTGTTATAGGCCAATTTCTCTCATCGACTCAAGTGTTAAAATCTTGGGAAGAGTCCTCTTAGGAAGACTGACCCTGATTCTAGAAAGGAAGGGCGTCCTATCTAACGCACAATATGGCTTTAGAGCCAAAAGAGGAACCTTAGATCAGTGCCTAAATCTAGAATTAATCTTAAATAAATATGTAACCGCCAAGGGGGGTTCCCTGTACATGGCCTTTATGGACCTCTCATCAGCTTTTGACCTGGTCAACAGGGCAAAGTTGTGGAGGATTCTTCTGGCCATGGGCCTCGACCCCCCTTTGGTTGGATACTTAGCTGAGCTACATAAGGATCTTGTGACCTCGGTCAGAGTAACTAGGGAAGGAAGATGCACTTGTCACTTTAAGTCAGAGAGGGGGGTCAGGCAAGGGTGTATACTTGCCCCCCTCCTCTTTACCCTTTACATAAATGATTTGGAGGCAGTCATGGCAACATCCCACATTGATATCCCGCGTGCAGGCGAGACAAAGATCCCCATCCTCCTGTACGCGGACGATGCTGTTCTCCTGGCACGCTCCGGAGTAGCGTTAAACAAACTCCTCCTATCTTTTGGAGATTTTATGTCCTCGCTGGACATGAAAATCAACACAGAGAAATCTCATATAATGATTGCTGGAGCTGCAGGCAGGAAAAGAAAGTCGAAAACATTTTACTGTGCTGGTAAAGAGGTCAGGAGAGTCCCTTCCTTTCCATACTTAGGAGTGACCTTTGACGAAAAGGGCACCTGGGGTCCTCAGCATTCAGTCAAAAGCAACGCTGTTGCAAGAGCGGCAGCAGGGTTGCTAGGCTTTGCTAAAAAACTAGGCGCCCGTCCTATGGAGAGCATCATCAAAGTCTATAAAGCAAAATGCTTGTCCGTTGCCCAGTATGGCTCCGTTATTTGGGGGTACACTAGCTCTGATAAAATACAGAAAGTAGAAAATAAATTTCTGAGATCTCTGCTTTCTGTCCCCCAATCGACTTCGACCTTTGCACTGCACACAGAGCTAGGATTGGGCTATATATCTGACATTTTAAAACTAGCCCCAGTGATTGGTTGGATGAAAACTTGGCTTAACCAGGAGCTTACTTTAAATCACACTATTTTAAAAGATTGTTTAGCCCTGGATAGAGCCCTTAACATCCCGTCGGTAAGACACGTACAAACGCAGCTAATCTTAGCTGGACGCCCGGAACTTTTCTCATCTCCAGATGTGATTAGTCACGAAGACCTTAAATCAGTTAAAAACACCCTGACAAATCTATATGTCCTGGAGAGGGAAGCTATAGAGCTAAAAAAAAACATGGTAAGGAAACACTGTATGTTGTCATCTGTTCCAGGAATGGAACCATATCTTTTCCTGGTAACTAATTCTTGTCACCGTTTCCTTTTAACGAGATTTCGTTTTGATTTGATTCACTTTATCCTGGGCAATTTTAGAATCTGGAATAGACCCGATGATGCTGAACCATGTGATTGTGACCACTTTTCCACACAGGATACGATGCACTTTATCATGTTTTGCGGACATTATAGTGAGATTAGAAAAAGATACCTGCTTCCAATCTTACGTAATCAAGGCTTTATTCAGGTAAAACCAGCCCTGTTGTTTTTGCAACTCCTCCCTAACGTAAAAGTAGCTTTTTCTGTTGCTAGTTTTTTAGTTGCAGGAGCACGTTTAAATAAGCACCGTACAAGATATAGGCACCCTATCCCTGAATAATGATTTTCCTCTTTATCTCATTCATTCAAATGTTTTGTGCTTTAATAAGCCCCTTTTTTATCTTGTTATCATTTTTTTAAATATCTTTGTATGACTCATTGTGATTTTAGTGTTTTTAAAATAATGATTGTTTGTTTTAACTTTGTAACAACTTGTGCTCTGATGAAATGCTGTTATGTAATTCATGCTCGTTCTTTTATGATTTTTAATAATCGAATAAAGATAATTGACTGACTGACTGACCTTGCACATATTCCTGAAATTATCAAAATGGGATACACCATTAGCACAACACTTACAATCGTGCGCTGACTTGAACCATTTGTAATTGAGTCACCCACACATTATAAAATATCCAACAATGTATATAGTTTGAAAATTTGTAATGAACTTTTGGAAATAAATATCTGCACTTTAACAATCTTCAGTTTACATAGAAATTAATGATAGCACTCCATGACAACTTTTAAATGTCAGCATGTGCACAGAAATCCATGAGTGAATAATGTAAGGATAAGATTTGTTTTTCTCCCATATTTTGGCAAGAGAACTTTGATTTAAGCCACAACCTACTTTGAAAGTAAGTATCAAACTCACTCTAGTTGCACTCAGCCTCTACCTTGTTAAATTGAAATGAAGTTTGCACATACAGATTTACTGGTAGTTGAACTGTGCACTACCTTACTTTTCAAAGACTTGTTTCAAGGACTACACTATTTCTATTTCGTAAATGCACCCATGTGCATACAGTCAATGTATGCTGTATATGTTTGTGGTCCCTTTACAAGCTACATTGTTTTCTAAAATGAATTTGCGGTTTGTAGAGTAATTTGAAGAGCAGTAGCTTGGATGATGTCATCAGTGATGCCATCCATTTGGTCATCAGTGATGCCATTTGAGGCGTCATCAGGGATGTCATTATTGATGTCATTTAACATGTCTTAAGGGATATTATACATGAGCTCATAAGAAGTGCATGGTGGAGGTGCAAGGTATAGTTAGCTCTCTAAAAGATAATTGCTGAATATCAGTTTTTTTTAAAACATTTGTTTTTCACTCATTTCAACTCTCAACTATAATGTCACTTTAACCCTGTTTTTACAGTACATTTCTGTGTTTTGTTAACATAAGATAAGATTATATTAGCATACTTAACTATAAAGTCTATTTTATCTTTGTTGTTACTGTGAATTTCAGTTTTTTAAATATTCATTCAACACCTCCAATGCCGGAGGCCTAAGGCCATGTACCGTGGGGGGCAGGCACAGGCCTATCTCCTCCCTGGGGGGACCACCACACCGCAGCCTGCACTCCCTGGTCAGCTTCCTGCCCTGTACTACTGCCACGGCTCTCTGTTGCAGTCCCTGCCCCCCTCCTCCTACCCTCCTCTCTGTGTTTGTCCCCCTCCCCCTCCCTCCTGTGGTGAGCTTTTTGCCCCTTCGTGCGCACTACTACTCCCCTCTGTATCTATCACTGCCCCCTCTCCTATGCACCATCATTATCAGTGTGCGTGCCCCATTCCCGTCAATACTGGTGCAGCTGTGCTACAAACACCCTCCTTTGCTCACGCTGCCTTCCACCGTTCTCAATGTGCATGACCCTGCTCCTTGGTCCATTGTGCTTCCAATGCCCCTGTACTGCCACTGCCTTATGTTATTGCCCATGCATCTCTTCTCTGCCCCCCGTTCTCCATGTGCATGCCCCTGCCATCTTCAGGTCCATTGTGCTGCCACTGTCCTTGGACTGCCCCCCTCCTCTCTTATTTACCATGTACCAACTGCTTAGTACTGCGATACCCATCCCCAGATAATATTGTTTGTGTTATAATCTATTGGTGTCCCCATCCTGCACTGTTATGGGCTTTTTATTTAAAAAAATTCAAGACTCAGCAGCCACAGCAATTTGTTTCCAGCTGCAGCTAGCCAATCAAGTCTTTCCGAACCGCTGTACCAGCTTAGGTATTGCTGTACCGAAATGGATCAAGAGAAGAAATGCTCCCTCAGCAATCACAAAGCCCCATTTTTTTAAATGATGGTCTTACGGGACCTACCATCCAGATAACATATGTTTTAACTCCTTCATGAACACCCTGAGCACCTCTTTAAAAGCCATTTTCCAGAAAACAGCTGAACAAGGTTTATATCAAATAAGGAAATGCATGCTTTCTGACAATAGTTCTAACTTTTTACGAATTTGGAGTTGTTCTGTATTACTTCCCAAATTTTCCTAAGGGAATTCATTGTTGAAAAAAATGTTTTGGGACCCTGCCTTTTTCAGGTCCCCCACTTGACAGACTAGCACAAAACTTTTCAAGAAGTTGCCGAGGTGGATTATCTTTTTTGTGGAAACTTTGGTGATGATTTTACAAACAGTTCTAAAGTTTTCAGCAAAGCAAAAAACTTTCTTCATATGAAAACTCTGACTAATGACAACTACACAGTGGTGATTGCCACAATTACACTATATATATATATATATATATATATATATATATCTATATCTATATCTATATCCGTATATATATATACATAATATGAAATACACATCCTACTTCCTCTGAACAAGAAGAGGGCACGCATATGAGGTGAGTAAAATCTGTAGCATATCTTTATTGTCATGGGCCTCCCATGACTGGTCACAGAAGAGATACACGTTTCGGCAAGGAACTTGCCTTTGTCAATATTTTGTATTTATTCACTGAAAAAAAAATATATATATATATATATATATATTCACGCTCCAAAATCCTTCCCACTCCTCCTGGAAAGAATGACAGCACTCGAGGTTGAGGAATACAAACGCGCTAGATTTTATTCAGCGGAGGGGTGCACACAGACGCGTTTCGGCGGTCTGCCTTCGTCAGTGTGTGATGCACTGTGTTTGTATCCGACATTGTTTTTATCATACATAATCACTCCCACTACTGGTCAGGTGTGGACACAAACAAGGGGACTAGGGCCTAACATGAAACAAGGCGGCCATCTTGTAGTGTATAGTAAATGTAACACAACAGTAGGATTTAACTAAATAAAGCCCCCAGATGGGCAATTGCATTGTATCCAGTTAGGCTAATCACAATAAAATGGCAAAAATTAGCATGAAATAATAAAGCCGTGGATCGGCTTAAGTCCCCATATATATTACATGTGCCAGATCACCTGTACAAAAAGAAAATTAAATCAATTCTCAAACCACAGCTGCAAGCTGAGCATAGCTACAGGGGGGGTTTTGAATAAGTGGGTGTCAAGTGAAATGCATCGCGTGCAATATCGGCGAGGGCATGTATAGTTGTTCACAATATGAACCACATTTTGAACGGAAATTGTTACATAAATTCAAAATTGAAACAAAAGTGGTTAAAGTGCATATTATATACAGTGGAAATTGTGTATGTAGAGAGGTATTGGAAATAAGCTTCTGCATTCTGTCCGATCAAATATAATATTCATTCAATCAAAGTCACAAGATATTAATGATGATTATCAAGTACCTGATTATGGGTTATACCAAGAGAAGCATATGCCATCAGTCAAATAACCACGAGTTGTCTCTCACATACTACTATGTACAAAAAACTACTGTGTACAGGAAACGAATTGGATGCACTTTTCAGAGCTATTATATACATTAATATACACATGTTCCGAGTATGATAATCTGAGAAGTTCTAGTTTCAGTGTAATCAGTTGCACTATCATCTTGGGATGGTGTATATCAGATCTTATCTGCTCATTTCCCTAGATGGAAGGCCATCTCCTCCCCACTGTTGAGACCTTTAGGATATTTAGTACACAGATCAATGATGTAACGGGACTCTAGTCTCCTTAGTCTGCGTAATCGGTCACCTCCACGAATATTGTGGGGTACAGTATCGAGGCCGAAGTACTGGAGCTTGCTCCGATCTCGATTGTGTACTTCCGCAAAATGGCGAGCCATCGGATACGTCTGATCTGTTTTGTCGATGGCTCGCATATGTTCCAATATTCTAAGCTTTATCTCCTTGATAGTGCTCCCAATGTAGCGTAAGCCACAGGGGCACTGCAGGCAATATACGGCATACTGGGTGCTGCAGGTGATGAATTTATTTATATAGATTTTCCTGCCAGTCTCTGGTATTATATACGAGAGTACACGTTTACTACCTGCGCACGCTTTGCAGCGGCCGCAGGGGTAAAAGCCTCGTTGCTCCCTCAAAGTGTTCGTTCTCAGGGACACCTTTTCGAGATGGCTGTGCACCAGTATGTCGCCTAATGATTTAGCTTTGCTAAAGGTTAGGAGTGGCTGAGATGGAAGATCTTCTTTGAGCACGCTGTCTGTTAGAAGAATATGCCAATTCTTACGTAGCATGGCTCTGAAATTATCTGCACCTGTAGAATAGGGAGTTATAACTCTGAACTTGCCTTGATCCTCACCTGACTTGCCCCTACGGTTAACCTGATCGATGTTACTGGTCAGGAGGGACTGTCTCTCTATTTTCCTTACTCTTTTTAGAGTGTTATGGAGCATGCTCTCGCCATATCCCCTAGCTTTAAAGCGGGATATGCATTCCGAAGCAGCCGCTTCGAAATCCGAGGGTTTAGAGCAGTTCCTGCGGAGTCTTAGCAATTCCCCGTAGGGGATGCTCCTGATTAATTGGGGTGGATGGCTACTGCTGGCATGCAGTGTAGAGTTGCCAGCAGTTTGCTTTCTGAAGAGGTTAGTGTGGAGTTGACCATCTTCTGCGTATATTTTAAGGTCCAGGTAGTCCGCTGCCACTGGACTCACTGTCCCAGAAAATCGCAGATTAAGTTGATTGTTGTTAAGTACATTGATGTATTCCCGAGCTGTCTCAGGGGTACCTCTCCACACAATGAAAAGATCATCGATATATCGATGCCAGCAGATGACCTTGCCCTCTTCTTCCCCAACTCTGCAGCTCCTGGGTACCTGCTCCTCCCACCACCCCACGAACAAGTTCGCGTAGCTGGGAGCAAAGCAGGTACCCATCGCCGTACCAGACTTCTGGATGTATAACTGCTCTTCAAACAGGAATATATTGTGTTTTAGACAAAATTCTACGAATTCCAGAATCATTAGATTGTGTCTGGAAAATCGTAGTTGGCGTTGTTCCAATGCCCATTTGACCGCCTCTAGTCCATGGCTATGATCGATAATAGTATAGAGGCTGGTAATGTCTAATACCATTAAAAGATAGTCCTGTTCCCACACCAGATTGTTCAGTTTCATCAAAAAATCTTTTGTGTCTCGTATATACGAGTCCAAGTTGGACACAAGAGGAAATAAGGTGTGGTCCACAAAGCGAGACATGTTCTCCGTTAGACTCCCGATGGAAGAAATAATCGGGCGTCCAGGTGGGTGGTCACGATTTTTGTGAAGTTTTGGGAGGTGGTAGAAAGTTGGTGTCATTGGGCAAGTGGTACGTAGGAACAGATGTTCATCTTTGTTCAGCATATGTTGGTTGTACCATTTGGAGATGAGTTTGTCATATTCTATGATACTCTGTTGGTAGGTATCATTAGTGCATTTAGTATAAAATTTCTCATCTGAGAGTTGCCTCAATGCTTCCTTTGTATAATATTCACGGGTCATCAGAACCACGTTCCCGCCCTTATCAGAGGGCTTCACAATTATTTTCGTGTCCATCGTTAATCCTTTCAAGGCAGTTCTCTGTTGTTCCGTGATATTTTGGTGGGGGTTCTTTTGGTTACTTTTCCGTAGTTTTAATAGGTCATCATTCATCGCTTCCGAGAACACATCTATGGCATCCCAAGGGGATTGAGGAACAAAGGTGGACGGAGGTTTAAAACCACTGTTTTCACTGTCCTGTTCAATACCCTGCACTTCAGCTCTTTGGGCTGGATCCAAATCTGCAAGGTCCTGTGTTTGTTCTAATTCCAGATCTGTTAATATCTCAACTGAGCGTAGATCTTTGCCGCTCAGTACGTCTGATGCTGTAATTCTTCGCCCTTGGTTTTCTTTATGTTGTAGATGTGGCCGCATTTTGAAATGTTTATGTAATTTAAGTTTGCGGGTGAAGCGGAACAGGTCTATTTTAGTTTGGGTATATTCCAACTCACTGTTTGGACAAAAGGTCAGTCCAAGACTTAGGACTTGTTCTTCTTCCTTTGTCAGTTCTCTAGGGGTGAGATTGACCACCGTTAAGTTAGTAACCACGTTATTGGTGATGGAGTTACCTGGGGGGTTAGTGGTGGTGTTGGTTCCACTTGAATGAATAGCTGGGGCTATTGTTTCTTGTTGGTGCGCTTCCGATTGGTCCAACGGGGTGCTCGGGCGCCTCTGCCTCTTCCTCTTGTTCCCCCCGCCTGCCCGTCTGGTTCTGCGTCCTTTTCTGCTCCTTGGATATCCGTGTCTGGGGGCTTGTTCTTCCCACCTCGGAGCCATGTACTTTGTATTACTTCGTACTCCTCCTGAAAAGGAGTCTTGGTGCTTTTGTCCGCCGCTTTAGGCCCCCTGTTAGTAGTGCGTGTATCTGGGTCTGACTGATTCTCTTCTGCTTCATTCTCAGTTATGTCAGATTCAGAGGTGACTTCTCCAGTACCGCTAGTTGTCCCAGCACCTTCTTTTCTGCTCTTCTGGAGGGCTTTGCGTGGAGCGTCAAACTTTTTTGCATACGTAAGGACGCGTCCAGTTAGATAGTCGTTGGCGTCCCTTTCGTATTTTTCTTGTTTACGGAGCCTTATTTTAGATTCATATTTGATCAACCTAGCCTTCATCTGTTCTTTCATTTGTGTGATGATAACCACTTGGCTGGGATCAGTTTCACTCTCAAGCTCGTTGTCAATCACTTGAATATCTGCCAGTGCTCGCTCCCTGTCGCTCCAGGCATATTTCACAAGTATTTTCAGTGTGCCCTCACAGTATTGGGCAGTATGTTCGAACCAATCTGTTAGCAGTTGCGGGTCCGGATTCTCATAGGAGGGAACAGTGTGGACTCTCAACCCCCTTGGTACCCGTTCTTCCTCAATATAATTAGTGAGGCTTGTTGCCTCCCACCATTTGCGGATTTCCCTTTCATGCAGGCGTTCCAATTTCGTTATTACTATCAGAAGTGGATTGCTGGGCGCCTCCACTGTAGGCGTTCCAGTTGACGCAGGCGGTCTTATCTGCCTTTTGAACATGCCCTTCGCTGCCGATTGCCGTTCCGCATCAGAAAACATGTCGGAACAGCGCGTGTCATAAACAGTATTGAACTCTTACTGTTGACTCGCGCTTTTAGATAGTGCTGCCCCTCCGCAATTTTAAACGCGCGTTCTTAGCCTCAGTCCTCTGTCGCCTTGCCACACAATTCCAAAACTCCCTGACGTGCAGAGACGGGAGTAGCAATCAATATCTGCATGCAATACAATGCTCACCGGAGACGTCTTCCTCGGGAGACACGGGGCTCGCGTTCTCCTCTGTAGTCCGTGACCAGACTCGAACTCCCGGATTGGATCAGGCGGTGCGCAGCCGTGCACTTAGAAAACGCTCCTTCTCCACGAAAAAACGGCTGCTCACTCGACGGCGGGTGCTGTCGGCGGTTCGTGGACACCGCCACACATTCACGCTCCAAAATCCTTCCCACTCCTCCTGGAAAGAATGACAGCACTCGAGGTTGAGGAATACAAACGCGCTAGATTTTATTCAGCGGAGGGGTGCACACAGACGCGTTTCGGCGGTCTGCCTTCGTCAGTGTGTGATGCACTGTGTTTGTATCCGACATTGTTTTTATCATACATAATCACTCCCACTACTGGTCAGGTGTGGACACAAACAAGGGGACTAGGGCCTAACATGAAACAAGGCGGCCATCTTGTAGTGTATAGTAAATGTAACACAACAGTAGGATATATATATATATATATATATATATATATATATATATATATATATATATATATATATATATATATGAACTGAAAAAAGGTGAAGGTAACGTTATAGTTAGGTGTGATGAAAAGACAAGCTTTTGTTTTTAAAAAAAACTTAGAAATTCACTGAAAAAAATGAAGGTTAAAGTAACGTTATAGTTAGGTACATATGTCAGTAACAACATTAGATTGGATAATGTCTTGAGTGATGTCTTCAATGATGTCATAGAAGATGTCATGAGTAATGTAACATGTGAGGTCATAAGCAGTGCGTGGTGAGTCGCAAGTTATAGTTATCTCTTCTAACTAGTGAATTTCTGTATTCTTTCTTGTTCAAAATGTTAATGTTGTGACGGACATATTCAGCTAACTATAATTTTACTTTAATCTTTGTTGTTTTTCAGTGAATTTTCAGGGTTTTTTAATGTAAAGTAATATTTTATTACAATACATAAAGCCAACCCACGCCAAGCCTTGCGGCAAACCTCCCACAGGAAGCCAACCTCACGCTGGACACGGCTTTTGGCCGTGTACCGCAGGGAGTTGGCATCATGTAGTCAAATTACCCGGATGCAGATTATCCCCTGCAGGAAGCAAATTTCAATTTGAGCATGGCTTTTAGGCGCATGTGGCATGGGGTTGGCAGCAGGGTCTGGCTTGCAGCCTGGTCCTATGCCCAACTCTCCGCAGGCTGCCACCCAAAAACAGCAAACACTCTGCCATGCACAGAATTTGCTTGTGCATGTCATGGGGTTAGCTGCATACCCTGTGTTGCAGCCACATTATGCTTCCAACTCTCCGCCGGCAACCAAACCCATGTCGTACACAGCCTTTGGCCGAGCACAGTGGAGGCTCATCACAGGGCATGGCCTGCCACTAGGACCTTTGGTGAAACCCCCAGCAGGCTACCAACCCCACACAGTGCACAGCCTTTGCCATGTCCATCATAGGGTTGGGCTTCAGATCCCAGGGACCCCATGCCCAGGGCCAAATATAATAAAAAAGGGGAGGGTAGCCTCATGGCCTCCCCACTGTGAGCCTTATTAGGCCCTGGAGATCCCATCCCCGAGGACCATATAAAAAAAGGAGGGGCCATAGGGCTCCCCTCTCCAAGCCTCATTAGGCCCTGGGAACCCCCAACACCCAGGGCCTTGAGTATTTTAAAAGGGGTCATGTGGCCGCACCCCTCCACAAGCCTCATTAGGCCCTGAGGACCCAATCTCCCGGTGCGTTATGTTTTTTCTGATGTTGCTGACAGCCAATCAGAGCACTTGCTCTCACTGGAGTGTGACTCTCACAGGAGCGAACTTCCCAAGGGAAATAATAAAGCTCCCTGGAAAATCAGAGTGCTTAATTTTTTAATTAGCGTTCCCGTGAAAGTTTCGAACATCTTGTGGACCTAACCGTCCAGATATACAAATATATTTTTCCCTTAATTTCTAAAAAACTATGGAACAGATTTACACCAAATAACAAAAAGCACAATCGGTGGACCAAGATCTAGCTTCCTGTCAAATTTGGTGTAATTCCATTAAACAGCTTTTGCTGTAGCCCTGCCTAAAGTAGTCTATGGAAAATGCATGGTGCTTTTGCGTTTTGGGACCCCCTTTTTTCTTGGCCTCTGCTTGAGGGATCACCCTGAAAGTTTCCATGCACAAACTGGGCAAAAAATAGCACTTTTTGGGGAATATTTTGTGAAGATTTGTCAAACGGTGCCAAAGTTATTAGAATCAAAAAAAACGAATTTCCTATGGAAACACTCACCAAATTAATTCCCAGTGGCAACCCATACAGGGTAATATATTATATACAGATCATCAAGATACATATATGTGGGGTTAAGAATAGTATACTATATTTACCTATATATGCTTACCTTCATAATATTTTTGTGGTCGATGTTCTGTCTATGATATTTTTGTAGCATGATATTCATAACTCATAATTTCCATAGTATTCTGCTGAGACTTTGGCTCCCATATTAAGGAAATGTGTACACTTTAATAATCTTTGTTTATCAACAGTATCTAGCCTATTGATTTTTAAACTGCGTCTGATCTTAAGAGATCCATTAAAACTCTTAGGATTAAAACATTGTAATTAAAAATTATTGTACTTTTTTATATATTTGCTCTCAATCGGAGGAGTAAAAGAAAATGAAATATGTTGAAGCAGTTCTAAAGGGAGAAGGAATAGGAAGGAACGTTATGGAGTATTGAATATGTTTTAACCTGCTCTTTCATAGTGTGTAGAGGCATGTTTTGTCCTAGAAACTGTGGCAAAGAGCACAGAGAGATCTTGCGTGGACGCTATGAAAATGAGCGCAGGGTGAGCTACGCCCAACAGTCACTGAGATAACCACTGTAGTGTTCTGCAGAACATGTTCTAGTGTTCCGTAGGCAGCTGTATTCCCAGCCACTCCCTTGACGGCTAGACACACTTGCAGCCCCACCCATCCATCACTGGTGTCACGAGTGACGTGGCCCTGCCAATAAAAGGGCCCGGGTGCACTTGCTCGTGGCCACCTACCACCTGGTGTCTGTGTCAGTCATTGCCATCATGTGGGCCTGAGGCCCGACACCACAACCACTGACTGAGCATGCGCAGTTTTGGAGACTATGACAATGAGTCAAATACACACAAAGGGCAGGGTTCTTGTTCTCAGGGACGTGTTGCGCTCTGCTATATTTCTGAAAGATGCCTGTTAGGCTAGAAGATTTAAGGTAGTGGTGCCACAGGAAAGGGGTGACCCTCCCAACCCCATCCGACCATAAGGGATGAAAGGAGGAACAGGACTCTCAAAATTCTGAAATCGAACTAGTTCAGACTATAAATGCGGACAATTCACTCCTCAATTTGTGTCGTGTTTCCAAATGTTATCTTCGGTTAATTTGTGGTATCCCCTGTTCCATCCTGCCGAGAATACGGCCTCTGTCTCCAATGGTGTGTACAAACCTTTCATCCCTTACAATCGGACACAAGTCCTGCTACTTACACAGTGGAAATATCCGGGCAAACTCGAGCAACAGAAGCAACTGGAGGACTACCCTAACCGGGTTGGAATTATCATCGGTATAGTGGAATTACAACACACACCTAGAATAGAAGGCAGCCCTGAAGAGTCAAAGCGACCTATACTTTGACGAAACACGTGTCGGCTGGCGCGGTGTAGCTCGAGCATTAAAAAGAGAAAATCTCAAATAGAAGAAGTGGACAATAACGACTGTGACAATGAGGACAGACTGAGCATTCCCGGCCTTGGACAGTGGGACAGTGGACGCAGGCTGAGTATTTCCAGCATTGGAGACTGTGACGATGAGGACAGGAAAGCACTTTCCCAGAGGATTTTTGAAAAGAACGATGATGATGACGAGACCCGACAAACTGTGAAAGAACAGAGAGCAGGCGTGTCTTGACATATAGTAGCAATACAGCACTATACAGATCACAGTTACCATAACATAACTAAGAGATAAACAAAGACTTCACTTAGCAGCATGTCCGGCCCCAGGGACGGGGCAGCAGTTTATAAGCTAACACTGCTCAGGGATTTCCAGCCTTGTAAAACACGGGATGAGCACAGAGAGGGCGCGCCTTTCCTGCTAGTATGCTGTGTAGAATGTCTGGCGTGATTCAGTCTTGGGGTGTGGGGAGGGGCAGAGTGGCCAGAGAGCGTCTCTGTGAATCACAGTTGAATCCGTTCTTGGATCATTTCAAAGAGAGGCCGCTGGAGGTGCAGCAAACACTAGCCATGTGAGCCGTGGGGCTGGATTGGATAACGTGGAAGGTGCAGCGTGCAAGACGTGGCCCTGAATGCGTCAGAGTGTCACGTGCCCCTCACCGGAGTCGGCGATGAATGAACCGACAAGCTCAGGGCAGGGCGTAGGGCTGAAGGCGCTGACAGTGCGCCCAGACACCCTCTGCCTCACTGCAGCCACACCCAGGCTCTGGAGAGGAGCACGGCCGAGTGCTTCACCCGCCCCTACTCTTTACTGTTCCCATTCACCCTATCCCAGGTCACAGAGGCTACGCTATCGGTCACTTAATCCATACAACAGACACGTCCTCGCATTAAAGGTACATGCACTTCCGTAGCGCACACAGCGCCGTACCTTCTGCCGCCTTTAAATTAACTAAAGACGCGACATTGGCCTCCTCTTTGCCATAGCAGCCTCACTCACTGCCTTACTACATTGTTACATCTACACCCATCTTTCCACGTCCTCCCCATTCATCCACCCCTTTCTAAATTCATTCACCCAAGAGGCCAACCACCCTTGCACCCTTTGTTTACCCGTCTGTACTAGAGGTATATTTGCGTTGGTGATAAGTCCCTCCCTTCTTATCCAGACCAGCATCTGTATGCTAAGGGGGCAGACTAGGGGAAATGCAGAATCCGCAAGCACACACAAAGCTGAAGACATATGAGAACCGAGGTCAAGGAAAAAGAAAACAACAGAGTGGGAGCAGTGCCAGAATGCTTGCAGCCAGGAGGAAGCGCAGAGCGCATCGCCGGAGCATCCCTAATGCTGCTAGCCGTGGTGCTGATGCTGTGGGCAGAAGATTAGTTCAGGGCTCTGCTAAAGACACCCCGGCCCCGCCTCGTCCACACCGCCTCTCCCAGGGAATGGGTCGCGCGACGCCCACGGAGGATTATCAGAGCACCACAGGCCAGCAGTGTTCCAGCTCTGCTGTCGGTGGTGATGTACGTAAAGGCAGCGTCTGTTCTGGGCATTGTAGGAGAGTCTCCAATACTCCTCTCCCCCAACGCCTCTCCCGGGGAAAGGATCTTCTGACGCCTCTCAGGACGTCCAGTGCTGACGTCTCTGGTGCTGATGCTGCAGACAGTGATCCAGTCCACGGTACTGCTGGATACACCCACCGCAGTCCTGCGGATCCACCGCCTCTCCTCGAAGCGAGCATTTGAATCTCGAGGCAAACGAGTAGATCTCTGCAACCCGCGGTGCTGCTGTCTTTGGTGCTGAACCGGAAGCCAGCCTTCAGAGGTCTACAGGAAAATGCGCTCTATCTTTCTCCTTGGGAAGGTGCTGAAAAATCCCGAAGGGTGTCCGACTCCCCACAGACATTCCTAGTAAACCACGACCCCGCAGGAACACCCAAACCACCCCATAATTTCCCAGGCCTTCTAGCATAAACTCCTTGAGCTACCCACGGCATACATGTCACGTGAGACACCAGAACCTATGTCTAGCACGAGGGGTTCCTAGCCATTGCATAATCATGCGAGGCGTTGTGTGAGGACCTGTCATCACATAAGTAGCACAGAACCCTACACGATCATGCGCCAGGCTCAAAGCCTATGCATAATTACAGAATGAGTTTTGATACCATGCAGGAGTAATTCAGAGCCCATGTATGATCCCATAAGGGACTGACAGTCCCTATATAATCACATGAGGGTTGGGAGCAATATATACTAATAAGAGGGGTTCCGGGCCCATATATAATCCCAAGAGGAGATCACGGTCTATATATAATCACATGAGATTCAAAGCCCACGTGTAATCCCATGAGTTCCTATATATATTCATGTGTGGGTTCTAGAGCACATATATAATTGTATGAGTAATTCAGAGTGAGGTTTCACAGTCCATATCTAATCAGATGAGGGTTTTAGAGCCTCATTTGAGCAACAAAATGTATATCAGCACACACGAATTGTGGAGTATTACAATCAAATGTGGTGCTCAGAAATTCTAATTAATCACTTAGATGTTGGGAGCTATACAAATGCTATGCCAGTGAAAATAAATGTGACCTGATGAAACATGTTATTTGGAACAAGTGTATCAATAAACACACTTTGCCACCGTGTGAAAGTCAATGTCTACGTCACTATTACACCGGTAAAGCCTGACTTTATAAAGAACAGATTACTGTTTCACAGGTTCCCTGTTACAGTCAATTGTGTGTAAGCCAAGGCACACATAACCCCCTCATATTATAAACATCACTCCATCTGGAGTAGATTTTCTATTAACTCCAAGAGGCTGCTGTGTTTTCAAATAATATTTAAGATACTATATTTAGGTCACACTACTTTAGCACCGTACGTTACAATCACATCATTGAAAAAGCATCCAGCATAGCCTTGCTGAGCCTATCTACTGCGGTATTACAGCTATGTGTGGATTTAACCCATTTAGCTCTGCTTCAATTTAAGCACGCTTGTTTGGAACTTCAACTGTTAATAATTCTTACTATTGTTGACAGAGGGAAGGATCACCCTTACCCACAAGAGCCTTCACCTCTCGGACTCTCTCCAGCTTTAATAATTATAATAAATAGCATAATACACTCCGCGCATCTAGACATATACTATTTTTTTATATATAATATATATGGAATATATATGCAATGGTTAGTTTATTAGTACATTTACTCCCAATAACAGGCTAGGGAGGGAGGCAGGGAGGGTGACTCACATATTTATATGAGCATGAAATAAACATATTTTTGTGTGCATATAGCTGTGTAATGTGAGTCGTTCAGAGGAAATATCACATGAAAGTTAAGTGCTTGTACAATACAACATGAGGTTTTCAAACCCTGTGTATATCATCATATAGGGAACAGAGCAAACACATCATGAACAAGAAATGAGAACCTAAATATCACATTAGGAGATTCAGATTTTATCATTCCTTGAAGTAGTAAGATTATGACATGAATTTATATTCCCAGCATTGTGCTGGGCACGCCCCTTTATGACATGAGCATTTATAACAAAAAGTAAGCCTACATATCATCGCATGAGTCTATAACCCAACATCCTAACCTATGTATCCATCCCATAAACTGACATTTCAATCACAGGCATATATTTCCATCATATGCATGGACCTCCAAGTAATGGATGTAAAGCGCCATGGCATGGACCTGTATTTCAATCATGTATGTTTCTCCATCACTGCATTCCCATTGCATTAGCATGTATATCCGTCGTGATTCTGTATCTTCAATACATGAACTGGCCCTTCAATCACATTAGACTATATCTCCCTCATATAGGGTGACCTGTTCACTCCAGGCCATGAAGGACACTGTCTTCAGTCCTGAACTTTTACTCTACAAGTCATGCTTTTCAGAGTTAGTCTAATTTGTTCAATTAAAGCAAGACTACAACACCCAGAATGCATTAAGTGATCACACAAAAGTCCAGGAAGAGAAATAGTATCCCCTGTCCTCATAGAAGCAAATGTCTTTCTTAATCGTGAATCTTGCAACCAGAGCTCACAATCCCATATCCGAAACATGTATGGCTGTTGCATGCACCTGTAGCCTCATCACATGAGCTTGTGTCACCTAAGCCGGTATCTCCTCATTAACCTGTATAAAAATCACAAAACTTTGCATTCCCATCCTATGTGCACGAATTCCCATCACGTTTGTCTGTCTATCTCAAGAAATTGTCATCATATAAACTTGTATTCCCGACACCTGAGCCTGTGAAGTCACTGCATAAACACGCATCCCCGTCAAGTTAGTTAGAACCCTCATCACATGATTCTATATGATTGAAAGTGTCTCCCATCAAAGGCATACCGGTATAGCATTGCAGGAGGTCATCTCTCCATCACTTGAACACAGAGCTCCATGACACGAGCCTGGTTCCGCATCACAGCAGTTCAAACATGTATCTGCAACTAGCATATGTATCTGTCTCTTGAACCCGTGACTTCAGAGCGAGTCTATGTTTCCATTTCATTGGCGTATATCTCAGTCACATTAGAGTTTATATTACAATACCAGTCAGACACTCCATCACACCGGTGCTGTAGCTACATCACATGTGCCCATGTCTCCATATCATGAGCTCATGTCTCAGTGACATGCACACATGATACAATCAGAGGAGCCCATTTGACGGGAGCCTCTGTGTCAGATACTGGTGGCCGTGTTTGCGTCACATGGCCGAGTTTCTCCACCGCGCCAGCAGTCCCCGGCGCTGCTGTCCGCGGTGCTGAATGTGACTGCAGAGGAGGAGCCGAGGCCCTCTTCAAATCAAAACACCACTCCTGTTCACACGCTCGCATCGTTTCCTGGGGAAGGAGACTCCAGTATACACCTAGGGTGCCCTGGTACCTCAGAAAGCCGAGGGCACCCCTCACATGAGAGGTCGGAAGTGCTCTTACTGCCCATGCGTCTTTACTGCAGAGGGCGAGGCCCCTCCCGGGTAGCATCACCCTCCCTCGCCCAGCATCAGATGCCGGCCCCAAAACAGGCTCAGGCCACAAACGGGGATTGGGCTTCCAGCAGTGTGCGGTAGCCGGGAGGGTGCCAGCGGCGGGGTTCTCTTACCTGCATCCTGGGGGAGACAGAGAATGAAAGGTGGAGAGCGAAAACATCTCTGCCCGATCCGCCATCTTCTCATCAAAGCCGTCCACTGAGTGCAGGGCTAATCCGACAACAGCACATGCAGGAGAGGGGGGCGGCACGAGGGGGACAGATATGGAGCAACACAGGGAGGTGGGAAGAGGAGAGAGGGAGAGAGGCGCCGCGACACACCAGGAGACCTAACGTTTGAGCATCGCAAGAAAGAGGGACTGTGTCTGCAAGGTGGACGAGCGATGGAGAGAGGGCTGAGGAGATGTCAGTGAGAAGGATGGGTAGAGACTCAGGTGCTGTGGGAGAGCCGTGGTAACAGCATCACGAGCAGGAGAGACAGGCGATGCGGGAGACGAGTAGGAAAGGGGGAAGAGAGAGGGGCGCAGGTGTGAGTGTGTGTGTGTGAGTGAGGGGGACGCGCTGCATAGAGAGGCAAGGCAGAGCATCACACAGGACGGGGCGGGGCGATGCAGGAGGAGTGATGGAGGGAGGGGCGGAGCAGGGATGCAGCAGTGGAGCTGGACCAAAGAGAAGGGGGGGGGGGGGAGGCGCGCTCTGTTGCAAGGGAGACAGGTAGAGGTGGCGATAAAGGCAGAGAGAGGACTGGGCGGCAGGAATGGCGAGTGGGATTAAAGTGGAAGGGGTGAGTGACAGAGTGGTGAGTGAAGTGTGCAATGGAAGAGTTGAGAGGGAGAATGGTGAGAGAGCTGATGGGGAGAATGTTCTACCAGAATACTGAAGTTTTAACAATTACCTGCCCTAATATTGGCTCTGCAATATCAACTCAAACTATCACCAAGGTAAGCAGATGTGGAGTAAAGAATAGTAAATGTATACTTCCATATATACGTTAACCTTGAAGCTACGGTGGCACTCAATATTCTGGAGTTCATCTATGTATAGGTCGATATTATTCACCTTGATATTGTGACATGCAGCTGGGATGGGAGAGGTGAAAGCGAAAAGAGAGACACACATGAATACATAGAGATTGATGAAAGAGGTGGAAGAAATAGCTGACTAAAGAGTAGAGAGGGAGAGAGTGATGTGCAAGATGACAGAGAGGAAATAAAGATGACAGAATTGAGAGGGAGAGAGAGCGAGCGGAGAGACAAAGACTGTTAAACTAGTCAGACACAGGGATAGGGTCTCTTAGGTGCAAATTATTGCTTGAGGTAGAGGAGCCAACGGAGTGAGATGAGAGCTGAACTTGATTTGAGCTGGCGGTTGCAGGTGGGTACCACCAGCAGTCTTTTTTGGATACCAGGACATATTTGTTTTTATTACCGGGCTTTGCCCCAGAACAAGAGAAATAGAGGTAGCCCATGAGAAAGGAGGAGGAAGAGAGCATTTTTTTTTAAAACAGTGAGAAAGTGAGAAGGCAGGATACATGATTCGAGTTAGGGAGCTCCTCCAGAATACAGAGTTATAGGCTTATGTTATCGAGACTGTACTCTAATGTATGTATTATGTTTGGAAGGTCTAGTCAGATATGTTTTCTCATGTGTTTTTAAAATCTCAGGAGGATACTGTTAGAAATAATGTTGCCAGGGTTATCCTCCGGGAAATGACTGAATTGCAATTTTATAAATTTTAACTCGTGTTTTTATAAAGTTTATAAATGTATAGTGTATACTTTTATGGTTGTAATAACTCAAATAAAGTTTTAATGACTGACTGACTGAGAAGGCAGGATGGAAAAGAGCCTGCAAGCAAGAGATAAAGGGGCAGGAAGGCAAGGTGGTGGATAAAAGAGGCATTAGATGGAATCAAGACTAGACCACCCTGGCATTCAGCAATCCTAACATTCAGCTGTAGCACTGGTGGGCTTTCGTTAATTTCTAAAGTTATATATAATTTCTATATATATTTTTTTTAACATAAAGTAATATTGAAATCCAACCCCGCCACACATGGTCTTAGGCGGTGCATGGCAGAGGGTTGGCTGCAGGCCCTGGCCTCCGGACCAGAGTCTGTGCCCACCCCCCCAGCATGCAGCCAGCCCACTCTGTGCAGTGCTTCAGTAGTGAGTCAGGGGGTTGGCCCTGTGGCCAACCCTCCCAGTCAGCCAAACCCACCCCATCCCCCATGCCCTATGTATTTTAAAGCGGAGGGGGCCACACCCTCCCTCCCCAAGCCTCATTATGTCCCGGGGACCCCATCTCCTGGGGCCCTATATACTTTAAAGGTGAGGAAGGCCACGTGGCGTCTCTCTCCAAGCCTCATCGGCCCCTGGGAAGCCAATTCCCCCAGCGCTGTATCTCTCTTAAAGGGGAGAGGGGGTTCCGTGCCCCTCTGAGCCACAATAGGCCCTGGGAACTCCATCCCCAGGGCTCTATGTATTTTCAAAGGGAGGTGGCCAAGAGGCTCCCCTCCATGAGCATGTGGACGCCAAGCCCAAGGGCTGATTTTTCTTAAAGTGGAGGTGGCCGCATGGCCACACTCCCGACCCTACTTTGGGCCCAGGGACTCTAATGTGATAATTAATCGAACAATAATTGCACGCCCCCACACCCCCCAACACACAAGCCTTAAAAAGGCCCTGGGGACTCAATCTCCCTGGGCTGTGTTTTTTTTGTAAAAGGGAGGGGCCTGTGTCTCCCCTCACAAAGCCATTTTTGGCCCTGGGGGTTTCTCCTTATAATAGGCAGGGAGGGCACCCACTATACACACCTTTAGGGCTGTGGGGTGAGCACCAGGGTCCCTGTAGCCTCAGCCGGCTCACCACATGCTGCGGTAGTCAGCATTGCGCCCACCTAGAGGGAGCAGCTATTTATGCTGCTCCCTTCGGGCGGGACCAATATCTTGATATGTTTCCCTGCTCTCATCAATGCAGGAAGTGAAACAGATCTCAAGTCTGCTCCAAGCTGACGGGTGCATTTGTAAAGCACCCAACCAGTGGGAGCAGACTTTGTGTTTGCTCCTGTTTGGTGGGAGTTTTAAAACTGCTCTAGGCAGACAGGTGCAAACACAAGTTTCCCCACCCGCGCAAGTGCGGGCAGGCAAATGCCTGTGTCCCGGGGGTGTGCCCTCTAGGACATATTATGAGAGCTTGCCCAGGGGATGGATCACCCGGTGCAATTAATGACTCCAAAAGGGGGGAGCTCGAATCCCCCTTCCATTTTTATTGAGTAACGACCCTGGGGGTGGAGTTCTCAGAGGTGTTAAAGGCTCCCCTTAAAATAGACTTTGGGCCATGGGGATGGGGTCCCTGGGGCCGAATACAGGGGGGTTATAAGACCTCTCCCCAAATTAATTTGATTAGGTCCAGGGAATGGGATCCCCGGACCGAAAGAGGCTCGTGTAAGGGGGCCATGCATCCCCTCCCCATAAAACATACTTCAGTCCCTGGCAGGATGGGGTCCTTGGGGCCGAAAATGTCCTGGGGAGGGGGCAACATGCCTCTCTCTCCTTGAAAAATACTTCAGGCCCAGGGGGAACATCCCATTTAATTAAAGATGAAAGGTTTTTCCCCTCATGCAATTATTCTAAATTTTATCCCTACATCTGTGTAAAACATGGGTACAAATTAGTAGTTTTCTTTGCCACAGCAGGTGTTGATTGGCATGCTCTGTTGAGAATAGTAAGCTGTTTTTTCGCTAAGACACACGTAAGAATGATGTCAAGTTTGGCGATAAAGTGGCATAACCCTGTATTGAATGTTTACCTATGCCAGGGCTTGTGGTCATGAGAGGGCTCAATTTTAACTGCACGGCATCCTCTTTTAGTTCAGGCTTCCTGACCATACTCCTGCCGATCTTACTGATGTTCAGTTGATGAACGGCCTCAGGGAGTGGGGTGACTCGCCATGCATTTCACTCTTTCAGTCATTTTTCGACTTCCCAGAGTTATTTTCATTCTGAAAATCTGTCAACAACACTAGTTAACATTATGGTAACTACTAGGAAAGTTCATCTTTGTAACCATGTAGGCATCATCCCTTCAGTAGCCTGGAAGGGCACCAGTATACAAGGACAATACAGATGGGGAAGGGTCCACCCAGGAAATCTTATACTGGAAAACCTTGGTGAAAAGCTTTATCTCCGTGATGCTGAATACCGGATACCACCGAGTCTGGGACTCTGGATCTGTCCAGCTTCTGTCAACTCCTTCCTCTTTTAACTCATCTCAATAAATTCCCAATTTACTGTATCACAACAATGTGTTCTTCAAAGAGGTATGTCTTCAGCAATCTTAAATTGAATTTAAGGTTAGAGTGGTCCTAGTTTAAACAGGAATGGTGTTCCAGATCCTGAGTGCATAGATGGAGAATGCCTGTTTCCTGGTATTTCTTTTTCTTCCACTTCTCATCTTCAGTCTGATGGTATCCTGGCTGTGGGTGTCAAAAGTGTCACTGGAGTGGGCCAGTTTGACAACAAGTCAGCACTGGTGTGAATTGTCATGACTTTGTAGATGATGCAACAGGCAGCGAATGCTGCGGTGTCTGGCAAGGGGAGCCAGTGTCATTACATTAAAGTGGGGTGGTGTTTCGTGTTTTGGTCATATTTTATCAACCCGCTGATGAGGTACTATACTGCATGTAGGATGGCCTACTATGGCAATACCAGCCTTGTGAAGCAGTGGTGAGTGAGGTTGGCGAGCCATATCTAGTTCCGCTCGGGGTAGATTTGAAACAATGTTTTCACCCATTTAGGATCCTCATAAGAGTTGGCTGTTGAAAAACCTTGCAGGGACAGGTTTTGGTAGAGTGAAAAAAACAAGCCAAACCTATTTTTAGTATGAAAATATTCCAGCTAAATGCCGGAACATTCCCCCACCATTAAAATGCATTTTCTGAGGAATAAGGCACACCAGCAAAGTTGCACAAGTACAAACTTTTAAACTTCACGAATCTGCAGAGGTGCGAGTGTCACAAAATAAAACAAAATCAGTCAAATACTTAATTGGGAGGCTAGCCATGCCTGATTTTCTTCAGAGTTCATGAAAAATAATTTCTAGCACACTCCCTGTTTTTGCTCGGAACTACAGGGTTTTATGGCCGATGAGAAGGACCTCCTATCTGATTTTGTCTACTCCATCTTAACCAGCTCATTCTAGGCACCCGTCTCTGGCATAAATAATACTAGGAATCCTGACAATATTTTCTGAAATTTGATGCACATGAGGTGGTGGTTTTTGGGATCTTTTTGTGTATAGTTTGGATGGTGCAAAGAAACCTTACAAGCTAGGGGTCAAGAAATCCTGCAGACATTATCGGAGATGACTAGGCTTCTAGGCAGCCGCAGCTTGCATGGATCAGTGGTGGGCGTGGATTGGGAGAGAAATAAAAAAATACAGTTACTTGTTAACCACGTCTCTCCTCCGTCGTCTCTCCACACCTCTCACAGCTGGAATGGAAGCACCCAGGGCTCCCCTAAGCTATCCTAAACAACTAGAGAGTATTTATTTTCCAAAAAATAGCAAAGAACTCTGTAAAAAGAGTGGTAAGGTAGAACAATCACCAAAACCCCATCAGTGCTCCATGCAAATGTATTCACTGTGCCACAAACCAATTGTGAGAATACCAAGAGGAAAAAAGAAACCCTCAGGCACCCACTCGAGGCAGGTAGCCGTATATCTTCATTGGGTTCCTGTGGTTAGTGCGTGTGAAATTACATCAAACCAAATAATGATAATAAGTGCAGATTAAAATGAGTATAGATCACTCCCTCAACCAACCCTTTTAATGGAGAGGTGATTCGAACTCAGTTAAAATCAAAGTGTGGAGACGGACATACGGAGTTAAGTTAGTTTGAACCCCTTGTCCTAACAAACGGTCGACATGTTTCAGCTATTTGGTCTTTTACGACCCAGCATTCCTCCGGACCAAATAATCTAAAAAACTCACCACACGAGGCAGTACACCCCCTAACGTGTCTACTCACGGTGGATGGATATTCACATAAACGCGTTCATAACCAACTTGTGTTCTATTTGTTGGTAGGCGTCTTGTGCATTACCTCTATTCTGAGAGGTTTATGGAATTTGTTTGGATTCCCACTTTTTTCTCATGTAAAATGAAAATCAGGCACTCTCATTTTGATTTCTCTGTTTTCAAATGCATGACTTCATGAGTCCGTGGTGGGGGACAACTTCACGGCAGCATTGGTGTGCTGGCGACTCCCCCGCGTAAACACCTAATTACGGCTCACCCACGGCTCGGAAGGACAACTCCCCTAAGCTAAACACAATGTTGCAATGCAGCTCTGTGATTGGTCTGAGCGCCATGGTTCATGCTCAGACAGGCAGTGTGAGTCTGTACATGTTCTCCACCCAGGCTGTAATACAGCCTACGTGGAGAACATTCAAAGTGCGCATGACTGTTTGGCTCGCCCAAAACGGCTGGTCAAACCGTCAAGCGCAAGTACAGAGTGCTGATCATTCCGCCCCCTGCTCCCCGGTGAGCAGAGCAGCCCCGCCCCACCCAACTGCTTCAGCAGGGAAAAATAAAATGATAATAACATCATGTTTTTTTATTTTTACTTTTTCCCACTGCTGAAAAGCAGTGGGGCGGATCTCCTCCTCCTTAGCGGAGGAGCCACCACTGCTCCGAGGAGGAGGCATAAATCTTAGAATGTAATTTTTATTAGGGTTGACTTCCGATCACATGGATATACGTATATAGATACTGGTCAATTTCTTTTCAGATGTGCAAAAGTAGAGCTGCAGTTTTTGAGCTATTGGTACAGACAGATTGATAATTATCCAGTCAAAACATTTCCAATCTTGATTAATCTACTCATGGTGCTAGTAACAGGAGGATCATAAAATTGAGCCTACGCTTTCCCACGTTCATTATGTTACACACATAGAAAGAGGGAAATGTTTTTGTGCAGGAAGGTTTCCCTTACTGCTCAAAAAGAATCCTGCCTGTAACATAGGCACCCTTTCACTATGTGCAAGGAGGGTGCCTGTGCTGGTGTTAGGTTTCAAACAGTGTGCCATCACAATGAGGGAGCAGAAATGCAGTATATATTTGTAAAAATCGAGCATTTCTGTTCTCTTGCTTTCACGCAATGCATTGCTTGAAAATTTAGTAAATGTGCCTCCTGAAATCTGCATTTCCGGATCCCAAATGTGCATTTAACAACTGCCTTTGTACACCTGTTTGCAGTGTTGTACTGTCTTGTATTGGAGATCACAGCAGGAATGTATGACATAAGCACTGCCACCTAAAGCATTCACAAAACACTTGTTACTGACACACATTGTGGAATTGTCATCACAATTTCTATGTGACTTACAGAATAAAACGCCTTCTCCAAGCTTTTCTCTGGCCAGACAGGCGTGGAGGCCACACTGCCTAAACATGAAGTAATCATGAGTACTCCCAAGGTACGTTGCCACAAGGCATTCTATGTCGCAGACAACTTGTATGTGGAGTTAGCGCTGTTTTTTTGTGTGTGATACAGAAATTCTGTGTCATAGAGTGGAGAGATCAAGAGGTGTCAAATCCACACTACCCATCAGCTGTGGGCAATGTCCTACTCTAGAACTCTCACTGGGAATTTTGTGCTATTCTTTAGGAGTTTGTATATGTTAATCCTAGGCAGCATGGAATTAATGAAGTTGTGAAAGTAACCTGGACAGGGAACTCTGAAACCCAACCTGCTGTCATTATTAAGATCTGTTATCTGCCTGAGGCCAGGCGAGGCAGAGAGAATAGGGCATGCACAAGAGAAGGCATTGACATCATCCACAAAAACACCCTCTGTCTGACCACCCACTCTGATGACCCAACGACTACCAAGGGACACCTCCACCTCTGGACTCAGACCAACTCAAACACCACCCTCGTGGCACCCTCATCTACAGACCTCCTGGCCCCCAACAACCCTTTTTCTAAAGCCATCACTGACTTCATCGCCCCCCAGACTCTCGCATCCACTGAATACACCCTACTCTGTGACCTCAAATTCCACCTGGACAACCCCAACACCCAAAACACTGCATCCCTTCTGGAGAACTTCGCCAACGCAGGACTCGAGCGGCTCGTCACCCCTGCAACCCCCGCAGCAGGACACACGCTCTACCCAGTCTTCTCCACCAGTGAAAACGTCACCTACAGCCACACCACTGAACACCTCTGGACTGGCCACCACTGCGTGCACTTTGCCTTCACCAAACCCACCATATATCATCGCCCTCACTGCCCCCAGCTGCGGCTGGAACAAGGTCACCGAGGAATAGGTATCCGCCTCCCTCAGCACTACCACACTCCCGACAAACCCTGACATCAATACAGCAGCACACAATCTCCACTGATGGATCTTCAACTGCACGACACTCTGGAAACCCTCAAGACAGCACCTAGCAAGCAACACTCCAAGAAAGCCAACTGGTTCCCCCCACCCTTCTTAAGTCCAAACACACCTGCAGATGACTAGAGAAGATATCGAGGAGACCCGTAAACTCACACAGCCTTCAAAGCCGTGATCACCACACACCACTCCTCCTCAAAGTCACTAAGAAAACGGCCCTCCAGGAAAGAATAAATGATAATGCACACAACAGTAAAGAACTTGTTGCCATCGCAAAGAGTTCACCAGGCCCAACAGCGAGACTTCCAACCCTCCCAAGACCTCCGCAACAAACTTAGCACCTTCTTCCACCACAAGATCAGGCTTATCTACAACAGCTTCAACACAAAAGACCCGCCCATCAAGCCGGACACCACAGCACCCCAACAGATCCTGCTCACCTGGATCCCACTCACCACTGACAACACTCTCAAGACCATGAAGAGCATCCACTCCAGAGTCCCCTCGAACCCATGTCCGCACCACATCTTCCACAGAGGAGCCACCGCCATCACCCCTAGCTCTGCTGCACTATCAACTGCTCCATTGAGTCCGCCACCTTGCCCGGTGACTGGAAACACACGGAGATCAACCCTCTGCTAAAGAAACCATGCATTGACCAGACAGAACTCAAGAACTTCAGACCCATCTCCCTGTTCTCCCTCCCTGCCAAGGTCGCTGAGAAGGCAAGGTCATTGAGAAGTCCATCAATGCCCAACTCTCCGAGTTCATTGAAGCCAATCACATCCTGGACATCTCCCAATCCGGCTTCAGGAGCAACCAAATCACAGAGACTGCACTCCTCGCCACCACCAATGACATTTGCTTCCTCCTTGACCGAGGAAAAACCACAGCCCTCATCCTCCTGGACCTCTCAGCTGCTTTCAACACCATCTCCCACTGTACCCTAATCAAGAGACTCCACTATGCCGGCATTCTCAACAAGGCCCTGGACTGGATCAACTCCTTCCTCACCGGATGAACACAGCAAAGCAGACTACCTCTGTTCCTCTCTGAACCCATAGAGATCAGCTGCAGAGGCCCCCAGGTTTCCTCCTTGAGCACCACGCTCTTAAACGTCTTCATGCCCCCCTCACGACCATCGTCAGGAACTACAGACTCAACATCGTCTCCTACACCGACAATCCACAACTGATCCTCTCCCTCACCAAAGAACCAACAACCACCAGAAACAACTTCCACAGTGGAATAAGGCTTTAGCCACCTGGATGAAGAGCAGCTGCCTCAAACTAAATTCGGACAAGACCGACGTCCTCATCCTAAGACCCTCACCCTCAGCTTGGAATGACTCATGGGTCCGCTCCACTTTGGGAACCCTGCCCATCCCCACAGACCACACACAAAACCTCTGCATCATCCTGGACTCCTCGCTCACAATGACCATTAGATCAACTCCATCGCCTCATCATGCTTCCAAACTCTCTACCTGCTACGAAAGACATGCAGATGGATCCTCACTGAATTCAGTAAAACAATCACTGATGCACTCATCAGCAGCAGACTCAACTACGGCAAAGCACTCTAAGCCAGTATCACTCAGAAACTCCTCCAAAAACTTTAAACGTTCAAAACACCGCAGCCAGACTGGTCCTCAACATCCCTCACCACAGCCACATCTCCAAACACCACTGAGAACTCCACTGTCCCAGTCAACAAACGGATCACCTTCAATCTCCTCATACATGCCTTCAAAGCCCTCCACAACACAGATCCAGCATACCTGAACCACCGCCTCTCATTCCACATCCCCACCAGGCACCTCTGCTCTGCCCAGCTGGCCCTGACCACCGTTACTCAAATCCACAAGACAAGAACCAGAGGAAGCTCCTTCTTATACCTCGCTGCCAAGACCTGGGACACCCTGCCAAACCACCTCAGACATTCCCTGTCGCTGACAATTTTCAGGAAGGACTTCAAGATCTGGTTCTTCGACTGAACACCATAGTGCAGATGGATCAGCAGCCCCTCCCCCCACATCCTCTCTCAGCGCCTTGAGACCCTTACAGGTGAGTATCTGTGCTTTACAAACCCTGAATGATTAATTGATCTGTGGGGGTGTGTATGTCTGTAGTTAGCACATGGCCCAACTCACATATGTGGTCTAATGTCCCCTAACTGTTAAGCATGAACTTCTGAAATAAATCTTCCTCGGTCTGGTCAAAGATTTTTTTTTTTTTAAAACAGATTTTATTTGTCGCATGATAGAAATACACTAAGTAATCCTCTGGTACCCAGAGGCTGTCACCAGAACAAATTATCACAGGCTTTGACATGCAGACAGTTACCAATGCAATAGACCGTTGAGTAATAACCAAAGAAATGCAAAACTGTACCACCCACGCCGCCCCCCCAACCCTCAACTTCCCCCCCCCTCCCACCCATGCTGCTGCTCACATCGTCCGTGCCATGCTAGGCGCAAGGCAATGTCCGCCATACTATAGGCCATCCGGCTATTAGAGTAGTTGTGCTGCATCCTCATCCGGAGGTGGGTCCAGGTCCAGGCCCCTATAGTCCGCCCACCGCTTCCATATTTTGTAGTGCTGGAGTGGGCACCACCTTGCAACATACACAGGCTGTCCCAGGCCCATACAAAAGTTCATTCCATTCTGCCAAGGTCTGGTCAAAGATTTTGACAGGTTCACAACCCTGAAAATTCTTTCATCATCTTCCCTGCTGACAAATTCCTCTTTCTCCTCATAAACGCATACAACGCTTCCACTTGGGAAAAATGCATTCTGGGGCTTCATTTTTATAGTTTGCACCTTATTACTAGCTGAATTTGACTTGAAAGCAATATGTGACTAGAAACCCACCTTTTGCAACTATTCAATAATTGTAACTGTTCGAAACACTGTAGCAGTGAATTTCAATTTAGTAATCATAACTAGGTAATTCAATTTCATGCAAATCGCTAAGTAGTTGGTTTGCGCACATTTTGTCAACCACTACATTGCATTCCTAAGATTTAGTGTTCACTAACCAATTGGTAACGGACTTGCAATGCGCCAAACTTGTATACTTAGAGTCATTAATGGACAGAGCTGGTTTGGGTTAAGATGGAGAATAATGGATACACACGCTCAGACACACAGACTCATTCACCCAATGATACACATTCAAAGACATAGTATACACTGGGACACTAAGCCTGGGCGGAGTTCGCTGAGCTTAACTCTGCGAAATGCAAAAAAAAAACTCTGCTGCGCTACATGGAGCTTCCCAAGTCGCAGAGTGCATTAGATAAATGCTGTTTGTGGTGATTTTCAGCACCAGGAGTTTGTTCACACTGTGCAATCATCACAAATGGCACCATGCACAGTGCAAGCAGGCGCAAGCGGGTGCTGCTTCCTTTCTGCCGCTCAAGTAGATTTTTAACTCGTGCAGCAGCTTTCTTAATGCGAACGACCGGTTTCTCAATGTGAGCGGTCGCGAGCATATGTGACCGCCTGTGTTGATAAATCTCGCTGGGAGGTTGATTTTCCATGCTCGCACTCGCCAACTTAACGTTGATGATTGTGAAAAAGGAAAATCTTGCCAGGAGGTGGATTTTTCTTCCCCCGGTCACCAACTTGATGTTGATGAGCACGAGCGAGGAAAAAAAACTCAGTGAGTGGAGTGCGGTTACTGCCCAGACTTATGGGACACACAGATATATGCTGAGGCACGCAAAGAAATATGTACACATATCCACACGGACATACGTACATCCAGGCACCTTATCACAATGTCTCTGTCTCACGCACATTCACACAAATTTCAGACCCTACGGTTAACTCGCACCTACTGTCAGACGGACGATGCAACAGCGATGCAAACTAATATATTCGGATAATTACACAAATCCACATGTATGTGTGTGACGACCCGATGCACAGTCCATACAGAACACACCCAAAGACGCCACAGAAAGAAATGTGCAGGCCCGCACTGACAGTGACGGAATCCAGCTCTTCCGGGGACAGGCCTCAGATGGTTAATGCTCCAGCTGTCAACCCCTGCTGCACACCAGAGGTCAAGGGTTCGAACCCCATGAGGCTGACCTCACTCTTTGCTCCTTCCAAGGTCGATAATGCACGCATACATTTCTGCTGGATAACAATGACTAAACGTCCAAGTTGTCATTTGAAGCCTCGTTACTGTCTGCAAGTTGGGCGCGGTTCTTAGATTCCATTTTAAGACGGAGAATGTGTCCTGTGTGAGGCGCTCGAGTGAAGGGGAGCGTGAACAAGGTGGTTAAATGGATAATAAAGTATTGTAATGACAACGAAGTAACAATAACAGTAATCATAAATATGTTCCCCTTGGTAGTGTACTGCTGTGGGAGAGGCCCTCGGCTCCGCCCGCTCACCTGCCCTGACAACGCTTTCCCCGGGGACAACTGAGGCGAAGACAACAGCGTAGGAAAGAACCAGCAGCCCCGCAGAGAAAAGGCCGCAGCCTCCGCTCGCGCCAGAGCTCTGAGAGCTGACAGTGGGAGCGCCGAGTGCCCCCTGAAAGCCTGGTCTGCTGTGACAGCTCACAGTAAGCGCGCTCAGGGCTCACATGACGAGTGCTGGCGGGCTCTCCTCACAGTCTGAGCGCGCACCCTGAGAGCACAGGGAGCTCTCACTCAGCAGCTCTACTCACCTTGAGAAGAGCATCTTTTTGTCGAGTCAGAACCCTAAGAGCTGACGCACACTGAACGAAACCCCCTGAGAGCGCTCGTAGCTTACACCGGGAGCTCGGACTGAGAATGGAGAGAGTGCTTAATTTGAGCAGGTGCTTTCCAGTGCTCAGCACCGGCACCTAATCCTCAGCACCAGTACTTATAGCACCAGGTAAGGCCACACTCATTTGGAAGGCACATGATTTTTCACAAAATCACAGGATGTTGAGCCACGCGGAGACTCGAACCCGGTTCTCAAGCTCCAGAATCGGCAGCTTTAGCCATTAGGCCAAGTCCTTCCTAGAATAAGAAGTGCCAGGGCTCTAATCAGGAGGCAGTTTGCACCAGCACATTTTTTCTGTTAGCGCTGCCTCCTGGAAAGAGCCCCGGCACTTTTTTGTTTACAAATTAACCATTTGAGCTCACACGGGACTCTCAGCAGGAGCTCGTCCTGGGAATGTCAAAAGGTTGCCACAGAACAGACAGCTCACGAAGAGCTCTTCCTGGGAGCATCGGATATCCTGAGCAGACCGAGAGCTTACTCCGAGAACACTGGCAGTTCTTCCTCATTGCTGTCCGTGCTCAGGGCGGTGGCCCAGGACCAGGGCTTGTGCATACATCCTTTGTCCCAGATCCCACTGTGCATAGGCTTTGGCTCTACCCCAAGCCTTGGTGAGCACACCATCATTTAGACACGCGGAGTGAGCTCAGACCACAGCCTGCCACCTCTGCCCATGCCCTGTGCTCACTCTCCTTGAACCCCGTGGGTTATAGTCTTGGCGCACGGTCTATAAGAGTTTGCTTCTGGCTGTGAAGCTTGGGACTTTAGGGGGCAGATTTACAATAACTTGCGCATCCCAGCATAGCAGGAGGGATGCACCAGTTATTATGCACCATGCCTCCGCCACCATTGATGCGCGGCATTTACAATGCGGCGCACCATGAGGCAAATGGTGGCGGAGGTATGGTGCATAATAACTGGCGCATCCCTCCTGCTATGCTGGGGTGCGCAAGTTATTGACTTGTAAGCCCTGGATCGCCATCTGCCCACAGCCTGGATCCTGTCCTCCGGCATGCCATGCTGCGATGCCGTGGTAGCCGCGCCGATAGACCCAGGCGCATCACGGCCGTGAATTGAAACTTGTTCAGGTTCCTTTCATCCTGATGTTTGAAAAAAGGGGGGCCCTCGCCAGCCGGGTGGGCCACCATGTATTTGAATAGCCAGCATACCGCACAGAACCCAGACTCTGGAATGCAATGCAGACGTATCGTCACCCCTTTTCGAGCCTTGTCTGTCTTAGACTGCCTCAATGTGATCTCCACGGCCCTTGCCATTGGTTTGATGTCCCTAGCCTGCAGGCATCGCTGTGCCGGGTCTGTCTTGTTGGGCGCAACTATGTCGCTGATGCGGAAAGCGCCAAAGAAGGCCGTGGTGAATGCCGCCCTAAATAGCAGGAGCTCATATTTGTCTGAAATGATTCCTACTAAAGCACCCAGGAGCTGGCCCAGTTTGCCAAAGTCAATGGGGCGCCTGTTGTCTTTCTTTGTCCCCTCAACTCTCCTCCAACCCCTTAAGGCTGTCTTTAGGTATGGGGAGGCCGTGGGATCTTCCCCGTGTGGAGCTTGGCAAAATGAGCAATGGCGGACAGATGTGCCTGTGCCCATGATCTTGCCCATTGCACGAACTTCTCTACTGCTGTACGTGTCCCTGCCTTGTCATCAAGTGACTTTATGCACATACGCAGGTCCTGTTTTACAACCCGCACCCAGCGGATGTGGTAGTGTCTGTGGGTGACACCTGATGTCAGCTGTGTCAGGCGCCTGGAGAATACCCTGGCGGTGGGGGTCACCCTGGCTGCAAAGTTCAGCTTTCCTATCACTCCTTGAATGACACGGAGGGTGGCTTTGCTCCGGCCCCGCAACCTGCCCATCTCCTCCCTGAATTCCTTCACTTTGTCTGCGGGAAGCCTGGCTGTCCCTGCGATGGAGTCCAGTTCTACGCCTAGGAAAGTGAGTCTCGTGGTTGGGCCTCTCGTTTTTTCTGCCGCCAGGGGGACCCCAAGGGTCCTGGCCAGCCCCTCAAAAGCTGCCAGCGCGCTACCACCCATGGGGGATCCCGCTGGCCCCGTGAACAGGAAATCATCCAGGTAATGCAATTTGCCGCCTTCCTGATGACAGTCATGGAGGGCCCACTACAAAAGGTAGCGAACTGCTTAAAGTACGCACATGATATGGCGCAGCCCATGGGCATGGCCTTATCAACGAACAGGTCTCCCTCCCACTGGAAACCCAGTAAGTGAAAACTGGAGGGGTGGACGGGTAGCAGGCGGAAAGCAGATTCGATGTCTGCCTTGGCCATGAGGGCTCCCTTTCCCGTCGCTTTTACTAACTCAATTGCGTCGTCCACTGCTGCATAACCCACTGAGCAGGCTTCAGGAGCAATTCAGTCAATCACGGATGATCCTTCAGGAAATGAGAGGTGATGTATTAATCTAAATTGACCCTGCTCCTTCTTGGGGACCACCCCCAGGGGAGAGACCACTATACCTCCTCAAATCCTTCTACCAGCACCCTGGCGTCTGCTCTGTTCGGATATTTGTTTGCCAATATGCGCAGCTGTTGTATATTAATAGGGGATCTGGCCAGCTGGCAATCTCGAATGTCTACCAGGTCACCCCCTCCACTTGCCTTGCGGCTAATGCTTCTTGCTCTTCTCTTTTTTGTCTCCCTTTGACTCCCGCTTGTCCCCCCTGCATGATGTCGCAGCGTGCCTGCCTCCACAGCTAGAACATGCGTGTTGGAATATACATGAAGAGCCCCATGAGCATTCCCCCGCGTCATATCTCCAACAGATGGCTTTGGTTTCGTTTGGTGAGTGAGATCTCCCTGTGTTCTGCCTCTGATATGGCCTGCCCCTACCTTTCTGGTAAGAACTCCGAAAGGACTGGTCGTTTCTACTTGCCCAACATTTCACCTCTTTAGCTGTGAGCATTTTGTGAATGAAACCTGAGACATCCTCCTAGTTCCACTCCATCTCAGGATGCCTCTGCATCTTGAGCCTAAAACCTTTGTCATATTCCAGCCAGGCCTCCCCAGGGAACTGCCTCTGTGCTAAATGGATATTGGCCTCATATAACCATAAATCTGCAGCGCAGTGGGGGAACTTCTCCACTATAATACATGCCATAATTCTGAATGCATCCAACCAATTTTCAAAGTTACGCTCCTTTCTGGTGCCGCGCCTTTCCTTCCTGTCCTCCTCTCTCCTGTCGCACGTGGTGAGGTCTAGGCCCTCGAGTTGTATCTCGAGTAGTGAAAATATGTCTATAAATTCCTTGCGCCATATTCTTTCCTTAACTGCAAGGGGGATGAGGCATGCTAGGCCGGTGGCCTTTGTTGTCAAGGACGCCGGACCGGGGGATTGACTGGTGTAATGGTCAGTGACTAGCCCCCCCAGCGCTGGGCTCCCTGACGTGGCTCCGTACCCCCAACCAGAAACTGGGGAAATTTGCTCGCCCTGTGCTGACAAACCCACATGCTCCTGCACCCGTGCCTGGCGCGCCCACCCTGGGTCGACCATATGCCATGACATGCCTGCCGCCTCTTCTGTGCGCTGCTCCCTGGGCCCCGCTATCCCCTGCCCTGTGCCATTAAGCCATGCTGGCGCCAGTGATTTCAAGCACTCTTTCACAATGTTACTGATATGCTCACCATTCGCTGTGCTGCCGGTCGCCTCGCTCTGATCCCCATCGTCGAGCAGTGGCGGAGGGGCTTTCTGGCGCACTTTCCTCGGGGGGCTCTTCTTGGATGCCTTCTTCAGTGGCGTGCCTTTGCGCTTCTTGGGTGCTGAAGGGGCCTCTTCCTCCTCTGCCAGGTCCTCCGGCCTGTTGTCCTTCCCCAGGTCCAAACGAGGCTGGAGCCAGTCGTTTCTGTGGATGGCCGATACCTCACGTATCCTCTTCATCAGCTCTGAACCCTCTGCAGGCTGACCCTCTGCCATGGTTCCTTAGTGCAGCTGCCGCCCGTCTGTCTCTTAGACGCCAATGAGCTGGTCTGTCCTTTTCTGTTTCTCCCCCGCACGCCGGCCGTTCGGCCCCCGTTACACGACCCCTTGACTTGCCTTGTGCCTGTCTCTGTTGTCCCAAAGTACCTGCGTCAGGCTGTTGGTGGAGCACCGCCCGATGCAAGTGTTTTGACGGGGCTCTGAGCGTAGCTGTCTGCCGATCCTCCTATGGTCGCGCTCCGCCCGATGCGTGAGCTCTGACGGGGGCCGCGCTCTGCCCGCACGCTCCGACCCCACGTGGTCGCAGCTGGGAGGCGGAGTCCGTGCGGGCTCAATTCACTGCTATGCCCCGCTAGCTCTGTTCGAGAGGAGAGAGGTGGATGTCCTGACCACCCGGGACCACGGGGGTCAGCTTAGCTCTCTGCTCGCTTTTTATCATCTGGTGGGGTCGCTGCGGCGGGAGTGAGCACTGCGCCTTCTGGCGGCACCGGAGAGCGGGCGCCGTGCTCCGCTTCGCTCCGCCCCGCTCCGCCCCGGTGCCTGTTTCCGGCCTACCCCGACCCCTCTGCCCTGGAAGGTTGTTCTCCCTTCTTCGTAGCGGCCCAGTGCGCGCTATGTCCGAGGGAGTTGGCAGAGGAAGGACTGGGTCGGGCGGTCACGTTCGCTTTCTTCATGGGGCTTAGCTGGTGTTTACCGAGCGAGCAACCCCGTCCTCACCGTAAGTTTTTCTTCTCGCAGATCTCAGCTCCGGACCCCGTCTGGCTGTGGTGGGTGTCGTGACCGTCCTTTGGCGCCAAAACTGATAAGGCGGGAGCGGGGCTTCAAGCAATCACGCTCCGCCGCAACTTCTGCCTCGGAGCGGCATACTGCGCGCTGAGAGGCTGCTTCTGCTGACACAAGGAGGTGGGTATAAGCTTCGGCGCACCGCTGGCTGTTGAATATTCTTTCTTTTTGAGCCCCGGTGTTCACCGACAGGGCTTCGCCTTCTGCTGTGGTGTTTCCGCTGCAATTGTTATGTTGTTGCGCCGCTCTCCCAGCTCCTCGAAGAAGTTGTGTCCTTGCTGGGAGAGGCGGCGACTTAAATCCCCTTGACCCCTCCATAGGGGCCTCAGGTGGACCCCCCTGATTGGGGGGTTCAAAACAAGCCAGGGCGACCATTGGCCGCCCTTTAGGGGCGCCCAGGTCACGGGTCACTTCCGGCCGGAGCGGGCTGGTGCGTTCTCCGCTTCCGCTGGTTTCTGGGTGCTTTAAAGCGCCCAGAACCAGTTTCCCCACCGGGGGGCACCGCGTGGGTTATGGCGCTGGCCTATAAGCCTCCCCCCTCTGCGGGCGGGTGCAGCGGCCTTTGCGAGAACCAGCAGCCCCGCAGAGAAAAGGCTGCAGCCTCCGCTCGCGCCAGAGCTCTGAAAGCTGACAGTGGGAGGGCCGAGTGCCCCCTGAAAGCCTGGTCTGCTGTGACAGCTCACAGTAAGCGCGCTCAGGGCTCACATGACGAGCGCTGGCGGGCTCTCCTCACAGTCTGAGCGCGCACCATGAGAGCACAAGGAGCTCTCACTCAGCAGCTCTACTCACCTTGAGAAGAGCATCTTTTTGTCGAGTCAGAACCCTAAGAGCTGACGCACACTGAACGAAACCCCCTGAGAGCGCTCGTAGCTTACACCGGGAGCTCGGACTGAAAATGGAGAGAGTGCTTAATTTGAGCAGATGCTTTCCGGTGCTCAGCACCGGCACCTAATCCTCAGCACCAGTACTTATAGCACCAGTTAAGGACACACTCATTTGGAAGGCACATGTTTTTTCACAAAATCACAGGATGTTGAGCCACGCGGAGACTCAAACCCGGTTCCCAAGCTCCAGAATCGGCAACTTTAGCCATTAGGCCAAGTCCTTCCCAGAATAATAAGTGCCAGGGCTCTAATCAGGAGGCAGTTTGCACCAGCACATTTCTTCTGTTAGCGCTGCCTCCTGGAGAGAGCCCCGGCACTTTTTTGTTTACAAATTAACCATTTGAGCTCACACGGGACTCTCAGCAGGAGCTCGTCCTGGGAATGTCAAAAGGTTGCCACAGAACAGACAGCTCACGAAGAGCTCTTCCTGGGAGCATCGGATATCCTGAGCAGACCGAGAGCTTACTCCGAGAACACTGGCAGTTCTTCCTCATTGCTGTCCGTGCTCAGGGCGGTGGCCCAGGACCAGGGCTTGTGCATACATCCTTTGTCCCAGATCCCACTGTGCATAGGCTTTGACTCTGCCCCAAGCCTTGGTGAGCACACCATCATTTAGATACGCGGAGTGAGCTCAGAACACAGCCTGCCACCTGTGCCCATGCCCTGTGCTCACTCTCCTTGAACCCCGTGGGTTATAGTCTTGGCGCACGGTCTATAAGAGTTTGCTCCTGGCTGTGAAGCTTGGGACTTTAGGGGGCAGATTTACAATAACTTGCGCATCCCAGCATAGCAGGAGGGATGCACCAGTTATTATGCACCATGCCTCCGCCACCATTGATGCGCGGCATTTACAATGCGGCGCACCATGGGGCAAAAACGGCACAGATGCGTGACGCATCTGTGCCGTAAAAGCGGCGCTTTGCAAGCGCGATGCAGCTCCAGCAATGCTCTGGGGGGCCTATTCTTACAATGCTGCGTCAGTCCTTATGCCTGCTTCAAGCAGGTGCAGGGTTTTGACGCGAAATCTTGTCTTCACTTTTAGGAGGCATGTCTGCTCCAGAACGCCCCTCCCCTGCACAGGAACTCCTCCTTCTTGCGCAGGGCTTTACAACGTGATTCATCTCCCAGATGCATCACGTTGTAAGTACCCCGCACCATGGCGCATCATTTGCGCCGCCGCTACGTCACAAAAGTTACGCAACAACGGCGTAAAAGGGGCACAAGGGGCTTGTAAATCTGCCTCTGTGTGTCTAATGAACACAGAGGCCAACGGCTCGCCCAGGCATGCCTTAAGATGCTCAATCTATTCTTAAGTGAGGGTGTAGTTCCAGCTACAAGGGATCTGGGTATCAGTATGAAAGCCACTCGAAGGCTCTGTTCATGAGCCAGGTATTGGCTTTTGCTGTGTCAGAGACAGTGGCACAGCAATTACACGTGCAGTAGGTTAAGTGAAACTGTGATCAATAGCTTAAAGGTCCCTTTAAACCCTGGCTTTTGCTTGCTTGCCCTCAGGTTCATGGCATTTTTGCTCTGCTACTGATCAAAACACCTCTGAAGTCCTTGTACTGTGTGGGTGGGCTGTATAGAGTTTCTACAAACCAGTTCATGGCACAACTGATTCTGTAGGAACACACCAGACGCGGTCTGTGCAGGTAATGAAGGTGGGGCCGGGTAAGGGGGGATTTTGAGGGACGATGCAGAGGGAAGATTAATTATTTATTTAATTTTCACTCTTCATCGTCCCTCGAAATCCCCTCTTACCTGGACCAACTGCTGTTATCTGCAGGGATCACGGCTGGAAGACAGACAGTGAGAAGAGTCTAAGGTGATCAGTCATGCAGCCGAGCAATGTTTGGGTTGTGCAGTTTTATAGCCGTGGTATGTGTGCTGTCAATGAGATCAAAGCTGATCACTTCCTGGTGTGTGTCTTGTATAGTCATAGTCATAGCAACTGGGCATGTGTGTGGTTATGGGCCTAGATGACAACTCACTTCTATCAATGGTTCTTGTAGCGGGGGCCTCCTAGGGTTTAATGCATTCAATTGAGGCCTAGAACTGATACGTAATTGAAGCAACACTCTACGCAGTTTGCTGGTTACATGCAGTGACCTTGAGCGGTGGTTGCACCTTTAATTATCATCTCCGGACCGAGCCCGGCTACGAGGGTGTAATGTGCAACATATTATGGTAGTGGCTGGATGGCTTACTACATCCCTCATAACCTTTAATAGCAATGATAAAAAGAATAATGAAACAACCACACCAAATACAGAATACAGAATACAAGGTGTACCAAACACAGTTCTTGTAATGTCCGTTGTCCACAGCAGACAAAGTCTTTCAGTTCTGGCTTAGCCTAGGATTTTCTGTTGAATTGGTGTGTATATCCTCACTGGGTTGCAGATACTCCCCCTGTTCTGGGCGCACTGACAGAGACTAGGAGGGCTTGCTTCAGCTTCCTCTAGAAACTCCTCATTCACACTGTCTCCCCCTTGTCTAGGTAGCACCAGCTCTTCCTCACCAAGGCTTCTCTCCATCAGAGTTATCAGATCCCTTGTACGATTACCAGAATCCTGAGAAGATGTAATCTTTTGGAACCAGGAAGCATTCCTCAATAGCAAGCACTCACCTCTTTTGGCAGTAATCATAGTTCTTTTCACTTCAACCACTTCCCATGGCTCGTGTTCAAATGGTGTTCTAAATTTCCACCCCGGGTGCCTGTCCTTGATTACCACCTGGTCTCCTGGGTGGATTCCTATATCTCGACCATTCCCCTTCCTGCTAGCCATGTCATTGTTTCTTTTCCTCTTGGCCTGTGCAGCCACAATATTCAATTCTCCTGGTACCCACTTGTTGCTCACCAGAACAAGATAACGTACGGGCCTCCTCATAATCAGCTAGCACGGTGAGTAACTAGCGGTACTATGTGGTGTTTGTCTTTATGCCCTCAAAAATTGATGAAGACAGCCTTCCATCTCCACACCTTGAATAACTCCAATCCAAAGTGCTTTGCTGAGTGTTTTGATGAATCTTTCAACCTCTCCATTGACTTGAGGCCACTGGGGGTGGTCATTCACCAGTGTTTAGCATTTATATGATGAAGGTAGTCCCTAAATTTCTGGTTATGAAAGGGCAAACCATTGTCTATCTTGATCACATCCGGCAAACCTAACATGGCAAAAATCTTGTCCAACTCTGGATTGACACACTCAAAAGCAGTGGAGTGGACTAGTTCCACAGCTGGAAACTTGGAGTGACTATCAATCGTGACTAACGTTAGGAAGCTCCTGAAGTCCATAATGATGGACAGTGATGGACGACCATGGTTCGATGTTGGGAATTTCTGTGATTAGTAGCATTTGTTGGGGGCTTTCCCCCGGTTATTAGACAGGAATGGCACCCACACATAAATTCTTCAATCATCTGGTCACACCTGGGAACCACACATTGGCCCTTAACCTCCCTTTTTGTTTTGACCAGACCCTGATGGGCGAGCTCAATAGTCCTCCTTCAGAGACTCTTCTGTATCACAGTTTGCTGGCATTGTAGCACCAGCCCTTCCATGCTTTCGCTGAGCTCACCCCGACACATCCATAGGCTTGTTCTGGCCTATCTTTCTTCATCTGTCATGTGATTTACTCCTTCTAGAATATTCTTCCAGCGATGTTCCCTCATAGCTTCTTTCACTTTACATAGATACTCTTCCTCCTTGGTGGCTTTGACTAGTTCTTCAAGTGACAGTGCTCGTAGACAGGATAGTTCAGTGATCAACTTCAAGAAACCCTCAACACCTCTGTCAATCTTATGCTGTATCCACGAGTCTGCTGCCAGAGGGTGACGCAACAGATAATCCACTGGGTTATTGATTCCTTGACAGTACATGGCTTCGAAGTCATATTGCTGGAGCTGTACCGCCTACCGTTCAATTCAGGGACCTTCTTCAAATGCATTGCTGCCTCATAAGATGCAAACCAAGCATAAATATCCTCCCACTTTTGGCAATTATGCACTAGGTCTTGGGGTATGTATAGCTTATCCCCTTGCACTGGCTATACCCTGTCACCATTTGCACTGGCCTCCACCTGTTTGGCCTTGATGCCCAGCTCTCTCATGCTCAATTGATGTGCCAAAAGCAATTTATTTTCTTCCAAGGTACAAGCGTTCTTGCTCTCCTCTGCCTGGAGTCTCATGACCTCCAAATCATGATCCCTGGCCCTTTGCCTTTCCTGTTTTCTCTGGAGCCAAATTCCTGGAAGAAATATTGCTGCCAGCCACAGAGGCTTCTCTCCCAGCAGGCAAATCCGGGGATCTGAAGCTACCTTCTGCCACATCTGCATCATCTGCCTCCCCAGCTTCTCCGGCCTCCCACCTCTTTTCTAGAGGTGCTTTTAGCAGGTGTTAGAATTGGGGGTCTCTAGTTGGCACACGTAGGTACTTGTGACAAATAGAGACCCTCTCCTCTAGTCAGGATAAGGGGAATTACACTCCTAGAATAACCCCTGATCACCCCCTTGGTAGCTTGGCAGGAGCAGTAATGCTTATTTCAGAGGCGTTGTAAGTTAAGCATTTGTGACCACATACAGTAACCCAGTGACAACACTACAAATTGACACCACACAAGGTTTTATATCAAAAATAAGTATATTTTATATAGAGTTACCACAAGACCAATAAACAACAAAAAGAATCCACAGTACTATTAGCTTTCAAGAATTCTTGTTAAAAAGGCTTAAATGAAGGTTCTGTTATGATAACATCCTCAGGATCGGTTTGTTGATTAGTATGCCCACCTCTAGATCGAACCAACGCCTGAATTTCCATAATGGCACAGAGCACTGGGAAGATCAAGCGAGGGGAAAAATGAACTGATCAGGGAAGGAAAGGAAGGGGACAGCAGGGAGGGAGATCTGAAAGACATAAACAGAGCACACGCATAAGACTATGTTTGCGCTAATCAGAACGAACATTACATATGAAACAACCGTCTATGAGTTATACCTGTAAAGGAAAAATAAACCTCGTAGATGTGCAGAGGTATCTGGTAGCGTTGGAGTTGTTGCGGTGTAACTATAGCAATACAAAAAGGCATGTAACAGTAATATGATAATTGCCAGAACCCTACAGAATCTCTTAGATCACATGTATCACATATATAAGAACCTACCTAAGTATACCTCTACAATGCATCACAGGGGAAGAGTGTAAACCATACACCTCCAGAAGACCCCTGTTAATTAGAAGAGGTATAAACAATAGTTAATATCCATACACAATTCAATGCACGATGCCATCTTTGATGTAAAATCCAGTTCAACGAAAACAAACATATGAAGACCCCTGGAACTCTTAGTTCTTCCAATGACCCATATAATGCCTCTTAGATGGGTATAGGGTAGAATCCTTAGTAATTGCAAAGAACAACCACAAGAGTTAATGTGCGCCCTAAACACCACTAGCCAGTAGCAGTGTTTTCCTCCGTCGGCCGAAAATGCCAACCGAGCCAAATCCAACTGTCCAAATGGTCAAGAAACCGGTACCACAGTAACAGCCGTTACCGATTAGCCCAAAACACACAGACTTAAAGAAATCCGCGATCCCGCTGAAAAGCACAGTGGTGCGAAGCACCCTTACCGCACCGTAGTAATTCTAGTACCCAAACACAGCAATCCAGTACTCCAAAGGAATTCCCAACACCGGTCCCCTGCCGCCGACTTCCTTAAGTGTTCTCTCGTGATATCGCGCTCCATCGCGAAGGATCACGGGAACTGTAGTTCTGGCCCAGGGCATGCCGGGAATTGTAGTCCTGTAATGTCGCGATCATGACAGGTTCTGTGCAAGTCCCGGACGGGCTACAGGTTTGTTGAAAATAACAGAGTCTAGCAAATTCAGTGGACCTTGTCGGTACGGCCCACTCAAATGTCAACAGACTCATTCAGAGTACCTTTTACTTGGGGCGGCCGGCACGGATGTGCGAGCCGGTTCCGGTGATCATTGCAGTTCAGAAAGGAAGCGTTGCAGGACGCGTTGTCCCTCGATGCAGTGCAGGCAGCGGCCCGTTGACAGAGTCGGTGGATCCAAGGCTTGCGTGCAGGGCGAGACGATGCTTCGATGCGGTGCTTGCAGCTTGCGGTGAGGTGAACGAGCCGGAGTTCAAGAGCTGGCGTCGATCAGTCTGGACACCAGTGCGAGTCGGGCGGTGTGGCGCAAAGCGTGCTAGGCCGTGCCCAACTCCAGTGCAGTCACAGGACTCAAAGTCAGCAGCAGTGACCGCGTCGGTCAGAGTAGTTCGGTTCGGTGTAGTGAGGCGTTGCACATCGCGGTGTCTACCAGTCACGGTGCAGGCTACGGCTCTGTGACGGCGTCAGGACGGAGTTGGTGAGCGCAGAGCTTGCGTTGTTCAAGGCGGACGTTGCTTGATGCAGTGCCTACAGGACACCGGGCCTGTAATGAGAGATGGTCACAGCTCCCTGCCTCTGTAGCCACTTGTTTCCAGCAGCAATTCACAAAGGCTGGTGAAGTCCACTGGTCCTGGGACTTCGGTCAGGAGGAAAGCTCTCTTTAAAGCCCTTGGAGATCTTTACACAAGTTGAAAGAAAAGTCCACAAAGTTCTTTCTCCTCTCTTTGGCAGTCAGGCAACTACTGCAGGCCAATCCCCCAAGCAGCACTTCAGATTGGGAATAGTCTCTCCTCAGTTTCTTCAAGTTCCTTCTCCTCAACAGAGGTTTCGTCTTGTAAGTCCAGAAGTGATCTAATTTCATGGGATCAGGGTCCCAATACTTACACCCCTAAATCCTTTGTTCTCTGAGGGGAGAGGGGCCTGTGCCCAGTTCGAGCCAGTTCTGAAGCACTCTGTTTACCAGACTTCTCCTTTCCTTTCACAGCACAGGGCAGGCACATCAGACGCCCCACAGGAGGTGGAGCAAGCACTGTGGAAGGCAAGTACAGTCCCGGAGCACTTTGTTGACAGTCTTCTTTCTCTTCTTTCAGTGTGCAGGGCAGAGACATCAGACGCACCACAGGAGGTGGAGCCAGCATTGTGGAGGGAAGGCCCAGCCCTATTTAGGTCCCAGGTGCAACTTTTGCCTCCCATTTAGATGCAGACCTCCCTATTCACCACCGGGCTGCCCCAGCCTGTCTCTTGGAATCCCCCAGCCCGTAACTCATAGAAACCAGACGCAGGAAAAACTCAAATTTCTACCATGTTATCTGAGTCTGCTAGGATTATAAACATGTAACAATCCAGCAGACCATTCTGGCCTATGGAGAACAGGTAGCCTTGCAATAGTGAAGAACGAAAATGACTGTAGTTCACTATTAGGACATGCCACACACATCAGGGCTTGTCCTACCTTGTACTTACAATGCACCCTGCCCGTGGACCTACCATACGGGTGACTAATATGAAATCAAGGGAAGGTTTAGGGACTGGCAAGTGGGTGCACTTGTCCAGTCAGCATGACAGTACCAGACTGCCCGCAGGCTCTGCAATGGCAGACCTTAGACATGTTTTACAAGGCCGCTTCTGTGGGTGGCACAACCAGTACTGCAAGCCCACTAGCGACATTTGGATTTACACGCCCTAAGCACACTCAGTGCACTGTACTAGGGACTGACAAGCAAACCAAATATCCAATCATGGAACCACTAATCAATACATCAATTTACAGTAGGGAGCACTCGCACTGTGGCACTGGACAGCAGTGGCACAGTGCCCAAAGCATCTAACACCAGCAAAAACTCATGAGGCAACAGTAAAAATGGAAGGGAGACCCACACCAATGGTGCCAGGTCTAACAGCGGGGCATCCAACGTTTTTGCAAAATTGCTTGAACTGATCTACTTTATGGGTATGCAAAATTTCGATGCAAAACACCAATTCTGCTTCCTCAGCTGGTTTACTAATTAGATACAAGGTGCATGGATACTTCAAGGGTCAAATAAAAAATAGAACCAAAAACACAACATGTGGTTACGTAGGGGTCTGCACTAAACTAGTGATGTACACCAATCACTGTGGGTCAAGTACAAATACAAGTGCAATCCTCACCGCTGACCATCAGTGTTAGAAACGGGGGTCTCTATTTGGCAGGGGTATGCACCTTTGCCCAAATTGGGACCCTTGCTTCTAGTCATGGTAAGAGGGAGGCACACTCTAGATAACCTCTTCTCACAACCTTAGTAGCTTGGCATGAGCAGAAAGGCTTATCCCGAAGGCAATGTGTAAAGTACTTGTATTCAAGACACACAGTAATATAGTGAAAACACCACAAATGGACACCACACCCGTTTAGGAAAATAAAGCGTCTTTATCTAAACTTAACAAGATCAAAGCGACAAAAAATCCAACATACATGAGGTAAAATAGCACTTAAAAAGAGCTACTTCCAAAATAAAACTTGTATAAAACAAGTAGCTCCACCTGGGTCTATTATGATGCTGTGACAGCAATAAATCCACAGTACAGCGCCGTCCGCGAGGTACCCGGGATCAGGCACAGAGTCACATGGACCTCCAATCAAACAGTGCCTTGGAAAATAAAGTCTATAACTATGCACGGAGTCGTGGAGGTGAGGTGTCGTGCAGGGCACTGAGAACGGCTACCTGGCTGCCACGGGGGAGGCGAGGCATCGTGTCTGCAGGGAGGTGACGTGTTAAATCCAGGACAGGGGAAGTCAGTTGCATCGGCAGTGAGGAGGCAGTTCCGGTAAGGTGATGTGAAATCGGCGAGTTAGTGGAGTCACCCCGGCAGTTATCGGTGCTGTGATAACTGGATGCAGGCATTGGCAGTGACCGAGTCGGTGTGAGCGCTGGTGTCGGGAAGGCCGATAACTGCAGGCATCGAAGGGCGTTGGAGCTGCAGTGCAGGCTGGGCGGTGAGTTGTGCAATTCACAAGCGGTGCCCCTGGCCTCGGTGCAGGATGCGGCGGCAGCGGTGATGGCATTAGAGATTGTTTTTTTGCTTCTTTTAACTTCTGTCCAGCTCCCCACAGCAGGAACAAACTCAAGAGGCACAAAACTGGAATAGGCACCTCTTGGCAGGTCAGCACTCCTAGGGATGGAGTTCAGGGGAGTTAGTGGTGAAGTCTTTGTGTCCCTGAGACTTCACAACAGGAGATTGTTCTTCAAACAGACTTCTCAGCAAAGTTCCAGTCTTTGTCCTTTCCTTGGCAGAAGCAGCAACTGCATGCAAACCGTACATAGCACACAGGAAAGGGGCAGTGCTCGCCACAGCTCTCCAGCCCTTCTCCTTGGCAAAGGTTTCTCTTGAGTCCAGAAGTGATCCAAAGTTCTGGGGTGTAAGGCCTACTACTTATTCTCCATTTTATCTTTGTTCTTATCTGTGCAAGGGTCTCTGAGCCCAGTCCAACTCCTCCCACTACTCTAAATGCAGCCAAGGTCTATTCAGCTCAGCTCTTAGTCATCCAGGAAGGGCCATGCACACTTCAACCCCTCAGTGGCTGTCTACAGTGAATGCACATTGCTAGCCCCTGTCACTCCAAAAGCAGACAATCAATCCACAAACAGGCAGAGGCACACAGCATGGTTAAACAAGAAAATACCTACTTTCTAAAAGTGTAATAACAAAATAGGGAAACCTAATTTTCCCCAAGGAAATGGTGTTGTATCCCAGAAACCATGTTGTTGATGTTACCTAGTGATGGTTACCATTTTATCTCAGAATGTTGAGAGAAGCTGCTCTGTGGATGAAGGCAGTTGATGCAGATGCAGACATGCCTAGGGGTTGCTCCATGTAACTTAAATAAATACATTATTATCTTAATGTGCAAGTGTATTTTGTAATAATGGCGACGAGGATGGGATGCTGAAGTAGAGCAGAAGAATATTATCCACTAGTATATTAAGTTGGACAACCCCTGGCGTTAGAAGTGAAGAATTCAAATCCAGGAGCACTTGTGAATAGTGCTCGAATTTGCTGGTTCGTGGAATCACCTGGAAACCTGATACATAGAATTGGATTTGAGGTTAGTGTCAAGTGTGCTTAATGAGTGTGCACCAGCGCCAGTTTTATTGAGAGGAAGTGCAGTGAAGGCATCTGCCATTGAAGGAGGAATGTGTTTAATTGGATCATTTTGCGCTATTAATACAGAAGCGTACAATACTAAACATCCAAAGCAATATTCCTTGAGGAATTATTTTCAGCAAAACTTATTTCCATAGTCAATATTGGTCCACAGTGTGAATCCAAGTAATTCATTACTCAAAATATGAGCAACAGTCAAAGGTTTATTCGAACAAAATATATCAGTTTAATATACTTCATTAATATATGATATATTATCTTCAAAGTTCTATACAAGCAGTATTTACATTGCATTAAAAACAACGCCGGCACCTCCACAAAGCCCCAACATATATTTTTGCTGCTTATCTCCAGAGACCAGTGGAAGAGCTGTGGAAATTAGCCTTTTTAGGGGGCCACCGGTGCAGGGGGTTCACCCTTATCTGTCCACTGGTCCTTAAACCAACAAAATAGAGATTGGCACGGAAGCTGGAATATCAAATAACAAGTTTATTAATCACTCATGAGTGGGACTACATCAATATAACACCCTCGGGCACTGTATGAGGTAGTACCAGGTCTTTTATACCCACTTTGTTGCATAGTAAGCATGGAGACTCAAATAGAAGGCAGAAGCATACACAGGAAAAGCTATCGACTAACTCGGGCAGATAGAAGCCCGTTTGTCAGCAGAGTGGGAGGGGAGACAGAACTGCTTACATCAGTTGGAACAGCCTGAAAGTTACAGTCTAAGACAGGTGCATTCTAGCAACTACAGGCCTTTCTGGGCTTACACAGTGCTCTGGCTCAGTACTGAAGGAGTTAGCTACAATTGATGACTCAAGCAGAATAGAAAGGCAGGCAACAGTAAAGACATCAGAATCACATGGCTTAACAAAATGGATGCCACAACTAAAATGGCTTCAGCTTATGCTAACGGCAATTTCTGCGATTTCCACAGACAGCCCTTTTAGCATTAGCTGAAGACATCCGCTATGCAAGAGAAGAAACATGAAAGTTATCACCTATATCAAGTTCTCTTATTTCTTGGTCAGTTACTAGTTGGGCATTTACATTTTGAAGATTTGGTTTAGCTGGTATACGTGAGGTATAGGTGGGAGAAAATAATGGCTATTATCACAAACAGACCTGTCAATATTTTCCAACCCCAAGCAGAAAGCAAATCACAAAACCACTCAGTCCAATTCCAAGTTCCAGGGCTCTGATGTATTTCAGTGGCTTTTTTATGCAGTTTAGAAATAGCCAACATCACATTTCTGATGCAATGTCTAAATAAAAACATTATCTTGATAGACCTTCCAGTTTTCTTCTTTATGAGGGCTAGTGTACCAATAATATGTTTGGGGTGGACTAGTATTTATTAAAGTGTGCACAAAATATTTTTCTTGCAGAAAAAACAGTATTCCAAATACGAATATTAAAGCAAGTTTACATATTGTCACAAAAACGATCTTTGTTTTCGGGGACCAGGAGGACCAAACAGGGCCATGGGAATTAGGACGAGGAGCCATAAAAGGCTGCTCCTCTTCAAAAATGGGATAACCAAAGGGGTACATTGCTAACAAAAAGGGTACTTGGGAAATTGAAGCCACTGTACAACCAGCCAGAGGGGAGTCTTCTCCCTGTGTCCGTCTGAGCCTCACAGGCAGCCTCTTATCGTTCATCAAGTGTGCACTTCTCCCTCGGTGGAGCTGCACAACTTGCAACCCAGAAAAACAATCTCGGGTCAGGCTAAGGAAAAAGTTTTTCTTTCAGGATAGGGCAATTACCCTTCAGGGTAAATACTCTCAATGATCCTGTCCAGTATCTCAGGCAGTGCACCAGTATTCTTCACTCGAATCTAACAGGCACCACAGACACAGCACCTGTATCCGAAACTCAAGCCCTCTTTTGTCGGGCGGCAGATTGTAACTAGTGTGCCCAGGCACCTCCTTATCAACAAACAAAGGTACAGACTTGCATTCACTTGGTGACCGGAACTCAGAGGTCTGAAGCACAGAACCCGGTGGATCCGAAGCAACCCTTGTTTCAAAGGGGTTCACCTCAGGCAAACCCTCCTTGCTCTTGTTATCGGTCTGTTCCTCTTTCAGCTAGGCATAAAAAAACAGGAACAAAGCGAAAAATCAGCTCTCCATCCTGATTTGTGACCCTGTCTTTCACTCAAGAATTGTCCGACAGTGGTAGGGGCTCACGTTTCACATCAGTTTCATGGACCCAGTGCTTCCAGCTGTCTTCCTTCACTCCAGTCCTAGTTGCCAGCAACACCTGTGCTGGTTCCCTTCACCTCGGCTCCAAGCTGGACTTGCACTAAATCCCCAGGCTGGATCTGATGTACGGGCCCCTCTGGCAATGGTTGTAGGGCAGCAGATATCTGTTAGTGAACAGAACTGAAATCTTTAGACAAAACATACAAATAATCAATCAAAAGAGGATATTCTATTTCAAAAACGCCCCTATATTATTCTTCTGAAGAACCTCCAAAAAAAGGAATTTATAAAACAACTATTCTTTTTAACAAACCTGTACTTAATAAGTCATAGAAATCACAATACAGCTTCTACTTTGTTAACCTTCACTATTGTGCAAAACTGCAGACACCTCTAAAATTATTTTCCTTGCATAAGAAAAACCATGCTTTGCTCTTATGACCATGCTCTCATATTATAGGTGTAGCGGGAACCTCTAAAACTGTGAATGTAACAGAGATCCATATTACATGAATAACTGATAAATTAAACATAAACTAGAAGGTACATGAATTTTCCAGCAGAACTTGTTTGTGGCAGACAAAAAAACAAACAAAAGAACATTTTGATTGTAAAAATGTGTGCTTAGGGCATATGGGCATCTTTCCTAGCATTCTGAACCATATGCATCATACTTTTCATGATCTGGGCCATGTAATATCATATTCAGGAGAGAATCCTATTCACCAACTCTAGCAAGGATTGTCAGCTCGATTATATAGACTAACTAATGAGGGACTTGTGATGCCTCTGCAACTTATGTAGTGCTGTAATAACATCAACAATAATGGTGTTGCCACCTGGGAATTTGGAATAAAAACCACTAACATATAGTTCCCCTTAAAGGTCAAATAAGGGAACATCAGTCTATTCTACCTATCATTTCATCCTTATCCAATTCCAATGTAATCAGTTCACAGACAGGGTGGGCAGTAACATGGCGTATTTATTTATTCATTTTGTTAATTCTAACAATTTGTTCAAACAGTATTACTTAATAGCCAATTAGACGAGCCCAACCAATTGTCTCATGGCCGTTCCTAGACAGCTTAGACAAGCTCGAAAAAGAGAGAGAGAGCACACAAAAACAAACAAACCCCCCCAAAAAATAAAGTGTGTTACTTAATTTTGCTTACCCTTAACTTGCCCAGGAGCTACCACCTTCGACAGTAGGTAACCTAAGCAGGTGACCTCCTTTGACAATATTTACTCCCTTTGGCAGCTGAGCACGAACAGACTTGTAGGAGGTAAATAGCTAGGGGAATCTATGAACCCTCGACGAAGTACTACGCTATGCTCGAGTAGTTTGTGAAGTTTGCGCTACTAAGTAATACCTGAATTGCAAGTAGCACAGTACAAACATGCGTAGCATAGCGTAGCTGTTATTTTTTGCTTGCTCACGGTTCTCAACGTCAAGTTGGCAACCGCGAGCTAGCAAAATGACATCCCGGTGAGACTTTATCCTCGTTCCCGATCAGCAACATCAAGTTGGCGATCGCGAGCATGGAAAATAAACCTCCCGGCGAGATTGTCAACACGGGGAGATCAGGTTTCTCATTGCAAGTGATCGCGTATGACCGCGACCGCTTGCGATGAGAAACTACCAGTCCGCTTTGAGAAAGCTGCTGCTCAAGTAGAAAATGACTCGAGTGGCAGAAAATGACTGCTTGCACAAACATCCGGCACTGTGCAATCAGTGCTAACAGAATTCTGCACAGTGCACTACGCAGTCCGCGTAGCTACGCGTAGCTCACGTAGTGCGATGTGCACTTTGTGTAGCTACGCGTAGCGCTACTAAGCAAACTACGCCCAGGGTTAGAATACATACCAAGGGGGCCATGTCCAATATTATTGGACTGTACACCTTTGTAAATTTTACTGTACAAGCTCATTGAGCTAACTAGAAAACATTAATCCAATAACCAACTACCAATTCCTTTAGCTATTGTACTGTTTTAACATGAGGGCGCATGAATGACCACTTAATTTTATTGCCTCTTTATCTAGCCCTGGCACAGTAATCTTAAGTTAAGTTCTGTATGCATGGCAGAGCTGCTCTCTGCACATGCCTCTTATTCTCTCTTGTGGCTTCATAGAACCTGCCTGGTCTTTTGCCAAAAATAATAAGCAAAGCCTCTCTCTCTTTCTACGCTCTGGTCCCCTCCTTCAGAATGTCTTCCACGGTCAAAGTGCCAGAGCAAACCTATCAGAAAGAAACCCTCCAGTGTGGGTATTTTGCTTTTAGTGTGCTAGTTTGCTAAATACAGAACTTGGCCTCTGACCCTTAAACCTGTTGTACCATGTCTGAGCAAAGTCATCCCTATGTAGCCATTACAATTCAAAGTAACTCTTCCAGAAACATGACTAAAGGCATCCCTGCTCCTTGCCCGTCTGCTGATATTTTAAAGGTAGGATGTAACTTTTACTCTTTATTTTTTTTCCTCTTGCACTGTGCGTTCTAGCACCTAAAGAACTAGCTCAAAATGTTTGTTTTCAAAACGCCATAATGCACCCAGAACTATTGTGCATTAAGGCATGCGTTTTAATTCACATGTCTCTAGAGCTACTCTTTTTATATAACTTTTAATTGTATTTGAGACTGCAGCCATTAGGGCAGACTAGAAATCATATTTTAGGTTTGTCACTTAGATACAGTAATATTGTCATTGTTAGAGAAACTAATACTCACCTTTTTAATTTTGATGCACAATATATTTAACCATTTAAGCATTGAAATCTCAATGCACACTTTGCACAGGGTAATGTTCTACAGTGCTAAATATTATATAATTTTCACAATAGTGTTATTAGACATTATAAGGATCATAATAATGCAAAAACAATTTTAGTACGATGACTTTTAATACTTTTTTCCATATAGTAATTTTTTGAATAATGATTACTAACCCTTTTGTTGTTTACACATATGAAAGGCAAGCCTTGTTACTTTCCCTTTGTCTTTAATTGCATTTTTTTATAACACTTACAAAACTTCTTGTGAAACTAAGCACAGATGCTTTATTGAAACATAGAAAGTTTTTTCACTTTTTAGAAAGTAGTAAATTATTTACCTTCTGATCCACAAATGGATATCTTAGGAAAGAAACAAGAAAGGGGCGGGTCCTAAGATGGCGGAGTGAGGACTCTGCTACGCAGCAGACCGAGAGCTCTCCCCTCCACACTGGAGACAGCAGGCTGCTAGGATAACCTCAGCAGCAGCTTAACCGACATCGCAACCGAATTCAAAAAGCAAAAGCAATAGCGAGAACGAAAAGAAAACGAAAAGAAACCGACATCTCGGCTACTCTCTCTCTCGTCCCTCTTACCTGCAGGCTCCTCAGCAGGCTCTCCGGCGGCCTCCCAGCGGCAACGCAACGGATGCAGTGGCTGCCTCCGGCTATTTGGCGAGCGTTTGGAATCTGGCTCGAAAAGAAAACGAAAAGAAATCGGCATCTCGGCTTCTCTCTCTCTCGTCCCTCTTACCTGCAGGCTCCTCAGCAGGCTCTCCGGCGGGCCTCCCGGCGGCAACGCAACGGATGCAGTGGTTGCCTCCGGCGGTTTGGCGAGCGTTTGGAAACTGGCTCGCCAGATCTAGGATCGATTTGCTTGGGCTGTCTGCCACCTCTGGGACACGGAAGGTAGCTACATCGGCGCTTGCACGTCTGCATAGGGTTATGTCGCCCAAACATCCATCGCGCACTACGCGGAATACAAAAAACTCCGCAACGGCAGCAGCAGCGGCGGCGGCCGCCCCCTCTATTTCTGTAGCCTCTACTGCCTTGGCTACCTCGGCCCCCGCGGTAGCTGTTTCAATGGCAGCACCTACTACAACAACCTCGGTGGCGGCGGCAGCAGTGCTGGCCCAGGTGAATTTCATGGCGAACCCTGCTTCTTCCTTACAGCCCCTATCTTCGCACAACGCATCCCAAGATTCTGTGATTCTGAAGGGGAGCGTCAGGAAGGCGGCAGGTAAGGCGATTCTGCGGCCTCCTGTACTAACAAACTGTGGAACAATACCAAAAGTGTTTGCTCAGAAGGGCGTCTGTGCTGACACTGGTGATGTCTCTGTAGACTGGGGTGGCTTCAGGGAAGGTATCAGCCCCTCCGCTTAGTGTCAGGACACAAGACACTCCCATAGCAATAAATGATGAAACTGAAACACAGGCGCTATCACATCCACCACCAGGGTTGTCTAAGGATGGAACCGCCCCCACCACAGAAACAGGGCCAGCAGCGCCAGTCCCCCCAACTGTGCCATTATTGGATAAAGTCAACTGCGATGACTTCACCACTTCTCCTAGGGGCAATGAGACTCAAGTGACCCAGGAGATCCTAGAGGACCCTGAGGTAACAGAAGGAGTTAATGCGGCAGGGGGGGGGGGTGCTACCCTCAGTAGAAACTTCCACAATGTTGCCCGGCGCTTCCGGGAATTCTAGAGGGACTCTGCTTAATATCTCTACGGCTACTGCCACAGCTTCTGCGTTGGGGGGCCCAATAGGCATAGGCACAGGCACAGGCACGATGGAAGAAGATACTGGGCTTGGGGTGCGTCAAACTGGCGATTCCTTTCTGGAATTGGTTGAGGAGCAGCCCTCCTTTGAGGACCTTGATGATGAGACGGAGGAGGAGCTGGATAAGTCTACAGATAACTCTTTGATCAGGGTGTCCTCACGGAGAAGTAGAGGCAAAGCCAAGGCAAGCTACAAGAAGAGGGGGAAAGTTTTGTCTAACCTGACGCATCCTGCAGGAGTAGTGCCCCTAGCTGCTAAAAAAACTGTTATTGACAAGAGTCCGCTAAGGAAATGGATTGAGGCCAAGGGGCTAGTCAAGAGCATGGCGCTAAGGCTTTCAGGGGGTAGCCCCACAGATAATGAGACATCACAGGTCCCCATACAGGGGCCACTCAGTGCGCAACCCCCCAGGAGCACTCCCTCTGAGTCAGCCACAGGAGAGAAGGATCATTTGTCATCAGCTGCAGGCTCTAATCAGCCGGTTGTTGTAAATATAAATACAAACCCAAATAAATTATCTGATGAGACACTGAACCAAACAGAGGGGACTGGGACGGGGAACACCAACCACTCCCAGCTGGATACTATATAATATATTAAAACTTTTGATTAGCCAAAGGGGAGAATCGGAAGAGCACTATCAACAACTGAAAAGTGACAACGTAAAACTGCAAACATCCATATCAGATCTAACCTTCAGCTTAAGGGGCGTCACACAGGAGATAATAGAGCTTCAGCAACGCACAATCGCGGTAGAAGAGAAGACATCACGGATAGGTTTCACTGCGGAGCGTCATGATTCCCAGCTAGCCCTACTACAGGGGAAAGTTGAGGACTTGGAAAACCGGCAAAGGAGATCCAACCTTAAAGTTTATGGAATTCCGGAAGGGCTAGAGGGGTCTGACCCAAGGACATTTCTGGTGAAACTGTTACCTCAAGCCTTTTCAGAACTCTCTGACTGGGATTGGGACTCCCAAATACAAAGAGCACCAGACTTCCACTCGGCTTAAAACGGCAGAACAATAAATTTCCACGCCCATTTTTAATATACTTTGGCAATTTCCTGCTCCGACAAGCCGTTTGGCAAAAAGCCAAACCTAACACCCCAATAACTATTGGCAATCTCTCCATCTTTACCCGCTCAGATCTTAGTAAAACCACGATGGACAAAAGATGGGAAATGCGAAAACTAATCGATCCAGTCAATAAATTGGGAGGTCAAGCATACTTGCAGGAACCCGCCAGACTTAAAGTAATTATGAATGGGCGCACAAACTTCTTTAGTGACGTACACGAGGCACAGGCATTTTTGTCTAGCATCAATAGGAGCAAGGACTGAAAGGAAAAAAAGGGAGAAGGAAAAAAAAGAAAAAGAAAAAGAGAGGGGGGGGGGACTTACCCCTACTTTTCGCATATGATATAAGTATGTTAGACAGATAGAAATGGGAATGTGAAGGGACACAGGAAATTCAAGGATGAGGGGGGGGGACCGAACTGTTAATCACTATGTATCACTAGGTATTACCAGATAGTGGTGAACTTACAATTTATTCTGTTAAATATATCATCATGGCATCATGGTTTGATGCTGCATTATTAAATAGCTGCAACTTCAGGGGGAGGGGGGAGGGAGACTCAGACTCTCTGCCGCAGGCGCTGCCTCACCAACGGCAGCAGATGGTGAGGGGGGTGGGGGTGGTGGGTCTCTGCAGACAGGGGAGGGTGTGGAAGTAGAGGGTAGGGGGGGAGGGCAGGGGGAAAAATGAAAAATATTTTCAACCTGGTAGAGGGACACAACGTGAGATTTGATTTTGTAAAAATCTTTTTTGTCTCTGAACAGTACATGAAGAACAATTTATATGACTTAATAGAGCTGATGGAATGGATGCTGTTTATTGTCATTTTGCTCTATATCAGTAATGCATAATATTAAATGCTTGGCATGGAATGTCTCAGGGCTGAATAACAAACGTAAAAGGCGTTTAGTCGTTGAAGAGCTAAGACTCTATAACGCCCACTTAGTATTCTTGTCGGAAACACATATCACAGATAAAGACAAGAAACTGCTGAATCAACTGGGATTGGAGCTGGTAATAAGCTCAGCTGTGGTTTCCTCAACAAGGGGGGTAGCAATCTTGAAAGATAAAAGATTTAAAGCAGAAATAATTAAATCAACACACGACAAAAGGGGAAGGTGGGCGATCACTCAACTCTGCATCAACAATGCGAAGTTTGTAGCCTGTGTTGTATATGGTCCTAACAAAGATGAACCCAGAATATTTGATCAGCTAAATATAGCATTACTAGACTGGAAGGGAGAATTAATAGTTATGGGAGATTTCAATTGTATCTTGAATTGCCAAATAGACACTACTCGGCCGGGTAATCACAAACGAATGTCCAAAACTAGAGCTTCTATTCTAGATCTATGCAAGATGCACAATGTCAAAGATGTATGGAGATACTTATACCCAAATTCTCCTGGCTACACATATTATTCAGCACCTCACAAGTTATGCTCCCGACTAGACATGGCCTTTGTTTCAGATTTCTTGATGAACTCTGCATCAATAGTAATCTACCCCCGCATTTCATCCGATCATAACCCCATTATGGTCGAATTTTCTATTTCTTCGAATCGCAAACCTCCCAGACCTTTTACGTTCCCTAGGAATTTAATATCAGATACGTCTTATATTTTGCAGTTAAAACATCATATAATAGAATTTTTAGACATCAACAGAAATACTGCTTCATGTTTAATAGTATGGGACACTTGTAAGGCAAGTATCCGAGGGTTCACGCAATCTTATGTCCTGAAACAGAACTGTGAAAGACGTAAGAACGATGCAGCCTTGACATCTGATATTGCTGCTGGAGAGATTCGGTTAGCACTAGCCTTAAGAGATAACTAACCTACTCTGGAAATCCGCACAAATCTTAGCCAGCTAAAATGTAAGACCAAAGAAAAACTTCTAAAAAAAAATAGTGCTCAGATACATAAATATAAATTTTCTAATTATGAGGGTGGAGACAAAATAGGCAAAATTTTAGCCTTTAAAGTGGCAGAAGATAGAGTGGATTCCACGATTACTCAAATAACAGGACTTGACAACAAGAAATATAGTCAACCAAATGATATCACCCAACAGTTTGCTAAATATTACGAAGCTTTGTACACCCCGGAATGTACGCCTAACGGTTCTGTAATTGAGGATTACTTAAGAGAAAATCTAACGAACCAGCTAACGGCGACTGAAATAGGCGCTCTGGCCATAGGCATAACGAGAAAAGAACTAAAGGAGGCTATACTATCACTGTCTATAGGGAAAGCCACAGGTGAAGACACCATTCAATTGGAAATCTATAAACTATGCTTAGATGAACTAATACCTTTTCTTTTAGAAGTGATATTACATATTGGCAGGACAGGACTGGCCCCCAGCTCCTGGAATAAAGCTAAAATAATATTTTTCCACAAAAAGGGCAAACCTAAAGAGGAGATGGGTTCATATAGACCCATATCCCTGATTAACACAGACGCAAACATTTTCGCGAAATGTTTGGCCAAAAGACTTGCACCACTAATGCCCAGAATTGTAAATATACAACAGCACGGGTTTATAGCAGGGAGGGACACATCAGCCCATGTCAACACAGCAATAACAGCATTTGACATAGCAGAGGTAGAGGCCACCCCTCTTGCTATGATAATGCTTGATGCCGAAAAGGCATTTGACCGGGTGGGATGGGACTAATTATGGCGCACACTGGGATCTTTGGGCTTTGAAGGGGAATTCTTAAATGGGATCCGTGCACTTTACGACAAACCAACGGCACACATTAGTTATGGAGGGCTTACTTCGCCGTGTTTTTCAATTTTGAGGGGCACTCGTCAAGGGTGCCCTTTGTCACCTTTATTATTTGCCCTCTCACTTGAACCGTTCTTAAAGGCCTTGGATACCCAATCTGGAATAACACCATTCAAGACTGGCACGCATAGCCTAAAAATTACTGCATATGCAGACGACATTGCTATTTATTCGTCTGAAGTAACCGAGTCCCTAAGAACTATTAATCTCGAAGCACTTAAATTCGGCACAGTTTCAGGTTATAAACTGAATACACATAAAACTCAAATAATAGCTAATTTTGCCCCCCCGACACCAGTACCAGAAATCTGTAAGGTTGCAACCTATCATTGGAGTTAAAATCACCTCAAACATTAAAGAACTTAACGCTATTAACTATAATGATCTAACGAAAACTACCATCTCGACTCTTAAAAAATGGCATCGACTTCCACTAAGTCTAATTGGTAGAATAAATTTGATCAAAATGAAAATCATACCCAAATATTCATATTTGTTTAGATCAATCCCTTTGATACTGAATAGGCTTTTTTTAAAACAATTAGAATGGGATTTTTGGTAACTTCATCTGGGGGTACAAGAAGGCTAGGAGATCATTAAAGGTATTGAAAAATCAGATCGGGTCTGGCAGCCTTAATTTTCCTGATTTGAAATGATACTTTTGGGCATCATTTGTAAGACGCATACGGTCATTATTAAATACTGAGGATACGTTATTTTATCACCATTTATTGCTAAAAGGCGACTCTAACCAATTTTTACTTCACATAACAGACCCAAACTACTACAAACGGGTCAAGTTCAAGACCGCACGAGACATAATCGGAGTATGGAAGGATATTCTCGATTACTGCAAAACCACTATATATCACTCTCAGCTGATTCTATGGAACAATCCTGGCCTACCGAGCATATTCAGCGATGGAGAATCCCGTAGATGGCAGCTGAAAGGCGTAATAGTTTTGGGTGATTTGTTCAACTCTCAAGGCATGCTAGACTTTCCCACTCTAAAACACCTATATGGTCTGGCTGAAATACATAGGTTTAAATATTTACAAATCTATGATTTTTTAGTGCGCAAAAATAAAATCAATAGCGTGTCGAGCGGTGGTATCTGGGATTGCTTAAATTCTAGGAAAGAGAAATCAATCATCAGCTCGACTTACAAATTTCTCATAGGCCTCAGACCTGACGACAGTGATATACTTGCTAAAAAATGGAACTCCAAACTTGGAACAAATTTTACAGGAAAACATATTATTCAATCTTATACTAATATTCATAACTCTGTACGGTCATCTAGTTTAAGACTCCAACAATACAGAACCACCTACATGCTTTACTATACGCCAGAAATTTTTTCGAAATGGCCCACAAGCAATGCCTCGGGAGATAAAACCAAATGCCCGAAATGCGCTGAATATTCTATATTTGGGTTCAGCTACTTAACATATTTTATATAATTAATTCTTTAAAATTTTAAGCGTAATTGTTCCAATGGCATCTGCAAAACACAATGACGACAACAAACCAAATTAAGCTCATTCCAAACATTTTCAAGAAGGGGCCACACCCTCATAGCACACAGCACAGGTTGTTGAGGCATCCTTGCACAAGAGCACAGTCGCTACTCACTCAAACAAGTTCTTTACAAACATTACCACTGGTGTCAGTCCACAAACCTCATAGACACTCAAACACACAATCAACCCACAAAGCAACAATAGGACAAAAAACAAGAGGCAGCCCACAGACTGTACTCAAAGCAAACAATTGTAAATACACAATCAAACATACCTTGTTGACTCTTTCTCTGAAACAGACACTGCTCCACATACTGAATCTTCTTCAAATCAAATGACCCACTTACTGGCCATCGTAGTTCAGGATCCTTTTTCATATATTTGTTCCATAGTGTACTATACATTTATGGAAGAAATACCATTTTTAATATACATAAACCTAATAAGTGTCCCCTCTAGGGGAGCCGGCTGGCTAATTTCTAGATCCATATTGGTACCTCCAAGACAGCAACACATTCTACGAAGTATACTAGGAGCAGGCAGGCCAAAAATATTATAATAAAATATATATATTTCTTGAGAATATTATTTACATTGTTTACAGATTATCCCCCGAAGAAGGGCCAATGGGGCCTGAAAGGCCTTAAGAGGTTTTCTTGAAAGAATCATTTTGTGGATGAAAAGAATTAAGTTCTACACAAGATGTGTATCTGTGATTTGAACAGATTAAATGTGTTTATGCAATAAGGACATTAGCTTATGTTTGAAATTGTGTTATTTTTTGGGGTATAGTTATATTAAAAGTTTTTGGCATTTATCAGAACTAATGACATTGTATGTTGTGGTTTGTATAGCAACAGCTTTCAGGCAACAGTACACAGAGGTCAGGTTGCAAAACTTGAATTATGTAGTACATGTTTCATGTCACGTTCAGACAGCGTGTCAGCCCCTGTAGCACGCCGGATTTTAACTTTTCTAAAAAGTATCTAAACAAGTTAGAATCTAAAAAATAGGAGTGCTCATTTACATTATCTTCATCAATTTAACAAAATGGATGCCAAAACTAAAATGGCTTCAGCTTATGCTAACAGCAATTTCTGCAATTTCCACAGTGCAGTCATTCCTTTTAACACAACCAGTGTTACCATCAATAAAGATCCTAATTGTATCGACATTCTTAGTATGTAATCAACAATTAAATGACATTTGGGGTAATGAAGGATGTGGTGTCGACGTTTCGGTCTTCAGTGGCCAATTAGGTCTGTGAGACCATCTTGAGGACTCAGCGTTGTGACGCAAATCTCTCTTGTAAATACTAACATAAGCAAACTAATCCATACAACCTGTAACAGTCACTATCACCTGCTTGCAACAAGACAAACACTGGTATCAAACTTACAGTGTAAGCCAAGCAAAGTATAATGATTATAAAAATTATCAATATTAAGTGAAACCTAGTGCCAAAAGTGCTCTTAAACACCATATCAAGTCCACCCGAGTGCTAAACAACCCAGGCTTGAACAACTCAAGTGCACCTAACCTTATAACATGGGATACAAATAAGTCAAAATATGCCACCCTAAGCGTAGACCTCCCCTGTGTATGTCCACTCATAACCCATCATTGAAACATACCTTGTGCCTTAAGAATCAATAGTAAATACCCAACTAGCGTGTGAGTATTGCTATAGAATAAAAACCACATGTCAGCTTGCTACTATGGACTCACTGCCACAAGTGAATTAAACCAAGTTGAAAAACACATGCAAGGGTACATCATCTTACCCGATAGTAACTGAGTTAGCATCATCTCCTCTAAAATTATAACACAAAAAAAATTAATCCTCAGCTTGTATAAATCATGACATACAAAACAAAAATCAGTGAATCCTAGCTTACCGACAAGTGTACTTACTCATATTCATTAGCAACGGGTCAAAAACAATGTTGAATCCATGCAGGAGATGCATTTCAAACACGCTAACTCGAAAGTCTGGTTTTGTAAGTGAATGAATTGCACACTTCCTCCTTAGATACAGCGTGCCCACATTACGTGGAAGATACAGCTCACAACGGCGGCCATCTTCTAGTGTAGAATGTAACTCCAACAGCCTATTTTCAAAATAGTACACCGAGGGAACAGGGTCATATTACTTTAATATATACAAAAAATCATGCACATAATAAATCATAATCAAATGACCTGCTAGAAATAAAAATAATATTAAAAAATAAATATAAATAAAATAAAATGACAGGCAGAACAAAACTAGCCTATGTGATGGTAACATACAATATGAGTGCCATAAACGCCATTAATGAAACTGGCAGCCATCTTAGAGTAGGTGACAAAGCTAAATAATACTAATCACATAGCTCATTACAAGATCAATATCTATAGAACAGTCCTATGTAATCTAAGGTTCTCTAATGCAAATGTGTTATTTTCAAAGGATTAACGAACTCATTTCTACCTAATTACTCAAACAACTATATCAGTAATATAATAAATTAAAAGTGTATAAATACAAGAGCAGAATCACAAGGGAACTGCATGAACACAGAAAAACAGTCACTGCACCGAGCCACTTATAAGAAGCTTAAAAGTGTGGCCAATGTCTGCCATTCCACAAATTGATTTAGACCTTTTTCCACATTTTTAGCTAGCCAAATCCACCTATTTCCTCTCATTGTAAGAAGGCGATCAATATCATGTCTACATTTCGAACACTTAACCAATTCAAGAACAAACCATTTCATTGCAGCCAGGCTATTTTTATGAGCATGCATCAATGTCAAAATAAAGGAAGAAAGTAAAGAAATCACAACAGACTAATAGTGCCTTGTTCGGCGCACCTCCTTTTGTTAAATTTGCTTCACCGGCCTCACGTCACCGCCAGCACCCGTTGTTCTCCAGAGAGTGTGGGTAACAACTCGCACTGTCTCCCTTGCCGCAACCAGAAGCACCACAACACGACCCACAGTGGTGAGTCCTCCTCACCACCAGCCGCTGGGTCACCCCACGCAGCATGGCTGCCCCCTCATCGTCAATGTAGCGGGGGACACCTTGGGTGTAATGCATGCAATTGAGGCCTAGCCCTGATACATTAAATAAAGCAACGCTACCCAGATTGCTGGTTACGTGCAGTGACCTCGAGCAGTGGCTGCACCTTTATTTATCCTCTCGGGACCAAGCCCGGCACCAAGGGTGTAACGTGCAGCATATTACAGTAGTGGGCAGATGGCACAGGTGCTGTTGGAAAGCCAAGAGCACATGTGTATGTCAAATCCATAAAATAACAAGCGATACCAGAGTCAATGAGGATGAAAAGTTGAACAGTCTACCATTCTGAATATCTACTACTTCTGTTATCTGGATGTGTCTTGGTCTTCAGATAGGTATTTGCTAAATTATGCAAAACCACAAATCGTGATAAACCTGGAAGTGGTGCCTCATTCACTGCTGCCTACTCTATCCCATGCAACGGAGCTAAGCTGGAATGTGGCTAGGATAGTGGTGGTATGGAGCACATAGGTCAGGTAAGTGCCCAAATGACAATGCCAGGTGAATACACCAAACCAAAAAACCTGTAAATGGCGATTGTTTTGTTTCTCCCAGGTGTTCAGTGATGCAGGAGGCAGCATGCTAAAAGCATGAAGTCACTTACATGTGTTAGCATTGAAACTCATAGCATGGCAGCAGAAGAGAATGGGGACAAATTAACCTACTATCCACTCCTCAGAGGAAAGAGGAGACTAAGTATTAGGTTGTCACTAAATAGACAGACATGCACAAAGTGACCACCAGTCCTGTGAGACTTGAATGTCTTGCTGGATTTTTTTCTCGGAGACATGGGGAAAGCTACGCCCAGGAAGGCACGAAAATGGGTGTTGGTAGACCTAGGCCTTCGCTATGGACCACTGGGTAGCAGGTAACACAAGGACTAGCATCTTAGGGGACAATGAGGCATCAAGTGGAATAGGAACTACGAGAGCAGCCACACGGATAAGAAGAAGGACACAGGAGCTGGTATGATGATACCAAGGCCCGTATTACAGAAGTGTCATGGGGGTGCAATGGGCATTAGCGCCTGCTTTGTGCGCCTCAGGGGTATTTTGGCATTACAGAAAGGGCTGCAGACGCTTCTGTAATACAGAGAGTGCTGGCACACATGTTGCGCCAGCGATATCACAAGTGGGTGTTACCTCATTTGCATGGGGAAGTGGCCCCATCCAAATGAGGGAATCTCTTTGCCTCTGCGCCCGCGTCACATTATGGGCGCAGGCGCAGAATTAAATAAGCTGTCAGGTGGCGCACTGTCAGTTTCCCTCTATTGGCATCCATTTGGAGTGGGTCCCAGACATCCCCTTGCACGCGGGTGCAGTCACTCACTGTACCTGCGTGCAAGGAGACCTTTCTCCCCTCTCTAAAGTGCAGGCGGGTTGCACAGTGAAACACGGAGTGGCTTTGAAGCAGCCACTCCGTACTTCACTTAAATGGCCTGTCCCCAAGGCAGCACGAGTTTGCGGCTGCCCTGAGTACAGCGCATTCAACCTATTGGGCGCACTTTCCCTGGTTGCACATGGCGCACCTGTTTGAAGGTGCGCTGTGGCGCAAAACATGGAAAGTGAGCCCTCTGTATAATGGGGCCCCAAGTGTCTAAACCTGCATCACATCCTTGAGTAAGCCTTGAACTGCTCTGTCTCACTACCCTGAGAGAGTCAAGATTTGAAAGTGAGCATTTGGTTATCGAGCTTGAAATCAAATAAAGCTGCAGCCCTATGACACCAATGGGAACCAACTCCAAGTGTTACAATTTGAGCCCATAGCCACCAACTTCCCATGGAACCCAGGAAACAGGGTCTTACAGGGTCAATATCCTAGTTCGGATTGGGAGTGCATGGGAAGCGGATGCTAATGCCCTCTCATTTTAAGCCTAGTAGTAAAGTAAACTGGTAGATTGGTATAGGAATCGAAAGTTGAATTTACGGATGATGCGGCCAAATGTAGCTTTATTTTCTTGGATTTACCACTCCCTTGGGAATTCCTCCAGTATTCCCTGGAGTTGGGATATATCTAACCTGCTGAACTATAGCTCTACAAACATTTTTTTCAAACAGATTTTGCAAATTTGGTTGGGTCCTAAACTAATAAATGTCTGCCAGAGCACCAATGAGCAGCTCTTCGCAATTTCATTTCACAAATGCAGCTGTTCGAACAGCTGTGCATTTTGTTTTCTGCATTTTTCAAAAAGCTATTGCACGTGTTTCTACAAGACCAAGCAAAATGGCTAGGTTAAAGCAAGCTCTGTTTTCAAGCCAGATGTAATTCTCTCCAGCAAACTTTTGGGACCCTTCTATAGTATCCCCCCGCTTGACTAATCTGCACAAACTTTCCAACTCTATTTGACGTCATTGCAATTATCTATTTGACGTCATTGTAATCTAGTACAATGCTGAAATTAAATCTTATTGCCATACTACAGGTGAATCGGGGGGACCATCTGAAAAATCTTTAGCCCTTCACCATCAGAGGCCTATTTGAGATGGTACATTGGTTCTGTTAAATACTTATGAACATAAAAGCACAGTATCGCATAAACCATATTTCTCAAGGCTTGGATTTTCCAGATTTTACACGAAAAATTGACAATCCCTTGTGAAACGTATAGCCTTCTGTATATACTTTTACTCTTTCCGTTCATATGTCCGTTCTAACTTTGTCTTGCACTCAGCACCAAAGACTGGTGCATTCCAAGCATGCTGACACACAGTGTGAATTGCAATAGCACAATTGCTCCCAATAGCAAGTGTTTCATTGGACCACATTTATTTTCAGTGCAAGGCAGAACAAAAACAAAATGATAAGAACCCCTGTGGGAGAAAAGGGCTTTCCCGAAGATGTTTACCGAGATGTTTACCGAGAGAGGGAGAGCGATAGGAGTTTCTGAAAGAGCAGGATGACATATAAATACACATACGTGTTGATAGATATACGTTTCTTTCTTTATATGCCCTTCCCTCTATCTTCGCTCACAGTAAACACGTCCCGGAAAGGTCCCCAGCGGTTCTTGCAAGATCTGCAGAGAGCCGGTTTGGGAATCGCTTAATTGAGTTTCCAGCCTGTGAAGCACGCCCAGTTCTACCCACTGATGCTGCTCGGTTCGCGGCTTCGCCAAAGAACCTCTGAGGCTTCGTGTTAATGTACCTCATGCAGGCAACATCGTCATATACGGAATACCCAAAGGCGTGCATCCAGGGCCAGACAGATCTATCGAACTCCGAGCGAGCGGATTCATCAAACCTATGCGCTGTCCGGATCACCAGAGAAGCGGAGGATGTGTGACGCTTAAAGCAACTCTGGTACCGAGTAATTCCCCAAACCAGCGGCTTTATTTCATTGGAGACAGTACAACATTGCTGGAATGAAAGCTGTACGACTCTATTTGGAGCAGATCTACATAGCAAGGGCGACAGTGGTTGTAGGGTGACCAACTGGCATGGGTGCATGGGTGCAAATTCAGGACAGTGAGTATAAAAATTCAGGACTAAGGGTCAAAATTCAGGACAAACATTCAGGACAGAAGGCCAGAATTGACAAAAATTTGGGACAAAAGGTACATTTTACAGACACATCAGAGGAGGTTGCACAATATTACATAAGTAAATAGACAACCAATAAAAGTGCAAGTCAAAATAAGTTTATATTAGGTTGAGAGAGCCTTGCAAGGCATCTGTTGTGTGCCGGAGTGAAACTTAAATACCTGTTGTTAGACCTGGCATCTTTGGCATGTTCTCCCCTGTCTTTTTGCCTCTACCTCTGCTGGATTTTGGTTTTTGATGATTTACATGCTTTGGGCACTTTACCACTGCTGATCAGTGTCAAAGTGCCAGTGCTCCCTGAGTAAATTGTAAGTGTAATTGGTTATCCATGATTGGCACATTTGTGTTACCAAGAAGCCCCTAGAAAAGTGCACTGAGTGTGCCGGGGCTGGTGATTCAAATGCTACTAGTGGGCCTGCAGCACTGATTGTGCCACCAACATGAGTAGCCCAAAAATGGTGTCTCAGCAGTGCCTGTGTGCAGTCTGTGAACTGCCATGTACTCCTGGCCAGTGTCCCCACTGACCAGGCCTAACCCTTCCCTTTCTGTACACATTGGTCACCCCTATGGAAGGCCCAAGGGTGCAGTGTATGTGAAAGGTAGAGCATGTACTTGTGCAGGTGACATCTTCTGGTAGTGAATTACAGCCATTTTCGTTTTTCACTATTGTAAGGCTATCTTGCCCCATAGGCTATCATGGGGAATGCTGGCTACAGTGGCTACCAGCATATCTTCCCCTAGGAGCAAGATAGGACATAAAAGTCTGGTATCACTAAACTCATAATTTAATAACACATCTTTTAGGAAAGGTGGTTTTTAAATCCTGTGTTTGAGAACAGCACTTTTTAGAAAGTGGTTCTCGTGTCTGACCTTCTGTGTATCTTCGCCAGTTTGTGAATTGACTGGTTTGTGAGTGACAGGGACTGGGTGGCTCCCAGAGGCTGAGTGGCCAATCCCTGGGCTGAATAGCTCCATCTGCATCTAGAGTGGTGGGAGGGGGTAGCACCTGGGCCTGAATAGGGCTGTGCCTGCCTTCCACAATGCTGGCTCGACCTCCTGCTGGGCAGGTGACGGCCCTGCACCTATCTCTGAAAGGAAAGGAGAAGCCAGGAAAACAAAGTGCTTAAGGAACACCCAGAACTGGTTCAGACAGGGCTCAGATCCCTCCTGCACAAAGGGAACAAAGACTTTTAGGGGTATAAGTACAGGACCCCTGACTATACAAAATTAGATCATCCTGGAATCAAGAAGGAACCTCTGCCAAGGAGAGAGCTGGAAGATTGAAGAGGAAGGACTGTCCTGTTGTGTGTTTGTGGGTTGACCTGCAGTTGCTTTGCTGCCAACGAGAGAGGAAGGACTTTGCTTTGTGCTGTGTCCCCTTGCTTGAAGAGATCTCCAAGGGCCTGAGTAGAGCTGGCTCCCTGTTTAGAAGTCCCAGGAACAAAAGGACTTCACCACCAGCTTCCCAGCTGAACTTTCTTGAGAGAGTTCTGTCCTTCCTAGAGTGCTTGGGCCAGTTGTGGTGCCTCTGGAAGTTGTACCTGTTGTTGGGAAGCTGGACAAGAAGAAATTGAAGACAATCTGCAAAGTTTCACGCATCGCTCGCTTGCGGACCGCATCCCTGACAGTGCGAGGAAATTCCCACCGGCGTGAAGATCGAGATCATCGCAGCGCCTTTTGCCGCTGCAAGAACCAATCAATCAATCAATCATGGCATTTATATCGCGCACTACTCACCCGGAAGGGTCTCAAGGCGCGTGGGGAGGGGGGTCTGCTACTGCTCGAACAGCCAGGTGTTGAGCTGTTTCCTGAAGGCGAGGTGGTCCTGGGTTAGCCGCAGGTGGACGGGCAGGGAGTTCCATGTCTTAGCCGCTAGGTAGGAGAAGGATCTTCCTCGGGCGGTGGCTCTCTGGATGCGAGGCACGCCGGCGAGGGCGAGGTTCGCCGATCGCAGCTGGCGGGTGGGCGTGTAGAAGGTCAGGCGGCCGTTGAGGTACCTAGGGCCCAGGTCGTGGAGGGATTTGTGTGCGTGGGTGAGGAGTCTGAACGTGATCCTCTTGTTGACAGGGAGCCAGTGTAGGTCTCTCAGGTGGCTCGAGATGTGGCTGCGTCGGGGGACGTCCAGGATGAGTCGGGCAGAGGCGTTCTGGATGCGCTGGAGTCTCTTCTGAAGTTTGGCTGTTGTTCTGGCGTAGAGGGTGTTTCCATAGTCCAGTCTGCTGGTGATGAGGGCCTGGGTGACCGTCTTCCTTGTCTCAGTGGGAATCCATTGGAAGATCTTGTGGAGCATGCGGAGTGTGTGGAAGCAAGATGAGGAGACGGCGTTGACTTGTCTGGTCATCGATAGGGAGGAGTCCAGGATGATGCCCAAGTTGCGTGCGTGGTCTGTTGGCTTGGGTGTGGCGCCTAGGGCTGGGGGCCACCAGGAGTCGTCCCATGCGGAGGGCGATGTTCCCAGGATGAGGACTTCTGTCTTGTCCGTGTTCAACTTTAGGCGGCTGCTGTTCATCCATTCGGCGACGTCTTTCATCCCTTCGTGAAGGCTCGCTTTGGCGGTGTCGGGGTCTTTGGTGAGGGAGAGGATCAGCTGGGTGTCATCGGCGTAGGAAATGATGTTCAGGTTGTGATTGCGAGCGATGGCAGCTAGTGGTTTCATGGAGATGTTGAAGAGAGTGGGGCTGAGCGATGATCCTTGCGGGATGCCGCAGATGACTTCGGTGGCCTCCGAGCAGAACGGCTGTGTTCTTCCGGAGAGGTATGAGGTGATCCAGTCCAGGGCCTTCCCTGGATGCCGGTGTCGTTGAGTCGTTGGACTAGGGTGCGGTGGCAAACAGTATCGAATGCAGCGGAGAGGTCAAGGAGGATGAGTGCCGCTGTTTCACCGTTGTCGAGCAGGGCTCGGATGTCGTCAGTGGCTGCGATGAGGGCGGTCTCGGTGCTGTGATTGGCTCTGAATCCGGACTGCGATGGGTCGAGGGATCCGTTCGTCTCGAGGAAGGCGGCCAGTTGCTTGTCGACGACCTTTTCGATGACTTTGGCCGGGAAGGGAAGGAGCGAGATGGGGCGGAGTTCTTGAGGTCGGTCGGGTCCGCTGTTGGTTTCTTCAGTAGTGCGCTGAGCTCGGCGTGCTTCCAGCTCTCAGGGAAGGTGACTGTGTTGAAGGAGGTGTTGATGATGTCTCGGAGATGGGGTGCGATGGTGGGGGCCGCTTTGTTGAAGCATCCTTCATTTGCAGAACGCATCGCTCCGGGAATACTACCATCGCTGCGAGTATCATCGCAGAGCCTGTCGTCGCTGGGTGAGATTGTCGCACCGCTTGCTTGCGGACTGCATCACGTCGCTGCGAGGGTGGTCACAGAGCTATAGCATCGAGGGGCTGCAAGAGGAGAAGATTGGCGCTGCGCTGAGCATCACCGCAGCACCTGAGATCGTCACCCTCCCGAAGATCGTCGCATCGTACCATTGCGAGACGCTTCCTACGAAACCTGCGCACCGGAATCCACACAAGGTATTGCATCCCTCCCCATACAGACCAGATTAGTCGCAACACACCCGCTGTGTCCAGCAGTGTTGTCGCATCGCCTCCCCAGGGTCTCAGGAGTGACGCATCGCTTGTTTTTCAACGCTGCAGCTTTTAACCAGGAACTGTCGCATCTTAAGGTACTTTTGGCTAAACGTGACGCAACTGTGGATTATTTTAACGCAAACCTTAGAACTCTTTTGAAACCATATTCTTGAACTGTGTATGATGGATTTTTGTCATTTTGGTCTTGTTTAGTTTGGATTAAATACTTCTATTTTTCTAAACTGGTGTGGATTCCATTTGTGGTGTTTTTACTGTGTTACTGTGAGTGTTGGTACAAATACTTTACACATTGCCTTTGATAAGCCTGTCTGCTCTTGCCAAGCTACCATGGGGGTGACCAAGGGTTATCTAAAGAGTGTATCCCCCTTACCCTGACTAGAGGCCAGGGTCCCTATTTGTCACAAGTACCTACCTGTGCCAACTAGAGACCCCGAAATCTAACACCTGTGTTTGCATATTGGATGCACCACAGTAACTTGCGCCAAAATGAAACCTCCACCTTCCCGGAGGTTGGCCCCTGGTGAGGTGACAAGAGCCCATATACAAAATCAGTTTGCCATGCCCTGGACTCTGGCAGGAGGAGGCCAAGCAAATGCTCTCACTAGCCTATTATCATTCTTTATGAGATAATTAGGCCGACATACAGAATGATAATGGGCCGATAGCAGCCTGTGCCAGGTCGGGAGGGGCTGCTGCAGGCCACTGATCACAGCAGGAGCGAGAGCTGGCCCCTGCAGTGAGTTTTTCAGGACTCTCAGGCTGCTTGTAGGGGGCAGCTTGTTCGAAATACCCAAATTACGGGCAAAAGGTGTCCATGAAAGAATGCTTCACGGAGAAGAGGCCCAAATCATGGGCAGTCTGTGAAATTTACGGACGGTAGGTCACCCTAGCTGGGTGCTCAGAATAAGAGCAATTAAGTCAGGGCTTGAAGTGGATCGGGTCCTGCAGTTGCTGAGATGGGTCCATATTAGGCTCTTCAATTCTGCCCTCACCCTCATAGTGGAAAAAATTTATCTTAACTGTGCACCAGTACCACCCTTTATTGCCTTTGATGTAACTACAAAGACACTGTTTTTACTTCTTTCAGAGTCTCATCATTACAGAACTGAAGCATTTTTAATATTATCCACAATAAAGCCATAGATGTTCCTTATTTATCTTATGCAACTAACAACCATTGACAATGCCAATAGCCCTGGCTGGCTTGTTGTAGGTGTAATGTTACTTGTTGTATTATGTATCTGAATGTAATGGCAGAAACAGCAAAATACCAGTCAGGCGGCACAATATCCTATGCACAGATTTTTAGTTTACATGTTTTTAAGCCACGCCCTTAATTACATCAGCCAAGCCACTTTAGAAGACGCTCCACTTTTTCATCTCACTTACAGCCCGACTTGATTTGGATTGCAGCAAGGCTAAGTGCAGCACAGCAACAGACAGACTTCGTTACTGTGAAGGTTGTTTAGTGAGTCAGATGTCAATATTATGACATTTTGGTTTGGGTGAAGTGAACTTGATGTAGAACATGAATTTGAACTGGCTTTATCTTAACAATTTGGATAACAAACGCATTTTGAGCTATTCCTAGAACGGAAAATGCGATTTGCTTTTTCATTGTCCAATCACAAAAAAGGCCTTACGCGCTAGCTACACAAATGAAAAAGCAGACATGGTTTTCCACCCGTTTATAATCATTGGAGTAATTCACTAAAGCATTTTTTGTATGCAGGTAATAAAGTTAAGACTACAATTTAATATCTCTCTCTCTCTCTTTCTCTCTCGCTCTCTCTGTCTCTCTCTCTCTCTATATATATATATATATATACATCACAAGCAATCGCTGTTGAGTTCCCAAAAAAGAAAACAGCAACCACTGACTGAAGCTGGCTTCTTTAAGCAGTAAATGTATTCAGCAAAATTCTGGCAACGCGACACGTTTTGGGACAGCGTCTCTTGATCACGAGTGCCATCAGTGTATTCGCATTTCCTTAAATCACCACGTGAATCAAAAAACAATAAAAAGTGAAAACAGGTTTAACATCAATACTTTTTTACAGAATGTTGCTGCAGCTTCTGTTAGTTGCAAAATGTAATCTTCACTGCAGTGGTTGTAAACATCTATTAATGTAAATAACGTGACCAAACGCCACGATCAACCAACATGTATTTCATCCGGTTTTAATTTTTTGAAAAAAGACTGGGTATAAACACATTGAAGATCTTACTCTCACCGTCATTATTATTGAACGTTTTCGGGAACTGAGAAATTACGCTCTTTAGAGTTCTTAATATTGTTACAAACAAAGGAACAAACATTTCCGCACATCATCATTGCCCCGTGGGCATTCAAAGTAAACATTCCACATCGTAATTATTCACAGTTTTCCCTTACATTCAAAAATCGCACTTGGTCTCAAAGTAATTAAACCCAAACAAAGGGCTCCATTATGATGTCGGGCGGATCGCCACCGCCATGGTGGCGGTGGTGATCCGCCAGACAGAAATGCCCGCCCGCCACCCTTTTTTCCCCCCGCCACATTACAATGGCGGGGGGACCGCAACAGAGGGAAACACCGCCTGCCACTTTTCCGCCCCAGTTGCATCGCAGCCGGGGACGAAAATGATTAATATGGTGGCGGTGTCTATGAGACACCGCCAGCCATATTACAATGGCGAGAGTGCAATGCCTTTCCGCGGCGGCAATGCTGCCACTGAAAGGCAGGCGGTGTTCACTCTGGGGGCCCCTGTGGGCCCCCGGAATGAACGCCAAAGGGGGTGGCACACGGGAGGGTATCTGTGGTACCCCCCTGCATTTGCATAATCAAAGCGGCAGGCACCGCGCGGTGCCTGCCGCTTTGATTATGCAAATGATGCAAAGCATTTTTAGTATTGTGGCGGGCGGATCAGAGAGCTCCGCCCGCCACAATACTATAAATACAGGATGTGCCCGCCACTGTGGCTAGCACATCCTAATGGTGCGTGCGGTACCCCCGCCCTTAGGGCGGGCAGTCCTGATTTCCGATAGGATGGCGGGCGGGCAAAGCCCGCCCGCCATCCTAATGGGGGCCAAAGTCTATTATGAGATATCACACCCAAGTGGGCTACCGGAATGACCAAGATACTTTCACTCTCTAACCTTTCTTCTGACAGTACACAGGCGGCATCTTCCGTACACTAAAACAAAAACACAAATAACATACATCAGTTGAGTGAAAAGATTAATACCTAGACTAACGCAAACGGTGACTATAAAATAACGATATAGAGACAAAATATTGAGTTTTAATTATCGACTAGACATAATATCGAGTAAAACATATAGAATAGACAAAATATCGACTAGACATAATATAGACTACCAAAATATCGACTAGAAAATTTTAATATCGAATAGAATGGACATAATATCGAATCAAAAATATAGAATGGACATAATATCGACTAGACATAATATAGACAACAAAAATATCGAATTTAAGGTAAGTTAATATTAATTTCTAATTTTTGTGTAATATAATTCTGTAGCGGGTTGTGGGTTTTTAGGGGAATAGAGTCGGAAGTAATTTAATTATAATTTATTAAATATGTTAATGTATTTTTTGGTATTTATTTAGAATTAATTGTTAATTAATTAATACTTGGTAATTAAATAAAATATAATTGGTAATAATTTTAATTGATTAATTGATAAATATGTTAATTTTAGAAATGTATTTTCTGTAGCGGGTTGTGGGTTTATAGGGGAATAGGGTGGGAAGTAATTTAATTATAATTAATTAAAAATGTTAATTTATTTATTGGTATTTATTTAAAAATAGTTAATAATTGGTAGTTAATTAAAATATAATTGTTAATTAATTTTAATTGATTGATTGATAAATATGTTAATTTTAGTAATTTATTTTCTGTAGCGGGTTGTGGGTTTATAGGGGAATAGGGTGGGAAGTAATTTAATTATAATTAATTAAATATGTTAATTTATTTATTGGTATTTATTTAGAATGAATTGTTAAATAATTAATAATTGGTAAATAATTAAACTGAAATTGGTAATTTATTTTAATTGATTAATTGATAAATATGTTACTTTTATTACATTATTTTCTGTAGTGGGTTGTGTTTTTATAGGGGAATAGCTCGGGAAGTAATTTAATTGTAAGTAATTACATTTTTTTTTTTAATTGTGTCTAATTTGTATTTATTTTTATATTGTAAATCAATGTATTTGTAATTGGTAAATAATTAGTATTAGTAGGTAATTTTTATTATTATTTAATTTGTATTTGTAATGCCCGCCCGCCACCCTTTTCCCCCCTGCCACATTACAATGGCAGGGGGGACCGCAACAGAGGGAAACACCGCCAGCCACTTTTCCGCCCCGGTCGCATTGCAGCCGGGGCGGAAAATGATTAATATGGTGGCGGTGTCTATGAGACACCGCCAGCCATATTACAATGGCAAGAGTGCAATGCCTTTCTGCCGCGGCAATGCCGCCACGGAAAGGCAGGCGGTGTTCACTCTGGGGGCCCCTTGTGGGCCCCCGGAGTGAAGGCCAAAGGGGGGTGGCACACGGGGGTATCTTTGGTACCCCCCTGTATTTGCATAATCAAAGCGGCAGGCACTGCGCGGTGCCTGACGCCTTGATTACGCAAATGATGCAAAGCATTTTTAGTATTGTGGCGGTCGGAGCAGAGAGCTCCGCCTGGCACAATACTATAAATACAGGATGTGCCCACCACTGTGGCTAGAACCCCTTAGGGCGGGTGGTCCCGATTTCCGATAGGATGGCGGGCGGGCTTTATGGGGCCCAAAGTCTATTATGAGATATCACGCCCAAGTGGGCTACCGGAATGACCAAGATACTTTCACTCTCTAACCTTTCTTCTGACAGTACACAGGCGGCATCTTCTGTACACTAAAACAAAAACACAAAGAACATACATCAGTTGAGTGAAAAGATTAATACCTAGACTAACACTAACGGTGACTATAAAATAACGGTATAGAGACAAAATATTGAGTTTTAATTATCGACTAGACATAATATCGAGTAAAAAATATAGAATAGACAAAATATCGACTAGACATAATATAGACTACCAAAATATCGACTAGAAAATTTTAATATCGAATAGAATGGACATAATCTCGAATCAAAAATATAGAATGGACATAATATCAACTAGACATAATATAGACAACAAAAATATCGAATTTAAGCTAAGTTAATATTAATTTATAATTTTTGTGTAATATGATTCTGTAGCGGGTTGTGGGTTTATAGGGGAATAGAGTGGGAAGTAATTTAATTATAATTAATTAAATATGTTAATGTATTTATTGGTATTTATTTAGAATTAATTGTTAATTAATTAATAATTGGTAATTAATTAAAATATCATTGGTAATAATTTTAATTGATTAATTGATAAATATGTTAATTTTAGTAATTTATTTTCTGTAGCGGGTTGTGGGTTTATAGGGGAATAGGGTGGGAAGAAATTTAATTATAATTAATTAAATATGTTAATTTATTTTTTGGTATTTATTTAGAATTAATTGGTAATTAATTATTAATTGGTAAATAATTAAAATAAAATTGGTAATTTATTGTAATAGATTAATTGATGAATATGTTACTTTTATTACATTATTTTCTGTAGTGGGTTGTGTGTTTATAGGGGAATAGCTTGGGCAGTAATTTAATTGTAAGGAATTACATTTTTAAAATGTTTTTTTGTGTCTAATTTGTATTAATTTTTATATTGTAAATCAATGTATTCGTAATTGGTAAATAATTAGTATTAGTAGGTAATGTTTATTATTATTTAATTTGTATTTGTAATTTTAATTGATTAATTATTATGTTTTATAAAATGGTAAAATATTTTAATTGTTTTGTAATTGGTATTTATATTAATGTTATTTATATTTATATAGGAAGTATTTACTTTCCCTACTATTGCACTCACCGGAGTGGGAATAGTTATTTTTACCCCTACGCTATCCAACGCTTTCCCTACTGTTGCACTCACTGGAGTGGGAATAGTAATTTTTATCCCTACGCTATCCAACGCTTTCCCTACTGTTGCACTCACTGGAGTGGGAATAGTAATTTCTACTCCAACGCTATCCAACACTTTCCCTACTGTTGCACTCACTGGAGTGGGAATAGTAATTTTTACCCCTACGCTATCCAACGCTTTCCCTACTGATGCACTCTCTGGAGTTGGAATAGTCATTTTTACCCCTACGCTATCCAACGCTTTCCCTACTGTTGCACTCACTGGAGTGGGAATAGTAATTTTAACTCCTACGCTATCCAACACTTTCCCTGCTGTTGCACTCTCTGGAGTGGGAATAGTTATTTTTACCCCTACGCTATCCAATGCTTTCCCTACTGTTGCACTCTCTGGAGTGGGAATAATAATTTTTACCCCTACGCTATCTAACGCTTTCCCTACTGTTGCTCTCTATGGAGTGGTAATAGTAATTTTTACCCTCTCACTATCCAACGCTTGCCCTACTGTTGCACTCTCTGTAGTTGGAATAGTAATTTTTACCCCTACGCTATCCAACGCTTTCCCTACTGTTGCACTCACTGGAGTGGGAAAAGTAATTTTTATCCCTACGCTATCCAACACTTTCCCTACTATTGCACTCACTGGAGTGGGAATAGTATTTTTACCCCTACGCTATCTAACGCTTTCCCTACTGATGCACTCTCTGGAGTTGGAATAGTAATTTTTACACCTACGCTATCCAATGCTTTCCCTACTGTTGCACTCACTGGAGTGGGAATAGTAATTTTAACTCCTACGTTATCCAACACTTTCCCTACTGTTGCACTCTCTGGAGTGGGAATAGTTATTTTTACCCCTATGCTATCCAATGCTTTCCCTACTGTTGCGCCTTCTGGAGTGGGAATAGTAATTTTTACCTCCATGCTTTCCAATGCTTTCCCTACTGTTGCTCTCTCTGGAGTGGTAATAGTAATTTTTACCCTCTCACTATCCAACGCTTGCCCTACTGTTGCACTCTCTGGAGTTGGAATAGTAATTTTTACCGCTACGCTATCCAACGCTTTCCCTACTGTTGCATTCACTGGAGTGGGAATAGTAATTTTTACCCCTACGCTACCCAACGCTTTCCCTACTGTTGCGCTCACTGGAGTGGGAATAGTAATTTTTAATCTTATGCTATCCAACGCTTTCCCTACTGTTGCGCTCTCTGTCATGGAAATAGTAATTTTTACCCCTACGCTATCCAACGCTTTTCATACTGTTGCACTCTCTGGAGTGTGAATAGTAAATTTAACCCTCTCGCTAACCTACGGAAAAAATATTGTATATGTTTTGTTAATAATATATATATATATATATATATATATATATATATATATATATATATATATATATATATATATATATATATATATATATATATATATATATATATATATATATGTTTTAAAATTAAATATATTTTTTTTTTAGGTTACATTAATTATTTAATAATTTTAGGTTTATTTAAGTATTTTAAGTATCTTTAAATTAATTATATTTATTATTATATTACTTTTACATTACTTTTGAGATATTTAAAAAATTTGATATTTTGACTGTCTATATTTTTTCCTATTGATATTTTGGAGTCGATATTTTTGTACATACCTGTTTGTAGATAGGAAGTCGATATTCTGGCATTCTATATTTTTACCTCAATATTTTGGCAAGTCGATATGTTAACTGTCGATATTCTGTCGGTGATCCAAAATAACATGCAGCTTCATGAGGCAAGCGAGTAAACTCATTTTCTAAAAATATATTATTTACAAATTACAACAAACCCCCTAACAGTCTCATAATAATCCTTGTATTATCCTGGTAAATAGCAACTCAATTACCTAGCCAAGATGTACCGCAAGCACTTCATCACAATTGTGTCCCGCCGGGACTAGCGTTCTATACTGTACAATGAGCTTTGACTCAAGATGTCGTAGATCCTGCACTCTATTGCCTCCCCTTACATGGAGTTTTACTGTGTCTAATACACAAAGGCTAAGTAAGTTCGTATTTTGGCTATGATGACTTTGAAAATGTCGTGCTATCGGGTATTGCTTATCCTCGTCTTTAATCGCAATGAGATATTCCAATGAATGTCTGACAAAATATCGAAAGACAAAAAATCAAGATACAAAAATATCAGAGCAATATTATTGATGTCAACAATATCGACATCCTATCTACAACAAGGTAAGTACAAAAATATCGAGAAAAAAATATTGATGTCAAAAATATCGTTTTAAAAAATATTGTTTTTTTAATTAAAAAAAATGTAAAATAAATGAAATAATACTTAAAAATATATTAAACATAGTTAAAAATATGTTATAATATTTAAAAGTAATATACATAATTTAATAAAAAATTACTTAAATATATACGTATAATATACAATATATATACTTACTTAATAATCAGTTGTAATAATTATTTTAATAACTTATAAATAATAATAAATATTATAAATTATAAATTAATCTATACACATAACATAATAACATAAATAAAAATTAAACATTTATGCAAAACAAATTAAAAGAATTAAATTTACTTTTAATATTTTTTAAATGAATTATATACCACATTAACTAAAACAACAAAAAAGAATTAAGTAACAGAGGGAATAAAATACTATTCCAACTCCAGAAAAAACAACAGTAAGGAAAATGTTGGATAGCGTTGGGGTAAAAATTACTATTCCCACTCCAAAGAGTGCAACACTAGGAAAACCTTTGGATAGCGTAGGGGAAAAAATTACTATTCCCACTCCAGAGAGTGCAACAGTAGGGAAAGTGTTGGATAGCGTAGGGGTAAAAATTACTATTCCAACTCCAGAGAGTGCAACAATTGGGGAAGTGTTGGATAGCGTAGGAGTAAAAATTACTATTCCCACTCCAGAGAGTGCAACAGTAGGGAAAGTGTTGGATAGCCTAGGGGTAAAAATCACTATTCCAACTCCAGAGAGTGCAACAGTAGGGAAAATGTTGGATAGCGTAGGGGTAAAAATTACTATTCCAACTCCAGAGAGCGCAACAGTAGGGAAAGTGTTGGCTAGCATAGGGGTAAAAACTACTATTCCAACTCCAGAGAGTGCAACAGTAGGGAAAATGTTGGATAGCGTAGGGGTAAAAATGACTATTCCCACTCCGGAGAGTGCAACAGTAGGGAAAGTGTTGGATAGTGTAGGGGTAAAAATTACTATTTCAACTCCAGAGAGTGCAACAGTAGGGAAAATGTTGGATAGCGTAGGGGTAAAAATTACTAATCCAACTCCAGAGAGTGCAACAGTAGGGAAAGTGTTGGATGGCGTACGGGTCAAAATTACTATTCCAACTCCAGAGAGTGCAACAGTAGGGAAAGTGTTGGATAGCATAGGGGTAAAAAGTACTATTCCAACTCCAGAGAGAGCAACAGTAGGGAAAGTGTTGGATAGCATAGGGGTAAAAATTACTATTCCCACTCCAGAGAGTGCAACAGTAGGGAAAATGTTGGATAGTGTAGAAGTTAAAAATAAGATACTTATAAATGAATTATTATTTTAACGTATTAAAAAAATATTATTAAATAAATCTAGACTATTTACAAATACCAATAAATAATTATTAAACACATAATTACCAATGAATAATTAAGTAACAATAAAATAATAATAAATACCAATTAATAATAATTAATAAATATTAATTACCAATTTATAAAATTGAACAATGAAATATTTATTATAGCAAAAGCATATTAATTATTAAAATGTAATTACCAATTAACTAATATTAAACAATTAAACCAAAAATATTAATTATCAAACATTAATTGCCAATTAATAATTACATAATAATATATTAATAAAAATATCAATAAATATTATTTAGTAATATTTAATTACCAAGTAATGATTAAACAACAATAAATTAATTTTCATAACCCCAAAATTATATTTTTAAACAATTATTCAATTACATATCAATTACTTTACACAATATTCCCCTATAAATGCACAACAAACTCCAATAATAAAAGAATGCACTTAACATAATTATAAATTAATCAATTAATTAAAATTAATTACCAATCAATAAAGATTTATTACCAATTAATAATTAATTAAGTATTATGTCATTAGCAATACCAATTAATGAAAATAAATTATTACTTGATTACAATTAAATGACATCCCACCCTATTCCCCACTAAACCCAGAACCTGCTACAGAACTTAAAACAAAAATTAGTTAAAATTAATTTATAATTCCTAAAAATGTTAAATTAATTTAGAATAATTAAATTACTTCCCACCCTATTCCCCTACAAACCCACAAGACACTACAGTACTAAAATACTAATTTAACTTACAATAACATTAAAAAAAAGAACACATACATATTAAAAATATAATAATATACATAAAAATCACATAAAAATCGATATTAGTAACATCGATATTATTAACATCGATATTAGTAACATCAATATTAAAAAATCGATATTACTTACCTTTGAAATTCTGTCCCTTCAATATTATAAAAATCGATATTACTTACCTTATATATTCTGTCCCTTCGATATTATGACATCGATATTATTGTAACTCAATCTTTAAAATTCGATATTTTGTCTGCCTACCATTCCAATATCCTTTCCTTTGCTTTGTGTATTGTATTTCCTATATAGGCTTTCTTGCAGGGGCAGAAAAGAGCATAGACAGCAAATTCGGTGCTGCATGAAGTGTGTTTCGCTATCTGAAATGGTTTACTATCTGGCGAAAGTCTCACTTCTTTACCTCATGGTTTAAAAAAAGAACTATAATGACATGGTAATGTCTGAAAGTTTGGTTGAATGTATGTGTAGAGCATGATTGACTGAAAGAATGCATTAGTACTGTATGGTGAACTTATAGGGGCAGATCTATGAGGAAGTGCTGCAGCGTGACACTGCAAGCCCTTTAGCTACACCGCGCTGTGGCACTTCTCAAGCACAGGAATGTGACATATTTACATGAATATGTTGCAATTTTGTGCTTCCTCGGCACTAGCACACAAACTTCAGCCATGCAGTGACGCAGGCACCCTTGCACCATGGTGCAAGGACATCTGTGTCATGGAGAGATTGTTTTTGTGCAGGAAGGGACTACTTCCTGCACAAAAACAATCACTAAAGGCATTGTCCTCCTTCAATGTGTGCTGTGGAATGCAGCATGCATTGAAAGAGGAATAACTAGGAGAAATGAAAACATTTCTCCTTGCTGTGCCTCGCTAAACCACCTCTAGGGTGGCGCACCATTCACACGTATCTACAGATTTACACTTTCTCGTAAGTCTTTAGATGTGTTATTATATGGGTGTTGTGTGGGAGCAGACACTGCAACACCCATGGAATGCCCCTTCAACACAAGTGCTGCGTTTGAATGGGTCGTATTTTCAAGGAAAGGAAAAGCCACGCAGGGTGGCTTTTCCTCTCCTTCTAAATATGGAGGAGTCCCCAGCGCCATCACTACGTTACAAAAAGCTACGTACTGGTGGCGCAGGGGGATTGTAAATCTGCCCCATAAGTGCTTAGGTATTGGAAGAGTGATACAATAAGAGCATAGTGCTGAATAGCTGATTGAAAAACTGCATGAGACTGACCGGAGGTATCCTAGGCTGCATGAGTACTACTTCAGTATTTAGTGGAGTGTACCAATAGTATGTATCTGCTTAGAGGTTTGTAGGGATTGTGCACAGAATATTGTATGTGTACTTGTGTTGGTGCCAAGGTCATTCCATAGGAACATCACTAGTAACTAGAATGATGACAGTGCTACAAAGAGAGCGCTCAGTTAATTTATAAGTGCTTAGGTATTGTCTCAATGTCTGAGTCATTCTGCAAGTGCATAGACAGTGACTGGGTTCCTAGAGTGCTAGTAGTTGACAGCAGGATAAGTTTATAAGCACTTATGTTTCAGCAGAGTGATTAGATAAGGACATGTTTCTGTCAGGATGATTGTAGGAGTGGACACAGACTCGCAGTGGGATTCCAGACAAGCATGACTATGACCTGGACTTTTGCAGGACTGACTCACTAGTCTGCAAGGGGTTAAGGGACTGCATACATTGTGCACATTTGACTGTACCACTGCTTGTCTCAATGCCTTAGTCATTCTGCAACTGTGTAGACAGTGACTGGGTTCTTAGAGTTCTAGTAGTTGACAGCACGATGAGGAGTTTATAAGCACTTATGTTTCAGCAGAGAAATTAGATAAGGACATGCTTGTTGTCAGGATGATTGTAGGAGTGGACACAGACTCACTGTGTGATTCCAGACAAGCATGGCTATTACCTGGACTTTTGCAGGACTGACTCAGTAGTCTGCAAGGGCTTAAGGGACGCATACATTGTGCACATTTGACCGTACCACTGCTTGTCTCAATGCCTGAGTCATTCTGCAAGTGCATAGACAGTGACTGGTTTTCTAGAGTGCTAGTAGTTGACAGCACAATAAGTTTATAAGTGCTTATGTTTCAACAGAGTGATTAGATAAGAACATGCTTCTGTCAGGATGATTGTAGGAGTGGACACAGACTCACAGTGGGATTCCAGACAAGCATGACTATAACCTGGACTTTTGCAGGACTGACTCAGTAGTCTTAAAGGGGTTAAGGGACTGCATACATTGTGCACATTTGACTGTACCACTGCTTGTCTCAATGCCTGAGTCATTCTGCAAGTGCATAGACAGTGACTGGTTTTCTAGAGTGCTAGTAGTTGACAGCACAATAAGTTTATAAGTGCTTATGTTTCAACAGAGTGATTAGATAAGAACATGCTTCTGTCAGGATGATTGTAGGAGTGGACACAGACTCACAGTGGGATTCCAGACAAGCATGACTATAACCTGGACTTTTGCAGGACTGACTCAGTAGTCTTAAAGGGGTTAAGGGACTGCATACATTGTGCACATTTGACTGTACCACTGCTTGTCTCAATGCTTGAGTCATTCTGCAAGTGCATAGACAGTGACTGGGTACCTAGAGTGCTAGTAGTTGACAGCAGGATACATTTATAAGCACTTATGTGTCAGCAGAGAGATTAGATAAGGACATACTTCTGTCAGGATGATTGTAGGGGTGGACAGAGTTGCTTTAGAGCCATAGAACAGGTCAGCAGTGCTGCTTTAGAGCCAGAGAACAAGGTCAGCAGAGCTATTGTAGAGCCAGAGACCCAGGTCAGCAGAGCTGCTACAGAGCCAGAGAACCAGGTCAGCAGAGCTGCTTTAGAGCCATAGAACCAGGTCAGCAGAGCTGCTGTAAAACCAGAGAAACCAGGTCAGCAGAGCTGCTTTAGAGCCAGAGAAGCAGGTCAGCAGAGCCGTTGTAGAGCCAGAGAACCAGGTCAGCAGAGCTGCTCTAGAGCCTAAGAAGCAGGTCAGCAGAGCTGCTCTAGAAACAGGGACCCAGGTCAGCAGAGCTGCTGTAGAGCCAGAGCCCCAGGTCAGCAGAGCTGCTCTAGAGGCCGATAACCAGGCCAGCAGAGCTGCTGTAGTGCCATAGAACCAGGTCCGCAGAGCTGCTCTAGAGGGAGAGAACCAGGTCAGCAGAATTGCTTTAGAGCCAGAGAACCAGGTCAGCAGAGCTGCTGTAGAGCCATAGAACCAGGTCCACAGAGCTGCTCTAGAGCCAGAGAACCAGGTAAGCAGAGCTGCTCCATAGCCAGAGAACCAGGTAAGCAGAGCTGCTTTAGAGCCATAGAATCAGGTCAGCAGATCTGCTTCAGAGGGAGAGAAACAGGTCAGCAGAGCTGCTCTAGAGCCAGAGAACCAAGTGAGCGGAGCTACTTTAGAGCCATAGAACCAGGTCAGCAGAGCTGCTCTAGAGGCAGAGAACCAGGTCAGCAGAGCTGATTTAGAGGGAGAGAACCAGGTCAGCAGAGCTGCTTTAGAGCCAGAGAACTAGGTCAGCAGAGTTGCTCTAGAGAAAGAGAACTAGGTCAGCAGACCTGCTTTAGAGCCATAGAACCAGGTCAGCAGATCAGCTTTAAAGCCAGAGAACCAGGTCAGCAGAGCTGCTCTAGAGCCTAAGAACCAGGTTAGCAGAGCTGCATCTTGGGCCAGAGAACCAGGGCAGTAGAGCTGCTGTAGAAACCAGGTCAGTGGAGCTGCTTTAGAGCGAGAGAACCAGGTCAGCAGAGCTGCTTTAGAGCCAAGGGACCAGGTCAGCAAAACTGTTTTAGAGCCATAGAACCATGTCAGCAGAGCTGCTTTAGAGCCAGAGAACCAGGTCAGCAGAGCGGTAGTAGAGCCAGAGAACCAGGTCAGCAGAGCTGCTCTAGAGCCTAAGAACTAGGTCAGCAGAGCTGCTCTAGAGCCAATAAACCAGGTCAGCAGAGCTGCTCTAGAGCCAGAGAACCAAGTCAGCAGAGCTGCTTTAGAGCTATAGAACCAGGTCAGCAGAGCTGCTTTATGAGCCAAAGAACCAGGTCAGTAGAGCTGCTCCAGAGCCTAAGAACCAGGTCAGCAGAGCTGCTGTAGAGCCAGAGAACCAAGTCAGCGGAGCTACTTTAGAGCCATAGAACCAGGTCAGCAGAGCTGCTCTAGAGGCAGAGAAACAGGTCAGCAGAGCTGATTTAGAGGGAGAGAACCAGGTTAGCAGAGCTGCTTTAGAGCCAGAGAACTAGGTCAGCAGAGTTGCTCTAGAGAAAGAGAACCAGGTCAGCAGACCTGCTTTAGAGCCATAGAACCAGGTCAGCAGAGCTGCTTTAAAGCCCGAGAACCAGGTCAGCAGAGCTGCTCTAGAGCCTATGAACCAGGTTAGCAGAGCTGCTCTGGAGCCAGAGAACCAGAGCAGCAGAGCTGCTGTAGAAACCAGGTCAGTGGAGCTGCTTTAAAGCGAGAGAACCAGGTCAGCAGAGCTGCTTTAGAGCCAAAGGACCAGGTCAGCAGAGCTGCTCTGGAGCCAGAGAACCAGGTCAGCAAAACTGTTTTAGAGCCATAGAACCATGTCAGCAGAGCTGCTTTAGAGCCAGAGAACCAGGTCAGCAGAGCTGCTCTAGAGCCAATAAACCAGGTCAGCAGAGCTGCTGTAGAGCCAGAAAAAACAAGGCCAGCAGAGCTGCTTTAGAGGGAGGGACCCAGGTCAGCAGAGCTGCTTTAGAGCCAGAAAAAAAGGTCAGCAGAGCTGCCTTGCAGCCAGAGAACCACGTCAGTAAAGCTGCTCTAGAGCCAGAGAACCAAGTCAGCAGAGCTGCTTTAGAGCCATAGAACCAGGTCAGCAGAGCTGCTTTAGAGCCAAAGAACCAGGTCAGTAGAGCTGCTCCAGAGCCTAAGAACCAGGTCAGCAGAGCTGCTGTAGAGCCAGAGAATTTTATATAGAAAACAACGGTTCCAGTGGGGCAATGTTTGTAAGTTCTTTAGTCAGTACAAAGCATAATAGTGATAACAGTTGAGGGTTCAAAGGGGATGTTAGAGAGAGAGATAAAGCTCATGACACTAGGATTCATATCATAGTTGAATGTGTATTGTTTTCAAACAAAGTAAATAACATATAGATTGCACACAATAGGTTTCAAACAGTGCGAAGTGTCCCAAGTGTATTATGAGAACCAAAAAACAAAACAGTTGAGTGACATCAAGTGAAATATTTACAAGTTTCAATAAAAAAAATGTGTATTCTTCAAGGAAAGCGACCATTTCAATAACGGGTATAACAGAATGTTTCTGTGACTATATACAGTCATAGGCACTGGCTATGTGGTTCGCTTCCATAGAGCGTTGAAGGCGTTTTGACCCGGCTGTGGATAAGGGGTCTACTCTAGTCAGGACCAGGGGAGTGGGGAACATCTGAGTCTTAGAAAGCTCAATCACTAAGTGGAGTGTGCCAACCCTGTGTATTAAAAACCAGAGAGTAAAATTTACTCACAGTGAACCCAGCCGTGTTCACTGAAGGCAGTGAATGCGCAGTCGATGATGGGCTGTGCCGCTCGGTGGCAGGATACAAAAGGACACCCATGGTGAAGCTGTGGAATGCTAGTTTGTGCGACCGCTGGCCGCTAGTCGGTATATGTACTCCGCAATGGGGTGGGAAATGCCAAGGACAATGCCAGAGAAACCAGGTCAGTAGAGCTGCTTCGAGAGGGAGAGAACCAGGTCAGCAGAGCTGCTGTAGAGGGAGAGAGTCATGACAGCAGAACTTTTTTAGAGCCATAGAACCGGGTCAGCAGAGCTGCTTTAGAGCCAGAGACCCAGGTCAGGAGAACTTTTTTAGAGCCATAGAAGCGGGTCAGCAGAGCTGCTCTAGAGCCAGAGAACCAAGTCAGCAGAGCTGTTGTAGAGCCAGAGAACGAGGTCAGAAGAGCTGCTTTAGAGCCATAGAACCAGGTTAGCAGAGCTGCTTTAGAGCCAGAGAACCAGATCAGCAGAGCTGCTCTAGAGCCTAAGAACCAGGTTAGCAGAGGTGCTCTAGAGCCAGAGAACCAGGGCAGCAGAGCTGCTGTAAAGGCAGAGAAACCAGGTCAGTAGAGCCGCTTTAGAGCGAGAGAACCAGGTCAGCAGAACTGATGTAGAGTGAGAGAACCAAGTCAGCAGAGCTGCTTTAGAGTCAGAGAACCAGGTCAGCAGAGCTGCTCTAGAACCAGAGAACCAGGTCAGCAGAGCTGCTTTAGAGCTATAGAACCAGGTCAGAGCTTCTTTAGAGCCAGAGAACCAGGTCAGCAGAGCTGCTCTAGAGTCTAAGAACCAGGTCATCAGACATGCTCTAAAGACAGAGAACCAGGTCAGCAGAGCTGCTGTAGAGCCAGAGAAACCAGGTCAGTAGAGCTGCTTTAGAGCGGGAGAACCAGGTCAGCATAGCTGCTTTAGAGGGAGAGAACCAGGTCAGCAGAGCTGCTTTAGAGCCAAGGGACCAGGTCAGCAGAGCTGCTCTAGAGCCAGAAAACCAGGTCAGCAGAATTGCTTTAGAGCCATAGAACCAGGTCAGCAGAGCTGCTTTAGAGCCAGAGAACCAGGTCAGCAGAGCTGTTGTAGAGCCAAAGAACCAGGTTAGCAGAGCTGCTTTAGAGACAGAGAAACCAGGTCAGCAGAGCTGCTTTAGAGGGAGGGAACCAGGGCAGCAGAGCTGCTTTACAGCCAGAAAACCAGGCCAGCAGAGCTGCTTTAGAGGCAGAGAACCAGGTAAGCAGAGCTGCTTTAGAGCCAGAGAACCAGGTGAGCTAAGCCGTTCTAGCGCCAGAGAACCAAGTAGGCAGAGCAGCTTTAGAGCCATAGAACCAGGTCATCAAAGCTGCATTAGAGCCATAGAACCGAGTCAGCAGAGCTGCTTTAGAGCCAGAGAACCAGGTCAGCAGAGCTGTTGTAGAGCCAGTGAACCAGATCAGCAGACCTGCTGTAGAGCCAAAGAAACTAGGTCAGCAGAGCTGTTTTAGAGCCATAGAACCGAGTCAGCAGAGCTGCTTTAGATTCATAGAACCAGGTCATCAAAGCTGCTTTAGATCCAGAGAACCAGATCAGCATGGTTGCTTCAGAGCCAGAGAACAAGGTCAGAAGAGCTGCTCTAGCTGACACTGACTGACTGACTGACACTGACTGATTGACACTGACTGACACTGATTGACTCACACTGACTGACTGACACTGACTGACTAACACTGACTGACTGAAACTGACTGACACTCATTGACTGACACTAACTGACTGACACTGACTGATACTGACTGGCACTGATTGACTGACACTGACTGACACTGATTGTCTGACACTGACAGACTACTCTCTACTACTCACTCTCTACTACTCACTCTCTACTACACTACTACTCTCTACTACTCACTCTCTACTTCTCTACTACTCTCTACTACTCACTTGCTACTACTCTACTACTCACTCTCTACTACTCACTCTCTACTACTCACTCGCTACTACTCACTCGCTACTACTCTCTACTACTCACTCTCTACTACTCTCTACTACTCTCTACTAATACTCTCTACTACTCCTCTACTACTCTCTACCACTCATTCTCTACTACTCTACTACTCACTCTCTACTGCTCTCTACTACTCTCTCTCTACTACTCACTCTCTACTACTCTCTCTCTACTACTCTCTACTACTGACTCTCTCTACTACTCTCTACTACTCACTCTCGACTACTTTCTACTTGTCACTCTACTACTCTCTACCACTCACTCTCTACTACTCACTCTCTACTACTCACTCTCTACTACTCTCTACTACTCACTCTCTACTACTCACTCTCTACTTCTCTCTCTCTACTACTCACTCTCTACTACTCACACTCTACTACTCGCTCTCTACTACTCACCATCTACTACTCGCTCTCTACTACTCACTCTCTACTACTTTCTACTACTCACTCTCCACTACTCACTCTCTACTACTTGCTCTCTACTCATCTCTACTACTCTCTCTACTACTCTCTACTACTCACTCTACTACTCTTTACTACTCTCTACCACTCACTCTCTACTACCCACTCTCTACTACTCTCTCTCGCTACTACTCACTCTCTGCTACTCACTCTACTACTCTCTACTACTCACTCGCTACTACTCTCTCTCTACTACTCACTCTCTATTACTGGCTCTCTAATACTCGCTTTCTACTACTCACTCTCTACTACTCTTTACTACTCTCTCTCTCTGCTACTTACTCTGTACTACTCAGTCTCTACTACTTTCTACTACTCACTCTCTATTACTCACTCTACTACTCTCTACTACTCTATCTACTACTCACTCTCTACTACTCTCTACTACTCACTCTACTACTCTCAACTACTCTCTACCACTCACTCTCTACTACCCACTCTCTACTACTCTCTCTCTCTCTACTACTCACTCTCTACTACTCACTCTACTACTCTCTAATTCTCACTCTCTACCACTCTCTCTACTACTACCCACTCTCTACTACTCTCTCTCTACTACTCACTCTACTACTCACTCTCTACTACTCTTTACTACTCTCTCCCGCTACTCACTCTGTACTACTTTCTACTTCTCACTCTCTACTACTCACTCGCTACTACTCTCTACTACTCATTCTCTACTACTCTCTACTACCAACTCTCTACTCCTCACTTTTTACTACTCACCCTCTACTACTCACTCTGCTACTCTCTACTTCCCAGTCTCTGCTACTCTCTACTACTCTCTACTACTCACTCTATACTCTCTACTCTCTATTACTCACTCTCTACTCTCTACCTCTCTCTACCTCTTCACCTCTACACCTCTAGCCTCTCTACCTCTCTCTACCTCTCTCTACACGCACACACATGCACATATATATATATACATATAAATATATATATGCATTTATATATATGTGTATATATATACATACTTATATAAACATATATATAATCTGCAAACCTATATAAATACAAATATAAATGCATTCATACATATACATATACATGTATGCATACATATGCATGTTATGAACATGAACGTTTGAAAAACACTAATAAAAGCAAAGCTAAAACGCTACCTAATTACAAACAGAATTGCTTTAACTTAAACGAGGGCGAGACCTATTGCATTTTCAGTGCTTGTTTACTTTGGTTCCATCAAGAGGGCATTCAGATGTGTCACACATTTGCCATACATTCTGAATGATAGCACTGTAGTTGCTCATTAGATCACTGTAGTAAAGCTACTGCTCACCAGGGAAGTCTGCTGCTAGTATTCAAAGTGCATGTTTTAGTCTGCATGTTACAATTTTTTTATGAAATAGAAGAGGATTTGAGAAGTTAAAATGTGCCCTAATTTTTATTTCTGCAGCACTAATCATACTTTCTATGGCAAAATGAAGCCCCTCATTTTGTTCCTTTGCAAAATAAATGATTTAAGAGTTACCACTTTATTCCACTCAAGATGGCTTCAGGTGTTTCATACTTTTGTCATAAAGTAGACTGTTAGTGCTCTAGTTGTTCTTTAGAACACTCTGGGACATTCTGTCATTGGGCTATACTTGGGCTACATCTTGGTGATATTTGTGCTACATTTGGGCTCTTTTGTCTCTGGCGGCCATCTAGGGAGAATTATTTGTTATAAAGTTTCCTAATTTCCTCATTTACTACAGTTTCCTCAGTAGGAAATACTTTCAGTGTTTTACGTTGGTTCCATCAAGAAGGCATTCAGATGTGTCACACATTTGCTATAAATTCTGAATGTTGGCACTCTAGTTGCTCATTAGATCACTGTAGAAAAACGACTGCTCACCAGGGAAGTCTGCTGCTGGTATTGAAAGTACATGTTTCAGTCTGCATGTCAGAATTTTTTTTAATGAAATGAAAAGTCACTCAAAATGTGCCCTAATTTTTCTTTCTGCAGCACTAATCATGCTTTCTATGGCAAAATGAACCCCCTCATTTTGTTCCTTTTCTTTTTTTAAATTTCTTTTTATTAAACAAAAAATACATTACAAAAAGGAAATCAACTCTCAGGTGAGTGCATTCAGTTCCAAAGCATGGAGCAAATCAACACAGTACAGGATCAAATAGCAACGATCAACAATAGGGTCTAGGGGATTCCTGTGCTTCTAAATCTAATCTCGTTGCGGGTGGTTCACAAAGTTCTCCTTGGTGACTATTCCACGCTCCCCAAACCTTCCTCCACTTCTGCGGGCAACCCCTGGCCACATACACCGATCTCTCCCAGAACATGCACCAATCAAGATTTTCTGCCCATTTATTAATTCGGGGCGGCTGACTGGCACCCCAGAGTTGAGCGATATTACGTTTGGCCACCATATAGGCCAGAGTCACCCATTGTTTCTGGTACACATTCAAGTCAGTTGGCTCCCACACATTCAGCAGACATCTCTGGGCCTCTGGTCGCATCTCCGCACCCAGAACTGCTCTCAACTCCTCGTGGACTTTTATCCAATACATCTGGGTAACATCACAATGCCAAAGAATATGTATCAATGTACCGACTTCTCCACAGCCTCTTCTACAAACTCCACTCTCAGCTCTCCCCATTCGTATCAGACGAGGCCCCATTATGTAGGATCTATGTAGGATCTATGCAATATCTTTAACTGCACCAGCCGGAGCCGCATCTGGATAGCTGGGGGACGACACCGCCTCCGTCCAATCCTCATCATCAAGTTCTAACCCATCTGCACTCCACTGAGCTCTAAGCCACACCAATGGATCCTCTGAGTTATTAACTAATTTCCTATAGATCAGAGAGATGGTTTTCTCGGGAATATAACCATCTAGCACACGGTCCTCAAGACGAGATGCCTCCGGAAGCTCTGTGCCCTTGGGAACATGGGTGATAAGGGCATGTCTAACCTGCAGATAACGAAAGTACTCACTGTGATGTAAACTATACTGCTTTACAAGGGATTCAAACAGGAGCACTGAGTTCTTACCCCATACATCTTTGATCTGGGTAATCCCAATAAGATCCCATCTATCAAATTCCTTAGTCCTCCACAAACTGCCCAACTTTTCGGAATTTAAGAGGGGGGTTGCGAGTGTCAATCTGCCCTCCCACCCAAGACACCTGTTGGCTGTGTGCCACACCTGGATCACGTGCGCGGTAGGGCCAGTCAAGGGAAACCTCCCAGGCCTAGCGTACAAAGCTCGATCAAACATTCCGCCCGGGGCCAGGCCTCGGTCCATAGCGTATCCCGGATCTCCGGGGAGTCCGTAAACAATATTGTTCACCTCTGCCAGCTGTCAGGCCCAATAGTACTTCCGCAGATCTAGAAGTCCAATCCCGCCATCATACAACGGAAGGGACGGTTTATTGAAGGTGATTTGGGCCCCACCTTCCCAGAGGAGTTGTCTCTGAAGAGCCTCTATCTCTCTGAAGTATGCAGCCGGCACCGGGTCCATCGAGTTTTGCAAAACGTACAAGAACCGAGGCAGAGCCATCATCTTAAAGAGGGCGGCCCGCCCGAGCAGGGAGAGTGGAAGCGTCTTCCAGCACTCCACATCTTTCCTCCATCTACTCAGTGGAGAAGCCAGATTGTTATCATACCGCAACTTCGGATCCAGCATGATAAATATACCAAGATATTTGAACCCTGTCATCTCGATGTGAATAGGGCACGACGCGAGGATCACCGGTGGGTCTCCCACCAACACAAAAAGCACCGACTTTGCCAAATTAATAGCTAATCCTGAATAACTGCCAAAAACAACAAGCACATTAAGAAAGTTGCGGAAGGATTCCTTGGGGTGAGTTAGATAAAGCAGAACGTCGTCCGTGTACAGGGAGATCTTGTCTTCCCAGTCAGGTGTCCAACGCAAACCCCGTATCGACCTATCCCATCTAACCCAGGCTGCCAGTGCCTCCATAGCGAGCACGAAGAGCAGTGGAGACAGTGGGCACCCCTGTCGGGTGCCCCTCCCTAACGGAAAGTCACTGGACTTACAATTGTTGACGACCACTCTAGCCAGGGGGTTTGCATACAGCAGGCGCACCCAACCAATAAATTCATCTCCGAAGCCCAGCTTTGCCAACACTGCAAACAAATATCTCCACTCCTCCCTATCAAAGGCCATTGTGGCATCAAGGGACACCAGCACCGTTGTCTCGTGGATTTTTGAGGAGCCTCCGAGTACTCCGTGTAGCCTTCACAAATTTAGCGCCGTGCTATGGCACGGCATAAACCTGCACTGATCCGGGTGGATCAGGGTGGTAATCACCTTGATCAATCTAGTGGCCAGGAGTTTCGCAAGTATCTTGAGTTCCGTGTTAAGAAGCGATATGGGCCTATAGGAGGAACATTGTGTCGGAGGCTTGCCTGCTTTGTGTATTACCACTATATTGGCCACCCGCTGATCATAAGGGAGTTCCCCCTTTTCTTTGCTTTCCATGAACATGGCATGGATGTGGGGGGTGAGTTTATTAGCGTTCAACTTATGCAATTTAATAGGTATCCCATTGGGGCCTGTTGCTTTTCCCAGCCGTAGCTGCCTAACTGCTTGAACGACTTCATCATCTGACAATGCAGAGTCAAGATAGCGCCTGTCTTCCTCCGTCAGGCGTGGCATAACTACATCCTTCTGTTTCTTTTTAAATTAAATGTTTTAAGAGCTACCACTTTATTCCAATCAAGATGGTTTCAGGTGTGTCATACTTTTGTCATAAGTAAGGCTGTTAGCACTTTAGTTGTTCTTTAGAACACTCTGGGAAGCTACAGTAGAACACAAATGAGTCAACTGACAGTCTCCCGCCTTGTTGGATGTACATGTTTGACTTCATTCTCACATGACTGAGAAATATAATGTAAATTTACAGAAAATATGCTCTCAGTTTAGCTTATAGATCACCTTCCAAACCTCTATGGGAAAAGCGTGAGAAAATAGTTTTCTCTCAAACATGATTCATGATATCCCAGCAGAAGCCTTTTTCACATGGTAAAAACACCTTAGAACACACCACAATTCCTGAAATGAGTATGGTATAATCAACAAATGATTTATAATGTAACTAACGTCTTAAAACCTTCTATTAACTGCAATGCTTTTCAATGAGGTGCTAACATGTATATTGGTGCCAAGATGGCTACCAACACTTCTTGGATGGAGTGCTGACAGCCAATCAGATCTCACGATGAGATGTGCCGTTAGGCTCCGCCCAGATATATATGTATTTTTTCCTTTAATATCTAAAAAACTACTGAACAGATTTACAACATATAACCAAAAGGCACGAGTGTGAACCAAGGACTACCTCTTTGCCAAATTTGGTGTAATTCCGTTCAGCAGTTCGGGCTGTAGCTGCGATTAAAGGTTCCTATGGAAAATAGCATGGCGAAAACATGTTTTTGGGACCCCCCTTTTTCTCGGCCCCCGCTTGACGAATTACTCTGAGACTTTCATCATACAAGCGGACTGGAGCTGGCCATAGGTTTTGAAAATTTCGCGAAGATTCGTCAACCAGCGCCAAAGTTATTCCAAATAAAATGTTGCGGATTTCCTGTGGAAAATAGGTCCTAACTATAACTACCTACTGGCGACTGCCAGTAGGTAATATATATATATATATATATATATATATATATATATATATATATATATATATATATATATATATATATATATATAGATCAAAGATTTGGAATGGCAAGAGGACATGTTGCTCATCACATTGGATGTAGAAAGCTTGTATACAAGCATTGGACATACAGAGGGACTAAGGGCAACGAAACATTTTTTGGACACCCGTTCTGCTGACTTTTACGAACATAACAAAGTCATTTTAGAACTCATGAACTGGTGTCTGAATAATAATTATTTTGCCTTTGGAAAGGAAATATGGAGACAATTGCGTGGCGTGGCCATGGGTTCCTGTTTCTCCCACAGCTACGCGTACTTGCACGTGGGCTGGTGGGAGGAACAGGTCCTAGGCACCACACATGCAATATGGGTGAAAGAAAAAATTATCAAGTATCTAAGATACATTGATGATATTTTTATTTTGTGACAGGGAAGTGAGGAGGAGGCAAAAATGTTTATAAATGAAATCAATACTAACCAACTTAACCTCCATTTTACCTCACATATCAGCGCCCGCCAGATAGAATTCTTGGATGTACAGGTTTATGTGGAAGGTAATCAGTTAACATCTACTTTGCATCGCAAACCAACTTCTGGTAACACCCTCCTACACGCTTCCAGTATCCATCCATATGCACACTATTTACAGTATCCCTCTGGGTGAAATCCTAAGAATCAAGCGTATCTGCAGTTCTACATCTGATTTTAACAAATGTGTCAATGATCTCAGAATACGGTTCCTAGAATAGGGTTACTCTAATCAAATTTTTAACCAAGCTTTGGCTAAAGCAAGGTTAAGAAGCAGAGAGAGTCTATTAGAGACACCTGGCCCTGACAATGTTGAGTTGCCTGTTGTTTCCGATATGACTGTTAATACCTGTCCCAGGTTCATCACGGCTTACAGTAGTGATGAACATGCCATCAAGAGAATCATTCAAAAAAATTGGCCCATTATCCTAACCGATAACGTTTTGAGCTCTACGTTACCTGCGAACCCTGTAATAACATATCGCAGAGCCAGAAATATGGGCATTTCTCTTGATACTGGCAGCCCTGAATTAAAACAAAAAGACAATTGGTTAAAAGCTAAACCTGGATTTCGGAAGTGTACTCACTGCAGGGCCTGCAAATTTGGTGAGAATAAAACACATTATCGGACGCCATTTTGTTCCAGTGAGATTCCTATTAAAGGCTGCTATGATTGTAAAACAGATTTTGCAGTCTATGTTCTGACGTGCACCTGTGGACTACATTACATCGGTAGTACCAAAGCCCAGGTGCAGGTCAGAATCTTGCAACATCTGAGGGCAATACTGCACACTGATCCTTCCTATCCTGTAGCACGCCATTTTGCTGCTAAACACAACAAAGACCTTAACTGTCTTAAATATTTTGTGATAGGATCAGTATTGCCCTTACGGAGAGGAGGCAATAGAGAGTTGTTATTGCGACAGCTCGAAGCACACATTATTTTAGAGTTCGACAGCAAATGGCCGAATGGCCTTAATAATACTGAAGATTTTTACAATTTCTTGTAATATATCGGGAACTCTCTATTTCCATTTATCAGGAATTAATTTTGCCCCTCTCCAGGCCAGAGTTATGGAACATTTTGAAGTTAATCTCTGCCAGGCAAATATATATATCTCTCTCTTCTTCCAATGAGTAGTCAGCTTCCCTGTTGCTCATTGAAACAGGCTGTAATTAGTTGGATATTCACTTTCTGTGATTTTATGAATTGATAGATAGTCAGGTTCCCTGTTATCTATCAGGGTCACTCTAACACCTATGACTATATGCACTTTATTATGTATATAAATATGAACTGATTGCATAATTCCGTGTCAATTTTCTATTTTGCGCCGTCTACCTACCATTTTTAGATCAATTGTTTTTCTCATCTTCCCTCTTTTTTATTACATTTTATCACTATTTAACTTTTAGATACACTGTCTGTTGTGTTTTTTTAGAACAATAATATTATGAAATTAATGTTTTTAGAATTGCATTTTTAAAATGAATGACAGTCCCTGATTTTATGACGGGTAATTGTTTTTTTTTTCATAATGCACTCTTTGATATTTTATAACATGTATTTCATTGTCTATCAAACATATACAGCTTGCACTTTATCTTTAGCCTCTTTGCACACTAGGCAAGGTTGTCCTAGCTTTTTGTGGCTGTTATTATTATAGTTCCGCCAGGCCTTGAATCAGTTGACATAGCTCAACTTTATTTAGACATGGTGTCTATACATGTCAGTATATTGATTCATGCTAACTCTTGATGTTATGTTTGATATGGTCGAAAACCTTTTATGTCTACACAATTTACTGGATTTAACCAGTTATGATGGTATTTTTCGGAATTTATTCCGTGATTTGATTGCTTTGCATACACTGCTACATGAGTGTTTACATTATGCATTTATGCCGGAAAAGTTATGTTTTAACAAACTTGTGTTCTATGTCGAACATTCTGTGAGATAGTCTGTTTTCCCTCTCAGGGGGGTCACATGACCATTCTGGGAGGAGGGCCAGAGGCGGAGCACTTTAGCACTTTATAAGCACTGTTATTTGCACTAATGCCTTGCATGTGAACAAGGGCTGCAAAGCCCGAAACGCGTCATGGTTGGGTGATTAAGGAAAAAACTGGAGAAATAAAATAACTTACCTGAAAGCTGTGGTCTGTCTCCTGCTTCGCCGGTCCGGCTGGATCAGAGGTGGTGTTACGGAGTTACCTTCAATATATATATATATATATATATATATATATATATATATATATATATATATATATATATATATATATATATATATATACCAACCAACCATATATCCCCTTCTTTTATCACAAAGTATGGAATGAAGCCATATATATATATATATATATATATATATATATATATATATATATATATATATATATATATTATGTTAGTATGAATTTGTAGAGCGCACGTTCACCCTGGGGTTTCTTGGCGCTGTGTACCGCTGGGGAACCCGTCCTGGCTTTCCCTGTGAGATGGTCCCTATTGGGCATCCCCAAGGTGAAGCCAGGCATCCCCGGCAGCGAGGGGGCCGTTGTGGAGATTAAGCAAGCTACTGCCCAGAGTTGCAGCGTGGGACCCATGGTAAGAGAGGCACTGAGGCGAGATGTATCGAGCCCGCTGTCATTGGTTCCGTACCATGCCACGTCGGGAATTGAACCCTGGTCCCGGGCCGACCTCTGCTTCTGGGTCTGCCACCTCTAACCGGTGAGCCACACTTCTCCCTCTCCCTCTCCCTCTCCCTCTCCCTCTCCCTCTCCCTCTCCCTCTCTCTCTCTCTCATTGGGAATAACTTTGGCGCTGGTTGATGAATCTTCGCAAATTTCTCAAAGAAGATGGCTCGCTCCGCTCCTTCCCTGAAAGTTTGGGGGGGATTCGTCAAGTGGGGCCTGAGAAAAAAGGGGGGTCCCAAAACGTGTTTTCCCCATGTTAATTTCCATAGGACCTTTAGACTCGGCTACAGCTTGAACCGCTGAAGGGAATTACACCAAACTTGTCAAAAATAGTAGTGTCTGGTACGCAGATCACGCTTTTGGTAAAATAGTGTAAATCCCTCCAGTGGTTCCTGAGAAAATTAAAAGAGAAACAAATTATATATCTATAAGCGCGCACCCCCGCCATTTTTCCCCCCAAAAAATTTGGGGGGGGGGGCTTGGGGGGCTTCCCTCTTTCATTTTTGTGTTTATTTTTTCGATTTCGAGGGTGCCCACTCCTCGTTTTGCCCCCCGAGATCACCGCCGCGGCCCGAGCCGCCTGAAGATGGCCGCCGCCTGGTTGTGGGCGGGGCCGGGAGGACGTGGTTTCCGCTTCCCCCTGCCTGGGGGAAGCCTTCGATGTCCGGACCGGTCTCCCGTGCCGAGGGGGAGACCGGGTGATGCAGGCCTGAGGAGAAGTGTGGGCTGGTACGGGGCTCCCGTGTGCGGAGGGAGCCCCGGGAGAAGAGGAGACTCTTTGGCCGAGCAGCAGCGTAGGTAGGTTGGTGCGGGGATTGGGTGCAGGGTGCTGGGTGCGGGCAGCGGTAGAAGTGGGTGGGCGGGACGGAGAGAATAGTCCTATGATTTTTCCTTAATGAGGCATGGTTCTCCTCCCTGCCCAACTCAAATGTTCCTAACTATTTACCTTTGAGCCCTTCCGCTTCAGAGGGATTGTGTAAAATTGCTGAATCGTTTGCTTCTGCAGCCGGTTTAATTGCTTTTGCTTTATTTCAATATGTATTTGTGCGCATGTATCGTCTTGAAAAATGGTTTTGTTCGTATATACCATGTCTCGCTGTAATAGTTAGCTATTTGAAATGCTGTATATCTGAATTGATATTTTTATTTAACTGCATCTTCTCCTTCATGTTTGATGCTGTTTTATTTCTACCCCGTTTCACTTTCCGTGAGGTAACCTGGTAAATCCACATTGTATTCAGATTTGGTTTTGGACGCAGCTATTTGTTCAATGGCTGGTAGTGGTATTTTACACAAGTGGCTGCACCACCATTTTGTATTTCTCTATTCCCGCACCGAACATAGTAAGTGGCTGCCATTGTGAGATTGCTTTGGAATATGTTGCTGCGGGATGTGAGAATAGTGCATGTTTCATGGAGCTTTATTTTACTTTTTCATGTGTTTTTTCACTTGGTAATTCTTGATTGCTTTTTGGTTTTTGCATGTTGTTTATTTTGCTTTGTAATATTTGTAGTAGTATGTGACTTTATTGCGTTTCTCGATGTTGACTACTGTAAGCATCGTTCTTTTTTATTGCTTTCTATAATTTGTATCTATTTATGAACTCAATGCATTTTTCCTGTCTTATGTGAATGGCTCAGTTCTAAATCAAACGAGTCACTGCTATGATGGAGCAACAGTGGGGAACAGAACTTGCAAACCACTGTTGCTACATAATAAAGGAATTCAAAGCTGCTCTTTCCTGGCTCTGAGAGCCTGTCAGAGCAGCGCTGCGAAGAAGGTATCAATGCTTCCGGAGAAGAGAGAGGGAAAGGTACGTAGTGGTGGGGATGGGTTGCAGGAGGTTATCTAGTTTGTTTTTTGTTTTTTAATTTGGTACATGGAGGAGAAAACATACTACTGCTCCCCATTACTCCATTGCTCCGCTTGGCGACTGAAAGCAGGGACAGATGATTTTGGGAATATACAACACAAAATTAGAGATGGGTAAAAAGTGAATTAAGGGTATATTTTTCACCTTGGTGTTCTGAGTGACATCATACTTAACTTGAGCTTTTCTCTCATTGCCTACTTCATGTCACTCAGAACCCCATGGTGAATAAGATATCCGTAATTCTTGGATGCCCTCCTCTGTAGCATTATACTGCCAGAAGTGTTTTCTTTTACTTTGCAATACTTACAGCATAATTTCATTCATTTTATTGCGCATCGAAATGTATGTGTACTACGTGGAGTAGGTGCAGTTGCTCCTTGGTGTATCTGTCTCTGCCAAGTATCGGTATCTTTTACATTGTAGAAAGCTCATTGTGCAGTTTGTATTTTTCTTTTAACGCTCTGCTTCTTTTTCCTCTTTATTTCAGTTGTTGCTTTTTCCATTTGCTTCTTTGGTACTCTATTAGGAGCACTGTTCTTGGTGCAATTTTCCTTAACAACTATTCACAATTAAAGCACTTCACCCATGACTATCTGAGGACAGGTAGGAGACATGCATAAACCAGCATACATTTTACTCTTTAAGTATAGATATATATATTAGCTTTTAAAAAACCAATGAAATTCACTGAAAAAACCATAGGTTATAGACTATATATAGTTAGGCATTAGCCTTCAAAAAACCTTGGAAATTCACTGAAAAAACCATAGGTTTTTAGCCCTTATATAGTTAGGAATTAACATATAAAAAAACCATTGAAATTCCTCCTATATAGTTAGCTGGACATTTTATTGATATAAAACCAATGAAATTCGACATATAGTTAGTTGCACTAACTATATATTTCGCGCATCCGCAATCCAATGCTGATGATGTCACATATTACATCATTCATGACATGGTCAGTGACATCACTGATGACATCTCATTTAACATCAATGATCACACCACTGATGATATACTTCATGTGATAATACAATGCACCTCCTTACACTCTAATATAACTTCTGTTACACCTACTGTAAAAAGTATCATTTTTTAAACTATTGACACACCAATACCATTTACTACATACGCACTCACTGATTCCTACGTCTACACACACATTCATTCATTCACCCATATGGTCACTCGTACATACAGTCACTCATCATTACAACACTATCATATGCACTCATACACCTATGCAGACACTCACACACTGCCACTCATCCATGGAGTTACTCACACACCTAGTCAGTCCTGTAAAGAATCAATCACACTTTGATTTCTTAATCTATACAGTTAAACACTGAACAGCTTACATTTTCAGAGATATACTAACACATACTTACTCACTTATACAATCAAATCCTTCATCCATACTCTTATACATCCACTCATTCTTCAATATGTAAAACATATTTAAACTTTACAAAAACACACAGACACTGGAGGATGTCATCAGTGATGTCATCAGTGATGTCATCAGTGATGTCACTGACCATGTCATGAATGATGTAATATGTGACATCATCAGCATTGGATTGCGGATGCGCGAAATATATAGTTAGTGCAACTAACTATATGTCGAATTTCATTGGTTTGATATCAATAAAATGTCCAGCTAACTATATAGGAGGAATTTCAATGGTTTTTATATATGTTAATTCCTAACTATATAAGGGCTAAAACCTATGGTTTTTTCAGTGAATTTCCAAGGTTTTTTGAAGGCTAATGCCTAACTATATATAGTCTATAACCTATGGTTTTTTCAGTGAATATATATATATATATATATATATATATATATATATATATATATATATATATATATATATATATATATATTCCCAACGCTTAAGTCCCCCAGTCCTCAGGACTTGTTTCAAAGAAGAGCACTCAAAGTCACTCCAGCGTGGCTAGCCATATTTATTCACAGCTTTGCAGTATAAACAAGGGTTACAAACGCGTTTCGGCATTGCCGCCTTCGTCAGTGTAAACCATCGCATTTTTTTCAGTGATTTAAATAACAATTCATTATGACTTCCTGTCACGTGCACTAAAAGTAAAACGGCACATTTCATACAATTCCATCATTGGAAATGGCGGCCATCTAGTAGTGGTAAATATCGCGCTGACACAAATATAGGGTGCAGTGTTCATACAATCATCTATAAATTTGAGCGCTTTCATAAATCATTAAATGGTTATACTGGTCAGTTCATTGGTAATATTAATTCATATGTCAGTATAATACTGTATCACATATTACTGGTAGCCTATCATTTCTAAAGGCCGTTATCATGTACAGTTCTCATAGTCACTCCCTTTGTTAAACAGCTGTCTTTATCTTTGGAGTTGGGAACTGTATTAAGTGGTTCACGGATATTTTACCTGGGAGTTTTCTTAATTATGGGGCTCAGTGTGGCCCTTGCAATCAAGCCCTGAATGGGCTTTATTGTATTCAAACCAATGTTTTGTCCGATATTCGAGTTTAGGAGACAAATTCTTTTTCCTCTTTTCTAAGTTGAACTCTCCCCCAAAAATTGGACAATACATTAGATGTGGGTCCACATTTCTTCCTCATTGTTTATACCTCCTGGGGTCTTAGTCTGGAGTAGGATGATAAACCTGGATTCTAAGGTCCGCAATTTTCTTACCCAATCTCCACCTCACTCGGTTTTGACCAATTGGTCTAGTATAAACAAGGTAAGTAGATTGCTGTTACTTTTATGCATCTCCTCGAAATGCCGAGCCACTGGGTAGCTCTGGTCTCGTTGAGATGGCTCTCATATGCTCAAGAACTCTTAGTTTAGTCTGCTTTATTGTGCTCCATATGTATTTTCTCCCACAGGGGCACATCAGGCAATATATAGTGTACTCCGAGTTGCAATTGAGCAATTTGGATATTCGGGTTTTGTTCGTTTTTCCAGGTATTTGATATTCTTTAACCTTGTGTGAGTTTCTACATGCCTTGCATTTCATGCAGGGGTAAAAGCCCACCACTGGCGGTTTCTCCCTACTCTTACACGCATAGTGGCTGCTGACAAGATGGTCCTTAAATGAGCTCCCTCTCCTGTATGATATTAGGGGATACTCTGATAGTGTCTTCCCTATCACACTGTCTGTCTTGAAGATCTTCCAGTTTTTTCTCATGATATTGATTTCTCTGAGTATCCTGTGATCATTCTGACCTTTGATTCACCTGATCATTGATCTTGTCAATGAGTAGGTCATTCCTCCCCACTGCATTGCTTCTTATTTCCGCCTGATCCAGGACTCCTTTACAGTATCCCCTCTGACTAAATCTCTTCCTGGACTCTCCTCGCGCTATCTCAAACTCCTTGTCTGTCGAACAGTTTCGCTTCATGCGCAAAAACTCTCTCAATGGGATATTGTTGAACACACTTCGCGGGTGATAGCTCCCTAAATGAAGGATGGTATTGCCCGATGTGAGCTTGAGGTATACTGCAGTTTGCATAGTATTATCCTCGACATAGACTCGAAGGTCTAAATAGAAGACCTCCTTTTTGCTGATGTTGCTTGTAAAGTGGAGGTTTAGGTCATTTATGTTTAAACCCCTGATATACTCCTCAGCTTCACCCTGTGGACCCCGCCATACCACGAACAAGTCGTCGATATAGCGGGTCCACAGTATGATTTGATCCATCCATCCCTCATTTCTCCCCGCCCAGGCCACGTGCTTCTCCCACCAGCCCACGAAAAGGTTCGCGTAGCTGGGGGCGAAGCACATGCCCATTGCGGTCCCCTGGAGTTGCAGGTAGAGCTGTCCTGAGAATAAGAAAATGTTGTTTCTCAGGCAAAAGTCTGTTAATTCAATTAACATCCTCTTATGTCTGCGGAATTTGAGAGCCCTTTTTTCTAGGAAACCTTTCATTGCCAGCAGGCCGTCCTCATGTCTGATCGAGGTGTATAGACTTGTAATATCAAGTGTAATTAAAATCATATCTTCCTCCCATTTCACTACTTGTATGATACGTAAAAACTCTTTTGTATCTCTCAGGTATGAGCTGAGATCCTTTACAAATGGTGAAATAAAACTGTCAATGTAGGTGGAAGTCTTCTCCATTAGATTGTCCTTCGCAGATACGATTGGTCTTCCAGGAGGCCACACTTTGCTTTTATGCACCTTAGGTAGGTGGTAAAATGTAGCTGTTTGTGGATGTTCACATCTTAGGTTTTGCCAGTCTTTAAAATCCAAAATCCCTTCATCCTTCCATTTAGTGATCAGTTCATTGAACGCTATAATGCTTTCCATATATTTTTCTCGTTTGATCATGACATAATGTTCTTTTTTCCTCATCCTCATACTGGCTGCGTTTGAGAATGACAATATTTCCACCTTTATCACTAGGTTTTATTACGATGTTGTCATCTTCTTTTAAATTCTTGATTACTTCCCATTCGTCCTTTTTTAGATTTTGTCTCTTCCGATTGAATTTCTGTTCGTGAAGTTTTTTCATTTCTCCTATTACGATCTCTTGGAAGGTATCAATTCCATCATGTGGTGTTCTTGGATTTATTTTGGATTTGATCATCATGGTGCTTTTACAGCCTCGCTGGACAATTCCACTTTCTTCCAACATCTGGGTAGGCTGCATCTCCCAATCGTGTGCATTACTGTCTTCTGCTAATGTGTGTGTATATATATATATATATATATATATATATATATATATATATATATATATATATATATATATATATATATATATGTATATATATATATATATTCAAAGCTCCAAAGTGGCCCGCAGGCAAGGCAGCACACTTCAGCAGCTTGTCACGAGCATATTCCTCGTAGCAATTGTAAGGGTAAAAGCTGCACTCCGTCCTTCTGTAATTACAGTCCTCGTGTCGCATAATGAAGCCTGACACGTTTATGGGCTAATGCCCTCATCAGAGGATCGACAGGAGATTTGTGGAGTGGACACGCCCACCTTGTTTTTAACCACCCTCAAATGGGCTGCTTTCAGGTGAATAACCGCAAATGCTTATGGTCCATGCAGTGCGTGTCCACCACGATAATTAAACTGTATTAGGTACCCTGGATGGGCCCCGAAGTGCGGATGAGCCATCAATCTCCGGCTGCTGGTCCACATGGGTCTCGGGAGTCTCCAAGACTTGTGGCCCCTTGTGACATGGGGTGGTGCGCGCCTTCACGGCCAGGCCGCCGTGTACATTTTCAACGCTCCAAAGTTGCCCGCAGGCAAGGCAGCACACTCCAGCAGCTTGTCACGAGCATATTCCTCGTAGCAATTGTAAGGGTAAGAGCTGCACTTAATCCTTGAATGCTGTGTCTTTTTTGAAGACGAAGAAGACGAAAAGCGTGATACATACATATATATTTTAATAAAGCGAGTCACCTGCCTTGAAATCCCCTCTGGCCTCTGATTTCTTCAACTGAAGGGATGCAGTGTGATATTTTCTGTGCTTGCCAGAGGCGCAGCACAGATGGCCCTGCTACACGAAGCGACCCAGATTTTTTGCTGGCACCACGCTGTTCACGGCGTCCAAAGGATTCGAGGGATCGAGATATCCGGTGTCCGCCAGTGTCTTCAGTTCGGCATGGGTGGAGTGAGGTATTTCACCTCCATTGGGCGCTATGTCTCTACATGACTGCCCCTGCCCAATCGCGGACTTGTTGGGATTGACTGCAGCAGTACGAGGGGACTCAAGGCAGTGGCCGTGGATTTTGAAATGCTCTGGGGATTCCTTCACCACCCACCTGCATGCAAGCACTTACCAACTGTTTTTACTCCCCCACGCCACCAACCCAGTTGTGCTGATACAATGCTTTCTGGGAGTTGAAGTCTAGCGCATTCATCGCAAGCAACAACAGGTGTGCCGATTGCATCAGGGGGAGAAGATTACGGTGCGAGCACGCATTTAGAAGCAGGATCGGAGCAGTTGGGAGAAGGACTAGTTACAGTGCCGGGCGCTGCGGAAGGCAGTTTGCCGAAATGCATTCGCCGCCACTGGGACATTTTAATAATGCGAGTTACCTGCCTTGAAATCCCCTCTGGCCTCTGATTTCTTCAACTGAAGGGATGCGGTGTGATATTTTCTGCGCTTGCCAGAGGAGCAGCACAGATGGCCCTGCTACACGAAGTGACCAGATTTTTTGCTGGCACCACGCTGTTCACGGCGTCCCCAGGATTCGAGGGATCGAGATATCCGGTGTCCGCCAGTGTCTTCAGTTCGGCATGGGTGGAGTGAGGTATTTCACCTCCATTGGGCGCTATGTCTCTACATGACTGCCCCTGCCCAATCGCGGACTTTTTGGGATTGGCTGCAGCAGTACGAGGGGACTCAAGGCAGTGGCCGTGGATTTTGAAATGCTCTGGGGATTCCTTCACCACCCACCTGCAGGCAAGCACTTACCAACTGTTTTTACTCCCCCACGCCACCAACCCAGTTGTGCTGATACAATGCTTTCTGGGAGTTGAAGTCTATCGCATTCATCGCAAGCAACAACAGGTGTGCCGATCGCATCAGGGGGAGGAGATTACGGTGCGAGCACGCATTCAGAAGCGGGATTGGAGCAGTTGGGAGATGGACTCATTACAATGCAGGGCACTGAGGAAGGCAGTTTGCCGAAATGCATTCGCCACAACTGGGACATTTTAATTTACCTGCCTTGAAATCCCCTCTGGCCTCTGATTTCTTCAACTGAAGGGATGCGGTGTGATATATATATATAGTGATCAAGTTCTAGGACCACAATTATGTAAGCCCCCTAGCATTACCTGTAGAAAGGCCAGGTCCATGAGTGACAGCTTGATGTCCAGTAGTCCCGAAGTCAGAGTGTCAGGTAACTGGTTATCTAGCAGCAAAGGGTTCCTCAAGTGCTCTGTTTGCAAGGCGTGCAAAAATGGTGTCAACAAAAGTGAGAACTTGATTCCCCTCAGTGATACACCTGTCCGCATTTAATTTAAGTTAACTTGCAAAACTGAGTACACGGTATATGTGCTGGAGTGTCCGTGTGGCCTACGGTACGTGGGCAGCACAAAGTTACCGGTAAACAAAAGGATACTCCAGCACCTCAGAGCCATTACCAACGGCGACACCGCGTACCCAGTGGCGAGGCACTTTGGGGAGGTGCACAATCAGAATCCAGAGGCCCTAAAATACTTTGCAATTGATACAGTCCCTCCGCTTATGAAAGGGGGTGACCATGAGGCACTCCTACGGAAATTGGAGACTAGGCACATTATACTATTCTATTGCAAAATCCCTAACGGTATGAACTCCAGTGAAGATGTTTTTTACCTGTTTGTAGGATTTCTGCTACTTGCACCATACCTGTATATTGCTGCTCTTCCAACCAATTAAATGTTTTTTTTATTTTGTATATATTTTAGGTATTATGATTTTTGACACCTTTTTTTACACTTGAATTAATCTAGCATGTTGTTATGTATTTATTTGCGGTGTTTGCACATTCAATTGAACTCGATTGTTATTTGCACTTTGACCCTAGCCCACTTGGGCTTTATTATCCCACTAATTGCAGCATTATGGACGTGTAGTACATTACAAATGTGTTTTGGTAGAAAGACAAGAATGGGTTCTTTTTTATTTAGAAATTGGTCCCCGGTTTCTTCCAAATGTCCTAGTGAAGTTTTCTTTGTATGATCAATTATTTTACAGTTGGAATTGGACTCAACATGTGTATAGGATTTTTTTTAAATACTTTTTTAAAATACTATTTTAGAGGTTATGAATTTAATCAATAATTCCTTTTTACATGTTCTGACATTTTGCCCTGTTTTATAATCATGCATGTTTTTACTTCACCAAATTATTGTATTTCACATGTAAAATTACTCTCATTGCTGCAGTTTTAATGTGGATGTTTTTCCTGCCCGCAATTAGAGAGACAAAAGTCTGTCCTCTATGTCTATGTTTCGCAATCAGCTCGCTTGCACTTTAAAAAGGTCACCTTACCTTCTTGCAATAGTGTTTCTAACTCTGCCAGCACCCACCACACAACCACCTCATTTCTAAATCCGAGGGATGATCTCCCTGTTATGTAATACAGTCACTCAGAGGACCTGTGGAGATATATTTTTAGGAAGTAAGAGCTTATCTGTGGGACCCTTCTTTTTTTATCATTTTATTTTACAGTACTGGCTCAGTTTGTAAGGGGTGGGCTGGGCATCACTGGGGGAGAAGTGGTAGGCATGTTTTAAGTCTGAATCTTCATGCAAATTTTTGCCCAGTAAGGTCCTCCGGATGTCCCCTCCCAACCCTGGTATTCCCCGTTGTTGAAGGAGTCAAAACTAGGCTGCAAGAAATTGGAACACCACTAGAGGGCTGCATACTGCTTAGCAGTTAAAACGGAGCTGCGCTCGGCCCAGAGAATCTATTACGCAGCTGTCAAAAGAGCAAAAAGCCAGTACTATGCTGACAGAATAATGAAAGCGAATAATAACAGCAAAGAGATTTTTACCATTGTAAAAAGCTTTATGTCACCTGGTGCTGAACACAAGACCATCCCTACTTCCTCGGGATGGTGTGAAGAGCTTTCGATGTTTTTTATTAAAAAAATGTAACTGATCCAGGAAAGCCTGGCCTTATCAGTAATTCCACAAAGCCCTCCCCTAGCACCCCCATTCTGCTCCCCCCGAACCCATTATTCTCTCAGTTCGCCCGGGTGGAGGAGTCTGACATCCTCTCTATTCTTAAATCATTTAAGTCAGGTTCTCCCTCAGACCCGTGCCCGACCAGAGTTCTGGCCGGGGTGGCTGACACTGTGTGCACTGAGGTGGCATCCATAGTCAACTGGTCACTTCAGGCAGCATCGGTACCTAGGCAATGAAAGCAAGCTAAGCTTCTTCCGCTTTAAAAAAAACCAACAGCGGATCCTTTGGTACCAGCCAACTATCGCCCCATTTCATTACTACTAGCCTTGGCCAAGGTGTGCGGAAAAGGTGGTTTTTTTGCCAACTGGACGCTTTTGTGGAGTCCTCGGGAGCCCTACATCCGGCCCCGTCTGGCTTTAGATCTTCCTATAGCACAGAGACGGCACTGGTGGAGATGACGGAGGCAATTAGGGAGTGTCTGGATGGGGGCGGCAGAGCGGCTCTGATCTTATTGGACCTCTCTGCCGCCTTCGATACGGTACCCCATCAGCTTCTTCTCTCCCGCCTCTCTGCCATTGGCCTTTCAGGTGCAGTGTGGGGCTGGCTGGAATCTTTCTTGGCTAATCGTTCCCAGCAGGTTTGGTTGCCTCCTTTTTCATCCTCGGCCAGGGAGGTTTTGACAGGAGTCCCTCAGGGTTCGACCCTGAGCCCTCTGCTCTTTAATATCTATATGACCCCATTGATATCCCTGGCCGAAGAGCTGGGTGCCAAAATCATGGCATATGCTGAAGACACCCAGCTTTTATTTACCTGGAATGGCCCTGCCTTGGGTACGGGGACAGCCCAGAGGTGCCTGGCCGATGTGTTTACCTGGCTTGCACGGGCCAACGAGGGGAAATCCGAAATTCTGCTCTATGGCCAATTCCCCCCTCTCTTCACGGAAGCCCTGTGGCCCCCTGATTTCCCCCGTCCACTCTCGGTGGGAAGTCCGGCAAAGAATCTGGGTATCTGGGTTGGGGAGGATCTCAGGTTCTCGGAACATATCAAGAGACTTACGGGCTCCTGCTTTCGGATGCTAAAATCTCTGAGCAGATTCTTCCCTTTGCTTCCCCAACCGGCCAAGGAAATGGTGGCTCGGGCACTTATCCTCACTCGCTTGGATTATGCGAATGCGCTCTTTCTGGGCATGCCGGGTTTCCTGGAGAATAAACTGCAATTGATCCAGAAAGCGGTGGCTAGACTCTTATTTAACATCTTTAAGAGTTCTAGTATTAAAACACATTTGGGCGACCTTCATTGGCTGCCCGTGGTCCAGCGGGTGCAATTCAAAGCCCTTACTTTAGCCCACCGAGCTTTGCACAATGTAGGCCCCTCCTACATCAAGAAACGAGTGCGTTTCTACACCCCCCGCCGTGCTTTACGATCTGCTTCTCTTCGGTTGATGGCCACCCCCCGTTACCGCCGCTCTAGGATGGGGTGTCAGTCGCTTTCTGTCAAAGTAGCCATTCTGTGGAAGTCTTCCTGCGTCGCTACGCCACAGACAGGACTTCCGATGTTTTAGGAAACTTCTTAAAACCCATCAATTCAAACAGGCCTTCTAGCCCTCTACATCTGCATGTCTGTAGCCCATTTCGCGCCAGGATACTCTCGAGTAGTTGTGCACGCTACAAATCCCCATATAACATAACATGACATAACATGACAGTTTGTCTGGCTGTGCTCACTCTGCATGCATGTTGTCCGCCCGGCTGTATGCAAAGCCTGGATGGAGAACATGCACAGTCTCCCAGCCCATCTGAGCGCTGAACCAAGGTTGCTCAGACCAATCACAACACTGCTGTCATGCAACATTGTGATTGGCTAGGTGTGCTTCCTGCTGCTGAAGAGAAGAGGATAGATGAGAGGCACCTGCCGGCCGTACCGAGGTAACTGCATTTTTTTTCCCTCTGACCCCCTTCCACACCACCCCCGTTTGGTACCAGCCTCTATTGCAAAAACAGACGTAGACAATTCCAGCTGATACAATCTCTCCTTATCTTATTCACAGAAACTGCTTGACGCATTTTGCCCGTACCTTATGGTCTTGTTCACTATACGTGACACCATGTTGTTTTCAAATTTTATACTCTCACAGTATCTTATATGTCATCATAAACATAGAAGTTATTACATTTTTTTAATTTTTTTGTCAGGAAATGCATTGCAATGTGCAAAACGTACAAAACTAAATTTAATCAAATAATATTAATGTTAAACAAAATCTTACTAATTAGTCACACTTCAATAACTTATAGTCATTCTATCCCCATAGCCCACATGGGACATTAGAATGCAACCGTGCGCTGTTCCTGTGTGCACCAGCTGTTGTTGGGTTTTCCCAACAACACATGTATGTTCCCAAATTTACCCAAAAGATGGGGTATTTTGCAAATAGAACAGGCTTATAGTGTTTTGAGATGTTGGATTTTGCATGTGTGTCAACTATATATGTGCAGTATGTGTCAGTAAGAACAGATAATACATTTGCATTTACATTTGTACGGGAAGTAGATTTCGGGCTTAATATGTTTTGGTCCTATTGAATACTTTATTTCAGTGATTATGATGCTTTTCAGAATAATATTTAAAATGAACTTCTATGTTGTTTATTTTATCCTTGCACACATGGTGTGTGCAGGAATGGTGTGAGGTTGCATTCTAGTGTTACTTACTGTGACTCGTGCACCTTCATACACAGTGATGTTAACTCACTAGCCTGGACTACATGAACCACAATTTGCACCTTCCCCATGCACTGCTTATACCCTTTCATAGTACATCTCTTATAGCATGTGAAATCATGCCATTCATAACAACACTAATTACATCTCAGGTCACATCATTATGACAACACTGTGCATGGTAGCAGGGCAAGCTATAGTTCATGATTGGAGGAGAGTGTTGTAGAGTGGAGTGTTGTAGAGTGTAGGACAGTGGAGTAGAGTGTTATAGAGTGGAGTGGCGTATAGTGGAGTGTCAGGGTGTGGTAGAGTGGGGTGGCATAGAGTATTTTGGAGTGGCATAGAGTAGAGCAGTGTAATAGAGTGGAGTGGTGTACAGTACAGTAAAGTAGAGTAAAATGGTGTGAAGTGACATAAAGGGAGTTGCGTAGAATGGTGTAGAGTGTTGTGGAGTGGCACAGAGTGAGGTACAGTGGTACAGTGTCATACAGTGGCTTAGAGTAGAGTACAGTGTTGTGGAGTGTTATACATCGAAGTAGAGTGTTGTAGAGTGGAGGTGCTTTATGTGTCGTAGAGTAGAGTAGAGTTTTCCAAAGTGAAGCAGAGTGGAGTGGCATAGAGTGGCATATCTTAGAGTGTCTTACAGTGGAGGGACATTCAGTAGAGTGGAGTGGCATGTCGTAGAGTGGATGGTGTGTTGTAGAGTGGAATAAAGTGTCACGTAATGGAGTGGCATGTTGTGGAGTGGAGTGGTGTGTCATACAATACAGTGGCATACAATGGAGGGGCACAGCTGTGCTCTCGCAACTACAATAATGTGTTACAACAAATAGTACAATGACCAATGTAATATGATGAACAGAAGCAGAATCTTTCGTGTGTTTCTTATCACAGCAAGGTGATGGTTTATTGTGTCCAGACTTGAGGAATGTCACAGTAAGCCGACACGTGTTTCGTCGTGTACAGTTGAGTCAACACGACTCTTCAGGGCTTTCAACTCAACTTGGTTGAGAATAGTCTGGACCTTGTAGTTGAGGTCTATGTAAGTGGATTTGGAGAGAGACACTAAGTCTTAGAACAGGTTAGTGACTGAGTAGGAATGGTATATCCAGTGGAGTCAAGTGCAAACAGCAATGTTTGCCATTATATTCCGCCCTATTAGGTAGGTCAAATTCTTCAAGTGTTAGCACTGAATACGTGTGCGTATCAGGCAGTAACCGGGAGGGGATCCTTCTGTGGAAATGCTTCGGGAAACGGGTTTGTTTCCTCCTTAGCGTAGTGCCGTAGTGCGGTATCCCTCCTCTTTTGGTTCCCGGTCGGCGTCTCTCGTGTACGGACCATTTGTTGTAACACATTATTGTAGTTGCGAGAGCACAGCTGTGTATTTATGTTTAGTCTTTGACTTTTTTCAGGTGGTTAAGGGTGTTTTCCGCCTGCTCTTTACGCACTACGCATCGACCATTCCCTCAACACACTGTAACGTAGGAATTGAGGCAGTGCGCCCGCGATATCTGAACTTTCTAAAATACCCCAGATCAGTTTAATACAATGGAGGGGCATTGATCAGAGCGGAGTGGAGTTGAGTAAAGTGGCATGTAGTAGAGTGGAGTGGAGTGGGGTGGAGTGGTCTGTCATAAGGTGGAGTGGAGGGGTGTGTAATAGAGTGTCATACAGTGAAGTATAGTGGCGTAGCATGGAGGGGCACTGAGCGGAGTTCAGTGGAGTCGCGTAGAGTGGAGTGGCATGTCATAGCGTGGAGTGGCGTGGCTGTAATACAGTGGCAAGGCGTAGAGTATGTTACTGTAGAGGGGTTTGGACTGGCGTAGAGTGGAGTGCCATGTTGTGAAGTGGAGTGGCGTGTCATAGAGTGGAGAGGAGTAAAGTATCATTGAGTAGAGTGTGGTAGAGTGGTGTTTCGAAGAGTAGAGTGGCATGTCATTGACTGGAATAGCGTGGTGAAGAGAGGCGTGGAGTGTAGGTGAGTGGCATGTTGAAGAGTGAAGTGGCGCGTCATAGAGTGAAGTAGCGTAGAGTGTCGTAGGGCCACATAGAGTCAAGTAGAGTGTCCTAGAGTGACATAGAGAGGAATAGAGTGTTGTAGAGTGGACTGGCACAGAGTAGAGCAGAGTGTCATTGAGTGGAGGAGTATAAAGTGGAGTAGAGTGTTGTAAAGTGTCATGGTGTAGAGTGGAGTCGCGTAGACTAGAGGGACATTGAGTGGAGTGGTGTGTCGTTGAATATAGTGGAGTGGCATGTAGTAGAGTATAATAGAGTGGTGTGTCACAGAGTGGCATGTCATACAGCATCTTAGAGTGAAGTAGCATAGAGTGGAGTGGCATGTTGTAGAGTGGAGTGGTGTGTCATAGAGTGGAGTGCCGTGTCATAGATTGTTTTGAGTGGAGCAGAGTAGCATAGAGCATTCAAGGTCAAGTATATTACTAGGGTGCATAGTTAATTAAAATCATAACACTTCAAAACAACAAGAACATTGCATTTAAAAAATGCATTGTTACATAGTATAACTGGCCCTTCTGGATCCTCTGATCTGTATGATGTAAGTTATGTAAATGAGAATCATAATGTAGTGTAGTTCCTATTTTCCCTATAGGCCCTGCGCATTGGAATAACGTAAACAGCAGTTTGGACGTAGAAGTGCGATCTTCCAGGTCTCTACTGACTATGCTAAACTTAATTGGGTTTGTTACCAACTAGCTCAGAGGTCACTGGAAACTTTCTTGACTGAATAGGAAGTGATCAGCTCCCCTGGCTCAGACAAGAAGGGATTCAGTTTTCCAACAACCGCATAAATATGACAACTTTGCTCCTTTAGAATAAGAGTCAATCTCTAGAGTCGTGTGAAACAACAGACAGTTATTTTACTCAGTCAGTTGTGCAGATTACTCACCAAGATGCAGAGAATAGAGAGACGGGCGTTTTCAATAAAAGGTATTATTTATTGAACAGTCTTTCTTCTCATGCAAGAGAAATGAATTGCCACAATTGCAAGACTTGTTATTATAAAAAGTGCATACAGTAAAATGAGGATTGCAAAATAATACTGTAAAAGCATTGACATGGTTTCTTAGCCATACAATGGTTAAAATGAATAAAATATATACATTCATATATACATTTAGCTAACGTACTCAACTGGTGCTTCTAACTACGCCTACCCCAGTGTACCTGACCTAAGCCTAATACTTGGGAGGGAGTAAGTAAGTAGCAGTTTAAGTTAAGTTGGTTTTGCCAAGGTTTGCTTCAAGAATTCTCTCTAAGGGTTTAGTCAACACCATACCTCTGGAATAGAATGTTGGAGGTCTTGTATCTCCTTTCAGGACTCGATATCCCAGTCACTCGCAAGAGTAGGCTAGAAACGCCGGAGCTGGATTTTCTCGGCAGGAGAAAAGACAGCGTCTTTCTCAGCGTGTCAAGGAGGAGGAGGGGCAGCGTCCGTGGGCTGCTTGCATCTGCTGGGCTCTGCAAGGGACAGCTGTTCTGCTCCTGTATTCACCACCGTTGTAGTCGCGCTTGCTTAAGGCAATGTTGGTAATATTTATACCTGAAAGGTGCCTTGTTTGACGTAAGTTTTTGGACATAAGACGTCAATAAAGATGTCACTAGGAAGTGATCATCCTTTCAGTGCTCATTAGAGTTCTTTTACTAATCAAAACATAGCAAGCGGGGCTTTCCCAGGTTGCTGGGTTTTATCTTGTTGAAGAACTCGGAGTGTAATCTAGGAATCTAAGATAGTGGCTTCTGCTGTGTCATGTACTGTAATGAGCTGCAGAGGCGAGTTTCTGAAATATGGCTGAAATATGGCTCTGATCGTTTATGCCATTATAGGGGTATGAATGGATTATAGCTGTATAGGGGCATAAGGTCACAGTATTGATCGGGGTCCTAGATTAGAACACGACACCCACTCCACGAATTTATGTCCATCAAATTACTAAAAACTAAAGCAATAAGATGCATGTGTAACATTACCCACCCCAAAATACATATTTGCATTTGAAATGGCGTATTTGAAAATACATGAAAATATAGATACTGTACGTCTTTAAGCATAGAAATCATTCAAAAATTATAGCATATGTAATCAGTGAACGTTTTTGCGAAAAAAATTACACATGAAATATCTCTTTGTACAGAAAAGAAGGGCGAGATTATTTCATCACATATAAATGCAATTGCTGTAACATGTGCTAGAGGCTGATGTAAAGTTATTATGTCTCTAGATTTACCTAAAAATAGAAGTTCTGTTCTTTATGAATAGTTCTACTTTAGGCAAAGGTTTTCGTGCCAGAAAAAAGGTAAATATTTTGAAAAAATGTTCAAACCAAAAAAAAAACTTTTCATGGTGAACGGGGGAATAGAATTCCAACGCTTTTCAATAGTTTTTGTTGATCAAAACTGAAGGCCGAATTCAGAATTCAGGGGAACGCTGTGTGTCGGAATGCTTTTCAAAAAATATTGTTTCTGTTCAGGGGGGAACAACATATCAGACAGGCTCTCAAAGAATTGGTCTACAAAATCAGGTGACAGTACGACCAAGTTCGATAATGCTGTAACTTGGCAGGTGTGATAATGATTGCTATCATCGGTGTCTGGAGCAGCAATGCTCACAGAAGGTCGTAACTGGGTGATGTTGCTTTTATTTCTCGCTCCACTGTCACCACCTAGTCGTAGCACAGGAGTCTCAACGAATGCCGTCATCAGGATTGGTAGCCGCTGGGGACAACACAATGCGTGAGCCGTTACAGGACTTAGCAAAGTATTGATATCCATTGGTACTGCTGATGGAAGTGCAAGACAGGTGTCCAACACGCATTCATCTCCGCATAGCATACATCGAAGCACAGGTAAGATGCAGGTCTGCCATATAGGTCTGAATGAAAGAAACCAGGTCATGTTCAGATCTCTCAGCCTGGCCAATCCAAGGACTCTAGTTATTCGGTCCCGGTAGCGTATTGCTAGGATCGTTTCTTCCATCCCTGCCGGAGTCATGTCTGTATTTTAGCTTGCCATATCGGAGCAGGAGGGTCAAAAATAAAATGCCTGCTACAAGTCCCACAATCAGGGGTATGCCGCCAAAGACTGAATGGACAATATTGGGAATGATTCCCAGAATTGCTTTGAATGGTGTTAACAGTCCCGAAAAAATCGTCTTAAATACGCCTGGGATGCCTATGGCATTTGACATATTTAGAATTTGGCTAAGCATTTCTGTGAAATGCACGGGGCAATTTGTTGATAAAGGTCATGTATCTTCGAAGCCATCCTTGCAACTTGGAGATCATACGTCTCTTTTGATGACGTGATGGGCACTGTTGTCTGTAAAAGCAAAGACTTCATTCTGCTTAAAGTATCAATTCGTATAGAAGAGACATTCAAACGAGGCCATATGGGAGTCTCGGAGTCTCCAGTAAGCATGGGCGAATTTTGCGAATCTCGCGTTCGCGAATTTTGCGGATTTGCGAATTCGCAATCCGCAAAATCCGCGAATTCTCGCGAATTTGCGGATTTTTTTTTTTTGTGTTCGCAAGTGTTTCTCCCAGTTCGCGAGGATTTGGTACTAGTTCGCAATTGCGAACTTACTTGTCGGCTCGCAACGGTCGCGACTATGTTGTTTCTACGTCTGGTTCATCATCACAGCCTCCCAGCACCCTCTGTTTCACCACTGGCACCCTCTCTTTGACCCATGCCACCCTCTGTTACATCAATGCCACCCTCTGGTTCATCATCACTGTAGAAGATGGGGGGGAAAAGCAAGCCCACCTGCCCTGCTTGAACTGACATGAATTAATTTGGGGTTAGTTTATTAACAACACCTGCCCTGCCCCAACTGACAATAATGAATTAGGGGCTAATTAATGTGTCACTGAAAGAATTTCAAGTTCCAGCCTGGCACCTGCTTGTCTGCTCCTTTAGCTGTAAATCAGGACCTTTGTGGCATACAGTTAAGGTCAGAGCAGGGTCACATAATAGTTGCAAGCAGGCAACCGACTTCTGGAGGGCCCCCTCAGGAAGCACTACAGAGAATCGTTACAAATCATGAGGTTGACCTTTTGCATCTGCTCATTGCTTTTGCTTTTGCTAAAATCGTTTTTCGGTTTTTTCGCGCTATTCGCGGTGCGCGGCGTCGTGCGAAACCGACCACGGAAGCCGCCAATTCGTGCGAATGAGCATTTTATTTTTTTGCGGCTTGTTGTTTCGTGAGTTTTTTTGCAGTATTCGCGAGCCGCTTGCAGCGCAACACGCGAATTTACCCCAAGGTCGAGTACGGGCGCGGCCATTTTGTTTGCGTGACGTATTTCCGTTTCCGCCCGCTATGTATAATCTCGCGCAGTAAGCGCATTGCGAGTAGAGGTTCGCACGAGATTGCGCGAGAAATCTAGAGGTTCGCACGAGATCGCGAGGAAAATCTCGAGCGAACTTACTTTCGCACTCGTGAACGGGCGCCGGCCATCTTGTTTTTCATTCATTTCCTGTGTCTGGGCATGGTGTTTAATCCTCTTGGTATCTTTGCCATCCTTTGCTTGTTTTCAGTTTTTTATTTACGATTTTGCTTCTTATCTATCCCTCTCTTTTCCTAGCTGTATATTTTTGTCTTTTCTGCTATTTTTCTTTACTTTTAAACTACTTTTTTAAACTCTTTTCTTTTCTTCTTCCCTATCCTATTCTTTCTTAATTTTCTACTTCTTCCTACTTTACCTGCCCAGACCATGGTCAAGCCAGGCGCCGTGAAGCTGCCCAGGCACTTGAGGGCCGCAGCGGCGGCGGGGAGTAGTGCTGGACCCAGTGCCAGGACAGCATGCGGGAGATTGAGGGGGGAGCAGGTGACGCGACGGGAGATATTCAGCCCGGAGGAAGTGGGCGCGCTGGTCTACTTCGTCCAGCGCCGCCTGCCCAGGACCATCGCGGGAGGCGGCAGGATCGCGGCCGGCGGCTACAACATGCGGGAGCGCCGGAAGCGGTGGGAGAAGGTGTGCTGGGCCATATCCCACCTCTACGGGGTCCAGCGCACCTACAGCCAGGTCACCTATTCCTGGACGGACCTCCTGGACCGCGAGCGCGACCTGCTGGACCAGCTCGGCTTGGAGATCCCCGGGCTTGGTGAGTAGTAGTAGCCATTTAATCACTCACTACTATGTTTTCTCCTGCTCTGTGTTGTTGTATTGCAAATATTTGTTTTTTACATGGAGCAAGCCAATAATGCCGCTGATGACGATTACATTGTAGTTAAATTACATTTCAAAATCTTCTGTGCATTTCAGGTGCACTGCTCTCCTTCTCAGTGGCGTTGCTAGTGCTACTATGCTTATTTGATTTCTATTTCGTGGTCTCATTGGCCTGAGTAACTATTATGTATGAGTGTACTTTACAGAACTGCGTAATGCTAGACACTAGGGGGCAGATTACATTTACAAGCCCCTTGCGCCACGTTTACGTTGCCTTGCGTGACGCAACAGCGGCGTAAACGTGCCGCATCCCTGCGAGTCATTTACAGCATGACGCATCTAGGGAGATGCGTCACGTTATAAAGCCATGGGCCTGCACCACAATGGGTGCGTTCCTAGTACGCAGGGTGGGCGGTCCGGCGGCTGTGCGCCTCGCAAAATTGCCAGCGTGAAATCTACAAGATTTAACGCAGGCACTTCTGCGACGCTGCTACGTCAATTCAATTCCTTATGTCTGCTCGAAGCAGGCGAAAGGACTGACACAGCATCTTAAGTATTGGGTGGCCCTGAGCATTACTGGAGTTGCATTGCGTTGGCGACGTGACTCCAGCGATGCGCCGCTCTTACGTGACGAGATGCGTCACGCAAGTGCCTACCCTTGCGCCAGGGCGCGCCGCATTGTAAATGAGGCGCATCTGCCGTGTCGCAAGGGTAGTTTTGCGTGACGCATTTGATCTGGCGCATCTCTGGAGATGCGCCAGAACGCGTAAGTAAGTATGCCCCTAAGGGGCAGAATTGCAATTACCGTCGCATCCCTGCAAAGTAGCAGGGATGCGCCATTAATTGTGCGGCCCGCTACCACCACCAAACATGGTGCGCCGTATTTGCAATGCGGCGCACCATGGGCCCAAAACGTCACTGAAGCTTTACTGCTGGAGTTGCGTCGCAACGATGGCGCAGCTCCAGCAATGCTCTGGGGTACCCTATCTCCCCAATGCTGGGTCAAGCTGTACGTCTGCTTCAAGCAGGTGCAGGGTTTGTGTGACGCATCATTGTCCTAAAGGTGACTGATTGAAATTTTGTAGATTTCCCTCAGCCACTTTTAGGATGTGTTCCAGCGCAGGAATGCCCTCCCTTGCGCCGGAACGCCCCCTGATGGTGCAGGGCTTTATAACGGGATGCATCTCCCAAATGCGTCACGTTGTTATAATATTATACGCCGCACCATGGCGCCCTTTTTAATTTGGCTGCTGCGTCACAAAAGTCACGCAAGAACGGCGCAAAAGAGCCGCAAGGGGCTTAAATCTGCCCCTTCCTTTGTACCCCTGACAATAAGAAAAATAGTGGCGGTGGATTGATAGTTTGACTATTTAAATGACTGGTAATGTAGCAGGCAACTGTTAGTGTTGTCACTGATCTGACTGAAATCACAATGGAGTTTGTCTGTCACTTTGCATCTTGCCTGCGGACTGCTGCCTGCCAGTCCTAGGTGAACGTTTCAGTACTTTGTTTAGTGAGTTACGTGACTTTCGAAGTCACAGGTCCGCAAATAAATGAAAACTAACCCTAATCAATATAATTTCGCGGAAATATTTTGTTATTGTTCTTTTGAAATGTTTGATTTGGTTGACATTGACAAGCAACAATCATCCATGTTTTCTGTTCTTTCTTTCATGTTGTACGTCAGCTCCCCCCAGGGGCGAGAGGAGGACACAGGAGCAGCAGGCGGCGGATGCTGTTCAACAGGGCCAGGATCGGGCAGGCGAGGGCTCCTCTGCTGGCCCCAGTAAGTTTTCATTTTAGACTAGTACCTATTTTTCCTAGCGTTCCTCATTTGACTTTTTTCAAAATTGTCTTTGATCTTCTTGTAGACTGTATCTAAATTCTTATCCTGCCTCTACTATGACTCCCTGTGGTATTACTAGATTATTCTTATTAGTCTGTCTGTGTAGCTAACTAAGATTGCACGGTTGGCGAAACTCCCATGATTCTAGTCAGCAATAGCTCTATCAACTTAGTGCAGTCCTCTGGGATTGTCCATAATGTCTTTTGAAGTGTTCTATCTGGACTCATGCTTGCAAAAATTGCAAAACCTTTCGCTCAGTCACTCTAGTCTGGACCAAAAAACACAGATTGTATTTAAGTTTAAAAGCTTTATTAAAAGTAAACACATTTATTAAAATGAAGTCATAATAAAACTAAACGTTTAACTGATAATGGAAAAGTGGTTAGTGCTGACGATTAATTGAAGACATTTCTTGTGGTCGAGCCGAGCTCTCACCTGGTTTCAACTTGATCTTGTTGTTAGAAGTCCATCTTCTGTCTGTGTGGAGAAAAATGGTGCGTGTTAAAAAAACAGCCTTCATCAGTTGTGCCAAAAAGTGCAGCAAGACAACCTTCCCTGGAAAAAGGGACATTTTTTTTAACTTTAAAGTAGACAGTCACAAATTACATTGTTTTCACATGTCTTCATTCCTAGACCAAAGACTAGTGAGTGCTTTATTCTAACATTCTTAAATGTACTTTGTAGGTGGAACATCTGGTGGCGGGGCCAGTGTGGAGGTGGTGGTGCTCGACACGGAGGCGGAGGGCGATTCTTCAGGGGAGGAGGCGGCGGCTGTGAGAGTTGAGACGGTGGTGGTGGCGGCCAGAGATAAGCTCTTATATATTCCTTACTTATTGAGATTGAAGACTAGCTGGGAAGGCAAGAATATGAGATGCATGGCTGGGTGAATAATGAAGCAATGATGGGTGGAAGGACAACAGCCTGGGTGGGTGACACAGAAACTGTATGTGTCCATATACCTGGATCATGCTACTATCTGACTCTTAGATAGCATATGTGTATCTAGAGCAGGGGTACTCATAGTACGGCCCCCGGGCCGGTGGTGGCCCGGCAAGCCTTACTTGGCGGTGCGCAGACCTTGCAGACAATCACTGCTCCCCCGGCCCCCACAGAGCAGAGGCTTTTTTGTATTTCACCTGTTAGCGCCCCTGCATCTCCACTCTGACAATCACTGCTCCCCTGGCCCCCACAGAGCAGAGTGGAGATGCAAGGCCACTAAGAGGTGAAATAGAACAAAGCCTCTGCTCTGTGGGGCCGGGCAAGCAGTGATTGTCAGGGTGGAGAAGCAGGGGCGCTACAACAAACAAAGCCTCAATAATATGTTAATGGTCTTTTAAAGACCTGTTAAGTACTTTGGTGTTGTTGTCTGTGTGTGCGCGTTGAGGAAGCGGTCTCAACCCGGGCTGAAGGCTGACACAGATAGACACACACACAGTGAGATGACAGAGGTGGAGGGAGAGGGAGGGCAGGAGGGAGAGAGAGATGGAGAGGGAGGGCAGGAGGGAGAGCAGGAGGGAGAGAGATGTATGTAAATGCTGGGTCTGGTGGCTCAGTGGATGAGGGCATCTGCTGCAGGGACCTGTGTGCAACCTCATGGTCACAAGTTATCGTTTTGCTTTAGCCCCGCCCCCTCTGACTCCGCCCCCACCAGTGCGGCCCTCGGCCACAAACTACACTGTAAATTTAGCCCCTGAGAGAAAGTTTGTGAGTACCCATGATCTAGAGAGAGTAGACGGTCAGTGGATGAACTAAGTGTAACTTTGAAGAGCATGTAACACTGCACCCGCACGTCCGTTCCAGTGTAGGAAAGGCAAGGAAAAGAAGTTTTAATTTTGTCCAAATACTACCATCAATAGTAGCAGTAGTTTGTATTGCAAGCACAGCATAGATCCGGTTATTACGGTGGCCACTCCCTACCTCTCTTAATAAGTTTAGTAGTACTCAGTCATTCATGTGTGGATGTATCACTGGTCACTCAATAAAAAGCAAAGCACCTAAAGTCATCCCATATATAAGCAAAAACATCCCATGTGAAGTGATAGATAATCAGATTATTTATCTTCTTCAATTTTCCATTTCTAGTACTCATTTCCAATGTAGGGTGAAAGTTAAATTAATTAAGCAGTAGCCCTTGAGTTGTAACAGAGTATTCTCAGTGCCACCCGTAATAGAAAAGTAAGAGCTTCACCACCTGCATGTACTGGACGGGTACAGTAACGCAACGCAAGTCTAGGTCACTCCTCATGGCGTGCGTCTCTTTTTCTCGGGTGCAAGTTTACTGCGCTGGCATTATGCCGGCTTGCAGAAGATAACGTACCAATTTTCCTAAACAAGAGACAAGAAGAAGAATAAGACTGGTGTACTTTCATAGTCGACTCCAATAGAAGTCCATAGTGCTCGTAGAATTTGTTCCTTAAACTCCCACTAATGTTAGAGCAAGGATGAAGAAGTGTGAGGTTAGATAGATACTGGCCTCAATAGTTATGTAATGCGCTTGCAAGTTGCTAGTTGTAGTGCAACACAAATTTCTGCTGAATGATTGAGTTAATCTTAAAGAGCATTGGTTACAGACTATGTCTTTCTTTCTTCATATAGGTTCTACTTCCAAACGAACAAGGAGGAAGGAGCTGGCTAGAGCGGCCCGGCAACGCAGGATCGATGCCACTGTGGCCGAATATCGGCGGCTGGTGGCCCTGGAGGACGAAGAAAGTGTGCAGTCGACCACAACAACTACGTCGTCTGCATCGGCCTCCGTTCCCCCACGGGCTGCCAGTGCCACCCAGCACAGTGGTCCACCCAGACTGAGCCGGGCTGCCAAAGCCAAATGCCACCGCCGAGTAGCAAGGACAACAGCTTCCTCTCACAGCCGTTGCACCTACAAGGCATTGAAGGCACGCCTGCGCCGCAGTACCCTGATGGTGTCCCGCCTCCAGCAGGAGCTCCACCACTTTTCAAAGGAGTTGGAGGGGCTCCGCGTAGAGCACGCCTTGCTCCGCCAGGAGCATGATGCCCTGGCCCAAAAAGTTGACAGCATCCACCCATAGTGTCCCTTGCCCCTTTTTTAGAGACTTTTGGGGGGTGGGAATTGGGTTTTTGGGGACTTTTGAAGGACAATCGTTGGGGTTAGGGAGGGTCTTGCGGGAGATTATTTTGTTAGGGATATAAATATACTTTTTCAAACTTTATCTGAGCATACCCGTTTCTCACTGCTTGCCTGGTGGGTGGGGGTTTAACAGTGACTTTGTTTTCCTGAAAGTTTAGTTCCATTTTCTTCCTTTAAGTGTAAATGCCCAAATGTTTTCAACACTAAGGGGCAGATTTATGAGGCCCTTGCGCCACGTTTACGCCGCTGTTGCGTCACGCAAGGCGGCGTAAACGTGGCGCATCCCTACGAACGATTTACAACGTGACGCATCTAGGCAGATGCGTCACGTTGTAAAGCCCTGCGCCGCTTGTGGGCGTTCCGGCGCAGGGTGGGCGTTCCGGGGCAGGTGCGCCTCGCAAAAGTGGCTGAGTGAAATCTATGAGATTTCACTCAGTCACTTTTAAGCCAATGCTGCGTCAAAAGCCTGCGCCTGCTTGAAGCAGGCGTAGGTCTTGACGCAGCATTGTTAAAATGGGGCACCCCCGAGCCTTGCTGGAGCTGCGTCGCGCTTGCGACGCAACTCCAGCAATGCGCCACATTTCCGGCACAGATGCGTGACGCATCTGTGCCGTTTTTGCACCATGGTGCGCCGCATTATAAATGCGGCGCACCATGGCTGGCGGAGCTGTAGCGCACTGTGGCGCATGTTAACTGGCGCATCCCTGGGGATGCGCCAGTTAACATAAATCTGCCCCTAAGTGCCTCTCACAGACTAAGTGAAGTGAATCCAAAAGTCCTAGGACTTTAGTAGTACTACCTTCAGTCTCTCGTCTCTCGTACTAATACTCCATTATACCCCCAAACTACCAAACGCTTATCTTACCTGTAATTTGTGTTTGAAAGTAGGGCTAGACCCAGGGCTGGCTCCACGGGAAACAGCGAATAAGGTTTGCAATCTTGGTCGGATAAAATTTCCTCATAGCGGTGGTACTAGTGGTGTGACACAGTGGCAGTTGCATGCCTATGAAAAAAAAGAAAATGAAATCTGGTTTGTCCTCCTGAGCAATTCAACGGTACAACTGAGAATATAGCAGGTGACAGAAGTACAGTAGAACAGTGCCACATTGTAGCCTAACAAATGGTAAAGTATAACTACTAATTCGGTTGAAGTTCTTTCACATTAGCAATGGTTCTTTGTCAAGCAGAGTAAGAATATATCCTCGGATTTCTTCACCAGCCTGTTGCTATCACCTTATCCTCCCCAGCAAGTGTGTGGATTTATTGCTGTAATTTAGTCACACATCAATCAAAACCACACAGCCCGGGGGAAGAGGGTTAGGGTTTGAAAAATGGATGGGTACGGGGGTTTTTGGGAAAGGTTTTGGGAGACAAGAAAAAATAGCACAGCATAGACAAACAATTGTGAACATAAACAAATCTTTGGGTACAAACCTATCCATCAATCTTTGAAAGTGCATGCACTACTGCATGCATGTCAGTGAAAAGTAAGTAGTACATTCGACAACTGTGGAAGAAAGAATGCGACAGTACAGGGCCTGTGTGGAATTATTGATAACGATATTCAACATAAGGTCTCTGTAGCCAGATACCCGAGAGCCTTGCTGGTCACTATAAATCCATTCACAACAACACTCAGTGGGGTTGGTCTGGAAGGTATAGTAGATAGAAAAGGAGAAATTGCTTTTTTTCTAGGTGTCCCCTCACTCACCAGGGTTGCCCCTTGGTGACATGCTTCATCATTGGGGCCATCCCAGTCCTCTACGGCCTGGGGCGTGCTGCGACTTGCGAATTACGTAGGAGCACTTACAAATGACTATGTGTGGTGCAGATGTGATAGTGGAGTGGACTAAGTGATGTGTTAAGGGATCAATTTAGAAGCAGAGAGAGATCCAAGAAATGCAGTCACAGTCAGAGAAAAAGGCAAGGGATACTGTATCTATGTGGTTGTAGTGGTCCTGTTGGAAGTGGTAAGTAAGTTGTTGCCTGCAGAAAAAAAATCCTCCTATTAGCGGCACTCCTCCATTGCAGCCGACGCTTCGTCCATCGATGTTGGTCACCAGAAGACACCCTGTAAAAAAAAGCACAGCATAGACAAACAATTGAACATAAACAATTCTTTGGGTACAAACCTATCCATCAATCTTTGAAAGTGCATGCACTACTGCATGCATGTCAGTGAAAAGTAAGTAGTACATTCGACAACTGTGGAAGAAAGAATGCGACAGTACAGGGCCTGTGTGGAATTATTGATAACGATATTCAACATAAGGTCTCTGTAGCCAGATACCCGAGAGCCTTGCTGGTCACTATAAATCCATTCACAACAACACTCAGTGGGGTTGGTCTGGAAGGTATAGTAGATAGAAAAGGAGAAATTGCTTTTTTTCTAGGTGTCCCCTCACTCACCAGGGTTGCCCCTTGGTGACATGCTTCATCATTGGGGCCATCCCAGTCCTCTACGGCCTGGGGCGTGCTGCGACTTGCGAATTACGTAGGAGCACTTACAAATGACTATGTGTGGTGCAGATGTGATAGTGGAGTGGACTAAGTGATGTGTTAAGGGATCAATTTAGAAGCAGAGAGAGATCCAAGAAATGCAGTCACAGTCAGAGAAAAAGGCAAGGGATACTGTATCTATGTGGTTGTAGTGGTCCTGTTGGAAGTGGTAAGTAAGTTGCCTGCAGAAAAAAAATCCTCTTATTAGCGGCACTCCTCCATTGCAGCCGACGCTTCGTCCATCGATGTTGGTCACCAGAAGACACCCTGTCCACTGCCTGCCTGATGCTGAATTGTGGCTCGTTACTGTGAAGCCTGACTCCATCCTTTTTTCCCCATTGCAGAGACTGAAACCCGGCCTGTAATTATTCAACGAAAAACAGGAAGTGATATAATATTACAACACCACTGATAAATAAATATAAGGTATGTAGGCTGTGGAGTGCAAAAAGTCACAATTTGATTTTCCTAGTAGACAGTACAATATTTTTGAAAGTGCGTACTCTGAGTCACCTTTTGAAGGATAAATAAGTATGGGCAAATTAATGTAGCGGATCTTGCCCCTCAAGCTAGGTGTACTGTAAACTGTGTTTTAGAACAAAATTAGATCTTCCTAGCAGTGCTCCCACCCAGACCCTTACTAAAGCCAGTCGCAAAAATGTAGAAGACCCCCAATCAAATCTCAAAAAACAAGGCCTAGCAGAAAACTGGTGACAAAACTTACTTTGAAAGTAAAAGTAGGCCGAAGTACCCCCTTCCTAATTACCCCTTACCCACCGTGGATTGCATTCAAACCACTTGCAAGCAACCAAGCAAAAGTAGCCATAGCCAGCATCGCTCCAAGACTCGAAATCCCCCCCACTCAAACACATGCAATAGAAATACTGCTAACCCTAACGAACCCTAAGTTAAGAATAGTGGCAAAGGCTTTCTTTAACTATGCCAAATCCCCCCTTTCCCACCATGGATTTTCTTCAAATGACTTGCAACCAAAATTACACATTCTCACGAGTGCTCTAAGACCCCAGAACTCAGTTGCAAAAATCTAGAACACCCCGAAACACATGCAATCCTGCTGCTAGGGCTAACCCTAACGAACCCTAAGTTACAAAAAGTGCCAAAAGGCTTTTCCGCGAGGATTTTGTCCCAACCACTTCTACCCGGTATTAGACCTTCCCAGGAATGCCCCAAGACACGCCAACCCACCCGCCAAGAAGCATAACACCCCCAAACAGGCCAAAAGCAAAATCTCTTACTTGCAATATTTCTCGGCCTTCGGTCCAAACGCGCTGCGTAGCTAGGCCATAAGTCGGGGTTGCCACGACGGATTTCCTGAAAAGCAAATGCAATCAAGATTAGAGTGTCCCAGCAGTGCTCCCAGACCACGAAACTCACCCACAAACACCAGGAAGCCCCCCAAACAGGCCCCCGAAAACGCTACATTGAGCAAAATGTCCGAAATAGCAAAAAAAAAATCGGCCTGGATTTTGTCCCAACCACTTCTACCCGGTATTAGACCTTCCCAGGAATGCCCCAAGACCCGCCAACCCACCCGCCAAGAAGCATAACACCCCCAAACAGGCCAAAAGCAAAATCTCATACTTGCAATATTTCTCGGCCTTCGGTCCAAACGCGCTGCGTAGCTAGGCCATAAGTCGGGGTTGCCACGACGGATTTCCTGAAAACCAAATGCAATCAAGATTAGAGTGTCCCAGCAGTGCTCCCAGACCACGAAACTCACCCACAAACACCAGGAAGCCCCCCAAACAGGCCCCCGAAAACGCTACATTGAGCAAAATGTCCGAAATAGCCAAAAAAAAATCGGCCTGGATTTTGTCCCAACCACTTCTACCCGGTATTAGACCTTCCCAGGAATGCCCCAAGACCCGCCAACCCACCCGCCAAGAAGCATAACACCCCCAAACAGGCCAAAAGCAAAATCTCATACTTTCAATATTTCTCGGCCTTCGGTCCAAACGCGCTGCGTAGCTAGGCCATAAGTCGGGGTTGCCACAACGGATTTCCTGAAAAGCAAATCCAATCAAGATTAGAGTGTCCCAGCAGTGCTCCCAGACCACGAAACTCACCCACAAACACCAGGAAGCCCCCCAAACAGGCCCCCAAAAACGCTACATTGAGCAAAATGTCCGAAATAGCCAAAAAAAAAATCGGCCTGGATTTTGTCCCAACCACTTCTACCCGGTATTAGACCTTCCCAGGAATGCCCCAAGACCCGCCAACCCACCCGCCAAGAAGCATAACACCCCCAAACAGGCCAAAAGCAAAATCTCATACTTGCAATATTTCTCGGCCTTCGGTCCAAACGCGCTGCGTAGCTAGGCCATAAGTCGGGGTTGCCACGACGGATTTCCTGAAAAGCAAATGCAATCAAGATTAGAGTGTCCCAGCAGTGCTCCCAGACCACGAAACTCACCCGCAAACACCAGGAAGCCCCCCTAAGAGCACCTCAAAGGCAAGCAAGTCATCAAAAACACAAATAATTTTCCGCCTGGGATTTGGTCCAAAACACTTTTATCCGGTATTAGAGCTTCCCAGCAATGGCCCCAGAGCCGTCAACCCAGGAGAAAAGGACTAGAAGACCCCCAAACAGCCAAAGAGCAAAAGTACAAAAACGGGGACTTAGTCAATTTTTCACAAATTTCCCAAATCACTCCGCGCGCGCTCTGCAGCTAGGCCCTAACTACCCTCTGCCACCATGGATTTGCTTCAAACCTCTTGCAAAGTAAAGTATATATAGCCAGCAGTGCGCCCAGACCCCGAAACCCACCCACAAACACCAGGAAGCCCCCCAAACAGGCCCCCGAAAACGCTTCATTGAGCAAAATGTCAGAAATAGCCACAAAAAAAATCGGCCTGGATTTTGTCCCAACCATTTCTACCCGGTATTAGACCTTCCCAGGAATGCCCCAAGACCCGCCAACCCACCCGCCAAGAAGCATAACACCCCCAAACAGGCCAAAAGCAAAATCTCATACTTGCAATATTTCTCGGCCTTCGGTCCAAACGCGCTGCGTAGCTAGGCCATAAGTCGGGGTTGCCACGACGGATTTCCTGAAAAGCAAATGCAATCAAGATTAGAGTGTCCCAGCAGTGCTCCCAGACCACGAAACTCACCCACAAACACCAGGAAGCCCCCCAAACAGGCCCCCGAAAACGCTACATTGAGCAAAATGTCCGAAATAGCCAAAAAAAAATCGGCCTGGATTTTGTCCCAACCACCTCTACCCGGTATTAGACCTTCCCAGGAATGCCCCAAGACCCGCCAACCCACCCGCCAAGAAGCATAACACCCCCAAACAGGCCAAAAGCAAAATCTCATACTTGCAATATTTCTCGGCCTTCGGTCCAAACGCGCTGCGTAGCTAGGCCATAAGTCGGGGTTGCCACGACGGATTTCCTGAAAAGCAAATGCAATCAAGATTAGAGTGTCCCAGCAGTGCTCCCAGACCACGAAACTCACCCACAAACACCAGGAAGCCCCCCAAACAGGCCCCCGAAAACGCTACATTGAGCAAAATGTCCGAAATAGCCCAAAAAAATCGGCCTGGATTTTGTCCCAACCACTTCTACCCGGTATTAGACCTTCCCAGGAATGCCCCAAGACCCGCCAACCCACCCGCCAAGAAACATAACACCCCAAAACAGGCCAAAAGCAAAATCTCATACTTGCAATATTTCTCGGCCTTCGGTCCAAACGCGCTGCGTAGCTAGTCCATAAGTCGGGGTTGCCACGACGGATTTCCTGAAAAGCAAATGCAATCAAGATTAGAGTGTCCCAGCAGTGCTCCCAGATCACGAAACTCACCCACAAACACCAGGAAGCCCCCCAAACAGGCCCCCGAAAACGCTACATTGAGCAAAATGTCCGAAATAGCCAAAAAAAAATCGGCCTGGATTTTGTCCCAACCACTTCTACCCGGTATTAGACCTTCCCAGGAATGCCCCAAGACCCGCCAACCCACCCGCCAAGAAGCATAACACCCCCAAACAGGCCAAAAGCAAAATCTCATACTTGCAATATTTCTCGGCCTTCGGTCCAAACGCGCTGCGTAGCTAGGCCATAAGTCGGGGTTGCCATGACGGATTTCCTGAAAAGCAAATGCAATCAAGATTAGAGTGTCCCAGCAGTGCTCCCAGACCACAAAACTCACCCGCAAACACCAGGAAGCCCCCCTAAGAGCACCTCAAAGGCAAGCAAGTCATCAAAAACACAAATAATTTTCCGCCTGGGATTTGGTCCAAAACACTTTTATCCGGTATTAGAGCTTCCCAGCAATGGCCCCAGAGCCGTCAACTCACCTGCAAAGAGGTACAACAACACCCCCACAAGTGCTGAGTCTTTCTTCATTGGGCGTAAACCAGCCCTCTGGTTTGATGGAAATAGGAGTCTGGAGGAGGAGGATAGAGGAGCATGTTCTTCTGAAATTGTGAACCTGAGGAATGCAGACTGCGGCAACTTCAAATCAATTAGCAAACCAGTGAAGACAGTTCTGCTGATGGGCTTGATTTTGTGATTATCTGATTAAAGTTTGAAATATATTAACTGTGCACAACAAAGAAAGACAGACAGACAGGAATAAAAGTGAATAGGGACGAAAAAGAAAGTTATTGATTCGTTGTCTCATTTTCAGGGCTCGGTATCATGGTCCAGGAATAAGAATAAGGCTTCGTCATCATACTCTGCGAATTCAGGCAGGGTGAGCTCAGTGTCACCTGACAGAGTAGAAATTCCCTCATCTATGTTGCTGGCCACCTCCTCTTCATCCGGCACGCTTTCTCGTACTCTGAAATCTGGTGGTATGAGGTGCTGATTCATCTTGATCATTGTTAACGTCTCCACATTTTTGGGCGAGAGGCGGCTCCGTTTGGGAGTTACAATGCCACCAGCAGCACTGAAAACCCGTTCAGAAGACACGCTTGCGAGTGGGCAAGACAAGTAGTTTAAAGCCAGGTTGGTGAGCTGTGGCCACAATTCTTTTTTCCCATGCCAATACGCCAATGGGTCAGAATTAACATAGACCTCTGTTGAGTCATTCAGATAGTCCTTCACCATCGACTCAAGGTCCTCTTCCAAGGTTCCTCCACTTTGCTTAGCTCTTGCCGTGCCTCTGACCTTTTGAGAACCAAACCCACGCAGAGCTAGCCAATCCTCTTCAGCCTCCAATGTTTCTGTTGTGTCTCGTGCAGATGATCCGGTTGCCGGTGTCTTTAACGGCTGAGAGGTCACTTGTGCCACAGCCACAGGTGCAGAAGTGGATTGTTTTGACTGGGGATGGCCTGCTGATGTACTGCCATTTCCTTCAATTTCCAGCCGTTCTCTTTCAAACCTCTTGGCTGACAAGGCTAGCCAACGTTTGTACTTTGGAACATGTTGATCATCAAAAGGAAAGAACGCTTGGCCTGCCAGCGCCTTTTTGTAGCGTGGATCCAGAATAGTAGCACAAATGTAATGCTCTTCTGAGTGGATCTTTTTAAGACGTTCATCACCTTGTAGGAGCTCTAATAATTGCTCAGCCAGAAGCAAAGAGTCTTGGTTTTTGTCATCTTTTGCAAACACAGAACACACCTCCTTCAGTTGGTCCTCCAGCATGTACAACAATGGGATAGCTTTTCCCAAATTAGAGTCCTCCTTGCTGACTGCACGCGTGAAGAACTCAAAAGGACGAAGCATGCGTGTCAGGCTTTGAACTATGTTCCATTGCGGCCCACCCATCCTCAGCTCCTCTGTACCCTCTGTAAGGAAATATTGATCGAGTTCCATATACTGCTCATACAGACGCTCAAGCATGTAGAAGGTTGAGTTCCAACGTGTTACCACCTCCTGGATGAGTGCTTTCACTGGCATTTTACGTTGATATAGCAGGCTCCTCAGCTGCTTCCGGGCCTTAAAAGAATGGCTGAAATGCTTGCACATTTTTCGGCAGGTGTCCAATACACTGTACGCTGCACTGGCTTTATTAGCCAAGAATTTTTGGACAACCAGGTTTATACAGTGCGCCAAACACGGCACTCTGAAATAGTAACCGTCCCTCATGGCCTTAACTATATTGGCGCCATTGTCAGTGGAAACATAACCAACCCGGCGTTTTAGTGGGGACAGCCAGTTAAGGACCTTTGTGTTAAAGACATCCAAAATGTTTTCTGCTGTGTGACGTTTCTCCAAACCAAACATGGCTATTGTTGCATGTTTCCGAGCAGCTTTAAAAACAATGTCTGTGTCAACACCTGCGTTTAGCTTTGCTTTAGCCCCTGAAAAAGAGACCCAGTGTGCAGTGATGCACATGTAATCAGCGCCTGCGCCACTGGTCCACATGTCTGTTGTCAGATGTATAGTGTGAACAGCACTCTTCTGCAAAGCTGCCCCAATCACCTTCAGAACATCTTCATGTAGTGCTGGAACCGCAACTCGGGCAAAATAGAACCGGCTAGGAACCTTCCATTTAGGGCAGAGCGCTGCCACTAATTCTAGAAAACCAACCCCTTCTACAAAAGAAAAAGGGAGAAGGTCCAGAGCTAGCATTTTAGCCAGCTTAGTGTTATACAGACGCGTCAGTGGGTGGTTGCGTTCATATTGCGTTTCTGTAAACAACATCTTTTTAATGTTGCCCTGGACCAAGGATTTACGGGATGATGATGATATCTTCGACCCAGTTACGCTCGCTGATGAACTTTTCCGCATTGATGTCTCACTCTCTCCCACACTCTTAGTGTGCCTCACATGGGGTGTGCTGCTGACAGGGGTACTGGGTGTAAGTGAAGTGTTTGAATCGTCTTCTTCCTCCTCGTCATCATCAGATGAAAAATCAACGCTTTCATTACGTGCAATTCTGCCTTGCATAAACGCCTCTAGGTGCGGAAACCATTGGACAGGGTGCGCTCTCTTAAGATGACCTCTCTGGCCTCCGGTACCATAGTTAGAACCAAGCTTACCACGACCAACTCGAACCTTACAAAGGCTACAAATGGCTACGTTTTCCATTTTTGGGCAAACACTAAAGAAGTCCCAAACTGGAGACTTGAAATGTCTTTGGGGGCCGGAGGAGGCGGCGATACTGGTGGTGGTGGTCCTGCTGCTAATGCCAGATGAAGTGGAGGATGTGGATTGCCGAACTTCAGTACGTTTTGCACTTTCACCACCACGAATTAAGGTCGAGGTGGGTACCTTCTTGCGAGGAAGAAATATGGAAGCGGTAGGTTTTGGTGTACTACTTAACTCCAAATCTAATGATTCCATTTACATTGCCTCCTCGTCGACATCATCATCACGCTCAGCAGCTTCTCGGGATAGGGTCAAAATGTCTCTTTGCTGCATGCCCGGTGGGGCTGCAGTGACCATTGTGATGACTGGCTCGTCGTCATCGTGAGAGGCTTCATCACCAGCAGTATCTGTCACTTCTTGTTGAGCCTCATCACACTCCATAGGTATGAGTTTTTCGACGACCTTCCTTTTACGCTTAGGTACCGGTGTCAGATCATGGTGTGCCTCACTGTCAGACCGCAGTTGTGGTTCCCAAGCTGGATCTGTATCATCAGAAGGAGGTGGGCTTGAAGAAGATGTAGACACCCCCCTTGATCTTTTCCTTGCTAGGGATGTGGAAGACAATGAATGATCATCAGGAGGAGTGGCTTCTAATGATACCTCGGCTTCATTGTCGATTTCCTGATGTGCCCCTACTTCGGGAGGAACAACTATTGTGGGCACTTGTGAACCTCCATGCACCTTTGCTTGCGCATCTCCTTTTGCTGCCTCTCCTTCCACATGTACTTGGGCGTGTACTTGCACATGGTGTTGTTGTTGCGGCTGTGGTTGTTCAACACTTGTCAGATGAGTTACAACAACCTGTGTTGATTCAGGGACATTGCTGCTACTTTCTTGCGATGAGCCAACATCCCTGGTCGATGGTGATTGGAGAAGTACACTGACTGCCTCTGAAGCACTCAAGGGCTTTGACTTAAGTTGGCGTGGTGGTGGAGGCACTGAACCCAATGGAGCAGGGGTGCTGCTCCCAGCTTGGTCCCCAGCAGATCCTGCTGCTGCAGGCGTACTTTTTTTTTTTCTCCCAAAAAACGTGGCGGGTGGCACACCAGCCTCCTTGGTAACTTGCTTCTTCTGCTCCTTACTAGCAACTTTCTTGCTAGAGGAGCTACGGAGACCTTTTTTTGGGGCCATCTTCTTCAGAGCAGGTCAGACAGCAGGCCGCAGTTGCACGAATTGTAGAGTTGTCTGAGGCCAGACGTGACGTCGCGTGACGTTATGCTGCACACACACACCGCTGCAGGAATTCTTCCTGGCACTGGTGGTTCTCTTGAGTCTTGTGCACCTAAAAACAATGGAAGACAGAGGAACATCAGTTCAGTTATACAGCACAAAAAAATCGAAAAACACTGCAAAATCAGCACAATCCCAATGCATCCATGCCCTCCATAATGTTTAAATTCAAGACAACCCACAGAAAGACTAGGCCCATGCAAGACTCACTACCCCTGGGCATAAATAAAGGTTGAAAAGTAGGCAAAATGGTTGCAGGCCTAACAACAAAGCCTGCATTCAAAATGGCCACTTGCCTGCCAGCACATGGCCAGTGCCTGTAGCTGCACTCAAAATGGCCACCAGCCACATGGCCTGTCCCTCCCCATGAACACCCCCAAAAATCGAAAAACACTGCAAAATCAGCACAATCCCATTCCATCCATGCCCTCCATGATGTTTAAGTTCAAGACAGCCCACAGAAAGACTAGGCCCATGCTAGACTCAAATACCCCTGGTGAAAAGGCCACAAGTACAGGCCCAAAAAACGAAAATCACTGAAAAATCAGCACAATCCCATTCCATCCATGGCCTCCATGATGTTTAAATTCAAGACAACCCACAGAAAGACTAGGCCCATGCAAGACTCACTACCCCTGGGCATAAATAAAGGTTGAAAAGTAGGCAAAATGGTTGCAGGCCTAACAACAAAGCCTGCATTCAAAATGGCCACTTGCCTGCCAGCACATGGCCAGTGCCTGTAGCTGCACTCAAAATGGCCACCAGCCACATGGCCTGTCCCTCCCTATGAACACCCCCAAAAATCGAAAAACACTGCAAAATCAGCACAATCCCATTCCATCCATGCCCTCCATGATGTTTAAGTTCAAGACAGCCCACAGAAAGACTAGGCCCATGCTAGACTCAAATACCCCTGGTGAAAAGGCCACAAGTACAGGCCCAAAAAACGAAAATCAATGAAAAATCAGCACAATCCCATTCCATCCATGGCCTCCATGATGTTTAAATTCAAGACAACCCACAGAAAGACTAGGCCCATGCAAGACTCACTACCCCTGGGCATAAATAAAGGTTGAAAAGTAGGCAAAATGGTTGCAGGTCTAACAACAAAGCCTGCATTCAAAATGGCCACTTGCCTGCCAGCACATGGCCAGTGCCTGTAGCTGCACTCAAAATGGCCACCAGCCACATGGCCTGTCCCTCCCCATGAACACCCCCAAAAATCGAAAAACACTGCAAAATCAGCACAATCCCATTCCATCCATGCCCTCCATGATGTTTAAGTTCAAGACAGCCCACAGAACGACTAGGCCCATGCTAGACTCAAATACCCCTGGTGAAAAGGCCACAAGTACAGGCCCAAAAAACGAAAATCACTGAAAAATCAGCACAATCCCATTCCATCCATGGCCTCCATGATGTTTAAATTCAAGACAACCCACAGAAAGACTAGGCCCATGCAAGACTCACTACCCCTGGGCATAAATAAAGGTTGAAAAGTAGGCAAAATGGTTGCAGGTCTAACAACAAAGCCTGCATTCAAAATGGCCACTTGCCTGCCAGCACATGGCCAGTGCCTGTAGCTGCACTCAAAATGGCCACCAGCCACATGGCCTGTCCCTCCCCATGAACACCCCCAAAAATCGAAAAACACTGCAAAATCAGCACAATCCCATTCCATCCATGCCCTCCATGATGTTTAAGTTCAAGACAGCCCACAGAAAGACTAGGCCCATGCTAGACTCAAATACCCCTGGTGAAAAGGCCACAAGTACAGGCCCAAAAAACGAAAATCACTGAAAAATCAGCACAATCCCATTCCATCCATGGCCTCCATGATGTTTAAATTCAAGACAACCCACAGAAAGACTAGGCCCATGCAAGACTCACTACCCCTGGGCATAAATAAAGGTTGAAAAGTAGGCAAAATGGTTGCAGGCCTAACAACAAAGCCTGCATTCAAAATGGCCACTTGCCTGCCAGCACATGGCCAGTGCCTGTAGCTGCACTCAAAATGGCCACCAGCCACATGGCCTGTCCCTCCCCATGAACACCCCCAAAAATCGAAAAACACTGCAAAATCAGCACAATCCCATTCCATCCATGCCCTCCATGATGTTTAAGTTCAAGACAGCCCACAGAAAGACTAGGCCCATGCTAGACTCAAATACCCCTGGTGAAAAGGCCACAAGTACAGGCCCAAAAAACGAAAATCACTAAAAAATCAGCACAATCCCATTCCATCCATGGCCGCCATGATGTTTAAATTCAAGACAACCCACAGAAAGACTAGGCCCATGCAAGACTCACTACCCCTGGGCATAAATAAAGGTTGAAAAGTAGGCAAAATGGTTGCAGGCCTAACAACAAAGTCTGCATTCAAAATGGCCACTTGCCTGCCAGCACATGGCCAGTGCCTGTAGCTGCACTCAAAATGGCCACCAGCCACATGGCCTGTCCCTCCCCATGAACACCCCCAAAAATCGAAAAACACTGCAAAATCAGCACAATCCCATTCCATCCATGCCCTCCATGATGTTTAAGTTCAAGACAGCCCACAGAAAGACTAGGCCCATGCAAGACTCACTACCCCTGGGCATAAATAAAGGTTGAAAAGTAGGCAAAATGGTTGCAGGCCTAACAACAAAGCCTGCATTCAAAATGGCCACTTGCCTGCCAGCACATGGCCAGTGCCTGTAGCTGCACTCAAAATGGCCACCAGCCACATGGCCTGTCCCTCCCCATGAACACCCCCAAAAATCGAAAAACACTGCAAAATCAGCACAATCCCATTCCATCCATGCCTTCCATGATGTTTAAGTTCAAACTAGCCCACAGAAAGACTAGGCCCATGCTAGACTCAAATACCCCTGGTGAAAAGGCCACAAGTACAGCCCCAAAAAACGAAAATGACTGAAAAATCAGCACAATCCCATTCCATCCATGGCCTCCATGATGTTTAAATTCAAGACAACCCACAGAAAGACTAGGCCCATGCAAGACTCACTACCCCTGGGCATAAATAAAGGTTGAAAAGTAGGCAAAATGGTTGCAGGCCTAACAACAAAGCCTGCATTCAAAATGGCCACTTGCCTGCCAGCACATGGCCAGTGCCTGTAGCTGCACTCAAAATGGCCACCAGCCACATGGCCTGTCCCTCCCCATGAACACCCCCAAAAATCGAAAAACACTGCAAAATCAGCACAATCCCATTCCATCCATGCCCCCCATGATGTTTAAGTTCAAGACAGCCCACAGAACGACTAGGCCCATGCTAGACTCAAATACCCCTGGCGAAAAGGCCACAAGTACAGGCCCAAAAAACGAAAATCACTGAAAAATCAGCACAATCCCATTCCATCCATGGCCTCCATGATGTTTAAATTCAAGACAACCCACAGAAAGACTAGGCCCATGCAAGACTCACTACCCCTGGGCATAAATAAAGGTTGAAAAGTAGGCAAAATGGTTGCAGGTCTAACAACAAAGCCTGCATTCAAAATGGCCACTTGCCTGCCAGCACATGGCCAGTGCCTGTAGCTGCACTCAAAATGGCCACCAGCCACATGGCCTGTCCCTCCCCATGAACACCCCCAAAAATCGAAAAACACTGCAAAATCAGCACAATCCCATTCCATCCATGCCCTCCATGATGTTTAAGTTCAAGACAGCCCACAGAAAGACTAGGCCCATGCTAGACTCAAATACCCCTGGTGAAAAGGCCACAAGTACAGGCCCAAAAAACGAAAATCACTGAAAAATCAGCACAATCCCATTCCATCCATGGCCTCCATGATGTTTAAATTCAAGACAACCCACAGAAAGACTAGGCCCATGCAAGACTCACTACCCCTGGGCATAAATAAAGGTTGAAAAGTAGGCAAAATGGTTGCAGGCCTAACAACAAAGCCTGCATTCAAAATGGCCACTTGCCTGCCAGCACATGGCCAGTGCCTGTAGCTGCACTCAAAATGGCCAGCAGCCACATGGCCTGTCCCTCCCCATGAACACCCCCAAAAATCGAAAAACACTGCAAAATCAGCACAATCCCATTCCATCCATGCCCTCCATGATGTTTAAGTTCAAGACAGCCCACAGAAAGACTAGGCCCATGCTAGACTCAAATACCCCTGGTGAAAAGGCCACAAGTACAGGCCCAAAAAACGAAAATCACTGAAAAATCAGCACAATCCCATTCCATCCATGGCCGCCATGATGTTTAAATTCAAGACAACCCACAGAAAGACTAGGCCCATGCAAGACTCACTACCCCTGGGCATAAATAAAGGTTGAAAAGTAGGCAAAATGGTTGCAGGCCTAACAACAAAGCCTGCATTCAAAATGGCCACTTGCCTGCCAGCACATGGCCAGTGCCTGTAGCTGCACTCAAAATGGCCACCAGCCACATGGCCTGTCCCTCCCCATGAACACCCCCAAAAATCGAAAAACACTGCAAAATCAGCACAATCCCATTCCATCCATGCCCTCCATGATGTTTAAGTTCAAGACAGCCCACAGAAAGACTAGGCCCATGCAAGACTCACTACCCCTGGGCATAAATAAAGGTTGAAAAGTAGGCAAAATGGTTGCAGGCCTAACAACAAAGCCTGCATTCAAAATGGCCACTTGCCTGCCAGCACATGGCCAGTGCCTGTAGCTGCACTCAAAATGGCCACCAGCCACATGGCCTGTCCCTCCCCATGAACACCCCCAAAAATCGAAAAACACTGCAAAATCAGCACAATCCCATTCCATCCATGCCATCCATGATGTTTAAGTTCAAACTAGCCCACAGAAAGACTAGGCCCATGCTAGAGTCAAATACCCCTGGTGAAAAGGCCACAAGTACAGCCCCAAAAAACGAAAATGACTGAAAAATCAGCACAATCCCAATCCATCCATGCCCTCCATGATGTTTAAATTCAAGAAAACCTACAGAAAGACTAGGCCCATGCTAGACTCAAATACCCCTGGTAAAAAGGCCACAAGTACAGGCCCAAAAAACGAAAATCACTGAAAAATCAGCACAATCCCATTCCATCCATGGCCTCCATGATGTTTTAATTCAAGACAACCCACAGAAAGACTAGGCCCATGCAAGACTCACTACCCCTGGGCATAAATAAAGGTTGAAAAGTAGGCAAAATGGTTGCAGGCCTAACAACAAAGCCTGCATTCAAAATGGCCACTTGCCTGCCAGCACATGGCCAGTGCCTGTAGCTGCACTCAAAATGGCCACCAGCCACATGGCCTGTCCCTCCCCATGAACACCCCCTAAAATCGAAAAACACTGCAAAATCAGCACAATCCCATTCCATCCATGTCCTCCATGATGTTTAAGTTCAAGACAGCCCACAGAACGACTAGGCCCATGCTAGACTCAAATACCCCTGGTGAAAAGGCCACAAGTACAGGCCCAAAAAACGAAAATCACTGAAAAATCAGCACAATCCCATTCCATCCATGGCCTCCATGATGTTTAAATTCAAGACAACCCACAGAAAGACTAGGCCCATGCAAGACTCACTACCCCTGGGCATAAATAAAGGTTGAAAAGTAGGCAAAATGGTTGCAGGTCTAACGACAAAGCCTGCATTCAAAATGGCCACTTGCCTGCCAGCACATGGCCAGTGCCTGTAGCTGCACTCAAAATGGCCACCAGCCACATGGCCTGTCCCTCCCCATGAACACCCCCAAAAATCGAAAAACACTGCAAAATCAGCACAATCCCATTCCATCCATGCCCTCCATGATGTTTAAGTTCAAGACAGCCCACAGAAAGACTAGGCCCATGCTAGACTCAAATACCCCTGGTGAAAAGGCCACAAGTACAGGCCCAAAAAACGAAAATCACTGAAAAATCAGCACAATCCCATTCCATCCATGGCCTCCATGATGTTTAAATTCAAGACAACCCACAGAAAGACTAGGCCCATGCAAGACTCACTACCCCTGGGCATAAATAAAGGTTGAAAAGTAGGCAAAATGGTTGCAGGCCTAACAACAAAGCCTGCATTCAAAATGGCCACTTGCCTGCCAGCACATGGCCAGTGCCTGTAGCTGCACTCAAAATGGCCACCAGCCACATGGCCTGTCCCTCCCCATGAACACCCCCAAAAATCGAAAAACACTGCAAATTCAGCACAATCCCATTCCATCCATGCCCTCCATGATGTTTAAGTTCAAAACAGCCCACAGAAAGACTAGGCCCATGCTAGACTCAAATACCCCTGTTGAAAAGGCCACAAGTACAGGCCCAAAAAACGAAAATCACTGAAAAATCAGCACAATCCCATTCCATCCATGGCCTCCATGATGTTTAAATTCAAGACATCCCACAGAAAGACTATGCCCATGCAAGACTCACTACCCCTGGGCATAAATAAAGGTTGAAAAGTAGGCAAAATGGTTGCAGGCCTAACAACAAAGCCTGCATTCAAAATGGCCACTTGCCTGCCAGCACATGGCCAGTGCCTGTAGCTGCACTCAAAATGGCCACCAGCCACATGGCCTGTCCCTCCACATGAACACCCCCAAAAATCGAAAAACACTGCAAAATCAGCACAATCCCATTCCATCCATGCCCTCCATGATGTTTAAGTTCAAGACAGCCCACAGAAAGACTAGGCCCATGCAAGACTCACTACCCCTGGGCATAAATAAAGGTTGAAAAGTAGGCAAAATGGTTGCAGGCCTAACAACAAAGCCTGCATTCAAAATGGCCACTTGCCTGCCAGCACATGGCCAGTGCCTGTAGCTGCACTCAAAATGGCCACCAGCCACATGGCCTGTCCCTCCCCATGAACACCCCCAAAAATCGAAAAACACTGCAAAATCAGCACAATCCCATTCCATCCATGCCCTCCATGATGTTTAAGTTCAAGACAGCCCACAGAACGACTAGGCCCATGCTAGACTCAAATACCCCTGGTGAAAAGGCCACAAGTACAGGCCCAAAAAACGAAAATCACTGAAAAATGAGCACAATCCCATTCCATCCATGGCCTCCATGATGTTTAAATTCAAGACAACCCACAGAAAGACTAGGCCCATGCAAGACTCACTACCCCTGGGCATAAATAAAGGTTGAAAAGTAGGCAAAATGGTTGCAGGTCTAACAACAAAGCCTGCATTCAAAATGGCCACTTGCCTGCCAGCACATGGCCAGTGCCTGTAGCTGCACTCAAAATGGCCACCAGCCACATGGCCTGTCCCTCCCCATGAACACCCCCAAAAATCGAAAAACACTGCAAAATCAGCACAATCCCATTCCATCCATGCCCTCCATGATGTTTAAGTTCAAGACAGCCCACAGAAAGACTAGGCCCATGCTAGACTCAAATACCCCTGGTGAAAAGGCCACAAGTACAGGCCCAAAAAACGAAAATCACTGAAAAATCAGCACAATCCCATTCCATCCATGGCCTCCATGATGTTTAAATTCAAGACAACCCACAGAAAGACTAGGCCCATGCAAGACTCACTACCCCTGGGCATAAATAAAGGTTGAAAAGTAGGCAAAATGGTTGCAGGCCTAACAACAAAGCCTGCATTCAAAATGGCCACTTGCCTGCCAGCACATGGCCAGTGCCTGTAGCTGCACTCAAAATGGCCACCAGCCACATGGCCTGTCCCTCCCCATGAACACCCCCAAAAATCGAAAAACACTGCAAATTCAGCACAATCCCATTCCATCCATGCCCTCCATGATGTTTAAGTTCAAAACAGCCCACAGAAAGACTAGGCCCATGCTAGACTCAAATACCCCTGGTGAAAAGGCCACAAGTACAGGCCCAAAAAACGAAAATCACTGAAAAATCAGCACAATCCCATTCCATCCATGGCCTCCATGATGTTTAAATTCAAGACATCCCACAGAAAGACTAGGCCCATGCAAGACTCACTACCCCTGGGCATAAATAAAGGTTGAAAAGTAGGCAAAATGGTTGCAGGCCTAACAACAAAGCCTGCATTCAAAATGGCCACTTGCCTGCCTGCACATGGCCAGTGCCTGTAGCTGCACTCAAAATGGCCACCAGCCACATGGCCTGTCCCTCCACATGAACACCCCCAAAAATCGAAAAACACTGCAAAATCAGCACAATCCCATTCCATCCATGCCCTCCATGATGTTTAAGTTCAAGACAGCCCACAGAAAGACTAGGCCCATGCAAGACTCACTACCCCTGGGCATAAATAAAGGTTGAAAAGTAGGCAAAATGGTTGCAGGCCTAACAACAAAGCCTGCATTCAAAATGGCCACTTGCCTGCCAGCACATGGCCAGTGCCTGTAGCTGCACTCAAAATGGCCACCAGCCACATGGCCTGTCCCTCCCCATGAACACCCCCAAAAATCGAAAAACACTGCAAAATCAGCACAATCCCATTCCATCCATGCCATCCATGATGTTTAAGTTCAAACTAGCCCACAGAAAGACTAGGCCCATGCTAGAGTCAAATACCCCTGGTGAAAAGGCCACAAGTACAGCCCCAAAAAACGAAAATGACTGAAAAATCAGCACAATCCCAATCCATCCATGCCCTCCATGATGTTTAAATTCAAGAAAACCTACAGAAAGACTAGGCCCATGCTAGACTCAAATACCCCTGGTAAAAAGGCCACAAGTACAGGCCCAAAAAACGAAAATCACTGAAAAATCAGCACAATCCCATTCCATCCATGGCCTCCATGATGTTTAAATTCAAGACAACCCACAGAAAGACTAGGCCCATGCAAGACTCACTACCCCTGGGCATAAATAAAGGTTGAAAAGTAGGCAAAATGGTTGCAGGCCTAACAACAAAGCCTGCATTCAAAATGGCCACTTGCCTGCCAGCACATGGCCAGTGCCTGTAGCTGCACTCAAAATGGCCACCAGCCACATGGCCTGTCCCTCCCCATGAACACCCCCAAAAATCGAAAAACACTGCAAAATCAGCACAATCCCATTCCATCCATGCCCTCCATGATGTTTAAGTTCAAGACAGCCCACAGAACGACTAGGCCCATGCTAGACTCAAATACCCCTGGTGAAAAGGCCACAAGTACAGGCCCAAAAAACGAAAATCACTGAAAAATCAGCACAATCCCATTCCATCCATGGCCTCCATGATGTTTAAATTCAAGACAACCCACAGAAAGACTAGGCCCATGCAAGACTCACTACCCCTGGGCATAAATAAAGGTTGAAAAGTAGGCAAAATGGTTGCAGGTCTAACAACAAAGCCTGCATTCAAAATGGCCACTTGCCTGCCAGCACATGGCCAGTGCCTGTAGCTGCACTCAAAATGGCCACCAGCCACATGGCCTGTCCCTCCCCATGAACACCCCCAAAAATCGAAAAACACTGCAAAATCAGCACAATCCCATTCCATCCATGCCCTCCATGATGTTTAAGTTCAAGACAGCCCACAGAAAGACTAGGCCCATGCTAGACTCAAATACCCCTGGTGAAAAGGCCACAAGTACAGGCCCAAAAAACGAAAATCACTGAAAAATCAGCACAATCCCATTCCATCCATGGCCTCCATGATGTTTAAATTCAAGACAACCCACAGAAAGACTAGGCCCATGCAAGACTCACTACCCCTGGGCATAAATAAAGGTTGAAAAGTAGGCAAAATGGTTGCAGGCCTAACAACAAAGCCTGCATTCAAAATGGCCACTTGCCTGCCAGCACATGGCCAGTGCCTGTAGCTGCACTCAAAATGGCCACCAGCCACATGGCCTGTCCCTCCCCATGAACACCCCCAAAAATCGAAAAACACTGCAAAATCAGCACAATCCCATTCCATCCATGCCCTCCATGATGTTTAAGTTCAAGACAGCCCACAGAAAGACTAGGCCCATGCAAGACTCACTACCCCTGGGCATAAATAAAGGTTGAAAAGTAGGCAAAATGGTTGCAGGCCTAACAACAAAGCCTGCATTCAAAATGGCCACTTGCCTGCCAGCACATGGCCAGTGCCTGTAGCTGCACTCAAAATGGCCACCAGCCACATGGCCTGTCCCTCCCCATGAACACCCCCAAAAATCGAAAAACACTGCAAAATCAGCACAATCCCATTCCATCCATGCCATCCATGATGTTTAAGTTCAAACTAGCCCACAGAAAGACTAGGCCCATGCTATACTCAAATACCCCTGGTGAAAAGGCCACAAGTACAGCCCCAAAAAACGAAAATGACTGAAAAATCAGCACAATCCCAATCCATCCATGCCCTCCATGATGTTTAAATTCAAGAAAACCTACAGAAAGACTAGGCCCATGCTAGACTCAAATACCCCTGGCAAAAAGGCCACAAGTACAGCCCCAAAAAACGAAAATCACTGAAAAATCAGCACAATCCCAATCCATCCATGGCCTCCATGATGTTTAAGTTCAAGACAACCCACAGAAAGACTCAGTCCACCCACCACTGAGTACCCCTGGGCAAAAGGCCCCAAAACAGCCCAAAAATCGAAAATTCCAAAATTTTAGTTGCAGCAACTGTAATGCCCCAAACAAACTTACTTGTAAAATTTCTAATCCAACAGTGATCCAAAGAAAGTCAAAAAGGCCTCAAATCCAAATATCCAGCAGCATCCACAAAAAGTAATCCTTCCAGCTCCAGATCCAAATGAAAAGTGACCAGGAGATGGACAAAGCACTGGGAGGAGCCTGCTGAACAGGAACAGGAAGTTGAAGACTGTGGGGCACTTCCTTCCTCCCACCCCCCTCCCCCCTCCCCAAAATGGACTCCTCGCTAAAAAAGTGCAGGCAAATGTCAACCTAAGGAGTTATTCAGATAAAAATCATCATTTCTAGAAGGTTTATGCTGCTTGCTGGTGGATTTCTTGTGCAGAATTGCAAATTTTATATTTTCGCTCGCCGCATCTCAAATCTCGCAATTGCGAAGTACCGCGAGACGTGATCTCGCCGTACTCGCGTTGACAAACTCTCGCTGGCAATCCGCGATGACGTTGCGCGCTCGCCAATTCCCGCGGGATCACACAGCAAGATCCAAAATGGCGCAGCACTCGCAAACTATCGAGAAAAACAACCCGGCAAACGATGATAAACGCCGCGCGCCGCAAAAATTGTATCACCAACGCCGCGCGCCGCAAAAAAAATCCGCTGCGTGCGAATTTGCGGATTTTGCGGGAAATTCGCAAATCTCGCGGATTGCGAATTTCCCAAAAATCCGCAAAATCCGCGAGCGAAACGGATTTTCCGCCCATGCTTAGTCTCCAGGGCCGTTTGGAAACAATGCTTGCATACAGCATTTGACCATGGAAGTTACTTGTACGAGATATGCTTTCCCTGGCACAAGGCCACAACAGCTGTGATCCATTATTAGAATGTAACTCCCATTAGAGAGTTGCTTAAAGAATGGCTCTATCTGCGTTGCAGGTGTGACATGTTGGTGGCATGAAAGGTTGTTTGAAGTTCCTTCACAGGCCCCGTGTAAATTAATACCCTGGCACAAAAGTATACCGCTTAGTGAATGTTTGCAGTTTTCACCACTAAGAAATACATTTTTGTTGCTGTCACTATAGCATGTGTGTGTATATGGTAATTTCCATGCTGACTTAATGTACCCTTTACCCAAACTTTCAAACTGGCCAGTCGGTATGTATTCAAGGCAATTTTTAAATCGGAAAGTTGTTATCGGAATTGTGATAATCCCGTGTATTATCCATTCAATGACAGGACTTTCTGACATTGTCAATGGTAATCTCTCAAGTTTTTCGATGCTCAGGATTGTATAGTCTGCTCCTTTCTGTGCCAAGCTGATTTGTTTATCAGTAAGGTTAAAGATGGAAAACAATGACTTTGTGTTGATTAAACGCCATGGCACATAGCCTGAACGAAGATTTTGCAGCGTCCACCCTAACTGTACAATAGAACGCAATTGTGACTGGCCATGCTGTAACATTAGCAAGTCTTTGTCTATTATATCTATGGCAGATGATACAATACTGTCCAGTGAATATATTCTGGAGGACAGGGTCATTAACCCATTGTCCACAACAGAAAGTGATTTTTCCAAATTAATACGATCAATTTCTCGTATTTTTTCAGCTGTTTCAATTTGTGTTACTTTCCAAGCCTCGTTGTAAGCCGCATATATACTGGTCGCTATGAAACGTTTTTGACACTGTTTGCGTGGTCCCAGAATGAAATTGCGCAAATCAGCACCATCTTTAAGTAAAGATAAGTGTTGCTTAATTTCTGCCAGTGTGGATGTTTCTAGCCATTCAAGGCACAGCTTCCCTACACTGTATGTTGTTACTATCCCTGGATGTTGTCTCTGGGAGTATCTAGGGTCTGGTCTGGTCATTGTTAACCCCTGTGTTTTATTCAGGAATCTATCTTGACAGTTATTCGTGTCAGTAGGCCAGGTTAACCACTTTTTCCAATCAGGATGTGTTATGTTTAGATGTAAAATTTTAGATACGTCTATTTCAATATCTGTTGTTGCATTATCAGGTATTGGTTTCGGAATAGACGGTTTGTTAAGGTCTTTAATCTTAGCTAGGCCAAGACAGGATGTTTGGTGAATTGTGTCATTTAAGAACATTATTTGTTCTGGGATCATGCAGGCTCGAAATAATGCTTCTAGGCCTTGTACCTGCCAATCTTTTTTACCCCAGATGGTTTTTGTTTCAATGTTATTTATTCAAAAATCAAAACCAAATGTCTTAATTTTTTCATAAAATGCTTCTGAATATATCAATTTAGTATTTGTCAACATTGTTTTCAATCCTGTTTTATCCAAAAGTTTATAATAAAACGTTTCTGCATCACTTGTGTTAAACCCTGAGAAGTACTGGAATTTCTCATAGAATGTTTTAGAACTGCTTTTAGGTGGAGTAGCACAATGTTCCCATTGGTTATATTTAAAAACATTTCAAGGTTGTGCAGATTTATGTAAATAATGGTCTCCGTAATGTGAGAAGCAGTACATCTGTTCATAATTAGACGAACCTTGTAAATAATCATGTTCTGTAAATCTCGCTGACAGTACTAAATCTGACATCATATTATTAATACTTTCAAAATCCCAATCATCAGAAAATGTACTTGGTTTTACAAAGTCACTTAAGGAAACCTTGAACTGGTGAGGATATTTCAGGATTTCGACCGGACTATATATTTCATAGTCAGTTTTGTCCCATACTACCCCCCCCCCCGGGTATTGGAATGGCTGTGACATTTACTGTTGATAGTTCTCTTTTCTTCACGTGGGATGATCTGTCTGGTTTTAGGACTAAGTTGATGTTCTGACTTGCTGTGTCCATTGAACTGTAATAAACTTTCCTAAAATTAAAACTAGAATTAGGCATAGTAGGAGTATAAGTACCCCTGAGATTATCCAATGATCAATCAATGGTGCATCCAGATATACTTCTTTGATTTGATGAAAGAGTTCTGTTGCTTTTTCTTTAAAAGTCTTTGTTTCTGGCATCACTTCAGGGTTGCTTAGATCTTCAGAAAAGTTATCAAAATTGATGAAGTAGCCAGAGGCAGTTCTGTCAATTGTTGGAATTGTTTTCTCCATTTGTCTTTCGGTAGCACATTCTGATGCCACATCATTGTAAACTGGTGTTTCTTGACGAACTGATTCAATCTGTGTTTCAAGAGGCACAAGTTCCATGGCATTATTGCGTAGTCCCTCTCTGTGCACTGCAGGTTTATCAAATGTGATTAGTCTTTCAGTTTGAACCTCTTGGATTGTTGCAAATTTGGGTATTCTGTTGTTTCTCGGGAGTCCACTGGGCCTACTGTTGATTATAGGCCACATGCTTGTGGTTTTACCAGGTCAATTGATACAACTCTGTTCTCCTTTTTACCAGCAAAGGGCGGTAGTACTACTGATCTTGTTCCGTTGATTGCCAAGACAGGTACTGCTTTTCTGTAAGAAGGCCCAAATTCCTTCTTCACCGCTATTTTTTCTCTGACTAGATCCCCAATCTTTGGAATCCAGACAGGTCTTGCTGGGGCTGGTGGTGCCTCTTCAGTGGTAGTTGGCTGTTGCTTTAACTTTATGTTGCTTATGGATTTTCTTGTTTCATTCAAGTCCTGTAAAACAGCCAAAGGATCTTTGATGTCAAAGTCTTTATTCTTATCTTCTACCACTGATACCTGACTATCTAAGTCCTGAATGTGCATTCCAGTTACGAACAATAGTTTGTATGGGCTGAAACCTTTTAGAGAATTTCTTGGCAAATTGTTAAGACTAAGTTGGACACTTATTAAATGTTTGACCCACCCATCACCCGAACCTAATACCTTCGCTGTTATGGATTGCTTTATGTCCCGGTTTTTTCTTTCCACTACACTGTTCCCTTCGGGGTGTGATGGACAAGAGTATCGCAACCCAACGCCCATACTGGCCATGGCCTCCTTATAAGCTCGAGAGCTGAAAGCAGGACCCTGGTCAAAATGGAACATGGCAATTGCGTATGTGCCGATAAAGACTCGCAGATCTTTTATAACAGTTTTGGCGTCAGCTGAGCGCTGGGGCCACATTTTTTAAGTGAGTTTTAGTCTTAATAATTAATAGGACGCTGGATGGCATGTAGACAGCATTACCCTGTCTATAAATGGTAGCTGGGCAACAGGCAGGACCGGTTCATTACTGCGAACCCTGTCACAGTCGGGACAGTTCTTTACATATATTTGATGTTGCACGCTCATCCCCGGCCACCAGTATACAGATTGTAATTCGGTCAGAGATTCCTTCATCTGTATGTGCCTTGGACCTTCACCCATGTGAGCGTCTGCTATTAATAACTTTCTCTGGTTCATGTTTGGAATTACCCTATCCCCCACTCCAGGGATTCGAGCAAAAGGAACGGAGTTTGCATCGATTACATATGCATAATTGAGTGGATAGTTCACGGGTAGTGCTGCACAGTCGCCTTTTAAGGACGTTTTTACTGCCAGCATGGTTTCCCCGTCTATGTATTTTTCTGAACGCTTTCTTGTGGCTACGGACCCCGGTTTAGTTGCTTCCGCTGTGGCTGTATTAGCCAATGAATTCCCTGCAACGTGAACGCCATCACGTTGATGACTCAGAGTGTGTATCACGTGAGTCTTTTGTAGTTCTTTCTGTAAAAGAACTACCTGTTTCCAAAGCATTTTATGCTTGATTGTGGCACCTGTGTCATCTTTGTAATCATTTTGAACCCAGCTCTGCAACTTATTATTGTAAGAGTTGACGCAAAAATGCGAATCGCACACAATTAGTGTCGGGAATTCACGTTCTGCATTTCAAGCGCCATCTTTAAAGATCTGATTTCAGCTCTCTGAGCCGAACAGTTTCTAACTGATTCAGTTTTTGTTATTTTCGGTCTGAATTTACCGCACAGCCAGCGACCTTTAACAATCGCGCAGGCTGCATCGTAGGATTTGTTTTCTACGTTGTAATGCTGTACAAATCTGTCTGTATAGATTATACAAGAGTATTGTTGGAGAGGCAGAATTTCGATTGGCAGAGGATATTCTTGTTCATATTTTAAATCATTCAGTTTTTCGAATTTCGGAGCAAAATAGTATTTCACGTCGTCCGCAGCAGGAGAATTTTCCCACTGTATCCATTTTGGATCCAGTGACACTGTAGGCAGGTTTACTGGGCTGAATAGCGCCTCTAAGGCGGATTCCACTGTGAGGACATTGATCCTTTTGCCGTGTGCTAGTTCTCGTTCATTAGCTATTGCAGTTAGTACTGCTTTCACAGTATTTTCTGTGAGACTGAATGATTTTTCTGCTTGTGTGTACAAGTGAGATTTGTAAGCTATTGGTCCCCTTCTCCCTCATTAGAGGTCAGGTACGTGAATCCGCATCTTCCTGGGATGACTCGGATTACAAGGTTGCGTGTATTGACACTTGTTTCTAATTTTGTTTTTGCTAACATGTCTGTTTGCAATGATCTCAAAATTTCTGTGTGTTTTTGAGTCCCGTTGATTGGTTTAAAATCAGGTTTAAGTAGTTCGTAGAGAGGTTTAACCCTCTCCGCATAATTTAGAATGTAAGTTCTTCCGAAATTCAGGAAACCTAGAATTGATTGTAAGTTCTTCAGCATTTTTGGTGCTTGGAGTACAGCGCACTTCTCTAAGAAGTTGTCCGCTAGGCTTTTTCCTTCACTTGATAATTCGTATCCTAAAAATAATACTGTCAGATGGGCAATTCGAGACTTTTTGAAGTTGAATTTGTAACCCTCTGCTGCGAACCCAAGTATTATGGTGTTCACTCTTTTCAAGTAAGTCTCCAAGTCGTCGTCTGTGAGATAGATGTCATCGACATAAGATAATGCCTCATCATCATATATTTGTAGTAACTCTGTTACTCTGGCTGAGAATAGTCCTGGGCTGTTCTTGAATCACTGTGGGAGCCTACAGAAATTTTTCTGAGATTCCATTACTGAGAAAGCGGTCAAGTATCTGCTTTCTGGTGCAATATTTTGACAAAAGAAACCATTAGATATGTCTAGTGTCGTTTTATATTTTTTCCAAACTATGTTATTCATTAGTGCAGCACTATGCGAATTTTGTACTGCAAATGTTTTGCAACATGAGTTAAGGTGTCTATAGTCCAAGACTAGACGATATGAATCGTCCGGTTTGGAGACAGGAAACAAAGTATTGTTCATTTGAGAGGTGCATGTTTCAATCACCCCCTGGTATTCAAGTTGATCTAAAATCTCCCTGACTTGTTTTTTAGCTTCTTGCTTAATGGGATACTGCCTTTGTGCAGTCGGTTGACTTTTTAACTGGATTTTGTGAGGAGGAGAGTCCTCATCCCATCCTACATGATTTTTGTATAGTGCTGGTGCCTGGGCTACTGCCCATTTCCTTGCATATATATATTTAGTGTGAATCGGAATGTGATTCGAGAAGGCAGGCATAATCATTTCTTCGCCACGAGGGCACTCCCTGACAAAATCTGGGGGCCAATCTTTTTCAGCTAACAGGATGTCATAGCCTTTTGAGAGTTTATCCCAAAATAGACCCCTTATTTTCCTAGTCTTATCACCCTCTATATGCAGTGTTATTTCGTATATCTTATGAGGTTCGCTAACGCTGGTGTCAGCAGTTTCTACTTGAATGTATTCATTCGTGTCCACTGTCTCCAGATGACTCATCAGGATCTTGTGAGCTATGCTGATTTCTGCTGCACTGTCTAGCATTGTCTGTGCCCACTCCCCGTTTTTCAACTGTGTCCTCCGTATTATCGGCATGTTCGATTACTCTAATACTGGCTACCTTCTTTCTTGGAAATTGAGATTTTTTACTTTGAGCAGGTTCCTTGTCTTTGGACTTGGTGTGCTCTCCTGGGTCTGACCGTCCTCTTCTTTCCGATTTCTGCAAAAAAGATCGAGAGGGACGTGTATCAATACTTTGATATCTGTCAGGCTTTTTTAAGTTATCCCTATTTCTAAGGTTATATCTTTTCTAAGAGGGCTCCGTCTGGGGAGACTGGTGTTCTCGAGTCGGAGTTCTTTCCCTCCGTCGAGGAGACCTTCCTCTGGACTGGAAAACTTTTTCCTTGGGAGTGGATTGTTTATTTCCATCCCAGCTCTTTTTAGGAGTGTTTGAATTATTTTTAATAAATAATTTTTCAGGATTTTCGAGTAGTTGGGGTTTTACTGGTTTTCCACCCAAGCTGTCTCTACCTAATTCTTTATAACATTTTTCTATAATTCTGGCAAGCTCAATTGGTTGATCTGTTATATCTGTTTCCTTCAATTTCTGGCGGATCGCCACAGATGCTGCTTCTCCTTTTATATTGGCTAGTAATATAGCCGAGACCTGCTTGAAGTCTTTCAGTAATTTCATACCAAGAGTTAAAGCAGGTTCTGGACCGTATTCATTCTGAATCTGTTTAAGCACATCTGGTATTAACGCCATGGACGGAACACCATGTGTTTTTGTGTAAATGGAAGCAAAGACTGTACCCCAAGTGTCACAGTCCTCCACATGTGGTGCGACCCCCATTGGAAAGCAGATGGTCAGAATTCTGTGTTTCTCAATAGGGGTAGTATTCGGAAATACTGCCTCTATCCGAGTAATTTTCTGCGCTAACCAGAAAGGAATTTGTTCCCGTTTTATGGGTGTTTTACCAAGACATGATTGTATGTTCTGTGGTGTAATTTTATTTGTGTTCCCCCGATGAGGGGTCAGCTGTGGAACGTTAACAGCTGTTTGGACTGTTGCAGTCCGCATTACATATTGGACTAACTGTCTATGTATTTTAATTAATGTTTTTAGCTCTGCTAACAGCTCTTCTTTCGACATTTTTGCAATGTCCGGATGTGGTGTGTAGCTGGCTAGAACCGGCCACGTTGCTCCTGGTCTACCTAGAGGACCGAGCCTGGTAATATGATCATTATGTTTTAGGGCGCCTTTAAACCAGAGCAGGTGCTCTTGGTATTTTAACGGGATTTCAATCTTCTCGAAAGGAGCGTACTCTTCCGGTGGATCCCCTATTTTGTAATAGTGGAACTCATTTGTTGCAGCGTTTGCCGCTGGAAATTTTATCCATGAATAGAATACCTCTGTCTGCCGATATTCATGTGCCTCTATCACAAAGACGACTGTGCCACCTTGTGTGGTCAGTCCATTTTCTATAAGTTTTAACGTTATAGTTTTTCTTATGTTGACCGGGATGATTATCGCACCCGGTTCAGTAATCCCTGTACCATCGGGACCCTGCTGAGTCGCATTTACTGCGGTATCAACGGTTCCGTTGTCTTCTAGTGACATTGTATAAATGCAAGTTTTGCAGAGCTGGTCTCCAAGGAGACAAAGATTAGGTGCACAATATTTTGGAACACTGTGTCCTTCAACGTTGAATAAACCAGAAGCTTTACATAGGAGTCTCTTCCTACTAAGTTCGGGCGGATTTTAACCTTTCACCCACTCCAGACGTCTATTGGAGTATTTACGGTAGAAAGGGTCTGTGTGAAAAATGCACGACTGAGTTACTCTAACGTCTTGCGTTAGTTTTATCGCCTTACCAAACGTTGGGCGCCATGTAGTGTAGTTCCTATTTTCCCTATAGGCCCTGCGCATTGGAATAACATAAACAGCAGTTTGGACGTAGAAGTACGGTCTTCCAGGTCTCTACTGACTATGCTAAACTTAATTGGGTTTGTTACCAACTAGCTCAGAGGTCCCTGGAAACTTTCTTGACTGAATAGGAAGTGATCAGCTCCCCTGGCTCAGACAAGAAGGGATTCAGTTTTCCAACAGCCGCATAAACATGACAACTTTGCTCCTTTAGAATAAGAGTCACTCTCTAGAGTCGTGTGAAACAATAGACAGTTATTTTACTCGGTCAGTTGTGCAGATTACTTTCACCAAGATGCAGAGAATAGAGAGACAGGCGTTTTCAATAAAAGGTATTATTTATTGAACAGTCTTTCTTCTCATGCAAGAGAAATGAATTGCCACAATTGCAAGTCTTGTTATTATAAAAAGTGCGTACAGTAAAATGAGGATTGCGAAATAATACTGTAAAAGCATTGATATGGTTTCTTAGCCATACAATGGTTAAAATGAATAAAATATATACATTCATATATACATTTAGCTAACGTACTCAACTGGTGCTTCTAACTACGCCTACCCCAGTGTACCTGACCTAAGCCTAATACTTGGGAGGGAGTAAGTAAGTAGCAGTTTAAGTTAAGTTGGTTTTGCCAAGGTTTGCTTCAAGAATTCTCTCTAAGGGTTTAGTCAACACCATACCTCTGGAATAGAATGTTGGAGGTCTTGTATCTCCTTTCAGGACTCGATATCCCAGTCACTTGCAAGAGTAGGCTGGAAACGCCGGAGCTGGATTTTCTCGGCAGGAGAAAAGACAGCGTCTTTCTCAGCGTGTCAAGGAGGAGGAGGGGCAGCGTCCGTGGGCTGCTTGCATCTGCTGGGCTCTGCAAGGGACAGCTGTTCTGCTCCTGTATTCACCACCGTTGTAGTCGCGCTTGCTTAAGGCAATGTTGGTAATATTTATACCTGAAAGGTGCCTCGTTTGACGTAAGTTTTTGGACATAAGACGTCAATAAAGATGTCACTAGGAAGTGATCATCCTTTCAGTGCTCATTAGAGTTCTTTTACTAATCAAAACATAGCAAGCGGGGCTTTCCCAGGTTGCTGGGTTTTATCTTGTTGAAGAACTCGGAGTGTAATCTAGGAATCTAAGATAGTGGCTTCTGCTGTGTCATGTACTGTAATGAGCTGCAGAGGCGAGTTTCTGAAATATGGCTGAAATATGGCTCTGATCGTTTATGCCATTATAGGGGTATGAATGGATTATAGCCGTATAGGGGCATAAGGTCACAGTATTTATTGGGGTCCTAGATTAGAACACGACACCCACTCCACGAATTTATGTCCATCAAATTACTAAAAACTAAAGCAATAAGATGCATGTGTAACATTACCCATCCTAAAAATACATATTTGCATTTGAAATGGCGTATTTGAAAATACATGAAAATATAGATACTGTACGTCTTTAAGCATAGAAATCATTAAAAAATTATAGCATATGTAATCAGTGAACCTTTTTGCGAAAAAAATTACACATGAAATATCTCTTTATACAGAAAAGAAGGGCGAGATTATTTCATCACATATAAATGCAATTGCTGTAACATGTGCTAGAGGCTGATGTAAAGTTATTATGTCTCTAGATTTACCTAAAAATAGAAGTTCTGTTCTTTATGAATAGTTCTACTTTAAGCAAAGGTTTTCGTGCCAGAAAAAAGGTAAATATTTTGAAAAAATGTTCAAACCAAAAAAAAAACTTTTCATGGTGAACGGGGGAATAGAATTCCAACGCTTTTCAATAGTTTTTGTTTATCAAAACTGAAGGCCGAATTCAGAGTTCATGGGAACGCTGTGTGTCGGAATGCTTTTCAAAAAATATTGTTTCTGTTCAGGGGGGAACATCATATCAGACAGGCTCTCAAAGAATTGGTCTACAAAATCAGGTGACAGTACGACCAAGTTCGATAATGCCGTAACTTGGCAGGTGTGATAATGATTGCTATCATCGGTGTCTGGAGCAGCAATGCTCACAGAAGGTCGTAACTGGGTGATGTTGCTTTTATTTCTCGCTCCACTGTCACCACCTAGTCGTAGCACAGGAGTCTCAACGAATGCCGTCATCAGGATTGGTAGCCGCTGGGGACAACACAATGCGTGAGCCGTTACAGGACTTAGCAAAGTATCGATATCCATTGGTACTGCTGATGGAAGTGCAAGACAGGTGTCCAACACGCATTCATCTCTGCATAGCATACATCGAAGCACAGGTAAGATGCAGGTCTGCCATATAGGTCTGAATGAAAGAAACCAGGTCATGTTCAGATCTCTCAGCCTGGCCAATCCAAGGACTCTAGTTATTCGGTCCCGGTAGCGTATTGCTAGGATCGTTTCTTCCATCCCTGCCGGAGTCATGTCTGTATTTTAGCTTGCCATATCGGAGCAGGAGGGTCAAAAATAAAATGCCTGCTACAAGTCCCAAAATCAGGGGTATGCCGCCAAAGACTGAATGGACAATATCGGGAATCATTCCCAGAATTGCTTTGAATGGTGTTAACAGTCCCGAAAAAATCGTCTTAAATACGCCTGGGATGCCTATGGCATTTGACATATTTAGAATTTGGCTAAGCATTTCTGTGAAATGCACGGGGCAATTTGTTGATAAAGGTCATGTATCTCCGAAGCCATCCTTGCAACTTGGAGATCATACGTCTCTTTTGATGACGTGATGGGCACTGTTGTCTGTAAAAGCAAAGACTTCATTCTGCTTAAAGTATCAATTCGTATAGAAGAGACATTCAAACGAGGCCATATGGGAGTCTCTGAGTCTCCAGGGCCGTTTGGAAACAATGCTTGCATACAGCATTTGACCATGGAAGTTACTTGTACGAGATATGCTTTCCCTGGCACAAGGCCACAACAGCTGTGATCCATTATTAGAATGTAACTCCCATTAGAGAGTTGCTTAAAGAATGGCTCTATCTGCGTTGCAGGTGTGACATGTTGGTGGCATGAAAGGTTGTTTGAAGTTCCTTCACAGGCCCCGTGTAAATTAATACCCTGGCACAAAAGTATACTGCTTAGTGAATGTTTGCAGTTTTCACCACTAAGAAATACATTTTTGTTGCTGTCACTATAGCATGTGTGTGTATATGGTAATTTCCATGCTGACTTAATGTACCCTTTACCCAAACTTTCAAACTGGCCAGTCGGTATGTATTCAAGGCAATTTTTAAATCGGAAAGTTGTTATCGGAATTGTGATAATCCCGTGTATTATCCATTCAATAACAGGACTTTCTGACATTGTCAATGGTAATCTCCCAAGTTTTTCGATGCTCAGGATTGTATAGTCTGCTCCTTTCTGTGCCAAGCTGATTTGTTTATCAGTAAGGTTAAAGATGGAAAACAATGACTTTGTGTTGATTAAACGCCATGGCACATAGCCTGAACGAAGATTTTGCAGCGTCCACCCTAACTGTACAATAGAACGCAATTGTGACTGGCCATGCTGTAACATTAGCAAGTCTTTGTCTATTATATCTATGGCAGATGATACAATACTGTCCAGTGAATATATTCTGGAGGACAGAGTCATTAACCCATTGTCCACAACAGAAAGTGATTTTTCCAAATTAATACGATCAATTTCTCGTATTTTTTCAGCTGTTTCAATTTGTGTTACTTTCCAAGCCTCGTTGTAAGCCGCATATATACTGGTCGCTATGAAACGTTTTTGACACTGTTTGCGTGGTCCCAGAATGTAATTGCGCAAATCAGCACCATCTTTAAGTAAAGATAAGTGTTGCTTAATTTCTGCCAGTGTGGATGTTTCTAGCCATTCAAGGCACAGCTTCCCTACACTGTATGTTGTTACTATCCCTGGATGTTGTCTCTGGGAGTATCTAGGGTCTGGTCTGGTCATTGTTAACCCCTGTGTTTTATTCAGGAATCTATCTTGACAGTTATTCGTGTCAGTAGGCCAGATTAACCACTTTTTCCAATCAGGATGTGTTATGTTTAGATGTAAAATTTTAGATACGTCTATTTCAATATCTGTTGTTGCATTATCAGGTATTGGTTTCGGAATAGACGGTTTGTTAAGGTCTTTAATCTTAGCTAGGCCAAGACAGGATGTTTGGTGAATTGTGTCATTTAAGAACATTATTTGTTCTGGGATCATGCAGGCTCGAAATAATGCTTCTAGGCCTTGTACCTGCCAATCTTTTTTACCCCAGATGGTTTTTGTTTCAATGTTATTTATTCAAAAATCAAAACCAAATGTCATCATTTTTTCATAAAATGCTTCTGAATATATCAATTTAGTATTTGTCAACATTGTTTTCAATCCTGTTTTATCCAAAAGTTTATAATAAAACGTTTCTGCATCACTTGTGTTAAACCCTGAGAAGTACTGGAATTTCTCATAGAATGTTTTAGAACTGCTTTTAGGTGGAGTAGCACAATGTTCCCATTGGTTATATTTAAAAACATTTCAAGGTTGTGCAGATTTATGTAAATAATGGTCTCCGTAATGTGAGAAGCAGTACATCTGTTCATAATTAGACGAACCTTGTAAATAATCATGTTCTGTAAATCTCGCTGACAGTACTAAATCTGACATCATATTATTAATACTTTCAAAATCCCAATCATCAGAAAATGTACTTGGTTTTACAAAGTCACTTAAGGAAACCTTGAACTGGTGAGGATATTTCAGGATTTCGACCGGACTATATATTTCATAGTCAGTTTTGTCCCATACTATCGGGTATTGGAATGGCTGTGACATTTACTGTTGATAGTTCTCTTTTCTTCACGTGGGATGATCTGTCTGGTTTTAGGACTAAGTTGATGTTCTGACTTGCTGTGTCCATTGAACTGATGATCAATCAATGGTGCATCCAGATATACTTCTTTGATTTGATGAAAGAGTTCTGTTGCTTTTTCTTTAAAAGTCTTTGTTTCTGGCATCACTTCAGGGTTGCTTAGATCTTCAGAAAAGTTATCAAAATTGATGAAGTCGCCAGAGGCAGTTCTGTCAATTGTTGGAATTGTTTTCTCCATTTGTCTTTCGGTAGCACATTCTGATGCCACATCATTGTAAACTGGTGTTTCTTGACGAACTGATTCAATCTGTGTTTCAAGAGGCACGAGTTCCATGGCATTATTGCGTAGTCCCTCTCTGTGCACTGCAGGTTTATCAAATGTGATTAGTCTTTCAGTTTGAACCTCTTGGATTGTTGCAAATTTGGGTATTCTGTTGTTTCTCGGGAGTCCACTGGGCCTACTGTTGATTATAGGCCACATGCTTGGGGTTTTACCAGGTCAATTGATACAACTCTGTTCTCCTTTTTACCAGCAAAGGGCGGTAGTACTACTGATCTTGTTCCATTGATTGCCAAGACAGGTACTGCTTTTCTGTAAGAAGGCCCAAATTCCTTCTTCACCGCTATTTTTTCTCTGACTAGATCCCCAATCTTTGGAATCCAGACAGGTCTTGCTGGGGCTGGTGGTGCCTCTTCAGTGGTAGTTGGCTGTTGCTTTAACTTTATGTTGCTTATGGATTTTCTTGTTTCATTCAAGTCCTGTAAAACAGCCAAAGGATCTTTGATGTCAAAGTCTTTATTCTTATCTTCTACCACTGATACCTGACTATCTAAGTCCTGAATGTGCATTCCAGTTCCGAACAATAGTTTGTATGGGCTGAAACCTTTTAGAGAATTTCTTGGCAAATTGTTAAGACTAAGTTGGACACTTATTAAATGTTTGACCCACCCATCACCCGAACCTAATACCTTCGCTGTTATGGATTGCTTTATGTCCCGGTTTTTTCTTTCCACTACACTGTTCCCTTCGGGTGTGATGGACAAGAGTATCGCAACCCAACGCCCATACTGGCCATGGCCTCCTTATAAGCTCGAGAGCTGAAAGCAGGACCCTGGTCAAAATGGAACATGGCAATTGCGTATGTGCCGATAAAGACTCGCAGATCTTTTATAACAGTTTTGGCGTCAGCTGAGCGCTGGGGCCACATTTTTTAAGTGAGTTTTAGTCTTAATAATTAATAGGACGCTGGATGGCATGTAGACAGCATTACCCTGTCTATAAATGGTAACTGGGCAACAGGCAGGACCGGTTCATTACTGCGAACCCTGTCACAGTCGGGACAGTTCTTTACATATATTTGATGTTGCACGCTCATCCCCGGCCACCAGTATACAGATTGTAATTCGGTCAGAGATTCCTTCATCTGTATGTGCCTTGGACCTTCACCCATGTGTGCGTCTGCTATTAATAACTTTCTCTGGTTCATGTTTGGAATTACCCTATCCCCCACTCCAGGGATTCGAGCAAAAGGAACGGAGTTTGCATCGATTACATATGCATAATTGAGTGGATAGTTCACGGGTAGTGCTGCACAGTCGCCTTTTAAGGACGTTTTTACTGCCAGCATGGTTTCCCCGTCTATGTATTTTTCTGAATGCTTTTTTGTGGCTACGGACCCCGGTTTAGTTGCTTCCGCTGTGGCTGTATTAGCCAATGAATTCCCTGCAACGTGAACGCCATCACGTTGATGACTCAGAGTGTGTATCACGTGAGTCTTTTGTAGTTCTTTCTGTAAAAGAACTACCTGTTTCCAAAGCATTTTATGCTTGATTGTGGCACCTGTGTCATCTTTGTAATCATTTTGAACCCAGCTCTGCAACTTATTATTGTAAGAGTTGACGCAAAAATGCGAATCGCACACAATTAGTGTCGGGAATTCACGTTCTGCATTTCAAGCGCCATCTTTAAAGATCTGATTTCAGCTCTCTGAGCCGAACAGTTTCTAACTGATTCAGTTTTTGTTATTTTCGGTCTGAATTTACCGCACAGCCAGCGACCTTTAACAATCGCGCAGGCTGCATCGTAGGATTTGTTTTCTACGTTGTAATGCTGTACAAATCTGTCTGTATAGATTATACAAGAGTATTGTTGGAGAGGCAGAATTTCGATTGGCAGAGGATATTCTTGTTCATATTTTAAATCATTCAGTTTTTCGAATTTCGGAGCAAAATAGTATTTCACGTCATCCGCAGCAGGAGAATTTTCCCACTGTATCCATTTTGGATCCAGTGACACTGTAGGCAGGTTTACTGGGCTGAATAGCGCCTCGAAGGCGGATTCCACTGTGAGGACATTGATCCTTTTGCCGTGTGCTAGTTCTCGTTCATTAGCTATTGCAGTTAGTACTGCTTTCACAGTATTTTCTGTGAGACTGAATGTTTTTTCTGCTTGTGTGTACAAGTGAGATTTGTAAGCTATTGGTACCTTTTCTCCCTCATTAGAGGTCAGGTACGTGAATCCGCATCTTCCTGGGATGACTCGGATTACAAGGTTGCGTGTATTGACACGTGTTTCTAATTTTGTTTTTGCTAACATGTCTGTTTGCAATGATCTCAAAATTTCTGTGTGTTTTTGAGTCCCGTTGATTGGTTTAAAATCAGGTTTAAGTAGTTCGTAGAGAGGTTTAACCCTCTCCGCATAATTTAGAATGTAAGTTCTTCCGAAATTCAGGAAACCTAGAATTGATTGTAAGTTCTTCAGCATTTTTGGTGCTTGAAGTACAGCGCACTTCTCTAAGAAGTTGTCCGCTAGGCTTTTTCCTTCACTTGATAATTCGTATCCTAAAAATAATACTGTCAGATGGGCAATTCGAGACTTTTTGAAGTTGAATTTGTAACCCTCTGCTGCGAACCCAAGTATTATGGTGTTCACTCTTTTCAAGTAAGTCTCCAAGTCGTCGTCTGTGAGATAGATGTCATCGACATAAGATAATGCCTCATCATCATATATTTGTAGTAACTCTGTTACTCTGGCTGAGAATAGTCCTGGGCTGTTCTTGAATCACTGTGGGAGCCTACAGAAATTTTTCTGAGATTCCATTACTGAGAAAGCGGTCAAGTATCTGCTTTCTGGTGCAATATTTTGACAAAAGAAACCATTAGATATGTCTAGTGTCGTTTTATATTTTTTCCAAACTATGTTATTCATTAGTGCAGCACTATGCGAATTTTGTACTGCAAATGTTTTGCAACATGAGTTAAGGTGTCTATAGTCCAAGACTAGATGATATGAATCGTCCGGTTTGGAGACAGGAAACAAAGTATTGTTCATTTGAGAGGTGCATGTTTCAATCACCCCCTGGTATTCAAGTTGATCTAAAATCTCCCTGACTTGTTTTTTAGCTTCTTGCTTAATGGGATACTGCCTTTGTGCAGTCGGTTGACTTTTTAACTGGATTTTGTGAGGAGGAGAGTCCTCATCCCATCCTACATGATTTTTGTATAGAGCTGGTGCCTGGGCTACTGCCCATTTCCTTGCATATATATATTTAGTGTGAATCGGAATGTGATTCGAGAAGGCAGGCATAATCATTTCTTCGCCACGAGGGCACTCCCTGACAAAATCTGGGGGCCAATCTTTTTCAGCTAACAGGATGTCATAGCCTTTTGAGAGTTTATCCCAAAATAGACCCCTTATTTTCCTAGTCTTATCACCCTCTATATGCAGTGTTATTTCGTATATCTTATGAGGTTCGCTAACACTGGTGTCAGCAGTTTCTACTTGAATGTATTCATTCGTGTCCACTGTCTCCAGATGACTCATCAGGATCTTGTGAGCTATGCTGATTTCTGCTGCACTGTCTAGCATTGTCTGTGCCCACTCCCCGTTTTTCAACTGTGTCCTCCGTATTCTCGGCATGTTCGATTACTCTAATACTGGCTACCTTCTTTCTTGGAAATTGAGATTTTTTACTTTGAGCAGGTTCCTTGTCTTTGGACTTGGTGTGCTCTCCTGGGTCTGACCGTCCTCTTCTTTCCGATTTCTGCAAAAAAGATCGAGAGGGACGTGTATCAATACTTTGATATCTGTCAGGCTTTTTTAAGTTATCCCTATTTCTAAGGTTATATCTTTTCTCAGAGGGCTCCGTCTGGGGAGACTGGTGTTCTCGAGTCGGAGTTCTTTCCCTCCGTCGAGGAGACCTTCCTCTGGACTGGAAAACTTTTTCCTTGGGAGTGGATTGTTTATTTCCATCCCAGCTCTTTTTAGGAGTGTTTGAATTATTTTTAATAAATAATTTTTCAGGATTTTCGAGTAGTTGGGGTTTTACTGGTTTCCCACCCAAGCTGTCTCTACCTAATTCTTTATAACATTTTTCTATAATTCTGGCAAGCTCAATTGGTTGATCTGTTATATCTGTTTCCTTCAATTTCTGGCGGATCGCCACAGATGCTGCTTCTCCTTTTATATTGGCTAGTAATATAGCCGAGACCTGCTTGAAGTCTTTCAGTAATTTCATACCAAGAGTTAAAGCAGGTCTGGACCGTATTCATTCTGAATCTGTTTAAGCACATCTGGTATTAACGCCATGGACGGAACACCATGTGTTTTTGTGTAAATGGAAGCAAAGACTGTACCCCAAGTGTCACAGTCCTCCACATGTGGTGCGACCCCCATTGGAAAGCAGATGGTCAGAATTCTGTGTTTCTCAATAGGGGTAGTATTCGGAAATACTGCCTCTATCTGAGTAATTTTCTGCGCTAACCAGAAAGGAATTTGTTCCCGTTTTATGGGTGTTTTACCAAGACATGATTGTATGTTCTGTGGTGTAATTTTATTTGTGTTCCCCCAATGAGGGGTCAGCTGTGGAACGTTAACAGCTGTTTGGACTGTTGCAGTCCGCATTACATATTGGACTAACTGTCTATGTATTTTAATTAATGTTTTTAGCTCTGCTAACAGCTCTTCTTTCGACATTTTTGCAATGTCCGGATGTGGTGTGTAGCTGGCTAGAACCGGCCACGTTGCTCCTGGTCTACCTAGAGGACCGAGCCTGGTAATATGATCATTATGTTTTAGGGCGCCTTTAAACCAGAGCAGGTGCTCTTGGTATTTTAATGGGATTTCAATCTTCTCGAAAGGAGCGTACTCTTCCGGTGGATCCCCTATTTTGTAATAGTGGAACTCATTTGTTGCAGCGTTTGCCGCTGGAAATTTTATCCATGAATAGAATACCTCTGTCTGCCGATATTCATGTGCCTCTATCACAAAGACGACTGTGCCACCTTGTGTGGTCAGTCCATTTTCTATAAGTTTTAACGTTATAGTTTTTCTTATGTTGACCGGGATGATTATCGCACCCGGTTCAGTAATCCCTGTACCATCGGGACCCTGCTGAGTCGCATTTACTGCGGTATCAACGGTTCCGTTGTCTTCTAGTGACATTGTATAAATGCAAGTTTTGCAGAGCTGGTCTCCAAGGAGACAAAGATTAGGTGCACAATATTTTGGAACACTGTGTCCTTCAACGTTGAATAAACCAGAAGCTTTACATAGGAGTCTCTTCCTACTAAGTTCGGGCGGATTTTAACCTTTCACCCACTCCAGACGTCTATTGGAGTATTTACGGTAGAAAGGGTCTGTGTGAAAAATGCACGACTGAGTTACTCTAACGTCTTGCGTTAGTTTTATCGCCTTACCAAACGTTGGGCGCCATGTAGTGTAGTTCCTATTTTCCCTATAGGCCCTGCGCATTGGAATAACATAAACAGCAGTTTGGACGTAGAAGTGCGGTCTTCCAGGTCTCTACTGACTATGCTAAACTTAATTGGGTTTGTTACCAACTAGCTCAGAGGTCACTGGAAACTTTCTTGACTGAATAGGAAGTGATCAGCTCCCCTGGCTCAGACAAGAAGGGATTCAGTTTTCCAACAGCCGCATAAACATGACAACTTTGCTCCTTTAGAATAAGAGTCACTCTCTAGAGTCGTGTGAAACAATAGACAGTTATTTTACTCGGTCAGTTGTGCAGATTACTTTCACCAAGATGCAGAGAATAGAGAGACAGGCGTTTTCAATAAAAGGTATTATTTATTGAACAGTCTTTCTTCTCATGCAAGAGAAATGAATTGCCACAATTGCAAGACTTGTTATTATAAAAAGTGCGTACAGTAAAATGAGGATTGCGAAATAATACTGTAAAAGCATTGATATGGTTTCTTAGCCATACAATGGTTAAAATGAATAAAATATATACATTCATATATACATTTAGCTAACGTACTCAACTGGTGCTTCTAACTACGCCTACCCCAGTGTACCTGACCTAAGCCTAATACTTGGGAGGGAGTAAGTAAGTAGCAGTTTAAGTTAAGTTGGTTTTGCCAAGGTTTGCTTCAAGAATTCTCTCTAAGGGTTTAGTCAACATCATACCTCTGGAATAGAATGTTGGAGGTCTTGTATCTCCTTTCAGGACTCGATATCCCAGTCACTCGCAAGAGTAGGCTGGAAACGCCGGAGCTGGATTTTCTCGGCAGGAGAAAAGACAGCGTCTTTCTCAGCGTGTCAAGGAGGAGGAGGGGCAGCGTCCGTGGGCTGCTTGCATCTGCTGGGCTCTGCAAGGGACAGCTGTTCTGCTCCTGTATTCACCACCGTTGTAGTCGCGCTTGCTTAAGGCAATGTTGGTAATATTTATACCTGAAAGGTGCCTTGTTTGACGTAAGTTTTTGGACATAAGACGTCAATAAAGATGTCACTAGGAAGTGATCATCCTTTCAGTGCTCATTAGAGTTCTTTTACTAATCAAAACATAGCAAGCGGGGCTTTCCCAGGTTGCTGGGTTTTATCTTGTTGAAGAACTCGGAGTGTAATCTAGGAATCTAAGATAGTGGCTTCTGCTGTGTCATGTACTGTAATGAGCTGCAGAGGCGAGTTTCTGAAATATGGCTGAAATATGTCTCTGATCGTTTATGCCATTATAGGGGTATGAATGGATTATAGCCGTATAGGGGCATAAGGTCACAGTATTTATCGGGGTCCTAGATTAGAACACGACACCCACTCCACAAATTTATGTCCATCAAATTACTAAAAACTAAAGCAATAAGATGCATGTGTAACATTACCCATCCCAAAATACATATTTGCATTTGAAATGGCGTATTTGAAAATACATGAAAATATAGATACTGTACGTCTTTAAGCATAGAAATCATTAAAAAATTATAGCATATGTAATCAGTGAACCTTTTTGCGAAAAAAATTACACATGAAATATCTCTTTATACAGAAAAGAAGGGCGAGATTATTTCATCACATATAAATGCAATTGCTGTAACATGTGCTAGAGGCTGATGTAAAGTTATTATGTCTCTAGATTTACCTAAAAATAGAAGTTCTGTTCTTTATGAATAGTTCTACTTTAAGCAAAGGTTTTCGTGCCAGAAAAAAGGTAAATATTTTGAAAAAATGTTCAAACCAAAAAAAAAACTTTTCATGGTGAACGGGGGAATAGAATTCCAACGCTTTTCAATAGTTTTTGTTTATCAAAACTGAAGGCCGAATTCAGAGTTCATGGGAACGCTGTGTGTCGGAATGCTTTTCAAAAAATATTGTTTCTGTTCAGGGGGGAACATCATATCAGACAGGCTCTCAAAGAATTGGTCTACAAAATCAGGTGACAGTACGACCAAGTTCGATAATGCTGTAACTTGGCAGGTGTGATAATGATTGCTATCATCGGTGTCTGGAGCAGCAATGCTCACAGAAGGTCGTAACTGGGTGATGTTGCTTTTATTTCTCGCTCCACTGTCACCACCTAGTCGTAGCACAGGAGTCTCCACGAATGCCGTCATCAGGATTGGTAGCCGCTGGGGACAACACAATGCGTGAGCCGTTACAGGACTTAGCAAAGTATCGATATCCATTGGTACTGCTGATGGAAGTGCAAGACAGGTGTCCAACACGCATTCATCTCCGCATAGCATACATCGAAGCACAGGTAAGATGCAGGTCTGCCATATAGGTCTGAATGAAAGAAACCAGGTCATGTTCAGATCTCTCAGCCTGGCCAATCCAAGGACTCTAGTTATTCGGTCCCGGTAGCGTATTGCTAGGATCGTTTCTTCCATCCCTGCCGGAGTCATGTCTGTATTTTAGCTTGCCATATCGGAGCAGGAGGGTCAAAAATAAAATGCCTGCTACAAGTCCCAAAATCAGGGGTATGCCGCCAAAGACTGAATGGACAATATTGGGAATCATTCCCAGAATTGCTTTGAATGGTGTTAACAGTCCCGAAAAAATCGTCTTAAATACGCCTGGGATGCCTATGGCATTTGACATATTTAGAATTTGGCTAAGCATTTCTGTGAAATGCACGGGGCAATTTGTTGATAAAGGTCATGTATCTCCGAAGCCATCCTTGCAACTTGGAGATCATACGTCTCTTTTGATGACGTGATGGGCACTGTTGTCTGTAAAAGCAAAGACTTCATTCTGCTTAAAGTATCAATTCGTATAGAAGAGACATTCAAACGAGGCCATATGGGAGTCTCGGAGTCTCCAGGGCCGTTTGGAAACAATGCTTGCATACAGCATTTGACCATGGAAGTTACTTGTACGAGATATGCTTTCCCTGGCACAAGGCCACAACAGCTGTGATCCATTATTAGACTGTAAATCCCATTAGAGAGTTGCTTAAAGAATGGCTCTATCTGCGTTGCAGGTGTGACATGTTGGTGGCATGAAAGGTTGTTTGAAGTTCCTTCACAGGCCCCGTGTAAATTAATACCCTGGCACAAAAGTATACCGCTTAGTGAATGTTTGCAGTTTTCACCACTAAGAAATACATTTTTGTTGCTGTCACTATAGCATGTGTGTGTATATGGTAATTTCCATGCTGACTTAATGTACCCTTTACCCAAACTTTCAAACTGGCCAGTCGGTATGTATTCAAGGCAATTTTTAAATCGGAAAGTTGTTATCGGAATTGTGATAATCCCGTGTATTATCCATTCAATGAAAGGACTTTCTGACATTGTCAATGGTAATCTCTCAAGTTTTTCGATGCTCAGGATTGTATAGTCTGCTCCTTTCTGTGCCAAGCTGATTTGTTTATCAGTAAGGTTAAAGATGGAAAACAATGACTTTGTGTTGATTAAACGCCATGGCACATAGCCTGAACGAAGATTTTGCAGCGTCCACCCTAACTGTACAATAGAACGCAATTGTGACTGGCCATGCTGTAACATTAGCAAGTCTTTGTCTATTATATCTATGGCAGATGATACAATACTGTCCAGTGAATATATTCTGGAGGACAGAGTCATTAACCCATTGTCCACAACAGAAAGTGATTTTTCCAAATTAATACGATCAATTTCTCGTATTTTTTCAGCTGTTTCAATTTGTGTTACTTTCCAAGCCTTGTTGTAAGCCCCATATATACTGGTCGCTATGAAACGTTTTTGACACTGTTTGCGTGGTCCCAGAATGAAATTGCGCAAATCAGCACCATCTTTAAGTAAGGATAAGTGTTGCTTAATTTCTGCCAGTGTGGATGTTTCTAGCCATTCAAGGCACAGCTTCCCTACACTGTATGTTGTTACTATCCCTGGATGTTGTCTCTGGGAGTATCTAGGGTCTGGTCTGGTCATTGTTAACCCCTGTGTTTTATTCAGGAATCTATCTTGACAGTTATTCGTGTCAGTAGGCCAGATTAACCACTTTTTCCAATCAGGATGTGTTATGTTTAGATGTAAAATTTTAGATACGTCTATTTCAATATCTGTTGTTGCATTATCAGGTATTGGTTTCGGAATAGACGGTTTGTTAAGGTCTTTAATCTTAGCTAGGCCAAGACAGGATGTTTGGTGAATTGTGTCATTTAAGAACATTATTTGTTCTGGGATCATGCAGGCTCGAAATAATGCTTCTAGGCCTTGTACCTGCCAATCTTTTTTACCCCAGATGGTTTTTGTTTCAATGTTATTTATTCAAAAATCAAAACCAAATGTCATCATTTTTTTATAAAATGCTTCTGAATATATCAATTTAGTATTTGTCAACATTGTTTTCAATCCTGTTTTATCCAAAAGTTTATAATAAAACGTTTCTGCATCACTTGTGTTAAACCCTGAGAAGTACTGGAATTTCTCATAGAATGTTTTAGAACTGCTTTTAGGTGGAGTAGCACAATGTTCCCATTGGTTATATTTAAAAACATTTCAAGGTTGTGCAGATTTATGTAAATAATGGTCTCCGTAATGTGAGAAGCAGTACATCTGTTCATAATTAGACGAACCTTGTAAATAATCATGTTCTGTAAATCTCGCTGACAGTACTAAATCTGACATCATATTATTAATACTTTCAAAATCCCAATCATCAGAAAATGTACTTGGTTTTACAAAGTCACTTAAGGAAACCTTGAACTGGTGAGGATATTTCAGGATTTCGACCGGACTATATATTTCATAGTCAGTTTTGTCCCATACTACCCCCCCCCCCCCCCCGGGTATTGGAATGGCTGTGACATTTACTGTTGATAGTTCTCTTTTCTTCACGTGGGATGATCTGTCTGGTTTTAGGACTAAGTTGATGTTCTGACTTGCTGTGTCCATTGAACTGTAATAAACTTTCCTAAAATTAAAACTAGAATTAGGCATAGTAGGAGTATAAGTACCCCTGAGATTATCCAATGATCAATCAATGGTGCATCCAGATATACTTCTTTGATTTGATGAAAGAGTTCTGTTGCTTTTTCTTTAAAAGTCTTTGTTTCTGGCATCACTTCAGGGTTGCTTAGATCTTCAGAAAAGTTATCAAAATTGATGAAGTAGCCAGAGGCAGTTCTGTCAATTGTTGGAATTGTTTTCTCCATTTGTCTTTCGGTAGCACATTCTGATGCCACTTCATTGTAAACTGGTGTTTCTTGACGAACTGATTCAATCTGTGTTTCAAGAGGCACGAGTTCCATGGCATTATTGCGTAGTCCCTCTCTGTGCACTGCAGGTTTATCAAATGTGATTAGTCTTTCAGTTTGAACCTCTTGGATTGTTGCAAATTTGGGTATTCTGTTGTTTCTCGGGAGTCCACTGGGCCTACTGTTGATTATAGGCCACATGCTTGTGGTTTTACCAGGTCAATTGATACAACTCTGTTCTCCTTTTTACCAGCAAAGGGCGGTAGTACTACTGATCTTGTTCCGTTGATTGCCAAGACAGGTACTGCTTTTCTGTAAGAAGGCCCAAATTCCTTCTTCACCGCTATTTTTTCTCTGACTAGATCCCCAATCTTTGGAATCCAGACAGGTCTTGCTGGGGCTGGTGGTGCCTCTTCAGTGGTAGTTGGCTGTTGCTTTAACTTTATGTTGCTTATGGATTTTCTTGTTTCATTCAAGTCCTGTAAAACAGCCAAAGGATCTTTGATGTCAAAGTCTTTATTCTTATCTTCTACCACTGATACCTGACTATCTAAGTCCTGAATGTGCATTCCAGTTCCGAACAATAGTTTGTATGGGCTGAAACCTTTTAGAGAATTTCTTGGCAAATTGTTAAGACTAAGTTGGACACTTATTAAATGTTTGACCCACCCATCACCCGAACCTAATACCTTCGCTGTTATGAATTGCTTTATGTCCCGGTTTTTTCTTTCCACTACACTGTTCCCTTCGGGGTGTGATGGACAAGAGTATCGCAACCCAACGCCCATACTGGCCATGGCCTCCTTATAAGCTCGAGAGCTGAAAGCAGGACCCTGGTCAAAATGGAACATGGCAATTGCGTATGTGCCGATAAAGACTCGCAGATCTTTTATAACAGTTTTGGCGTCAGCTGAGCGCTGGGGCCACATTTTTTAAGTGAGTTTTAGTCTTAATAATTAATAGGACGCTGGATGGCATGTAGACAGCATTACCCTGTCTATAAATGGTAACTGGGCAACAGGCAGGACCGGTTCATTATTGCGAACCCTGTCACAGTCGGGACAGTTCTTTACATATATTTGATGTTGCACGCTCATCCCCGGCCACCAGTATACAGATTGTAATTCGGTCAGAGATTCCTTCATCTGTATGTGCCTTGGACCTTCACCCATGTGTGCGACTGCTATTAATAACTTTCTCTAGTTCATGTTTGGAATTACCCTATCCCCCACTCCAGGGATTCGAGCAAAAGGAACGGAGTTTGCATCGATTACATATGCATAATTGAGTGGATAGTTCACGGGTAGTGCTGCACAGTCGCCTTTTAAGGACGTTTTTACTGCCAGCATGGTTTCCCCGTCTATGTATTTTTCTGAACGCTTTTTTGTGGCTACGGACCCCGGTTTAGTTGCTTCCGCTGTGGCTGTATTAGCCAATGAATTCCCTGCAACGTGAACGCCATCACGTTGATGACTCAGAGTGTGTATCACGTGAGTCTTTTGTAGTTCTTTCTGTAAAAGAACTACCTGTTTCCAAAGCATTTTATGCTTGATTGTGGCACCTGTGTCATCTTTGTAATCATTTTGAACCCAGCTCTGCAACTTATTATTGTAAGAGTTGACGCAAAAATGCGAATCGCACACAATTAGTGTCGGGAATTCACGTTCTGCATTTCAAGCGCCATCTTTAAAGATCTGATTTCAGCTCTCTGAGCCGAACAGTTTCTAACTGATTCAGTTTTTGTTATTTTCGGTCTGAATTTACCGCACAGCCAGCGACCTTTAACAATCGCGCAGGCTGCATCGTAGGATTTGTTTTCTACGTTGTAATGCTGTACAAATCTGTCTGTATAGATTATACAAGAGTATTGTTGGAGAGGCAGAATTTCGATTGGCAGAGGATATTCTTGTTCATATTTTAAATCATTCAGTTTTTCGAATTTCGGAGCAAAATAGTATTTCACGTCGTCCGCAGCAGGAGAATTTTCCCACTGTATCCATTTTGGATCCAGTGACACTGTAGGCAGGTTTACTGGGCTGAATAGCGCCTCGAAGGCGGATTCCACTGTGAGGACATTGATCCTTTTGCCGTGTGCTAGTTCTCGTTCATTAGCTATTGCAGTTAGTACTGCTTTCACAGTATTTTCTGTGAGACTGAATGTTTTTTCTGCTTGTGTGTACAAGTGAGATTTGTAAGCTATTGGTACCTTTTCTCCCTCATTAGAGGTCAGGTACGTGAATCCGCATCTTCCTGGGATGACTCGGATTACAAGGTTGCGTGTATTGACACGTGTTTCTAATTTTGTTTTTGCTAACATGTCTGTTTGCAATGATCTCAAAATTTCTGTGTGTTTTTGAGTCCCGTTGATTGGTTTAAAATCAGGTTTAAGTAGTTCGTAGAGAGGTTTAACCCTCTCCGCATAATTTAGAATGTAAGTTCTTCCGAAATTCAGGAAACCTAGAATTGATTGTAAGTTCTTCAGCATTTTTGGTGCTTGGAGTACAGCGCACTTCTCTAAGAAGTTGTCCGCTAGGCTTTTTCCTTCACTTGATAATTCGTATCCTAAAAATAATACTGTCAGATGGGCAATTCGAGACTTTTTGAAGTTGAATTTGTAACCCTCTGCTGCGAACCCAAGTATTATGGTGTTCACTCTTTTCAAGTAAGTCTCCAAGTCGTCGTCTGTGAGATAGATGTCATCGACATAAGATAATGCCTCATCATCATATATTTGTAGTAACTCTGTTACTCTGGCTGAGAATAGTCCTGGGCTGTTCTTGAATCACTGTGGGAGCCTACAGAAATTTTTCTGAGATTCCATTACTGAGAAAGCGGTCAAGTATCTGCTTTCTGGTGCAATATTTTGACAAAAGAAACCATTAGATATGTCTAGTGTCGTTTTATATTTTTTCCAAACTATGTTATTCATTATTGCAGCACTATGCGAATTTTGTACTGCAAATGTTTTGCAACATGAGTTAAGGTGTCTATAGTCCAAGACTAGACGATATGAATCGTCCGGTTTGGAGACAGGAAACAAAGTATTGTTCATTTGAGAGGTGCATGTTTCAATCACCCCCTGGTATTCAAGTTGATCTAAAATCTCCCTGACTTGTTTTTTAGCTTCTTGCTTAATGGGATACTGCCTTTGTGCAGTCGGTTGACTTTTTAACTGGATTTTGTGAGGAGGAGAGTCCTCATCCCATCCTACATGATTTTTGTATAGTGCTGGTGCCTGGGCTACTGCCCATTTCCTTGCATATATATATTTAGTGTGAATCGGAATGTGATTTCTTCGCCACGAGGGCACTCCCTGACAAAATCTGGGGGCCAATCTTTTTCAGCTAACAGGATGTCATAGCCTTTTGAGAGTTTATCCCAAAATAGACCCCTTATTTTCCTAGTCTTATCACCCTCTATATGCAGTGTTATTTCGTATATCTTATGAGGTTCGCTAACGCTGGTGTCAGCAGTTTCTACTTGAATGTATTCATTCGTGTCCACTGTCTCCAGATGACTCATCAGGATCTTGTGAGCTATGCTGTTTTCTGCTGCACTGTCTAGCATTGTCTGTGCCCACTCCCCGTTTTTCAACTGTGTTCTCCGTATTCTCGGCATGTTCGATTACTCTAATACTGGCTACCTTCTTTCTTGGAAATTGAGATTTTTTACTTTGAGCAGGTTCCTTGTCTTTGGACTTGGTGTGCTCTCCTGGGTCTGACCGTCCTCTTCTTTCCGATTTCTGCAAAAAAGATCGAGAGGGACGTGTATCAATACTTTGATATCTGTAAGGCTTTTAAGTTATCCCTATTTCTAAGGTTATATCTTTTCTCAGAGGGCTCCGTCTGGGGAGACTGGTGTTCTCGAGTCGGAGTTCTTTCCCTCCGTCGAGGCGACCTTCCTCTGGACTGGAAAACTTTTTCCTTGGGAGTGGATTGTTTATTTCCATCCCAGCTCTTTTTAGGAGTGTTTGAATTATTTTTAATAAATAATTTTTCAGGATTTTCGAGTAGTTGGAGTTTTACTGGTTTCCCACCGAAGCTGTCTCTACCTAATTCTTTATAACATTTTTCTATAATTCTGGCAAGCTCAATTGGTTGATCTGTTATATCTGTTTCCTTCAATTTCTGGCGGATCGCCACAGATGCTGCTTCTCCTTTTATATTGGCTAGTAATATAGCCGAGACCTGCTTGAAGTCTTTCAGTAATTTCATACCAAGAGTTAAAGCAGGTTCTGGACCGTATTCATTCTGAATCTGTTTAAGCACATCTGGTATTAACGCCATGGACGGAACACCATGTGTTTTTGTGTAAATGGAAGCAAAGACTGTACCCCAAGTGTCACAGTCCTCCACATGTGGTGCGACCCCCATTGGAAAGCAGATGGTCAGAATTCTGTGTTTCTCAATAGGGGTAGTATTCGGAAATACTGCCTCTATCTGAGTAATTTTCTGCGCTAACCAGAAAGGAATTTGTTCCCGTTTTATGGGTGTTTTACCAAGACATGATTGTATGTTCTGTGGTGTAATTTTATTTGTGTTCCCCCGATGAGGGGTCAGCTGTGGAACGTTAACAGCTGTTTGGACTGTTGCAGTCCGCATTACATATTGGACTAACTGTCTATGTATTTTAATTAATGTTTTTAGCTGTGCTAACAGCTCTTCTTTCGACATTTTTGCAATGTCCGGATGTGGTGTGTAGCTGGCTAGAACCGGCCATGTTGCTCCTGGTCTACCTAGAGGACCGAGCCTGGTAATATGATCATTATGTTTTAGGGCGCCTTTAAACCAGAGCAGGTGCTCTTGGTATTTTAATGGGATTTCAATCTCCTCAAAAGGAGCGTACTCTTCCGGTGGATCCCCTATTTTGTAATAGTGGAACTCATTTGTTGCAGCGTTTGCCGCTGGAAATTTTATCCATGAATAGAATACCTCTGTCTGCCGATATTCATGTGCCTCTATCACGGAGACGACTGTGCCACCTTGTGTGGTCAGTCCATTTTCTATAAGTTTTAACGTTATAGTTTTTCTTATGTTGACCGGGATGATTATCGCACCCGGTTCAGTAATCCCTGTACCATCGGGACCCTGCTGAGTCGCATTTACTGCGGTATCAACGGTTCCGTTGTCTTCTAGTGACATTGTATAAATGCAAGTTTTGCAGAGCTGGTCTCCAAGGAGACAAAGATTAGGTGCACAATATTTTGGAACACTGTATCCTTCAACGTTGAATAAACCAGAAGCTTTACATAGGAGTCTCTTCCTACTAAGTTCGGGCGGATTTTAACCTTTCACCCACTCCAGACGTCTATTGGAGTATTTACGGTAGAAAGGGTCTGTGTGAAAAATGCACGACTGAGTTACTCTAACGTCTTGCGTTAGTTTTATCGCCTTACTAAACGTTGGGCGCCATGTAGTGTAGTTCCTATTTTCCCTATAGGCCCTGCGCATTGGAATAACATAAACAGCAGTTTGGACGTAGAAGTGCGGTCTTCCAGGTCTCTACTGACTATGCTAAACTTAATTGGGTTTGTTACCAACTAGCTCAGAGGTCACTGGAAACTTTCTTGACTGAATAGGAAGTGATCAGCTCCCCTGGCTCAGACAAGAAGGGATTCAGTTTTCCAACAGCCGCATAAACATGACAACTTTGCTCCTTTAGAATAAGAGTCACTCTCTAGAGTCGTGTGAACCAATAGACAGTTATTTTACTCGGTCAGTTGTGCAGATTACTTTCACCAAGATGCAGAGAATAGAGAGACAGGCGTTTTCAATAAAAGGTATTATTTATTGAACAGTCTTTCTTCTCATGCAAGAGAAATGAATTGCCACAATTGCAAGACTTGTTATTATAAAAAGTGCGTACAGTAAAATGAGGATTGCGAAATAATACTGTAAAAGCATTGATATGGTTTCTTAGCCATACAATGGTTAAAATGAATAAAATATATACATTCATATATACATTTAGCTAACGTATTCAACTGGTGCTTCTAACTACGCCTACCCCAGTGTACCTGACCTAAGCCTAATACTTGGGAGGGAGTAAGTAAGTAGCAGTTTAAGTTAAGTTGGTTTTGCCAAGGTTTGCTTTAAGAATTCTCTCTAAGGGTTTAGTCAACACCATACCTCTGGAATAGAATGTTGGAGGTCTTGTATCTCCTTTCAGGACTCGATATCCCAGTCACTCGCAAGAGTAGGCTGGAAATGCCGGAGCTGGATTTTCTCAGCAGGAGAAAAGACAGCGTCTTTCTCTGCGCATCAAGGAGGAGGAGGGGCAGCGTCCGTGGGCTGCTTGCATCTGCTGGGCTCTGCAAGGGACAGCTGTTCTGCTCCTGTATTCACCACCGTTGTAGTCGCGCTTGCTTAAGGCAACGTTGGTAATATTTATACCTGAAAGGGGCCTTGTTTGACGTACGTTTTTGGACATAAGACGTCAATAAAGATGTCACTAGGAAGTGATCATCCTTTCAGTGCTCATTAGAGTTCTTTTACTAATCAAAACATAGCAAGCGGGGCTTTCCCAGGTTGCTGGGTTTTATCTTGTTGAAGAACTCGGAGTGTAATCTAGGAATCTAAGATAGTGGCTTCTGCTGTGTCATGTACTGTAATGAGCTGCAGAGGCGAGTTTCTGAAATATGGCTGAAATATGGCTCGGATCGTTTATGCCATTATAGGGGTATGAATGGATTATAGCCGTATAGGGGCATAAGGTCACAGCATTGATCGGGGTCCTAGATTAGAACACGACAATAAGGTGCTTCAGTTAGCAAAGGCCTGTTCAAGAGATATGAATTTCCTTAAAAACTATTGGTTTGTTATTTTTAAAAATGTGCATTATTAAGATAACATGGTATAGGAAGCTGGCTTTGTATATACTATACCAAAATGAGGTATGGTGTACACAGAGTGCAGTGGAACCCCAAAGATAGGCAGACGTAAAAGTAGCTAGCACCTTACTCTCTATTTGTGGTTGTGTTGGCAAGCAGTAAGGCTTTATCAGAGGGCAGTGTTCAGCATTTGTTGTGCACACTCAGGCAGCAAATTATGTCACACACTCAAAGACTGAACTCAGACCAATTTGTTTGTATCAAAAGTATTATTTAGTTATTTCATTTCTAGAACCAAGCCAAGCCTGGTGCATGTAAGTGAAATAATACTTTGCAAATTCTTATGCAATGATTTACAGTTGCATTCAGGTTCAAATGCAGTTGCTTAAATTCCAGGTAAGTTAACAATTTGAAATTGCTTTTCAGTTACTTTACAGATTACTGTGCACGTTACTTTTTAGATTACTTTTTAATGTACTTTTGCTAATCAGTGCGATATGTCTACATATAAGACTGAGACATCTCCAAGCGAAAAGGTAAGTAATTCACTTTTATTACATTTGCAGTTTTCATACAAACCAACTCCAGACTGGGGATCTCTGGTTGGTGGTTGCTCACGAGCAGGCCACAAGGTTGTGGGAGCAAAGCTCCTGCTGTTAGGCTCAGGGCAAAGGGGGATCTGAGTTAGCACCCAAAGTACACCAGAAGCGGCGCAGGGGCAGCTGGGAGAAGGTGCTGTTTAGGCGTCGGGTGCCCTGTTGATTTCAATGGGGATTTCCTGTTGCACCAAAGACTTCATGCTCGGGTATGAAGATCTTCTGGAGGTGACCACCGAATACAGAGGGAAGTTGGGATGCCTGGAGATGCTGGGACACCTTCGGCTAGGCCACCCAGGAAGTGAGAAATCAGGTGCAGAGGTGTCTTTAGGCTATGGTTTTCTTACCAGCTCCGGTCGCAGTCAGGGGGATCCTCCAGAAAGAGACTGCAGGCACCGTTTGGCGAGTCGAGGCAGGTCAGAGATCACCAGATCTCAGGTCAGGATCACAGAAGAGACCTCCTTATGTGTTGAGCTACTCAAACTCAGGCCGTGGGCGTCGGGTGCAGAGTGGTACAGACTTGCGGATTTGGCCAGAGCCAGAGTCTGCTGGTGAGCAAATCTAGTGCTCACAGGAGACAAAGTCTTGTTGTTGAAAGGCAGGGCAGGTTCTTCTGGTTCTTGAGGCGGTTGGCTGCAGGACACACCGGGATTTTGCTGGAGCAGGTTCGAGGTGTGGACAGGCCAGTAGGGCTGATGCTAAGTCAATGGGCATCCTCCTCTTCTTAGTTTCAACATGGCTTCTTCAGTCCTTCTTCTCTTCTTCTAGTCGGGTCTTGTCTGAGGAGGCAAGCTTCAGGGTTGCCCCTAAAAACTAGATTTAGGGGTGTTACAAGTAAGTAAAGGTCGGGACCAATGAGTCCTTTCCTTGGGTTGTGTACACCCCCTATTATGCCACCCTCCAGTGGGGGGGGGGCATATGCCTCTCTCTGGTTGGCTGGGTCCCCTAACCTCCAAGATGGCGGGGACTGAGAGTTGTACTTTACCTCGCCTCCCCCACCTGAGGGGTGGGGTTGGCAAAGGGGAGGCACATCCCCATTCCTCACTTGGTTTTCCCACCAATTCTCCAGCCCAAAGTGGGATCAGAACTGGTGGTGGCCGATTGCTGGAAGCAGCAAATGGCTGGGGTAGCTCACAAAGGCGACAAGCCTTTGAAGCTTCCCCTCTGGAGACCCTACTCATCCTGGGGAGGGTTGGCACCTTGTCCCCAGATGTGCATTGTTTCAGACCCTGAGAGCAGCAGGCTCTCGACCCAGGGGTGTAGAAACATGTCGGATGGTGGCAGCTGGCGAGCAGACACTCAGCTAGGACACTAGTGTTAGGTTGTTTTTCTGGGGGCATCTCTAAGATGCTCTCTGAGTGCATTTTTATTAAATCCCACACTGGCATCAGTGTAGGTTTAATGTGCAAGGAATTTGATACCAAACTTCCCAGTTTTCAGTAAAGCCATTATGGTATAGTGGAGTTCGTAATGACAAACTCCCAGCACCATATACTCTTAATGGCATTACTGCACTTACAATGTCTAAGAATTGATTACCCAACACAACGTAAATGTACAGTGACAGTGCTATAAAGAACAATGTACTCAGTATCCTAAAATGATTGGCTCTGGCACGTATGCAGACTCTACAGGGTTTAAACCTTAGATCCCTGTCTGTAAGAAGTCATCCTTAATGGAAGAGGAAACCTCACATGCTTTTTAGTGTCATGCTTCATCATAGACGTCCTCTCCGCACCCCAGTAGGACAGAGCCACAGGGCGTACTCAAGCTCCTTGAAGACTGACTAGATAGGAGGGAGTTCTTGCATAAATCTTAATGGCCAAAACCATATAAGAGGGGATCCAGATGAATATTTAATAATACCTTAGTGTGTCTCTGGAAAATATACCTTTATAAGTGGAACACTAGGTATGATTAAAAATCAAAATGGCGTAAACACTGTAGGGTACGGGGCTCATGTACCTGCACCCTCACCACTGGTATAGGGCACACAGCTAGAGGGGTGGTTGACCTATGCAAGGGCAATGGGTTGTGGGCATGGCACACAAAGATGTGTGCCATGTCGAATCCACTTTGTTCTGCACCAAAACATGCTGCCTGCAATGGTGGTGTGTGTGTGTGTGGGGGTACAGGGCCAAAAAGGGTGGCATAATAAGTGCTGCAGCCCTTAGATGCCTTCCCTGGCCACAGTACCCTTGGTACCTATGGTACCATTTATAAGGGACTGACTTGTGGCCAAAGAGTGCCAATTGGGTTTTGTCCTAATGCAGTTTTAGGGAACGAGCATAGGCCCTGGGTACCTGTTTGGCAGGAACCCAGGGCACACTTAGCCAAAGTACATCAGCAATTTGGCAAAAAGTGGGGACAACCATGCAAAAAGAGGGCACTTTCTTACACATGGTGTGACTGGGCCTTCTGATTGTTCAGATCTGCGTAGTATGAGTTGTATAAGTGAGATTCATAAGAGAGATGGAGTTAAATCAGCCCACGATTTGCAAAAGGGGTGGGTAAATTGTTCATAGGGTGGCATCTGCTGTCCACGCACACAGTGGGAGATCCTCAATGTGCTCTTTCTGTGCTATACTCGGCCCACATGTGGATGAGGTACTGGTTTCAGGGTATGAGCATGTGGGGGATAAGGTTGGGTGATGGTAGCGTTAGTGGTAGGGATGGGCCTTGCTTGTTGATGTTGCTCTTCAGCTGATTGCATTACTTGACCTTGCAACTTCATCCTGTTTCACCTGCATGGCCAGGATATGGTGCCTCACGCCCTCCTTCCTTGACACAAGGAGATATTCCAAGTGCAGCTTCACCATGCCTCTGAGGCATTTTTTAATGTTCTCGATGACACAGGCTTGTCTCATAATCAACCTTGATATGTATTCCTGGTGGGTTTCAATATTGTGCAGGGTCTCTCTGCCATATGATGAATATCCTCCACACAGAGGATAGTTGTTGAAAAAATTGGTCCTCAAAGAAGCCAGGATTTGCTTTTGCCATCACCATGCTTGGTTGCCTGCTTGCATGCTTGGTTGTCTGACAATGCCAGTAGGTTGTTCATTATGCAGAGTACTGGAAAATCTGGCAGTTTGTGAGAGGGAGATTGTTGAATGGGGGAGACGTCTTCCGCACCAGGGGTTTCTTCTCCCTCAGAAGATTGAAAAAAGAGTGGAGGGCTGAAGAGGCTTTTCGCAATCCTATTAGTGGCTGCTCGACTTATTTTCGCAAGGGCCTGGATCTTCCCTAAACCTCCCACCAGAGGTGAATGGTGGGTTATTGTAAGGGAGACTTTAAAATGGAGAAAGCCCTAGCTAGAGCAACTCGCTCATTGATAACATTGGAGGCTATTTGGGGACAACTGGCATTAAATACATAAGCTTAATAGAATAGATTAAGGCAAGGGGTAATTGTCATTTGAAAAGAAAATTCCTTGTAGTATGGAAACAGATTTAAGTTTATTATAAATATTATTAATAGCATTACTGATACTGTACTGTTCAAGGAATAATTATGTCTGCTCTGTGATGTACTCGGAATGTAATGAGATCTCCTTATTGCATATGATAAGTTACTCGAAAGAGAGTGTGTAATGTTGCTCCCTTGCTGACAATAAAAACCTAAAATAAAAATGAAAAGATTGGAGTTGCACCTGTGTTAGAGGAGAAGGGTCGAAGGGAGTCAGCTGCCATACCTGTAGGTTGATGGCTGTTTGAGGAGAGTCCTGTGTAGCCTGGACAAGCATCTGTGGATTCATAGATGCTGCATGGAGAATTATAATCAATACAAGTTACATAGGAGGATGACTGCTCACTGCTCTTGTGGTCTTTCTTTATTTGGTCTCCTCATTCAGACCAACAAACCCTCTTCCTCCTCAGCAGTGGAGGCCATAGAGATAACAGCCTGTAAGAGAATAGGGTGTTTCCCTGGGACTGAACATGGTTCTTTGCTTCTGGATGGTATGGGATCATCATTAGGCTCTTGGTCATTAGAGACTGATTGTGCATTAAAGAGAGAAGTTGCACAATAGCTTTAAGGAAGAGATGACACTTTAACATTAAAGATATATTATATTACTATAAAATACTATGTGTTAGTTAATATGCCCATAAAAAACTTTAATAGTTTCTTACCTGCTTCATGTGTTGATGGACTCCTAGATATCAGCTGCTGAACCAGTGACCTTGAAGAAGGGGGAGCTCCTGTGTCTCTTGATCCAGCACCAGGCGAAAAAATAATTTATAAATTTCAGAAATGTGACAGTGGGAATGAGGAAAACTGTCATTGGTGACCCTAATAGTACCAAAGCTGAAAAAGTGAAAAGGTAACATTTTATAGAATATAACATTTTATACCCACATAGAGAAAAAGTTCCCACTAAAGTCAAGTGGTTTGTAAATGTTACCTGAACCTTGAGATAGAAATATAAGGCCATTATAAGACCGGTTATGTATTTTCCATATTAAATGTTTTATTTTGGGGAAGATATCTTAAATGTGAGTTTTATGGTTTTTATTTGTGATGTATTCAATTTCTAACCCTGCTGTGCACGGCCTTCATCACTGGGGGCTGGGTTGGGTGTCTGGCCAATGGCCAATCCCTACATCCAACTAGTTGTGGGCATCCCAGATACACATGGCCTAAAACTGTACACAACGGAAGGTGGGTTCCAGGCCTGTCCTGTGGCTGTGTTAAACCCCTGAGCTAGCCTGCTTCAAATAGAGTTCCCAGGCCCTGTGCCCAACCTGACATGGGTGCCCAACCTCAGCTTTGCACGGCTGTACACTTTGGGTGTTGGTCACCTACAGAGAGTTGGGAGGAGGGGCAGGCTGAAGGCAAGACCCTGAATCCAACACTACTGCACATGGCTGAAATCCTAGAGGTTAGGCTCTGTTGGCAATCCGACTGCAGCTGGCAATGCACAGTGGGTATTGGCCACAACTGGAGCGTTGAGCACCAGGGCAGGGCAGGACCTACAGCCAATTCTCACTGCACATGCCTGAAAAACATACACTGCAGGTGTTGGCCACCCACAGACAATTGAGCGCAGGGGTGGATGGAGCCCAAGCCTTGTAGCTAACCCCTGCTGCACATGGGCAAACGCTGTGCACAGTGCGGGTGCAAAGCCTGGCTTTGAATCATGTACTGCATCCTTTCAGCTACAATCGTGGATTTTGACCATACACACTGGGGATCAGTCATAGGTTTTATTAAAGGTTTTTATGTTTGTCTACTGGGTGGGGCAAGCTTGATGGTACTTCCTTTGGCCATGTGCAGCAGGGCCCTTCTGCCATGAATCTCTGTCTGGTGGTGTTTTGGTGGTTAATGTGGTGCGGCCTTTGGCCTGTTGAAGTGAACCCTTCAGTCTGTGAAGTTCAACCAAGTGGTGGTCTACCCGGTGGTTGGAAGATTTACACAGTACCCCTGAAGCCCATTGAAGTGGTGCCATTCAATCTGTGAACCTCAGCCTTCTGGTGGTCTATTCAGTTATGTTATGTTATGCTATGTTAGTCACACTTGTAAAGTGCACAGTTACCCTGGGGTGTCATGGCGCTAAGAACTGGTTACCAGGGAAACTAGAGTGTATGCTACTGGGAGAAGAGCCATGTTTTCAAACCCTTCCTAAAGGAGAGGAGATCCGGGACATTCCTAAGATAAAAAGAAAGCTTGTTCCATGCTCTAGAAGCACAGGTAATAAAACTCCTGCCTCCCCAATTAACTTTTTAAATGCAGGGACTTGCACTTGTTCGGCGCCAGTAGACCGTAGCATTCTTCCAGGGACATACCATTGGAATTTGCGCCTAAGAAACTCAGGATCAGCTCCATTAATGGCCTTAAAAACGGTACATAGTGCCTTAAAGCGTGTTCTTTGTTTGACCGGGAGCTAATGCAATTTCTTAAGTTCCTCTTTTATGGTAGCTGCATTTTGGGCTAGTTGGAGCGATTAATGTGTTGCTTTTGGGCATTAAGGTGCAGGCCATTACAGTTATCCAGGCGCAACATTAGTCAACATTCAGTGGATGACACCTTGACATGGTACCACTATTTGTCTGGTGCAGTGGCGGCCTTCTTTCCCTGAAGCAGTGGCGGCTGGTGACATTTGAAAGTGGGAGGGCGTAAAAGTTGGGGATGAGTGTTGCGTGCCAGGGTGGTTGGGAGGGTGGTGTTTGTTGAGGAAAAATAAGTGGGGATTCCCAAAAATGATTACCTGTGGCAGCAGACTCGTGGTGCAGCTGACATTCACTTCTGAATTTATTTCAGTAGGCTCTGAAGAGTGGGGCTGAATGTGTACATACAATGCCAATACCCAAAGTCCCTCATGCCCAGGCTCTTCACGTAGGCGGTAGACCCTGAACTCCGCACCCCATGGCTAACTCAGCGTGGTTTTCAAGTGGACTCTGAAGGCTGAGGGGAAAACGCTTGCAGCAGCTGAAGAGCGTGGGCGCAGGCGCTCCAGTTCTACCTTAAGTCTGCTTGCTGCTTCCTACCTGTACTCTATGCCTGAACTGTGATGCCTGCTGCTTACTGCCTGTGCCGTCCCCTATGCATGAGCTTTGATGCCTGCTGCTTCCTTCCTGCCTGTTCTCTGACGGCTGCTTCCTGCCTGTGCCCTATGCAATGAGCTCTAATGTCCGCTGATGCCTGTGTTCTTCTGGCTTCTGCTTCATGCCTATGCGGTATGCTGAGCTCTGATGCATCCTGCCTGCAGGGTGGCTGCCTGCTACTGACTCTTACAGAGCTCTGCCTGAAACGCCCCGGCCGTGCACACTATTCACCTCCCCCCACCCCCTCACTCTCGAGACAAGCGCCTCTTTCTTATCGTGCCTGGAGGAGCTGCTCTGTTGAGGAGGTGGGAAGTCTCGGTTTAATTTCTCTGCTCCGACCCAGCTGGTATCCCTTTAAAATAGGTTGAGCCAGACCAGATCCGAACTACACAAATAAGTCTGGTTCGCGAAAACGTGTCTATCGCTATACATGAGATAAAGCGGTATGCCAGCACTTCAGGCATGGCTCAACAACAAACTGCAAATAAATTTATAAAGAACACGAGTCTGGCGCTGTCAAGAACTGGTAAAAGCTGAACATGACGGGTGATAAAGTGGGGTGCCAGGCAAATGCTGAAGAGACGTGAAGGGTGAACAGCCTTTAATGGCGGGCTCTAATTCGCCGGCATTACGGGGTGGGGGGGGGGGGTTTGGAAATGGGGTCCTGACTCTGAGGCGATGAGGCGGGAGGGGTTTGGAAACAAACGACAACCAATATATTTTAAATAAAATAGTATAAACTTACCAGAGACTCCGTCCCGATTCCCGCCGTCCTCGTTTTCAAGTCCTGTCCTGCGCTGCAGCACGTCATCAGGAAGGCGGCGCGGCAGGCAGCCTCCCTCTCCACTGCCGCAGATTGATTGGTGCGGCCGGCTGCCCCCAGGTGACGTAATTTTCTGTCGTATGCTGCTGCTGCAGCATACAGAGAACAGGGAGAGTTGAGGCCAGGGGGGGGGGTGGCTTGGGGGAGTGGCTTTCCCACTGTAGTTAATACTGTCTGTTTGGGCGCCGGCCTCAGGCTGTCCAAACAGTCAGTATTAACAATAGTGAGCAAGCCACTCCCCCAAGCCACTCCCCTTGCCCTCGAGTAACACTCCCACTCCCACTGTAAACAAGGAAACTGTTCTGCTTTCTCGCCGTGCGAGAAGGCACAAACAAATGCTAGTTATCATATTATATAACTTATATAATATGATAACTAGCATTTGTTCTGCCTTCTCGCACGGCGAGAAAGCGGGGGGGCGGCGCCCAAACGCCCCCATGTAAGAACCGCCACTGCCCTGAAGCTCACCCTAGGGGAGGTCTGTTGAGTAAAAGGAAACTAGACAGGGTACCACCGCAGGTCCAACGCAGGGGGGGCCTTCAGTCCATGATGCTCACCCTAATTGTGGTCTTCCATTATTATTCCTTTTATTATTGTTTATATGCGCACGAATCATCCCCAAGGGGATCTCTCAGCGCCTGGGAGGCAAACAGACCAATATGCAGCATACTCATCGAAAAAACGAAATGCGTGCAGGTGCCCGCTACTTCCATGAGGAGAGAAGCTTGGAGCTTTACTGTTGTTGGCCTAGTGCAACAACAGGGCTTTATAGTCTGTGAAGCTTGGCCAGGTGGAGGTGTACTGGACAGTGAGAAGCTTGATGTGGTACTGCCATCAGCCTGGAGCAGCAGGACTCTTCAGGTAGGAAAGCTCATTTTGGTGGTGGTCTATGTGATGGAAAGAAGCTTGACGCTGCCTTCTTCCCAGTGAGTGGGGATTTTCAGTTCATGAAGCTCACCCTGATTGCGGTCTACTGGTGGGTGAAGTTTCCACAAGTCCAAACTCTGGATCCGTAGTACCAGGGTCACCTAGGTTGGATCTGTGAATCCTCTGAAAAAAAATATACTTTTGTAAAGCAATTGAGTACAAGACACCCCTATCATGGGCCTGGGGTAAGGGTGCACTCACCTTGGTCGCTCATATGCCTTTTTTACTATATTTTCAGAACATGGGGACTGAGTCCTGTATTTTTTAATAGCAGCTGTAACATCTTGCCTCAATGTTGCGGCCAGCCAATAAGATTGTGTCTGTAACATGGATCCGTACATGGATCTGCAATACTGAAATTGCTAAAGGGTTTGAGTACTTTTTGAATTACGGGATTCAAGGTTATCTTCAGATCCTTGTTCGTCCAAATATACATAAAACTTTTCAAAATGTAACCTCTTCATGCCCAACTCAAGTACCTTACTAAATGCCATTTTTGTTTTGAATTACTTAACGGATTTGCACCAAAGCATGCAAACACAACCTTGAGCAAAGTTCTACCTTCATGGCAAATTTAGTGTAATTCCCATCAGCCATTTTTTTCAATTAAAGGGAAACAAAATCATTAGGAATTAAAATGGGAAATTGTACTTATGGACTCTCCCATTTTTTTGCCACTGCTTAACAGCTCAGCACGAAACTTGCCAACAATTACCCAAAATGATGAACTTTAAAAAAAACCAAAAAAACAAGTTTGGTGCAGTTTTGTTGAATGGCGCCAAACTTATTAAGAAAACTATAAATGACTTTACTAGGGAAACTCTGACCTAGCCAGAGATACACCTCTGCTTTCGTAATTTATATACACAATGTCATTGCTTTATCGAACGCAAGTGTGTCTTTGCTGAAGCAATGCCATTGTGGTGTCAGCAGCCTGTGTGCTAGTCGAGATCTAGAAAGATAATAGAAAGAGAGTAGATGTTCATGGGGTCATGGGAGAGGTAAACGAGTGTGGTTGGAAGGAATGTATATGGGAATGGATCGGGACAGCTTTGGGAGGTTAATGCAAATTAAAGAGAAACATGAAAAAGCACAGCAAGGAAAAAGGTCCAAAGTCCTGTGAGGATAGCAAAGGACAAGTTGGAGCACGGATTACCAGTGATGAGCGATAAAGTCTATGGGGCAGATTTATGATAACTGGCGCATCCCCAGGGATGCACCAGTTATTGTGTGCCGCAGCTCCGCCACCCATGGTGTGCCGCATTTACAATGCGGCGCGCCATAGGGCAAAAACGGCACAAATGCGTGACGCATCTGTGCCGTAAAGGCGGCGCATTGCTGGAGTAGCGTTGCAAGCTCGACGCAGCTCCAGCAAGGCTCTGGGGGGCCCTATCAGTCCAATGCTGCGTCAAGCCTTACGCCTGCTTCAAGCAGGCGCAGGGTTTTGACACAGCATTGGCCTTAAACTGACTGAGTGAAATCTTGTAGATTTCACTCAGCCACTTTTAGGAGGCGTTCCTGCGCAGGAACGCCTCCTTATGGCGCTAGGCTTTACAACGTGACGCATCTCCCAGATGCGTCACGATGTAAATACCCGGCAACATGACGCATCTTTTGCGCTGCCGCTGCGTCACAAAAGTGACGCAATGGCAGTGTAAAAGAGGCGCAAGGGGCTTGTAAATCTGCCCCTAAGTGCTTTTGTTGGCTTTAATGAAGCGGCTCTGTGAAAACTATCTTGCAGATGAGTGGGGAGGTCAGAGATGTCATGGGGACCGAGGGAAGTGTATGAAAACCAGAAGGATACGAAAGCTGTAGAGAAGCATTCTAGCAGGTTGTAGCGGTGCAAGGGCAACAGAGGAGGGAACAGTGAAAAGCAGCTGTGGAAATCAAGAAAGCCAATGCCGCGGCTGTGGATTAGGAGATTCGGAGATTCGTGGAATGAAGGGCGAGGAGAGGGCGGATATCCCTGGCTGGGGTATAATTAAATGGCAGGGATGAATGAGATAGGTCTGTCCAGCCTGAGCAGGATATGTAGTTAAACACAGATGTAGTGCCGCGGGCAGAATCACTAACTGTCCTGCGGGAGGGGCTTGCCCACAAACAGTTCTCTGGGGCCAGATTAAATCCTGCTGAATGATTCCCATTGCTAAATCCTGTTTTATGCGGGCACTTTTGCCAGCGATGCAGTGCTGCTCGTAGTATGAGAGTAATAAAGCAAAAACGTTGAGCGGGTGACCTGCTTGACAAGGGAGCAGACGCCAGGCGTCAGACGTCATTACGCACTTGCGGAGTTTCTGGCAGTGCCACGCCTGCGACCTGCAGCAGGGAGGCTGATGTGGGGCAATGTTGTGAAGTGCTACTGGGACACAGTGATTGGAGGGTGGCCTTTGTAGAGCAGGTGAGCCTATGCAAATTGGGCAGAAAATGGCGGGAGGTCAGAGGGATGTAGAAAGACAACATGTGTACAGACAAAGGAAAAGGAGGGCATACAAAGAAGAGGATGCAAGTTAGAGGACCACAAGACCAGTCTGGGTTTCATGGGGGTAGTATTGAGCAATTGTTGTGTGATTTTTGTAGGTCCATGAACACAACCCATCTTTTTTATGCACCTGTGTTCTAATTAAAAAAAAACTTTCCAAACTTGGTTCAATACATTTCAATTGAAAAATAGTTTTATTTACCGACTGGCATGGTCATAAGTTCCTTCTAAAAAGCTCCTGCCCTTCACCTACTGCCTTTCAAATCAGACATAACTAATGCTTCTAGGAAGTGCTGTACACCACTTACGTTCTCCAGCACTCCTTGGACAAGAGGAACATAGAAAATAGAGACCCGTCTTTGTCCCCAATTGAGATCTTCATCTTTATTCTCACATCTCCATACAATTATGGATATCTTATGCACCCACTTCTTGGCCCCCCTGCCTCATTTAGATGGCAGGAAATGTGGCTTTCCCAACACCAAAGGCACCATCGGCTCTGGCCTCAGGAAAATGCTATTGGGATGCAGTGATGGAGTCTCCAAGCCTAACACCAGGTCCTTTAGCAGAAGGTTGCACCTGAGCAACACTGCAGTGACATTTTCCAGCCCCAGGTGCAGAAGTACATAGCATTTGTGCATGCTGCACCTACATACTGCTGCATGCCTCACAGGATGGCAGTCCTGCTGTCCTGCCTCCCAGGATAGGGGCACAGACTCCTGCCCCTTCACTATATATAGTGCTGCAACGGCTATTGGAAAACAGTGCCTGACAGTAATAACATTACTGACGTAGGATAATGTTTGCCCATTGTTTCCAATGATGCTTGGACTCAATCATTACGTTACATGATCAAATCTAAAAATGGTTATTGCTAAATACTTCTGACCTTCCTTTGTGTGCCTTATTTATAGGGAATACTATTCTGTGTTACAGTGTTTTTAGAAACAAAACTCACACCATGCACTATATGTCTCATGTCATGGTTTCTTCACTGCTCATCTGCCTGAGTCTTTTTCATATATACATAGATAAATTCACTAAAAAACACAGGTTATTATGACGCTATAGTTACGTTCAGATTTTACACTCACAAAACCTGCAGTTATAGTTAGAGTTATCTCAAGTAAATATAACATGTGTCCTACGGTAACTATAACTCGCGACCCGCCATGCACAGTTTTCTCAGCCATAATTTTACAGCAAATGTTGTAGTGATATTATCAATGATGTCATAGAAGATGTTATGAGTGCGGTAATACGTGGGGTAATGTGCAGTGGAGTTATTGTTGACTTCCGAGTACCAAGTTGGCTGCCACCAGTTCCTGGTTGAAGTGGTGGCAGGCAATCAGAACTCATTATGAGATCTGTCAGAACCGCAGAGCAGCCGCATCCCTAGATATACATAAATCTTTTTTCTTAAATAACTCCAAAACTACTGAACGGATTTACACCACATTATAAAACGAGCTAATTCTGTACCAATTCTGCATTTTTGCCAAATTTAGTATAATTCTGTTCAGTCGTTTGGGCCGTAGTCGTGTCTAAAATCTCGATAGGAAATTGCAAGGGGAAAGCGTGTTTTGGGACCCACTCTTGTTCTCGGTGCTCGCCTGACGAATAGCCACAACATTTTCCAAATAGCAATCAAAGCGAGTGGCAAACTAGTTTTGAAAATGTTGTTAAGATTGCTCAAACTGCACTAAAGTTATTAGCAAAGCAAAACATGTTTTTTCTGTGGAAACTAGATCCTACCTATAACTACCTTCAGGTGAACACTTCCAAAGTACACACGCAGAATATATGGTTTATGAAGATATACCAGTTTTGTTTAGGAATCTCCAGTTCATCGCTAATCAGAATTGCAGGTAACGGTTGGTCAGCCAGCATGGAAGACGTCGAATTTTGTGGTTATATTCATTTTATTTATTTCATTTTCACACAGCACATTTTAGTTTAGTTTTGCATGTTGGTTCATGAATGTACGCATTGTTCAGATGAGTAATGTAACAGTTAGGCACTTCATTGATTACACACGTTCATACACATTTTTTGTTACACACTGGTTATGGCAATTTGAGACACACGTTGGTTGTGGCTGTTCCACAAAAGGTTAACTTTTTGCTGGGAACGGTTTTTGACCACATTTAATGGGGTTGTTCACCATGTTCACTCACATACATATTAGATAGTGCTGATTCCCTGCTCAGTACTGAATACAAAATGTATCTTTTTGTTTGTAGCCACCCCTGAAGAAAGGTTTTTTAACCCGAAATGCATTGGGTCATTCAAGTTATTGGATTTCATTCATAACAATGAATTGTTTTTTTGAGTTTCATACAAAAACATTGTATTATGCCTGTTACGTTCAAAATTATTTCAGGATTGAAATTGTAAGCAAACTTGAATAAACGTTAAGCAACCTACAAAAAGTTTGGATCTCAGTTGGTTCTATAATTTGAAGAATAATGATGGAACCCAAAGGCCTAATTTATCTGTGTATCTTGGGACCGGCTAGTTCGCACTCTGCCAGTAATTTCTTTACTCATTGTGTGCTCATTTGGGACAGTGCACACACCAAGACAGCATGTAAAACTGTATATATGCAGATTACTGTCTATTACTTCAAGGTGCGCCAAACTCTAAAATGTCATTTGAAGACATAGCAAATTTAACAGAGAACAAAGCTCAGACCTTAGCATACACTTATGAAGAAGATAAGAAAATGTATTCATTGATTCATATTACTAGATAAAATATCACTGACACAGGAACTATGACACAGCAAATTAAACAACTTGAATACCTGCCATGAAAGGAAATGAATGAATGTTTACATTCTACAATTCTAATTCTTTACCACTAAGTCAAAACAATTCCACGTGGTTGGCGGATTGCATTGAAACCAATGTTATACAAAATCAGTAAATGGTTCATAGAACTCTGGAATGAGATCCTCAACAAGTGTATGCAGGATCTGATTTTGCTAATTATTGAGGAGCTAGCAAATGTGTTGAAAACTCTAGAGGAAGAAATACATATCTTAAAATATGAAATTGCCAAAAGATTAGACAATGGTCGATGGAAAATTCCTTTGGATGAAATCAACAACAATTCTACATGTATGCCAAAGAAAGTCATGACAGGAAACTCAAGAAATTTAAAAGAGACACCATTGACTACAAATTAGTTGAAGTTAAAAACTGGGCTGAGGTCGACTCTCAAAAACGTTTAAAAATAAAATACGTGTATTATCGTCTGAAGAGAGCTTAGTAACAGAGGTAAATGTTTCTTCTAATCGTCAACCAATTGACATGCCCACTACACATATTGGTAAACCATCCACTAGCGTGTCAACCAAAACACAGAGCAAAACCACTTTTTAGCATAAGCCCAGCAGCCAACAACAGACTGAAAACAAATATAGAAAAACAAGAAGTCAAAGAAAATGACAAATGGAATCTTCACAGTCACTTGAAAATGAAGCGATTGATATCACTTCAGCCATTCAATGTACATAGCTTTTTTTTCCTAGCCATTGGAGAAAAGGTCAAAAAGAATCAGTTGAAGACATCCAGGCATTTTTTGTTTCAAAACATATTTTCTTATTATGTCTAACAAAATATATTGAAATAAGTCTTCTAAAGCTCGAGCTTAAATATTGATCAGAATCAGCTGCTTCCAAGCCTTGCACAATCCTGACTGTTGCTGATTTAACCCCCCACCAACACCACCACCCCCATACCCCTCCCAACAAACCCCCACTACCCAACCTCCTTTCCCTCCAACCGCCCCAACCCACCTTATGAGGCACAGGGACAAACAGTCCCTGAGGACACCGAGTGCCTTTCCTCCCCCCTCCCTCCACAGTCCACAGAAGGAACCCTAAATGATTTTCAGCCTAGTCATCTGATAAGTTGTGTGTGAAACACTAACAACTAAGTTTACACTTAACTGCACTTAAATTCCAAAAAAGGAGAAAAAAACCATTTCATTTCATAGCTACTCATACTCATACTCATAATGAGGCTAGGTATTCTTTAGCAATGATTTCAGAGAGAAAAAATCTCGTCTGGCCTTTAACAATAACCTTCAGCTTGGCCGGGCTTTGCAAGTAAACTGCAGCGCCTTTTTCCTGGAATCCAGCAATCAGTTGCCTGAGATGCCAGCGTTTCGATACAGTTGCCTGGCAAAAGTCAGGTCTGACAAAAAAACTACAACCTTTAGCGGTGCGCCTTTTATCTGGTCTTGCCAGATCGAAGACGGCTTCTCTGGCCGGAAAGTTATTAAATCTGACCAGGATAGCTCTAGGATAATCCCCTTCTTTCTGCCGGGCTTTGATAGCAAATGGGAAACGATGAGCACGTTCTATGACCACAGGCCAATCCCAGGATGTGAGTTCTGGAAATGCAGCGGAAAATAATTCACAAATAAATTTCCGCACATCAGATCCACCCAAATTTTCCGGGACCCCCAAAACTCGTAGATTGCTCCTTCGAGATTGATTTTCAAGCTCAGCGAGCTTAAAGCTGATATCATCTTGTTGCGCTTTGACTGATAAAAGTTCTTTCATCTGCCCAACGACTTCGTCTTCAAGAGTAGATATTCTAGTTTCAGCCTCTGTAACCCTTGAAGCCATGTCAGTACATATTTTAGTGATACGTCGGACAGTATTCTGCACCTTTCAACACATGGTTTGTGTGCGATCAATCTATGTCTTCGTATCAGATCTATGTGCTACCATCGTCTGATATTTCATGGCTAGCGTTACCTCAGAGCCAAGATCAGAGTCAGATGCTTCGGATTGATCTTGCTTTTTTGAAGAACTGGACTGTTGAACAGAAGGGTCATTCAAGTCATTAGATTTATTCCTTACTGACTGTGATTTCCTGACCCGATGCTTCTTAACAGTGGTAGCCGAGCCAGGTGAGTTTTCATCAAATCCTGCTTCTTCCTCAAAACTAATATCGTTAATAGGGTAATCTGCCCAGTCCTTATCAAGACTTTCGTCAGACGTAAGATCAGGCATCAAAAAAAATGTATCATTAGTTTCTAGCATAGCATCTTGATTAATGATTTCGCTAGCTTCTGATATAGAATTGGCACCGGCTATATTAGACATATTCGACGTTTCACCCACGCCTGCACTTGATGTGAAAGAAGCAATTAAAGGTACTACAGCTCCCATAACGCCCTTTGCTAGAATTCCGAATTCCGGCCCTGGCGCTGGGTCTGGGTCTAACTCTACCACATTTTCAGACCGTTGAGAGATTTCAGGCATTTCAGATAAGCCAACATCCTGAGGAGATTCCATTTGAGTTGTTAAGGTCGCAATGCTTCAGTTGTCTATCTTAACCGCATATTCCTCAGAAAGAACAGATATACTTGGCAAAGTAATTTCCTCGCGCTGAGTTTGTGCATTTTTAATTATTTGTTTCTCGAAAAGGGCTGGTACAGTTTGTGAAATAATACTATTTTTGTTTGCACGCTCTCCCCCTCTCTTGAGAGCAGTCTGTTGCTGTTTAGTGACAGACTCACCAGATTTTGAAATGTTCGCCGTCCCGACTTCAAAATCGTTCACTCCTTCAACCATACCAGAAGGCTTTGTTTTGCCGCTTCTGGTAAGGGGAGGTTTAGAAGTGGAGTTCGCGTTTTTAGGCGGCATGACAGCTCTGATGCAGGCAACAGTCCGAAACCGAAGAAAAGAAAGACGCTAAGCCTGGAGTGAATGCTGAAGTACACGGGAGATTAACAGCATAGAATACACCATCAAAGATGAAAGGTAGGGTCCTCTGAGCCGCCGACGCCTCACGCCAAAACCGCACAATCAAATTCAGCCCAGTTTCTTCAAGTGACTTCAAGCGGCTTTCGATGCAATCCACAACAGAAATGCGCCGAGATCCAACTCAACGAGGCACGCCATAAATCTTGTATTTTTTCCTCCCTTTTCCTTCTGAAGACCGGGAGTGAAGGAGCTGGCTACTCACACCGTCACACTGGCGGCCGCCATCTTGCCTCTGCAACGGTCTTAATGACGCTAGAAAGAAAGGGATTTTGGCTAAAATGTTATATTTGCTGCAAATAGATATTCTTTGCTTACAAGAAACGCATGTGTCGTGGGAGAAAAGGGGACTTTAAAAAATCTAGGGTTAGACTTGCTAATTTGCTCTAAACAGACAGGGATCAAGAGAGGGGTCGCTATTTTTATGCGTCGGAATTTAGGCTCTTGTCTTGAAACATGGGCTGATAAATGGGGGAGATGGGCCTCAGCAGAACTTTTGCTTTGTCAAAAGAAGGTTATGATTTATACAGTGTATGGTCCTAACCTGGATGATTCGGAGTTGTTAAACTTTTTAAACCCAGAGCTCGCTGTGTGTAGTCTCCCCATTATTTTTTGTGGAGATTTAAATATTCATATCGAAGCTAGCTCTGATGTTAGGCAAAACAATAGATATACAGGATCTAAACCCCGGACCTTTAAAGCTTTGAGGAATCTAGTTTTGGATAATGGCCTCACAGACGCATGGCATACTTTCCATTCTAAAGACCCTGGTTATAGTTTCTTTTCTGCCCCGCACCGGAAGCATGTTCGCCTTGATTATTTTTTTATATCTTAATTCTTTATGGACAAAATAGAGATGGAAATTCTTCCCAAATTATTATCAGACCATAATCCACTATTATTAAGTCTTAGTTTACCATCAGCTCTGGAAAGCTCCAAAACGACATGGTCCTTTCAGAGGAATTTATTATTTGAAGAGGACTATATACAATATATGTCCAAAATCATCCAGGAATTTTTTCAGATCAATAATGGTACTGCCTCTGTTGAAATCGTGTGGGACACATTTAAATCTGTAATAAGAGGGAAGACTTTAAAGTATTCAAATTTTCAGTTAAAGAATAAACGAAATAAGTTTAAAAATTATTGCGACATGGTTTTAAAGGCAGAAAAGAAATTAGCTGAAAATATAAAAGCTAATAAATATATAGAAGAAGCGCAACTTGATTTATCTATTAAACAAAGCACAGTCTATTCCCATATTGCGGACCGAGTAGCCTCCCAATATAGACAATATTGGAAAGAAAGTTATGAACTTAATGAACAAACAGGCAAAGTTCTAGCGGAGAGACTACATCAAAAAGCAATATCTAATGAAATCCTACAAATTCGAGATCTCAATGGGGTTGTTAGGACTTCTAAAAAGGATATACTAGGAGCATTCAATGAGTTTTATCAGGCTTTATATCATCAACCTAATAATACAGCAGACTTAGAAGGTAGTACGGCTCGTTATTTAGAAAGTGTTCCTAAATCTGTTCTGCTGGAAGACCAGAAGAAAATACTCAGCGCCCCAATTGTTTGGGAAGAAATTGATATAGCTATTAAGGGGCTGGCTGCCGGGAAAACAATGGGACCAGATAGTATCCCTTTAGAATTCTATCGAACATTCAGAAGAGTTTTAAAAATAGAACTAACGAAGATATTCCAGTCAGCTTTTGTAGGTAACCCTCCTGATTCATGGTCCTTAGCTACTATTGTTATAATTAAAAAGAAAGGGAAAGCCAGTGACAAGTTAGGGTCTTATCGGCCCATCTCCTTGATTTCAGCCAATAGTAACATTTTCTCAAAATTCTTGCAAATAGATTAAATCAATTGATGCCCTCTCTTATCTCCATAACACAACATGGATTCATCTCAAAAAGAGATACTACGGACCATGTCAAAAAAGTCATAGCATTGTTGGATTGGGCACAGGCCTCAGAGTCCCCGGTTGCGGTGGCCCTGTTGGACGCTGAAAAAGCGTTCGACAGGGTCGCCTGGGGATTCCTGTGGACTGTAATGGACAATGCTGTTAAGGCACTTTATTTCCATTCGAAAGCCGCTATTAGGATTACAGATACACTTTCGGAATGTTTTAAGATAACAAGGGGGACAAGACAAGAGTGTCCTTGTTCCCCCTTGCTGTTCGCAATATATTTAGAACCTTATTTGCGCAAGCTACTAAAAGAAGATCACATAGCTCCGGTTAAGATTCGACAAAATGAATTTAAAGTATTTGCTTATGCAGATGATGTCGCTATCACGACCTCAGATATTTAACGGGCATTACCTAAAATAACTTATATTGCTGAAGAATTCAGAGCTTTATCAGGTTATAAGCTTAATTTTGCAAAAACCCAGTTAATTCATTCTGAAAGTGGTTGGCCCAATGATTTGACTTTTGTCTCAGAGGCTCAATATCTTGGGATTATAATATCTCCCAAGATCGACGAAATTGTTCGTCTCAATATTGAACCAGTGCTAAAATCCTCTAACAATACTTTGGAGAGGCTAAATAATCTACACTTTTCTCTTTATGGCCGGGCAAATATACTAAAAATGCTGATTTTCCCCAAATTTTTATATTTATTTCGTGGCGATTTAAATTATTATTCACCAGTGTTGAATAATCGTATGCTACCCGAGATCTTTAATGATCAAATTATGAAAAGATGGCATTCTGCGGGGATTCGTTTATTGGGAGATCTTTATCAAGGTACTCAAGTCGTCCATTTCTAGTTTACAATCAAAATACAAATTGTCTCGAAGTGATTTCTTCAAATACCTCCAGATTTGAAGTTTTTTAGAATCTAAGGGCCTTCTTGATCATATATGTATGAACAAAAATAATGTTCTAGAAACTAGCAGAAGGGTTAAAAAATAGGTTTAGTTTGTCAGTTGGCTATTAATCAATTAGATGATGACCTGAGCGTAATAGAGAGTAAATGACAACGGAAATTTGAAATTGAAAATGTTGATGTAGTCAGATCTATTGAATTATCGATTAGAATGTTAAGTAATGGCTCGCTCCAAAGTCAGCATTTTATGTAAATTTATGATCTTTATTATTCTCCGGCTAAACTGGCTAAGTGGAAGGCCAGAACCGGAGACGAGTGTACACGGTGTGATGGAGCAGCTGCTGACTCCATTCATATGTTTTTTAATTGTATGAAACTTTCTCAATTTATTGCAGATGTAGAATTTTTTCTAAATAATAGTTTGGGGATCTCCGTTAGATTAAATGCTGAAATGGTTATTTTAGGTCTTCAAACTGATCAAATTGGACTAAGGTCAACTGTTGAAGAAACGTTCTTATTTATTTGTATGGCAGTCTTTCGTTTTTGTATTACTTCTCGTTGGCTAGATATTGAACCTCCAGCTTTTAACCATTGTTAATCTAAACTTCTATCTATATAGCAATTAGAAATGGCAATTTATAGATCCAGGGGTTTAAAAAGGAAAAAGTTTGGACAAAATGTTTGGGGCCCTATTTCGAATTGGATCTAATTAGTGTTGATTAATTTGTGATGCCAAATATTCTCTATAATCATATTGTTATCTATTCATTGACTGTATTATAATTATGTTTATGTACCATGCACAATACATGACTGAGTGCTGAAATAAAATCAATAAAAAAAATTGAAAAAAAATATATCACTTCAGTCACTTTAACTCTTCATCAAATAGCAGTCCTGAACAAAGGAACGTCCTATGTACCAACATACAGAACAAACATTGTTGAAAGCGAAATTGCTATTTAAAATATTTCTTAAAAATTGTAGAAACTCAAAATAAACCAGCTGAGCCTCACCTCATGAATACAAAGAGTTCAAATCCATAATGAATTTTATGGTGCCCTAATCCCATTCAATCTTGGATTCTTTCGAAACACTGGTCAATAATGGTCTTTGAATTTCAACTAACATAAATCCATATCTTTGACCAACAAAGAATGGGGTCTTCTCCAATTGCTAGCCAACAACAAACAACTCGTTTTTCAATTGGCAGATAAAAGTGATGGCCTGGTGGTCATGGATTCAACTTACTATGAAGGTTGAGTAAAAGCTCCTGTCAAAGACGCAAACATATACATGCTATTAGATACTGACCCCATTGAGGAGTTTTAAGCATCTTTAATGATATTTTGAACTGCAGACATGGATCAGCAATAAAACTAAGCAGTTTCTTACCACGGAATTTCCCCATAAGCCTAAGATATACATGCTACCCAAGATTCATAAGCATTCTCCAGACCCATTGTTTCAGCTTGTGAATATCAACATGAACCTTTTGGACTACATCTTGACACTTTTTTACGACCAATAGTACAGGAATAGAAATGTTATATCCAAGACACTACCGCTTTGGTCAACAAGTTGGCTCAGATGCTTCAAAACCACACACAAGATTGGTGTCTTTGCACCATTGATGTAAATGCCCTTATACCTCCTTTCCTCATAATGAGGGCATTAAAGCTGTGGAGAAGGTCCTACTTCAGAAAGATGAGACCGGTGCAAATAAAGTCTTATTTCTTGAATTATTACACTTTGTACTGTACCATAGTTCGTTTCAGTGGCAAGGTAAATTAATTCTTCTAAGGAATGGAACATCAATGGGTTTTTCTGGGGCACGTAGCTATGCTAACATTTTCATGGCTAAATTTGAGAACCAATTCATTTTCGAGGATGAGCGATGGCAGTAACATCTGATATTATTTTTACGATAATAGAGGAAATTTTTTGATCTGAAATGGAACAAAAGAGGCTTTAGAAAAACAACATAATTATTCTCAACTCCAGAAATACCCACATCAAATTTGCACATCACATCAATCAAGTGGAGAAAAAACGTTTGGATGTTCTTGTGAAACTGCTGCCTTCGGGCATCCAAACCAGAGTATTCAAGAAACCTACAGATAGAAATAACAGTTTGCAATTTCAGAGTTTTCATCCTCAGACTTTAAAACAACACTTACCTTACTACCAATTCAGTAGTTTGAAACAAATTACTTCTGATCCAGAGGATTTTAAAACGTCTTTTGATTCATACACAATCAGGTTTCTAAACAGAGGATATCCTCAGACAATATTGGATAAATCCATACAACGCGTACACGCTATTGAGAGGAAAACTTTGCTGATGAAAGCATATAAACTATATTCTAAGGAGAACGTTTTTGTATCTTAATTCTTAACTAAATCTCAAGCCATCAAATAAATCTCAAGCCATCTAAAAAATCATTACTAGATGACGGGAAATCTTGTAGCCAGAACCTGATTTTCAAGCCATGTTCAGTGAAAACCTTTATTTGCATATAGCCGTTCAAAGAACATAAAATAAATTCTTACCACTGATAAATCCAGTCATATGGAAAACTTTCGAGGCATTCAAAAATGTCTTCATTGCATTCACTGCAACAATGTGATTTTGGGCACCCAGTGTCCCATCCCAAGAAAGATTACACAATTTCACTTAAATATTCAGCTTACAGAACATAAAAGCAATATCAGGAATAAGAACAAGAACTCCAGTGTGGCAACCCATTGTCTTAAAAAGGACACAATAAAGCCCAATTTCGTTCTTATATTTTAGAAGTGGTGACACCACAGTCAGGGACCAATAATCACAACAGACTGTTGGAAAGAGAGGTTTTCTGGATAAAAAATGGTATACTTTACAGCCAAATCGCAGGTATGATAAATTAGAATTTGTCTGCTTTTTGTAGGCTCTTGCGCATATTAGCGTTTTTGTTTATTTAGCTGTGCATATGTTGCTGACTGCAATTGGGTCAGTAAGCTCAATTGAGGATTTTTACAACTGACAGTTTCGTTGTGGTACACATTTATTAATTTCTTATTCACTTCATTTCACATACATATTGTATTACAATGTCAGTTGCAATTTATTATTTTCCTAAGAGTATTATGTCTATTGCATAGTGCCGTGATCCCACACATGTTTTGTCCATGAATCAACACATAATATACATTGGTCTTTTCTGCAGCGACGGCTCGTGGAGGGAGTTACGGTGGGGCAGGAGGGCGGGGAGGGGGAGGGGCAGGGTGGAGGTTGCTAAAAACCGGCATATGGATAATTGCAGGTAAGTAAACAATTTAATTAATCAAACGAATTTCGTAGCGCGCCTTGCATCGCAAAATGCAATGCAGTGCGAGCTACGAAATTCGTTTTATTCATTAAATTGTTTACTTACCTGCAATTATCCATATGCCGGTTTTTAGCAACCTCCACCCTGCCCCTCCCCCTCCCCGCCCTCCTGCCCCACCGTAACTCCCTCCACGAGCCGTCGCTGCTTTTCTGAGTTTCTTTTCTCTTGGCTATCCATTTCATTTATTGCTTATTGATTCATTTTTATAGCAAGTTGGTGGCATACGCTTTGAATGGCATGTTCATTTAATGCGCGGCGTACGGTATCCCTTCTGGGCGTTAGTGAACACTTCCGAGTTCACGTGCGCACAATATACGCTTTATGAAGACACACCCGTTTGGTTCAGGCGTCTCCTGTTCACCGTGAATCAGATTCCCTGATAACAGTGAGTAAGAGTGATTTCGAATTTCGTGGTTATATTAATTTTATTTGTTTCATTTTCAAACAGCAAATGTTAGGGTTTTTTGCATGTTGGATCATGAATGTACACCATGTTTAGATGAGTAATGTAACGGCTAGGCACTTCGTTGAAGAAACACGTACATTCCATTTTTTTTACACATACAGGTTATGAAATTTGAGTCACACGTTTGTTATGGTTGTTCCACAAGCGGTTCACGTCTTGTTGGTAACGAATTTTGGCTACATTTAGACAGGTGGTTCTCCATGTTCATGCACATATGTATTAGATAGTGTTGGTTTCCTGGACTGTATGAAATACAATATGTATCTTTTTGTTTGCAGTTACCCTTGAAGACGGGTTTTTTAAACAGAAATACATTATGTCATTCAAGTCATTGGATTTTATTGATAACAATGAATTGGTTTTAAGGATGGAAATTGTAAGCAAACTTGATTAAACTTTAACCAACCTACAAAAAGTTTAGATCTCAGTTGGTTCTATAATTTGAACAATATGATCTACTTTATCTACTTTATCTGTACATCTCGGGGTCATTCCAGGGGCCAAAAATGTAAACCCAAATTCACATTGGTAAAATGCATCTGTGGTAAAAAAAAAACACAAAATAAAAAATGTGCGGGCTCATGTATTTTTAATAAAGAAACCCTTGGTGGGCCAGGGCCGCAGAGGGGAGGGTGCTGCAAAAGCAATTTAATTGGAGAGAGGGGCATGCAGCTTCCTCCCCGAGCCGCTTAAGGCCTTGGGGACTCCGACCCCCCTGAGGCCGATACTTATTTAAAGGGGAGGTTGGCATGGAGACCCAACTACCTGAGCCTGCTCGAGGCCCCACGGATCCCATCCCCCAGGGCTGATAAATTATTAAAGGGAAGCAGGGCACACATCCACCTGCCCAAACTATTCTATGGGGCCGGCTCCGTTGCGGTGTGGGATGGATGCAGGCAGGGGAGCTAGCAGGGGCCTTAGGCCTCACGACACATGCAAGAATGTGAGTAATGCTATGGGGTGCCCTGGGTGGGCACTGGAACACCACACTGTTATAAAATAAAAAAAGGATGCATTGCCGGCTCCTGTGCAGGCTGCTTGAAAGGAGCTGCCGGGTCCACGGCCGCCCTTGGGCTACCCCCACAACCCCCATCAAAAGATAATACTGTGAGGTGCCCATTTTTTTTTTTACAAAAGGGGCAAACATTTCTGGCTTCTGCAGGGGCCCTGGGGCTCCCCCGAGGCCCCCAACAAAATAAAAAAGATGTGCTTGTCCCGGGTACGCATGAGGACACCGAAAACATGTTTCATCAATTATTAGTTACTGTCCCTTGCATGGAGCTCCCCATAATGCAATTTTTTTGGTGCCTGGTGGTGCCTCTAAGAAGGGGCAGTGGCACCACCGAGCATTTATTTAAATGTTGTGGGAGGCTGAAGGGAGTGCAACAGCCCCCAAAAATATATCTTTTTTAAAGTAAGTCTCCTGAGTCATCAAATCCATGGGCACAGGAGAGCTTTTGGTGGGTTCTGTGGGAGCACTTTGTTGCTTGAAAAAAGTCAAAAATAGGCTCAAAGACATGTTGATGTTTTTTTTTAAACAAATATTACTTTTCTTACCACAATCACTTTTACTAAACATTGCACTGTGTGAATTAATGAAGTATACATTTCAGTATAATTATTGGTAATTTTTGACAAGACAATACATGTGCTTTATATAAGTTGATATCCTGATCCCTTTATGAATCCAATAGACCCACTATTTATATTTTGGTGCTCTGACCCTTTGTCAAAGTCAATAGGTTTGTGTTACTTAAAATGACACACAGTCCCTGTGTGACCAATCTTCTGCTGCGTATGGCTCATGGACAGTGGGGAGTGGCTGAGCACCAGCAGGGAAGGCGGCATAGTGCTTAGGTGTCAGTTTAAGTACGGCAGGCCTACTGACTTTGCCAAAGGGTGCTGGCTGTGCATGGTGTGCAGTTGCCTGCCCACAAGGGTTTGAAGCAGAGTCTACCTGCATGCTATGCCCTGTGGCCAACTCCACACCAGGGGTGGCCGAAAGCCATGCGCTGTGTGGTGGTTACTGCCTGCGAGGAGGTTGGACCCTGGGCCAGGCCATATTTCCAACTTCAAGCCGCGCACGTCCAAAGGCATCGGGTTGGCTGCCCATTGGGGGGGTGAACCGAGAGCTTTGATGACTGGCCGCAACATGAGGAGAAATGCTGCATCTGCCATTACAGGACTCGGGGCTCGGATCCTGAGTACTGAAAAAAAAGTCAAAACACATACACGGGGGCAGGGTAGGGATACTCTGACACCCTAGGACTTGTGGGCTGTGTGAGAGGGACCCAAAGGGAGCAAAATAAAAAAACTTTTTTGCTTGTCACAGTCCTCTGGATTCAATGCCTGATATACTCTTCATCGCACAATCTTGAATATATTAACTAATAATAGCTGTTTCCAAACTTACTTGCATGCTATGCCAGAGTGGGCCATCAATAACCGGGGTGCCTTGTTCTCCAGCTTGTAGCAATGGAAAGGACCAGGACCTGTGTAATTTTTAGAGTCTTTAAATTACCGCTAGACCAAACATATTTATTTTTATTTGATCTGGTACTTTATTTATACCTTTTCTTCAACTTTTAAAGTTTTTTTTAGTATGCTCAAAGCAGAAGGGACATTAAAGTCTATATGCAGAGAAAACCTATGTACATGTGGTTCACAAACATAAAGCAACACAATTAAATATGTGGTACACAATATAAACACACATAGGTGAAACAAATCATAAACAATACATCATCTTATCTTTGATAGTCTTGTGTTACCTTTAGCATCACAATCCAAACATTATTTCAAATCTACATATTGTTTCATAGGCATTCAAAAGATGTTGCATACTTAAACATTTCAATTAAGAAGGAATGGGGGAACACGGGGAAAACATTAATGTTGTAATACATGGGACTTTTCCTCTATATGTAGACAAAACTCATTTATAGTTCCTCCGTATAGGAAATATAATTTTGAGTTTTGTCTCTGCAGTGGGGTGCGCGCATCAGGGAAAATGTCGAGGGAAGGGTGGGTGGGAGGTGGCGCCAGGACTTTTCAAAGCACAAATGAATTGCTACCCATCTGTAAAGTTACAATGAAAACCTGCTATTTATTTATTTAATTATTTTCGCATTTGGCATTTCTGCCAGAAATGGTGTGGCTAGAAACATGTTGGTGCTGGCTGAAAGGTTACCTACATTGGTTAGTAACAGGGCCGCTGGAATTATGCCATTTTGCGTCTGCTTGCTTCATTGCATAATTTTAGATTTGCCGCATCTGCAATTTAATTCATTATTTTCAGCACAATCTGAAGATTAAAAAAAAATTCTATCTCAAATGGAGCAAAAGTTACTAAAAACGAAGGGACGGGTGTTCCCTCAGTGGGAGGCCATTTGCAAAGGTTGACGGGTCACCTTTCTGTTGCATATTATTGTAGTGAGGTGTTAAGCTGTTACTCGGTAGGCGAAACTTTTGTCCAGATAGTGTTAATTGTGTAAACATGACAAAAAACTGAAGTAACAGTAAGACTGAATGTATGCATTACAACGCACAATTTACCTTTTGCTGTAACACCATTTAGTCAAATCTGTTGCATAATTTGTTCCCCCCGCCTTCACAATTCCAGTAGCCGTGGGTACAGGTAGCAGAACACTGTGACACTACTAACATACTTCTTGTCATTACACATATCTACTTTTTAAAGGTGTTTGAAAGCACGATGTGTCTCAAAACACAAGCATACACCATCAACAAAGCAACATTCACTAATGCATTTTGTTGATGAATGTTAAATATTTAAGATGGGCTAAAGAAAGCTGATTTTTATTTGCTGAACAACTTTATACTACACGGAAAAGGAAGGCTGCGAAAATGTTCGTTGATTCAGGCAAAATATTACTTTGCTCCTTAAGCACTGCCTGTTCACTCATCCAATTCTGTGTTTCCTTCCTTTTCTTTCCATTGAGTGGTGATGCCCTTGTCTATGTCGGTATCCGCGCCCAACAATTTTTAGGTTTTTACGAGAATTTAAGTTATTTGCATTGTACATGACAATACCTTTTATATATCTTTTTTACAAACAACACATAAATAAATGGCATTGTCATTTACAATGCCAATAGCTCAAACTCTCATAAATGCGAGACCAATTGCATTGCAAATGCTTATTCTAGTGAGCTGTTCATGGTATGAAGCTCTGAACAGCATCAATATACTTTGGCAGCTGTCCATGCGGTGTGGTGCTGAACAGCACCCGGTGCATTACCATGAGCTGTCCACTTTCTGAGGTGCTGAATTGCATTCAATGAGTTTGTACTGTCAAGTGTCCATCTTTTGTGGTGGTGAGCAGCACTAATTGCATTAATCCTGTGAGTTGTCTGTCTTCTGTTGTACGGACTCAAACTCAGGATGTTGACAAAGGAAGCTGCCTATATTCATGTTCATGTGTATAGCCACTACAATTGTCTGATCATTGAATGCAAAATAGTAATGACCTCATTTTAAAATCAGAAAATGTTATCCTTTCTTTGTATAACACAGAATAAAATCAAGTAAAAGATCCTTGAAGTGCTTGTGCTCTGAAGTTCTAGTGTGCTCTGTGCATGACTTCTAGGCGGTACTTCTCTTCATGCTGGCAGACGAGCCACCTATACACTGTGATGAGGAACCCTTTTCTATACATGGTAAGAATGAACTATTCAAGGCCTATCTTGTGGTGATGCTCACTTATAACTGCGTCATTAACTCTCATTATTAGATGGACGAGGTGATTCTGGGGCTGAAGTTACCAATTTCGGCCAGTATTTCACTCCACTTATCCACCATCATAGTTTTTCGGGCCAGTAATGTGGAATAAGATGCTCTACCCACAATTACAGAGTCCTATACTGCATGCGCTCTCTGTTTCCGGTCCCATCCATTTCCATGAACAATTTCCTCCTGCGTCTCTCAAGAACATTTGAATAAATCTGTGCACCGAGTAGTGTGCCACTGTGTGCTGTAATGGCTGAACAATCTTGGTCATTTACTACTCTGGGCACAAAAGAGTACAGCGTGAGAACCTCACACTGACTAGTGCAGCACATGAACCTCACAATGACCAGAGGTGATAACACGGCAAGACCACAGGTAATTTAAAGCTTGTTTTGTTATTCTTTCTTAATCATAGCCCTGAGCAAGCTGTGTGTACATCGCAGCAACCTCTAGTGGACAAATTCCTTAATTTTACGGTTTTGATAAATGTCGTTTGGTTTAATTTTGAAGTCCTATATAGGCATGGGCGGATTTCGCGGATCCACAATCCGCGAATTTGCGGATTCGCGGATCCGCAAAATCCGCGAATTTGCGGATTCGCGGATTTTGCGGATCATAGTGGGTAAAGGGCGGGAAAACGGTGCACATCACTAGTGTGAGGGGCAGGGCCAAACGGGCGAGGCTTATATGCGAGTTCACATGCCTCTTGTGTGCATAAAAGGACAGGCACGGATCAGAAAAGCTCGTGGTCACAGGAACTGCACAGGGATTGATATGGGGAGAACGCACACCTGCCCAGCCTCGACAAAACTCACATTTTTGGGGGCTGATTAACTTTGCCATCCCACCGAAGAGCACCGGGGTCCTTCGAGTGAGCTGACCTTCATAGTGGGTAAAGGGTGGGGAAACGGTGCACATCGCTAGTGTGAGGGGCAGGGCCAAACGGGCGAGCTTTATGTGCGAGTTCACATGCCTCGTGTGCATAAAAGGACAGGCACGGATCAGAGAAGCTTGTGGTCACAGGAACTGCACATGGATTGAGCTCGTGAAAGTCAATAATGCAAAGGCCTCCATCAAGCATCAAAGCAAATTTTCGACGATAGATATGGGGAGAACGCACACCTGCCCAGCCTCGACAAAACTCACATTTTTGGGGGGGGCTGATTAACTTTGCCATCACACCGAAGAGCGCAGGGGTCCTTTGAGTGAGCTGCCTGCCAGTGCCCATCATCCTGTAACTCTTTTAGGATGGCGCCGGCAAGCTGCCAGCGCCATCCTAAAATAGTTACTAAATTAGCTTCATCAGGAAGCACTAATAGATAAAATAAAGCAGGTGCTCGAGCACCTGCTTTATTTGATCTATTAATGCTTCCTGTTGAAGCTAACTTAGTAACTATTTGAGGATGGAGCTGGCAGCTTGCCGGCGCCATCCTAAAATAGTTACAAGTTCAACAGGCTTGAACTTTTGCCCCCCAAATCCGCCGCTCGCATATTTAGCGGATTTTCGGTAAATTCGCGGGAGTTCGCGGATTGCGGATTTACCGAAAATCCGTGAAATCCGCGAGCGGAACGGATTTTGCACTCACCCTTAGTCCTATAGCAACGTGAACCCAAGACATGGCTCTACTTCAACCAGTGCTTAAGAAATGAACTCATCCCAGAAGCACAGAGAAATGGGCTTGCACTGTAATACTTCTGGAGCTGGGTGCCCAGTCATGAGGCAAAGAGAATGGCTTTGGAAAGAACAATTTTAATATAAGGGTCTGGAATTTCTGTTGATATAATGTCCAATCACTGAAGTCTGGCAGAAACCTGTATTTCCAGTTGGCCAGGAAATGGGTTAGACCTGGAAGACAGAAATACTCCTGTCCAAACAATGATACCAAATGTTTACGGAATATCTCCCCCAGCAGTTTGGATATTGTACTTCCAAGAAGATTGTTATAACATACAGCTGTGATACTGCCCTTGTGGAAGAGACAAAAACTCACTGAGTCCTTGCCATAGCTTTTACTCGAAAGGTTCCAATAAGCAGTTCCAAACAATCTATGTGCAGAAATCTGCTGAATAAAATTTTGTTTGCCTTAGGACTCAGTGCAGCTTACCACTGTTAACCAGTGTTAAAGCGCTTGTGCTCACTCTCTAAAGCATGGTAAAATTGCCTTACACCTAATTGGCATACATAGTTTACTTATACATCCCTAGTAAAGTGGTATACCAGAGACGGTAAATTAAAGTTACTATTGGGGCTGCAGCACGAATTGTGCCACCTCGTTAAGTAGCTCTCCAAAGCATGTGTCATGCCTGCCAATGCAGCGCATGGACAGTTTGAAACTGATCATTTATTATGGTAAAAATAACCCCTTTGCTAGCCAAAAAGCTCCCTTTTCAATACATATAAAGTGTCCCAAAGACAGGCCCTAAACAGCCCCCAGGGCAGGGTGCATTGTATTTTAAAGGTTGGACATGTATTTTTATGTTTTACATGTCCTGGTAGTGAAACACTCACAAAATAGATTTTCACTACTGGGAGGCCTACCTGTCCCATAGGATAACTTTGGGTTACCATATTACATTCAATAAGTGATAACTTTTGTTTGGGAGCAGGTAGAAATATCATGTTTGGTGTCTACGGAATTTATATTTAAAATCCTCTTTAATGATAAGTCACAATTCTGAAAATGCCACTTTTAAAAAAGTTCACAATTTCTTGTCTTACCCATTTGGTGCCTTTAACCTCTATTCTGGTTCACATGATTAGGTGTGAATGGCAGTTGGTCTTTGTGTATTCCTCCCAGACAGCAACATACTAGGGGGACTGGGTGTTGGGGAATGGGCCATCTCAGCAGGATGAGGGGGCGGAGCTGAGCACAGCCTTACTTGCACTTTAAAGGCACTGCCTCTGCACACACAAAGAATGGCACACTAGCCTTTCATAACTCCAGATTCAATGCAGCCTGGGCAGGGAGGCACTAAATTCCAATCACTTTAGTGTGGGGAAAACTCCAAAAATTTCTTCAACTTCAAAACTGGCACCAGGTATGAAAATATTATCCTCAGACCAATTCTTCAATTCCCTTCTGGACCTGCAGAGGACTCTGAGAGGACTGCCCTGCTGCACCAAGAGGGCTGTCATGCTACCTGAAGCCTACCCTGTGCCCTCAGAGTCCTTGCTTCTTGAGACCTGCTTTTCTGCTGGAACACAGGACTACCAGAGTGTCTCCAACTATAGTTGGGTGGTCTGATCAGAGCCTCAGGGACATAAAAGGCTCCAACTATCTTGAACCTGTGCCCAGCCTGATTTCTGATCCTCCAAGAGGTGCCCCTCCAATCCTGGACACTTGTAAGCAGTGCTAATGGTGCCCAGATAGCACAAATCCAAAAGCTGGGGCTTAGAAAAAGTTATTCTAAAAAGTGCTCTGAGACATACCTGTTCGCCAGTCCTCCACAGGTGCATCACCAGTTGGCCTGACTTTCTGGCAGTTTCCGCTACATTCTTATCTGCAGCAGCTAATCCTTTTCAGCTTCTTCTCTTTGGAAAGGGTTCCAGCGTTCTGGAGTTCTTGTCGGATACAGCCTGCAGCTTCATCCTGCACAAGATTTTAGACTTTCATAAAAGAGACTATGGGCCTAATTATGACTGTGGTGATGTGGGAGAATACATCTATGCTCTCACACCACCAAAGTCAACCACCCACCAGGAGTTTTCTCCTGGTCTGGTGGGCGGTCCTTTGGTGGTCCCGGGTGGTGAGCCTTAGAAAGGCACTGCAATGGGAGCACCAAAGCACGTTCCTGCATGGCTTGGACTGTGAAGTCCATGCCATGTAGGAACTGGGCGTGGATGCAGACAGAAGGGCACACCATGTGCCCCCCTGCATGCATCCCCTGGCCCTGAGGCACCAGGGGGCCATATTGGGCGCTATTAGTTTCCTCACCACCACACTTTTCATGGAAGGGTCACCGCCATGAAAACTGTTGCAGTGAGGAAGCTCGTAATATGGTTGGCTGTGCTGCAGCAGCACCACCAGCATATTGCGGGCCTCACACTGTGCGCCACCGCTGAGGGATCACGGATCCGCAGTGGTTGCAGCAGTCCAATGGAGGTCTGATCTCTGTTGCAGGGATTCTGCACAAACACAGAACTATGCACAGGATTATAGGACCTTGGTATATAGGGACTGGTCAGCCTACCAACTTAGTACCCACGAGCCCAGGACCGACTAGCTATAGTGCCTCACTTGCTCTCCTACTCACTCACAGACAAACAAATGATTACACACCCCAGAACACAACACTCCCAGATCTCTCAGGAATTGCGGCAACAAGACACACCCTTTCTGTCCATAGTAAGATCTGACAGAAACACAAAATCGTTTAAAATATTTATTTTAACTAACGTGCCCTAACATGCAGTGTACATGCCACAACAAGCAGGGAAATGCATAGTACAAATACAGTCAGCATAGCAGCTAGTCATAATGTCATAATGAAAAGACAACAGCGCCTAACCTCCATCCCCTTGCAACAAAGCAGTATTTTTATATATTAGAAGTTCTCTGGGCTTTGTCATCAGACTCCATACCTTAGCCAATAGATGGTAGATCTACATCATATGTGCTGCCTCGCTCTTCTCCCTGGAAAGGTCCTTCTCCAAGTGTGCGCTACCTATTCATGTATTCTAATAAAACCAAAGTACGTTTGTCCAAACAATAGCTGCATTTGTATATTTTGTCTAAGGGCTAAGGTCTGACCGGAACAAAATAACAAGGGACATTGTTGTTCAACCTTGGACATAATGTTCAGTCAAAATCCCAGGAACATGCAGAGAGTGTACACAGCAATGAGTTCTCATAAGAAAACTGCCATAGAAATTTTTGCAAAAATAAAGACGTGTAGTAACGTGTGCAAAGCAGCAATAAAGCTGCAGCATTGCTCATGCTAACTTAGTGAAGACGACAATGTCCCTATGGGCCTTCTGACACTGCCAAAGTCATAAAACAGCAGTCGGACCACTGGTGCAGCAGTTGCCACATCACCACCGTGGGTTTGTGGGTCCATGGGACTGCCAAACTCATAATCAGGCCCTAAGTCAGAAAGCAGAAATCTTTACCCCGACTTAGTCCAGTGGATCCCTGACGATGCTTCCTCCTAGGACATCGCTGGCTGCCTTGCCCTGCTGAACTTTACCTTCTCAGACAATTTTGCTTTGAAAGGAAGCAGACACCGGGTCCAAACCACTTTGTGTATTTGAACAGCACTCCAGTGCAGTCAACCATAACTTTTGACTTTGTGCGGGTCTTGGATGACTAGATGTCCACTGTTGGCACTTTGATCTTTTAGGCGCTAGAAAAACCTTAAAAATTCCCTGGTTGTACTGATTGGATTTTTTTTGTCAAATAATTTATTACATTTCACTCTATTTTTCTAAATTGGGTAGGGATTTTTTATTGTGTTGTATTTTAACTTTGTTACTGTTTAAGTGCTGCATACATACTTTACACATTGCCTCTCAGTTAAGCCTGACTGCTTTTATACCAAGCTACTATAGGGTTAAGTAATTTAGAGACTTTTTGGCATTCAACCGGACAGGGGTCTTTCTTAAGGCACAACATTATAGGAAGGTCACATGCACAGAAGACATGGAAGCACCATACTATCGCACACATATTACCACATATACATCCGTACCAGACTGACTTTCTAATCATATGGCTCAGAGGAGGGGGGCAAAGTGGGTGTCCACAGGTTTACTCAATAGTTCTCAGTCCCTAAATGTTCCTACCAGTACACGCACATCCTGTTCTCCTCAGTCACCTATCTAATCAATAAAGTCAGCCGGCCAATGCCAGGGGGTGCGGGGATGCTGGTGGTTAGAGGGAGGCAATGGGCATCCAGCTGTCAAGAGGCCTTTCATATCTGCAAAGTCCGGGGCGGAACTATCTTCCACCTCCTGACCATTGGTGCCCAGAAGATATACCATTTCACCCCAGAGCTCTAGGTCTCTTTCCGCGTTCTCATCTGTGCGGACTCTAGAGCCAACATTCCTCGGCTATGGCCAACTCACTACATTGCCCAGTGAATTATAATGTGCCTTCTGGTGAGCAGCAGTCCCAGCTGGGCAAACTTATATCTCACCCTGCTACCATTTTGTTGGAGTGGCAACAGTCCCAGTAAGAAGTGTTGTATTGTTAGTTCAGCCTTTATACTGGTCACCCTCTGCAGTTCCCACACTATTTCCTACCAAAATGGTCCAATTCTCCGGCACGTCCATGTGACATGGTCAAAACCAGCCGGTCAAACTCTGCATTTCGTGCACCCAGCAGAGCATATTGGATGCACCCTATGTAGATGCAGCAGCTTCAGGTGTGCTCTGTGGAAGTAATACAATGGTGTCAATTTAATCCTGCTGTTGCTGGCCACTTTCTGCACCTGCACCATGACAAGTCTCCACTCTTCGTTCGAGAGTGGGTCCTTCTGGACCCCATCCCATCTATCCCATGTGAACGTTAAATCCATATGCATATCACTTTTTAGGGCAGCATATAGCAGGAAGAAAATAACCTTTGTGGATCTAGGGTCCAACAGCACCCTCAGAACATTTGATTCACTAGGTTGGGCTGGGAAGGTCGTCCACAACTCCCTAGTCATGCGAGATATACTGACGTATTGTTCAGGGAAAGCTGAAAACACTTTTATAAGACCTTTGGTAGGACTTCAAACGAGTACACTGTTGTTGCCCCTGCAATGCTACTTTGGAGTTAAACCCATTGCGTTTAAGACCCAACTAAGACCACTAATATTTTGGAGGAGACTGAAAGCAACATCAACCTATCGCCATACAATGACGCCCTTAGGGGGGTAGTACAGCGAGATAAGAACTCTAATATTGTTTGGATTCATTTAGTCAGGGACACTTTGCACCAAATTGGTTTGGATGATTACTGGAATGATCGAGTTTGCCACTTGAACCTCTCTAGGAACACAATTAAAGAAGCCTATTGGGAACGTAATTGGGCATTAGAGAAGGGAAGAAGTAGCCATAGTTCCCTCACTGCGGCTTTCTTGATTTAAAACTGCATAGTATGTATGAGCCTCTCTTTGATCGCATTACAACCCTAGCAGCAAGGTCATTGTATGTAAAATTCAGGCATGGCACACTTCCTTTGAAATGTTGCTGAGGAAACTGGAAATCTAAATTAGATCAGAATATGGTTTGCCCGGTATGCCGGGATACTGATGAGGATTTGCAGCATGTCTTCCTTCTTTGCCCAGGGTATAACAAACCTAGATCGAGGTGGATCCTGCCCATTTGTAGGCAGATGGGGGTTAGACAGTGTGTGGTGGCAAAGAGGGTGCCCAGAGCTGAGACCAAAGAGTCGATAGTTTATGCAGTTGCTAAGTATCTCCACTGGAGTTGGCGGATCAGACCCGACGCATTGAGGCAACTTACTAGCAACCCCAAAATAAACGGAGGAGCTCAGCTTGGCTCAGATTCTTGATATGATTACTAATCATCTATACTGTTAGATGTGTTTATGTTTCTTGGTCCTATAACCCATTGGATACATTTTGATCTATTCCAGAGATGCAAAATACTAGGTTTATAGACTGTTTAATATAGACCCAGTTTTAATTTATCTTTTATCCTATTGATGTGTTTTAACCTGTATTTTAACACCTATTGCAGTTGCACTGTATTCAAGGTAAACTTTACATCTTAATGATTATGATGTTATATCAATTTTATTGTATTTGTTTGTGCTGCACTCTAATGGCTTATAATCTGAATAAAGTATTTACTGGCGTACTGTAGAAATTGCCCGGCATCTATGCTATAGGGGGCTCCTGCCTCCTCCATTGTAATGAAAGTATTATTTACAAATAAGTTTCCTGCTCTTTGACATTCGCCTTCCACCCAGCGTGTAGCGTCCATTGAATTTCGTTTAGCTATGAATGGGCGCAACCACCAAATGGGAAGCAACTTAGCATAGGGCGCCCGTTTCCGAATGTGAGTGACTGCCCCTTCCCGGACTTGTGCGACCTGTTTGACTATAAAGGGGGCCCCTGCTAGCGATCTGTGCCCCCTCATGAATAACCTGGGGAGGTCGTCCGCGACAGTCGATCCCTCAGTAAGGACATTTCCAAGTTTGGGTCTTTGTCGCACCACAGTGCCACATATTGGAGTAGTCCTGCCAGGCAATAAAATGTAAGGTCCAGGAGTCCCAGTCCAGCTTTAGGATCACTAGCCGGACCCTGCTTCGCTTCTCCACCCATACCTGGGACACCAACAATCCATCCAGCCTCTGCAATAATGAGTTCAGCAGGATGAAGGATGAATTCTGCATTGTGTAGAGGCGTTGGGGTAGACTCATTTGCTATTTAGTTGACACTTGCATGGCATGGAGAAGGCAACATATTAACATTAACTCCTTCAAAGTAAGAACAATGTGTCCACAAAAACACAAATGTATTAACAAAGGGGAAAACCAAGCCCTGCAGCCACATTTCTTGTATGTTTAAGACTTCTTTTAAACATCTCTTTATTGGTTTTACCTACATGCATACAAGCAAGAGAAAAAGTTCATGGTAAAGAAAGAATAGACATTGTATCTTTTTGCTGATTTTGTAATACAACATCCTCCTGTCCGATAGAAGCTTTAGAGAGCATTGTATCACGCGCAGAAGGAACCATATGGCATGGGCGGCAACAAGTTAACCATATATATGTAACCACAACAATCATGCGATACAAAGTGAGTCCACAAACAACAGCAACAGTAAAAGACTCACTTTTAGCACAAATCATCCCAGGAGAAATAACATAAGGATCAAGACAGTGGTTGGTCATCTTCCATAACAACTTTGTATGCACTAGCCCGTAACTTTTACACCCATTCTCCTTGTGGAGGTGTAAAATGTCCAGTGATAATCGCTTGGGTTAGGCACACCTCACCACAAAAGGCATCCCTCTGCATTCATGCGTACACTCCTTCATCACCATTACCAGCAATTAATCCATTAGAACAGCAGGGTATATGCACAGCCGCAAAACACAGTGAGCAGTAGCTAACGCCTTTCCTGGAGTACAATCACCCACCACAAGCTGCAAGACGCACCTCTGTGCACCCTTTAAGGTGGCTTCTGATCAGATCTGGACGCAAGTGCAGCAAGGTAGTCATCTCATATGTCATCTGGTGGGCCTCGGAGTCCCCGAGTACCCAACTATCAGTCTCTGCTGTTGTCCATCTGTAAAGGTCACAGAATCATTATAGCACCTGTGGTGCAGTCAGTGACTTCCACACCATGCCAACTCTTCTTCTAGCCAATACATATACATTTTGGCTTTTTAGAAGGCAACATCCCAATAAAACAGGGGACCATACAACTGGCCTGTTTGCAAGCTCAGTTGTGATAACCAATGCTTCCCCCAGCATCCCTCAATCTCTGTGCATGACCAGACCATACGCTAAAAGTCCACGCAATATGTGCTGCATAGGGGACAACTGGGTTCTACTCCTTGGAACATGTGGCCCAAGCGCAGTGGGATAAGGTATGACTGATGCACATAATTAAATTGAGAATATTTGAATCTCAAATTCCTGGACATTGTCTTAACATGTTGCAAAGCTGCCCCCAAATGCCCGTCTTCAGTTCCTGCCCCACTATAAAATGCCATTTAGCACGTAATTCCGGCAAGCCATTCAGTCGCTCCCCCGATAACGCATTATTGAAGAAGGCAACAGCTTTTCCAGCATGAGCTACCAAGAGCCACAGTACCTCAGATAGCTGCGTGTCAGTCAGGTCTTCTTGTCCCCAGGTCTGCTTGATTGCATGTGTCTGAGCAGTATATGCCAGGAAGTGACCCAGACCAATATCAAATTTATCAATCAACTCAGCAAAGGTGAGCAGTATACTGTGCTTAAACATGTCTCCCACTGCAGTCACCCCATGGTCCAGCCAATGTTGTGTGTCATGATGAAGGGTCACCACATGAAATGGCGTGAGTGTTTGCAAAGCAGGGTATCCCCATAAATATGTATTTAGTCCAATAGCGCTACACCACCCTGACTAATTTGTTTACAGGGGCGACCATGGTCCACAGGCCATCAACCTGTCTAGCAACGGGATATCAGGTACTTCCCTCAACACCTTCACCTTCTCAGAGCTAGGGGCATCTACGAGCCTTTCATATGCCATTGTAATTGAGCAGCCACATAATGTCACTCATAATTTGGAGCTTCAAGATCTCCTCTTTCCAGCGGGTTGTATAGTTTACCCAGCGCCACCCTTCTCCCCCTAGCGCCCCATATCAGATCTGTGAGTACACTGTCCAAATCTCTAAAAAAAAGCTAACAAAAGGTGCAACCCCCTTGGCACCACCAATAGTTTGGCAATTACTATTCTACCCGTAGTAGACATGGGGAGGGTTTTCCAGAACTGCACTGAGTGCCTAGTGACAGTCACCAACTTAGTCAGGTTCCCTAGTATGAGGTTCTCGAAGCATAATAAACAACCCCCAGATATTTGAATGTGTTGAATCTCCATTCAAAGGCAGCATTGTCCTGTCACGCTCATTATTGGTTAGAGGTCTGAGTGGATATAAGTATTAACCCTGGGCGGGTAACTATGCTCTGCCAGCAGAGTTTACATAATTTTTCCTACTCCGTGTTCTGTTGCGAACTCGGAGTTCAGGCATAACTACGACTCCCTTTTATTGAGGCTGTGCCAAGGTATATTGTCATTCAATCCCGTTTTGTGACTTGATAGACGATATATCCATCTCTGTTCCTTTTGGAAAAGTTGCTGCTGGATGTGGGGCATGTTGGGGTCAAGGGTTTCTATGATGACCCAGCGCATGTCGTTGGTAGTGTGTCCTGCCTCCAAGAAGTGATTAGTCATTTTGGTCACATTCTTTTTGCACCTTATTGTGCTGCGATGCTCGCAGATTCTGGTCCTGACTTTTCGGTTGATCATCCCAATGTAGGTAAGGTTACATGGGCACACAATACGGTATATGGCGTGTGCAGTATTGCAGTTCGTATGCTGGCGTAGTTCCCACGTTTTACCCGGTTCGAGATGGAGTTCTTTTGTGGTTCTGTCAGGTGACAAACACTGCAGTTGCCGCAGGGAAAATGACCGGTGACCCTTGGGAGCCCCCATGCATTGAGGATAGTATGGTCCAGTCTTTGTTGTGGTCCTGGCCTGGTAGATACCAGAGCATCTTTGATAGATTTGGCTTTTTTGTGTGACACCAAAGGAAGATCCCAGTTGAGGTTGTCAGTTTTCAGGATTTTCCAATGTTTTTTGACAATGTTTGAGATTTAATTGGAGGCTGTGTTGTATGTCGTAACACAGGTCAACGGAGTGGGTTGTGGTTCACTTGGGTGTATTTCAATGAGTGCCTCCCGATTCTGATTCCTCGCCCGCTTCTTGGCTTTCTCAGTGATGTATTTGGGGGACCGGATCTTGAAGTTTACAGCTAAGGTCCTTCGCTTGGTTCCTGTAGTCAGCCACACTGCTGCAATTTTGGCGCACGTGTAAGTACTGACCGTAGGGAAGATTTTCCCGGAAGGGCCTGGGGTGGAAGCTGGGGAAATGTAGGAGTGAGTTACGTGCAGTAGGTTTGTAATGTGTTTTACTTTGTAAGTGTCCACCCTCAGCCCAAATGTCAAGGTCAAGGAAGGTGGTCTTCTGATGATCCGACATGTGGGTGAACTTGAGGTTTCTGTCACGGTTATTGAGCCATTGGCAGAAGCTGTTAAGTGATGCTGTATCTCCTTCCCAGGCAAGTAGGATATCGTCTGTATAGCATTTATAGAACTTGATTTCTGGGATCCGTGATACATTGTTGGAAAAGATGTATTTAGACTCAAAATCGTGAACATACAGGCCAGCTACACTAGGGGCGAAAACGCTCCCCATAGACGTACCGTGTTTTTGCAGGTATAGATGTCCTTCGAATTCGAAGTAGTTGTCTTTTAGCGCGAGTTTGGCACATTCCAAAATGAATATCCTGAATGTGTGATATTTCCAGTCAGTTTGATCCAGGATGGTCTCTAGGATGCTCAAGGTGTCATCCTGTGGGAGGCTGGTGTAGAGGCTTTCTACATCGAGGCTCACTAGAAAGGAAGTCTCTGGGTCATAGTAGGCCATGTTGTTGAGCAGTTAAAGGAGATCTTTGGTGTCTTGGAGATAGGTATTCGTGGATTGGACCATAGGTTGGAGAAAAAAGTCACAATATCGGGACAGAGGTTCTAGTAGGGAACCTATTACAGACACGATGGGTCGGCCTGGAGGAGGTAATTTGTTTCTGTGTGTCTTGGGCAATATATAGAAATATGGTATCTTGCCCGTAGTGGAGGTAAGGAACTTGGCTTCATTGGGTGTGATTTGTCCTGTAGATTCCACTTCATTGACTAGGGATTAGATGCGCATTCTCAGGTCCTTGCTTGGGTCTTGATTTAGTTTCTCATACTTGAACCTGCACTACAATTTTTGTAATTATTGTTAAATACAATATTAAATACTGTCCGGCTGGACAAAGAATATATCAACTATCTAGTCTATATTTATTCTTGTCCAAACATCAAAAACTGTCTAGGGACCGCTGTCTTTAGAAAACTCATCAGAACTGGGGCAAACAAGGAAACCTCTTATAGATCCCAACACAACAAGGATCCGTGATGTGTAAAATCCCAAACCGTTTTTGGTCTGCACGATAATTCGGTTGATTGAAAACGGCAGCAAAACTAATTAATCACTTGATTTGAGTGACTGAGCCGGAAGACAGAAGAGAGTTCCTGGTAGCCTCGCGTTGTGTTACATTGGCTGCCTCCACTTTGAAATTAAGCAATCACACATTTAATTGCTTGCGATGAACAAGAGAGGGACTAATTGATAATTTTCTTCAACATTAATTTCTTTGGATATCTATTCCAGCGCATTATTGTTATATTTACAATATTTGGATGTGAGACTGTATGGTGTTCCAACTCATATCGGACTTACAGACCCGGCAGCACTGTACAGCTCTAATGCAGAGGCAGTGGCAGCTGGTGACATTTGAAAGTGGTGGGCTTGAACCTTTGGGATGAGTCACTGAGGCGAGTGAGCGTAGCGAGTGAGCCTGACATTCATAGGGGGGATATGGCGGGGGAGTTTGAAAAAGAAATGGGCAAATGGTGCATTTTCAAGTAACTTTGAGAAAGCAAGACGGTTTATAAAGCAATTGTGAAAGTGTAGACTTAAAATATTGAAACACATAAACATTTTCCATATCTTACTGAATTTAAATTGTTCAACATCTTATATAATACCTGCATAACTTACAAGTTATACAGGCAATGTCTTCTCACTGTTTGCTGCAGATCAAGCTGCACAACACATTTGCTAACTCCCTGGGCTAGTCACGAGAACAGACTTGTGTGCATCAAAGGCAAGGCTGGGATTTTCTATCTCAATGTTTACACAGAGCATACTACAGTCAGAGACCATGGGGCATATTACCAACAACTAGCGATAATTATCGCTATGTTGGGTTAGCAGCAATATTAATATCGCCGAGCTCCGCCGATTTTTATCGCAGATAAACCTTGCTATTATCAAGGTTTATCTCAAAAGCGATAAAAATCGTTCAAAATGCATGAATATTGCTGAAAAGTCAGCGATATTCATGCATTACCGAGCTAATGCTCTTAGCCATGTTATCCACCTACCATTGAATAACATGGCTAAGAACTGCTCTGGGCAGGTGTTAGCTTTTGGAGATATTCGCGCTTAGTGCGAATATTTCCAAAAGTAGGTAATAGGAGATAGCGATGTTAGCGACTGTTTCCAGTCGCTAACATCTTGGCACGCCCACTTTGCATGTCATTAGCGATAAATATCGCTGACATGCAAAGCGGGCCCCAAGATGATTGCTATCTCCTACTAGCTGTCGCTAACTGGTGTTAGCGACAGCTAGGTAATAGGGCGATAAAATTATCGCCGCTTTAGCTGGAAGAATTTTTGCTAAAGCGGCGATAAGGCCCTTGATAATATGCCCCCATATGTCCTGCCATCTGTTACCAGGGCCTGAGTTTATGTCCTGACAAATCGTTCGTATTTATTGCTTGCATTTGGACGGGGCAGACATGCCTGTTTTCAGCAGTTTTATTCAGGCTAAATTCATTTGTCAGAACATAAACACAGACCTGTAAACTACTTTTGTGAAGGAAAGCCCAAGCACCTTGCCTTTGATAGCACATCACGCAGACAATCTACCACAGTAAAGCACATGTGTTGCCACAGTTGGGGTCGGACTGGGAACCCAACGCAATGCTGGCAAATTTTGTCAGACCAGCCCCCGTACAGTACATAGTGAGCAAGTGCAGTAGCCTGGCCACTACAAGGAGGGAGGCTTGAGGGGTTCTTCCCCCCAAGAAAATGTGGGCAAAAATGGCAGTCTACAAAACATTTTTTATTATGTAGTCAATCGTGCTAGCTTTCAAAGGATAGTAAATGGTGACCTTAGAGAGAACCAGGATTCAACAATCTTGAATCTTGAAATAGCCCTTCACTCACATGCATTTTATTTGTTTTATAGTGCCTCTCATACCAGTATAGGGTCTCAGAGCATGTCCCATCACATACAAATATGAGACAATGATTCATATGTGTTTGAATCAGTTTATAGAAAATACTACATAAGACAAAGGGGACTAGAAGGTGTATTATTCACATCATCCATACTGGTATGCCTTTTTTAGGAGCGCTTGGTCTGGAGAAGCACAAACTCAGGATTCAGAATGTGACAGTGGCTAGGGTTGGCTTTCCTATAAAGAAAGTAGTTTTATCTAAATAAACCTTTTTAGCAACATTAGGATAATGAAAGATTTGGGGAAAAAACATAACTTTCTAATTTATACCACGTAGTTTGCTTGCAGTTTTTGATGACATTTTATAGCTCACTGTGCTAGATTATGATTGTAACTTAAGAACTGCACACAAACAAAACGGCCTTTGTGACAAAACCAGTAACCCACTAGGCTATGCACATTCTGTGATCTGCTTGGTACATGTCCCTTGCAGCAGGCATATTAACCCTATGCTCAACTTTAGTTGAGTAAAAACTACCACCATACAAAATTCTGCTCTCTCTCCAACAGGTACATTAATCACCAGCGTTATCTTGACACTTTTATTGTTGCTTGAAAATGTCTGGATATATAAGGAACTCTGCTGAGGGTGTTTTCAAAACTGCTAAAAAAACAGCCCCCTAACCTTCCAGCCTCCCATGGAAATGCCAGTCTGGCCTTGGCCACAATATCAACGACAACATTGTTGATTTTTAGGTCTCACTTAGGCAGCGCATGTGCTCACTCTTTGAGACCTGCTGTATCTAGGATATAAGCTTGAAAAAACACCCATTTTTTCATTGGTTCTTCTTGTTGTCCTTTAGGAATGCTGGCTTTTCATTGGTGAATACACTTATTATTATTATTATTATTATTATGTTTCTTATATAGCGCCTGAATCGACCCCCGAAGGGGTATCTCCGCGCTTGCCTTGGGAACCCGTCCTGGCTTTTCCCTGTGAGATAGCCCCTACCGGGCATCCCCAAGGTGAAAGCCAGGCATCCCGCCGCGGGGGGGCCGTTGTGGAGATTAAGCAAGCTTAATGCCCAGAGTTGCAGAGTGTGAACCCATGATTAGGTCAGGCACCGAAGCGAGAATTATCAAGTCCATGGACATTTGAGCTCACGACCCTGCCGCGTCGGGAATTGAACCCTGGTCCCGGGTCTGACCTCTGCTTCAGGGTCTGCCTGCTCTAACCAGTGAGCCACACTTCTCCACACTTAGTAGTCCCTCCTTTTGGAATTTTGTATCCTCCCTGGAGGACTGCCCCTCTTACATGTGTTCTTACTATCCAAGATATTTATACTTTGAGAGAACTTTATTTTTTGGTTGGGCTTGATCTTTGCTGGATCTTTACTCGTTAAGTGTTCTGTTTACTTGTTCAATGAAACTTCATTTGCTTGCTGTCCCTTAATCTCTCTATTCTCCCCCCCCCTTCCCACAACACTGCTCGCAGGCCCCCACCACCCATCCAGGCCAATGCTGTTTTGCTTGTTTTTTTGTGTGGTTAATTTAGGCATAATTTGCAGTGCAGTGCCCTTGTTTAATCTCCCTTAAGAGAGAAAGAATGTGTCAGAAACAAACAAAAGAGGGAAGGGGTCAGGGGATGAGTGAGTGTCAGGTAGGGAGAGAATGACTTGGAGAGTGAAAAAGAAACACCACTGCGGTGAAAGAAGGAGGGGCCGGTAAGGTACCGGGTGTACAGGGTGTACAGGAAACACTCGACGTGGCCATGCTGTTTGTGTGTCAGTGGCCCATCCCTCACAAGAGGAGGTTTGGGAGTGTAGAGGCTGTGGTGAGAGAAGACAGCAGCACTCCCTCGTGCCCATTATACCACAAGGAGATGCTTTCATTGCATTCCTGACCCTGCATTTTGTGCACATGCGCTTTAGGAACATGGGTTAGTTAGCTTTAGACATTATGCCGGCCAATGTGACTGCTTAACGGCTGTCTCGCACCCTGGTACAACTTCTGACCTTCTCACTGTCTATGTATAGGGTAGGAGGCTGCATTTCATCATGATACTATCACCACATCACTAGTGATCTTCTGACAGTCTGTGACGGAGTAGGAGGTAGAATGTTGGCACTGTACTGTCACCGCTTCACTGGTGACCTTCTGACTGTCTATGCACGGGGTAGGAGGTTGTATTTCATCGTGATACTATCACCACATCACTAGTGAAATGCTGACAGTCGGGGTAGGAGGTTGTATTTCGGCAAGGACTGTACTATCACCACTTATCTAGTGTCTTTGTGTCCATCCTCGCGGTAGGAGGTTGTATTTCCACATGGTATTATCACCACATTACTAGTGAACTTCTGTTTCTGCACAGGGCATGAGGCTGTATTTCGGCACGGTAGTCACCACTTCACTAGTGACCTTCTAACTGTATTTGACCATGATGTCATCACCAAGTCACTACTGAACGTCTGACTATCTATGATGGGATAGGGGGTGGTATTTCGGCACTGTGCAGTCCCCATATCACTAGGGACCTTCTAACTCTCTGAGCACAGGGTAAGAGGTTGCATTTCCTCATGGTACTATCACCGCATCACTAGTGAACTTCTGACTGTCTTTGCAAAAAGGTGATGTCCTTTCAGCTGGTGGCCGATTGCAGTGTTAAGGTGTTAAACTGGTACTAGTGAGGTGCAATTTTGTCCTGCTTGTATTTCTAGGTGCAGAAATGGCAATCCTAATACTAACTGTTGGTCTCCCCTGTTAGTACAAGAAGGAGAGCATATTTTTCAAAAGTTAATGCTGCATGCAGTGCAAGACACTGGGCACGCATACATTTTAAAGGGCTAAAGTTGTCATACAGAACAATTTATATATTACAGTAACTGTTGAACAAATGAATGCAAGAAGATACAGGGCAATTTTTAATGTGTTTAATATTTCAAGACTATACGTTCCCACTGCTTAATAAGCCTTGCTTTATTGCTGCATTCATTTGCTTTAAGATGCACCATTTGCCAATCTTTTTTAAATGTCTTTCTCAGGAAAGGGACTCTCCCTAGACCCCAGGTTTGTCCATTGAACTTGTTCACATCGCTAACTAGTGTTTTCTATTGGAAAGGGTAGAGCCAAAGCAGTCTTGCTTAGTACCCTAGCCCTCTTCAGAAGTCAGACTTGCTTGGCAACTCAGAAATTCTCTGAAATAATGCATGAGTTTTCCATTATGAATGCCTAGAAGAACTGAATTGTCAGTCCATTTATCACAGAAATAGTGCTGAAAATCCCACCACAAAGATGGCAATTAAAAAAACAAATCTGCACAGGGGGTCCCCCCGAATAGCCCTTATTGCAGTCGGGCTCGCTCACTGCGCTCGCTCGCACACGTTCATTCGTTCTGCATACGCTCAACCAGTTTCAAACTCCACCAGCCGCCCCTGTTTTATCGCAAGCATTCTGTCTAATGGAAAGCCCTAAATAACAGAAAAATATCAGTTGAGGGGAAGTCTATGCTTTCTTTAATTACCAATACTCTGTATATAAATTTCTTTTAATAATTTTAATTTGTATAGGGTTTCTCCAATTTGTGGAGTTGACGTGTTTCAGCCAGAATGTCTTGGGCCTCATCAGAACGAGCACCGACTCCTACGTGAGAGGACCCCATTCCGGCCACCACCCTTGTATCCCCTTCGGATCGCACCCATCCAGTGACGATTCCAATTTTAAATCCGAGTCCATCTCGACTCACTCACATACCTGCTAAATTTGGAGATCCTATAGCGCGCATTCTATAACGAAGACGCTTCCAGACATACCTGCTGAGCTGTGGGCTATGTCACTATATTACAAAAACTGAAGGCATGTATCATATGTCCTGAAGATGAACTCTGTATTTGCATATAGGGTACGAAACGTCCTCAACCATAATACACTATATGCCCATAATTACATTGGATGATTTGAAGCAATAGTGTACTTATCACATCATTGTCTGTTAACTTATATGATTCACAGACCTTCTACTTGCCTCCATCCCTTCCCCCCTATGTTTGTTTTGTCTCCAGTGTGGTAGTTGGACATCGGCTGGTGTCCCACTTGAACCTGCACCACAATTTTTTTAATAATTGTTAAATACAATATTAAATACTGTCCGGCTGGACAAAGAATATAGCAACTATCTAGTCTATATTTATTCTTGTCCAAACATCAAAAACTGTCTAGGGACCGCTGTCTTTAGAAAACTCATCAGAACTGGGGCAAACAAGGAAACCTCTTATAGATCCCAACCCAACAAGGATCCGTGATGTGTAAAATCCCAAACCCTTTTTGGTCTGCACGATAATTCGGTTGATTGAAAACGGCAGCAAAACTAATTAATCACTTGATTTGAGTGACTGAGCCGGAAGACAGAAGAGAGTTCCTAGTAGCCTCGCGTTGTGTTACATTGGCTGCCTCCACTTTGAAATTAAGCAATCACACATTTAATTAGTTTTGCTTGCGATAAACAAGAGAGGGACTAATTGATCATTGGATATCTATTCCAGCGCATTATTGTTATATTTACAATATTTGGATGTGAGACTGTATGGTGTTCCAAATCATATCGGACTTACAGACCTGGCAGCACTGTACAGCTCTAATGCAGAGGTAGTGGCAGCTGGTGACATTTGAAAGTGGTGGGCTTGAACCTTTGGGATGAGTCACTGAGGCGAGTGAGCATAGCGAGTGAGCCTGACATTCATAGGGGGGATATGGCGGGGGGGTTTGAAAAAGAAGTGGGCAAATGGTGCATTTTCAAGTAACTTTGAGAAAGCAAGACGGTTTATAAAGCAATTGCGAAAGTGTAGACTTAAAATATTGAAACACATAAAACTTTTCCATATCTTACTGAATTTAAATTGTTCAACATCTTATATAATACCTGCATAACTTACAAGTTATAAAGACAATGTCTTCTCACTGTTTGCTGCAGATCAAGCTGCACAACACTCCCTGGGCTTGTCACGAGAGCAGACTCGTGTGCATCAAAGGCAAGGCTGGGATTTTCTATCTCAATGTTTACACAGAGCATACTACAGTCAGAGACCATGGGGCATATTACCAACAACTAGCGATAATTATCGCTATGTTGGCTTAGCGGCAATATTAATCTCGCCGAGCTCCGCCGATTTTTATCGCAGATAAACCATGCTATTATCAAGGTTTATCACAAAAGCGATAAAAATCATCCGAAATGCATGAATATTGCTGAAAAGTCAGCGATATTCATGCATTACCGAGCTAATGCTCTTAGCCATGTTATCCACCTACCATTGGATAACATGGCTAAGAACTGCTCTGGGCAGGTGATAGCTTTTGGAGATATTCGCGCTTAGCGCGAATATTTCCAAAAGTAGGTAATAGGAGATAGCGATGTTAGCGACTGTTTCCAGTCGCTAACATCTTGGCACGCCCACTTTGCATGTCATTAGCGATAAATATCGCTGACATGCAAAGCAGGCCCCAAGATGATCGCTATCTCCTACTAGCTGTCGCTAACTGGTGTTAGCAAAAGCTAGGTAATAGGGCGATAAAATTATCGCCGCTTTAGAAGGAAGAATTTTTGCTAAAGCGGCGATAAGGCCCTTGATAATATGCCCCCATATGTCCTGCCATCTGTTACCAGGGCCTGGGTTTATGTCCTGACAAATGGTTTGTATTTATTGCTTACATTTGGACGGGGCAGACATGCCTGTTTTCAGCAGTTTTATTCAGGCTAAATTCATTTGTCAGAACATAAACACAGACCTGTAAACTACTTTTGTGAAGGAAAGCCCAAGCACCTTGCCTTTGATAGCACATCACGCAGACAATCTACCACGGTAAAGCACATATGTTGTCACAGTTGGGGTCGGACTGGGAACCCAACGCAATGCTGGCAAATTTTGTCAGACCAGCCCCCGTACAGTACATAGTGAGCAAGTGCAGTAGCCTGGTCACTACAAGGAGGCTTGAGGGGTTCTTCCCCCCAAGAAAATGTGGGCAAAAATGGCAGTCTACAAAACATTTTTTATTATGTAGTCAATCGTGCTAGCTTTCAAAGCATAGTAAATGGTGACCTTAGAGAGAACCAGGATTCAACAATCTTGAATCTTGAAATAGCCCTTCACTCACATGCATTTTATTTGTTTTATAGTGCCTCTCATACCAGTGTAGGGTCTCAGAGCATGTCCCATCACATACAAATATGAGACAATGATTCATATGTGTTTGAATCAGTTTATAGAAAATACTACATAAGACAAAGGGGACTAGAAGGTGTATTATTCACATCATCCATACTGGTATGCATTTTTTAAGAGCGCTTGGTCTGGAGAAGCACAAACTCAGGATTCAGAATGTGACAGTGGCTAGGGTTGGCTTTCCAATAAAGAAAGTAGTTTTATCCAAATAAACCTTTTTAGCAACATTAGGATAATGAAAGATTTGGGGAAAAAACATAACTTTCTAATTTGTAGATTATGATTGTAACTTAAGAACTGTACACAAACAAAACGGCCTTTGTGACAAAACCAGTAACCCACTAAGCTATGCACATTATGTGATCTGCTTGGTACATGTCCTTTGCAGCAGGCATATTAACCCTATGCGCAACTTTAGTTAAGTAAAAACTACCACCATACAAAATTCTGCTCTCTCTCCAACGGGTACATTAATCACCAGCGTTATCTTGACACTTTTATTGTTGCTTGAAAATGTCTGGATATACAAGGAACTCTGCTGAGGGTGTTTTAAAAACTGCTACAAAAACAGCCCCCTAACCTTCCAGCCTCCCATGGAAATGCCAGTCTGGCCTTGGCCACAATATCAACGACAACATTGTTGATTTTTAGGTCTCACCTAGGCAGCGCATGTGCTCACTCTTTGAGACTTGCTGTATCTAGGATATAAGCTTAAAAAAACACCCATTTTTTTCATTGGTTCTTCTTGTTGTCCTTTAGGAATGCTGGCTTATCATTGGTGAATACACTTAGTAGTCCCTCCTTTTGGAATTTTGTATCCTCCCTGGAGGACTGCCCCTCTTACATGTGTTCTTACTATCCAAGATATTTATACTTTGAGAGAACTTTTTTTTTGGTTGAGCTGGATCTTTGCTGGATCTTTACTTGTTAAGTGTTCTGTTTCCTTGTTCAATGAAACTTCATTTGCTTGCTGTCCCTTAATCTCTCTATTCCTCCCCCTCACCCCTCCCACAACACTGCTCGCAGGCCCCACCACCCATCCAGGCCAATGCTGTTTTGCTTGTTTTTTTGTTTGGTTAATTTAGGCATAATTTGCAGTGCAGTGCCCTTGTTTAATCTCCCTTTACCGTCTAATCCCACCCCCTGCAATGCACTGATTGCCTGCCACCCAAGACCACGGCATTGAATTATTATGGGTTTTTTTTACATTAATTGCTATTATTTATATAGCACACCTATCCATGCGCTCGAGGGGAAATAAATTATCAGCCTATTATCACAGGATGTAGAGCCAACACCAGACTCAAACAGGGATTCCCAACTCCCCAGTTGGAAGCTCTCACCACTGTGCCATATACTTTCCTTAGGCATGTTGCAGGGAGCAGTACCATATGTAGCTAAAAGAGGTCCCAATGGACACCTACTTACAGCCTGAGGGTTGCAGGGCCTGAAGATGCTCGCAATTATATTTATATGCACAGAGCGGCTTAACATTCACAAAAAGCCTGAGCCAAATATGCATTATAATACCTCATATTCTTTACACCGCAGAGGTGGGCGTCTCAAATCCTGTGCAGTCTGAGAGGGCTGAATTTGGTCAGGATGGAGGAAATTTGGCTGGGCTGGCAATGACGCTCTCCATGTACTAAAAGAACTGCTTGTTTAAGTGCCGTAAGTGCCACATGTCCTAGCCAATCCAGACGCTGCTCCCTTGCTGAGAGCAGCGGCAGGATTTGATCGGGCATGTGAACCAAGCACTCATCCTAAGTGCAGGGGGCTGCAGCTGACACCCCCCTCCCTTCACTATGCACAGATGGTGATATGCTTCTAGTATGCATGTTAGGCTGGTCGCAGAAAGGCAGTCAGCCAACCAGACATGCACACTTTGAATTGTATGTCGACACAAGGAGGTGAGCCTGCATTGTATTTTTAAGCCTGGCCCACTCTTCTTAAGCAACCTGGCTCAAGGCCAGTAATAAAAATGCACAGCACCCATGGCCAGAAACAAAACATATAAACCATATTTACATTAAATTCGGGGGCTGGAAGCCAAAATATAGGGGGGGCAATTCCCAGATGCTCTAATAAAGGAGCCGCCGCTGTGCAAAGGTATTCCTTTGGGACTCTATGAAGTGAAAAGAATCAGCAGGAGCCTGGTACAAATTTACATGGATTAATTTTTGTTGGGAACTGTTTATGCGGTGCGAGCTGTCACAAGCGTGGTGGTTGTGTCACAGCTCGTGACTGGCTCGTGTCGAATGGAAATGTTGAGGAATGGGTTATGTTTTAAATATGGTGGAATCTGGCTGTTGTGCTGTTGTGAAGGAGAGCGGTACAAAAGGGGGTGGTGATGGACGGAGCATCTGAATCAATCAAACAGTCACACCCAGTCAAAAGATCTGGGTTTAATCCATCACCGTTCTTTAGCCCACTCTGCCACCCCAGTTCAGACATGGCTATATGTAAATCAGTCTGACCCTGTGCCTCATGGGAACAGTCCAGCCCGAACTGCCAAGCCATGTCTTCCCTGGACCAGAAACAAGCTTCCCAGGACCGGTTTCTGGCAATCCAGCCGTCTTCAGCCCGGCTTGCTTGAATCCAGTGGCAAAGTGAGCAAGGGACTCACGTCTGAGCATACCCTGCCACACTTATGGCGGCCAAAAGCGGTACAAAAGGGGGTGGTGATGGACGGAGCATCTGAATCAATCAAACACTCACACCCAGTCAAAAGATCTGGGTTTAATCCATCACCGTTCTTTAGCCCACTCTGCCACCCCAGTTCAGACATGGCTATATGCAAATCAGTCTGACCCTGTGCCTCATGGGAACAGTCCAGCCCGAACTGCCAAGCCATGTCTTCCCTGGACCGGAAACAAGCTTCCGAGGACCGGTTTCTGGTAATCCAGCCGTCTTCAGCCCGGCTTGCTTGAATCCAGTGGAAAAATGAACAAGGGACTCACGTCTGAGCATACCCTGCCACACTTATGGTGGCCAAAAGCGGTACAAAAGGGGGTGGTGATGGACGGAGCATCTGAATCAATCAAACACTCACACCCAGTCAAAAGATCTGGGTTTAATCCATCACCGTTATTTAGCCCACTCTGCCACCCCAGTTCAGACATGTCTATATGCAAATCAGTCTGACCCTGTGCCTCATGGGAACAGTCCAGCCCGAACTGCCAAGACATGTCTTCCCTGGACCGGAAACAAGCTTCGGAGGACCGGTTTCTGGCATTCCAGCCGTCTTCAGCCCGGCTTGCTTGAATCCAGTGGCAAAGTGAGCAAGGGACTCACGTCTGAGGATACCCTGCCACACTTATGGCAGCCAAAAGCGGTACAAAAGGGGGTGGTGATGGATGGAGCATCTGAATCAATCAAACACTCACACCCAGTCAAAAGATCTGGGTTTAATCCATCACCGTTCTTTAGCACACTCTGCCACCCCAGTTCAGACATGGCTAAATGCAAATCAGTCTGACCCTGTGCCTCATGGGAACAGTCCAGCCTGAACTGCCAAGCCATGTCTTCCCTGGACCGGAAACAAGCTTCCGAGGACCGGTTTCTGGCATTCCAGCCGTATTCAGCCCGGCTTGCTTGAATCCAGTGGCAAAGTGAGCAAGGGACTCACGTCTGAGCATACCCTGCCACACTTATGGCGGCCAAAAGCGGTACAAAAGGGGGTGGTGATGGACGGAGCATCTGAATCAATCAAACACTCACACCCAGTCAAAAGATCTGGGTTTAATCCATCACCGTTCTTTAGCCCACTCTGCCACCCCAGTTCAGACACGGCTATATGCAAATCAGTCTGACCCTGTGCCTCATGGGAACAGTGCAGCCCGAACTGCCAAGCCATGTCTTCCCTGGACCGGAAACAAGCTTCCGAGGACCGGTTTCTGGCATTCCAGCCGTCTTCAGCCCGGCTTGCTTGAATCCAGTGGCAAAGTGAGCAAGGGACTCACGTCTGAGTATACCCTGCCATACTTATGGCGGCCAAAAGCGGTACAAAAGGGGTGGTGATGGACGGAGCATCTGAATCAATCAAACACTCACACCCAGTCAAAAGATCTGGGTTTAATCCATCACCGTTCTTTAGCCCACTCTGCCACCCCAGTTCAGACATGGCTATATGCAAATCAGTCTGACCCTGTGCCTCATGGGAACAGTCCAGTCCGAACTACCAAGCCATGTCTTCCCTGGACCGTAAACAAGCTTCCGAGGACCGGTTTTTGGCATTTCAGCCGTCTTCAGCCCGGCTTGCTTGAATCCAGTGGCAAAGTGAGCAAGGGACTCACTTCTGAGCATACCCTGCCACACTTATGGCGGCCAAAAGCGGTTCAAAAGGGGGTGGTGATGGACGGAGCATCTGAATCAATCAAACACTCACACCCAGTCAAAAGATCTGGGTTTAATCCATCACCGTTCTTTAGCCCACTCTGCCACCCCAGTTCAGACATGGCTATATGAAATTAGTCTGACCCTGTGCCTCATGGGAACAGTCCAGCCCGAACTGCCAAGCCATGTCTTCCCTGGACCCGAAACAAGCTTCCGAGGACCGGTTTCTGGCATTCCAGCCGTCTTCAGCCCGGCTTGCTTGAATCCAGTGGCAAAGTGAGCAAGGGACTCACGTCTGAGCATACCCTGCCACATTTATGGCGGCCAAAAGCGGTACAAAAGGGGGTGGTGAGTAGGGGAGAGCGGCATTAACTGTCTTGACTTCACCAAGAGCAGATGCTTAAATAAAGCATGTCATTCTTTACTTCATATATGCTTCTTCGCATCATTGGATCTTCCTACACTGGCGTCGGGCGGGATTCGTTTACCGCTTTTACTTTCTTTGAAGAAGAGGATTTATCAGTTTTTTTCTACAATTTTGTTGCTTACTGGATGTAGCAGTAAAACGCCTATAAGGATTGCGGATTGACTACTTAAGGATTATATTTTGTGTTGAGAAGGATTAATCTATCTTTGACTATTGTTTTTTTCTTTCGGCTTTTGCTGTAAATTTGAAGAAGTAGTCTTACCGTTTCGACAGCATTTTACAAGGAGATAGCAGGTCCATTGCGTCACTGTGGACTTGTGACCTGCACTTCACCCGATCTGTAATTCTGGAATCCTGAATAAGCTGGCGTTCGTGTCAGCTGATGCATTGACGTCTTGCTTTGTCATAACTTAATGTGCTACGTCCTACTTCGTCATCACGCGACAGGGACGCCATTTTCTTTGATGTCCTTGGTTCCCTAGCAACGCTTCTCGCTCAACTTTATTTTGAGGACATTTCTTTCTTATTACATTTTCAACACAAGGAGGGAATTTCGTTTGGGTTTTTACATCGGTGGCACGCACACCCCGTGCCTCGAGTTTTATTTTGGATACTTACATCGGTGACACGCACACCGCGTGCCTCACACTATGGATTTTGGGATAATTATTATATCGGTGACACGCAAACCGCGTGCTGCATAGCTCATGGTATTGCTATTATAAAACCTGAATATTGTTTTTTTAATTTATTATTTATTTATTTTTCTTTCTTTCCCTCCTCATTATTGTTTTTATCTATTTTACTGGATTACCATGTCTGGCATTGTTCCTCCTCCATCATTTCTGTCATCTCCAGGGGAACCTCCCATGGCTTTGGAAATGTGGGAGCCTGTTTTTCTGGCTTATGTGGAGGTGTTGGAGGGGGAGGAATGTGAGCCTGACAGGAAATTGTCGTTATTGAAACACTGTTTAGGAGGAATGGCCTTAAAAGAATTTAAGACTTTACCAGCTCTTGTCAATCCAGGAAATCTTAATGTGTAGGAGTATGCTTCTTCGCAACTGAGTTTGCGATATGGTAAAAAGAAGAATACTGTTATGGAGAGGTTTATTTTTTATTCACGGAAACAACAAGATTTTGTTTCAGCTTTAAGATCATTAGCTGTTATGTGTGATTTTGAACATATTTCTTATGAGCAAGTTTTAAGGGACCAAGTTTTGATGAGAACACATAACAAAAAAGTGCAGGACTACATCTGATATGTCTTTGAACAATGCCATAGATATTGCCAAGTCTATAGAACATTCTGACAAATGTTTGAAGGAAATTAGGGGGAATGATAAAGGCGAATTCAAAATTACTTTGTTTTAGATGTGGAAGCGATGGGCATTTAGCAGATTGTAAAAATTGTCCAGCTTTAGGAAAAACGTGTTCAAAATGCAACAAGAAAGGCCATTTTACGAGATTTTGTAGATCATTACCCAGAAAAGTGAATTGTATACATGATTGCTGTGATAGTTACACTTTAGATGATGAGAACGAGTTTCAAGTCAATACTGTTATCAATGTATGTGAGGATGGGGAATGTGCAAAATTTCCTTCTTGTGTGGTAACTGTTGACGATATTGACTTGGAATTTTTTGTAGACTCATGTGCATGCTATACCATCATTTCGTTGGATGTCTTTCATGAGAAGTGGCCTAACAAAACTCTGTCTTTACCTGATGTATTTCCTGGTGGTTATACAGGCCACAAAATTGATCTACTTGGATTTTTTAATGCTAATTTACAATTTTTTGGCCATCATACCTTTGGGAAAATTTATGTAGCAAGATCAGGGCTGTCACTTCTAGGGTGGCCGACCAACATCAGTTGGAAATGAAAATTGATTCCAGAGCCAATCCCCCTGTTTTTGCTGTGGAACCACATAGTATGTCCGTTGTTCACGAGAATACTTCCCAGTTGGTAGATGGTTTGAGGAAGTCATTTCCAAGTGTTTTTAGTGGCACTCTTGGAGGATATCAAGGTTTTGAACATGTCATCAAGTTGCATGATAATGTTGTTCCTGTTTGACATAGAGTAAGGAATGATCCCCTGACTTACAGGAGCAAATTAAAGGATATTCTTAAGGACGTATGTCAGAAGAATATTATAGAACCGATTGAATCGTCCCCTTGGGTTTCTCCCATTGTGATTTCCATTAAGCCCTCTGGCGAGCTTAGGTTGTGTGTGGACCTTCGCAGTGTTAATAATGCCATTTGGGTTGATTCCCATCCCTTACCTAATCTTCACGAAATGGTCTCCACTCTAGTGGGTGCACAAGTTTTTTCTTGTGTCGATTTGGCCAGCGCTTATCATCAGGTGGTTCTTTCTGAGGAATCTAAAAACATCACTGCTTTCATTACCCCTGAGGGTCTTTACAGATTTTGTCATATGCCATTTGGCTTGGCAAGCGCTGCTTCAGTGTTTCAGATACTCATGAGAGACACTTTGGAGGGGTTAAGTGGCGCAGTGGCATTTCAAGATGACATTCTAGTGTACGGCAAAAATGATGAGGAGCATGATAACAATCTGGAATGTGTGATTGCCACTTTGTCAAGGAAGGGGCTTACTCTCAGTCTTGACAAATGCAAGTTTAGGCAAAAAGAGGTTGAGTATCTAGGGCATACCATTAGTGGAATGGGGATGAAACCAAAACGGAATTGTGTTGAAAGTATTGTAAACGCTCCCTTACCTTCTTCCAAAGAACAACTTGTAGCGTTTTTGGGACTCATTGAATTGTATGTGAAATTCATACCTAATTTTTCTTCGAAGGTTGATCTTTTTAGATGTCTTTGAAAAAGGAAGGCTAAATTTGTTTGGACTGATGATATGACTCAGGCTTTTAGGAAATTGAAAACGTTTATTGTGAATGCGCTGTGCCTTAAACCTTTTGTGTGTGGTGTGAAATGCATTGTCATGGTGGATGCTAGTAGTTCTGGATTGGGTGGTGTTCTTTTGCAGAGGGATAATGAGAAGGAATGGGTGGTTGCTTATGCCTCAAGAGCTTTGAGAGACACGGAAAAAAACTATTCCGTTATAGAAAGGGAATTGTTGGCGTGTGTTTGGGGAGCCGAACACTTTAGACCTTTTTTGTGGGGTACGAGATTTATCATAAAAACTGACCATAAGCCCCTGGTTTTTCTCATGGCTCCCGGGGGTGGCAGGACTATGTCGGCGCGTCTCGCAAGATTAACTTCCAGATTACAATCTTTTCAGTGTCAGATTGAGTATGTTCAGGGTAAGGCGAATGTACATGCAGATTGCATGTCCAGATTAGTTTCTCCTATTGAAGCTCCTGATGGGGTCCTAGAGGATGATTGTGAAGTAGCTTTCAATATGCGTGATGTTGATTTTGTGTATGGTGAACAGTCATGTTTGCAAGAAGATGTTTAGTTAGTGGAGATGGGTAAGGATTTAGAATTGTGCAATGTCAAGAAGTATCTAGTACAAGGTTGGCCAGAACAGAGGAAGTTATCTGGGGATTTGATGGGTTTCTTTAAGGTTCAGGAAGAGCTTGCTGTGAAGAATGGTTTGGTTTTAAGAGGAGACAAAATTGTTCCACCTTTTTCTCTCAGGAATGTTGTTCTTGGGATTGCTCAAGAGGGGCATCTAGGGATATCTTTCATCAGAAGACGTTTAAAGGAGTCCTTTTGGTGGCCAGGCATTGATTCTTGTGTGGACCACTTTGTGCGTTCATGTGTTCATTGCTCGAATAGTGACAAAACGGCTGTGGCTTTGTGTCCTGAACCTCATCCTGTTGATTTACCTCTTAGTCCTTGGTGTAAACTTGGTTTAGACATTATTGGTCCATTTAGTTGTTTGCCTAAGCAGGAAGCTTTTGGCATTGTTGTTATTGATTACTATTCTAAATGGTAAAGATGGTTAAGGATGTTACTTCCCACAAAGTGATAGAGTTCTTGGATGAGATTTTTTGCAGGGAGGGGATTCCCCAAGAGGTTGTAACTGATAAGGGCTCCCAGTTTGTTAGCAAGGAAATGGAAGAATTTATGGTCAAATGTGGTATTGTTCATAGGAGAATTGCTGTTTTCCTTCCCGAGGCCAATGGCCAGGTTGAACGGTTCAACCGTGTGATCAAAGAGGCTATTCAACTTTCCATTAAGGGTGATTTGAATTGGAAAAATGCGTTACAATCCATGCTTTTGGCATACAGGACTTCGCCGAATTCTGTAACCTTGGTCAGCCCCTTTGAACTTTTAAGAGGACGTAAACCTAGTACCAGGTTGGCACCTTGGTGGTTAAAGAAAAATATAAGTGGGTCTGATAATTTTTTGAAAGTGGATTTTGAGGCGGTTCAACGCAGAGTTGAGCTATATAAAAATAGAATGAAACGTTGATAAAGGTGTGTGATTTAGTTCGTATTAAGAAGAAGGAAGGTGTAAGTAAGGGATTTTCTGTGTGGTCAAGTCCTAAAAAGGTAATTGAAGTTTTTAATATTGCGGTTAGGGTTGATGGTGGTTCAGTTTGGAACTTAAACAGAATTTCTGTGTTTACTGGGGTTAGCCCGGTTCAAAATGTCTATGACAATAATGTGTTTTTGGATGTTGGGCAACAAAGTGCACAAGGGAACTGTACGTATGCTGAGTGCAATCCTGGTAACATCAGGATCGCGCGTTCTCACCTTCTTCCTGCTAAGTATAAGGACTTTGTAATGAGTTAATTTTATGATGTTGTTATTCTTTGCTTTTTTTGTTGTTGTTTTGTTTTCTATTTTTGTTTCAAGGGGGGAAGCTGTGTTGGGAACTGTTTATGCGATGCGAGCTGTCACGAGCATGGTGGTTTTGTCACAGCTCGTGACTGGCTCGTGTCGAATGGGAATGTTGGGGAATGTGTTATGTTTTAAATATGGTGGAATCTGGCTATTGTGCTGTTGTGAAGGAGAGCAGCATTAACTGTCTTGACTTCACAGAGAGAAGATGCTTAAATAAAGCATGTCGTTCTTTACTTCATATATGCTTCTTCGCATCATTGGATCTTCCTACAATTTTACAATTAATACTGTTGATTGAAAACAGAGGCTAATAACTTTAGTTTATTAGGAGCCTGTGGGTTTTTTTATTGACTTGATGTGTATTGGGAGGGGGCAGCACAGGCTGCTTACATTTGCTGTTTTGTTTACTGTATAAATTGATTTTATTTTGATAGTAGTATGGAACTCACTTGAGAACCATGGGATCCAGTTCTTGCTAATGTTCACATGGGGTGGTTTTATAATTGGATTTCACTTGTTATCGAGGGTGGCTAGTAATTAGTTTCCAGATATCTTGGATGAATTGTTTTTCTCTTTCCCAGATCTGTGCAGATTACGTCTTAACATGTTGCATGCTGCTCGGAGCAGTTAATGTAAATTGCAGTCAATAAATTCTAACATCGAAGCAGATTATGCTTAATATAAAGGATGCCGTACTGAGCAGGAATGTGATATGTAGTTAATTCTGATACGTTTAAATTGATGCATGCCGTTCATAGCAGCAATGACAATTGCAGTTGATTTTCTTAAAAAATGAACTTCAAGATTAGAGTAGATTTCAATCTCACTATATCAGTGCGAGGAGTTGGTCACTTTCTTTTCGAAGAAGGTGGCAGATATTCAGGTCTCCTTTTCTCCCACAATGAAACCTTTCTCTCAAACTGGAATAGGTTCTTTGAGCACATTTCAGCTCTTAGATCTTGGAACCTTTGTATCCCTCCTCACCATTACTAAGCCAGGCTCTACGCTCGACCCATGTCCCCCTTGGTGCTGGGTAAACTGAAAGTCAAATTTATGAACCTGCTCACCCAGCACTTACATGCTTCACTTTTGGAAGGTACTGTTCCAAAGGCCTGGAAACATGCGATGGTCAGGACTTCACTGAAAAAAAGCCTAATCTTGACCCATCTAACTGGTCTAACTATAGTTCAACATCACTCCTGCCCAGTCTATCTAAAGTTCTGGAAAAGCCTGTGAATACACAGCACACAAGGCACACCAAACTTAATGGCCTGCTCCACCCAGTCCCTATAAGGCTTTAGAGCAGGCCATAGCATGGAGTCAGCACTCTTTACATTGACGGGCCATCTCCGTCAACAGCTTGATAATGGTGGCACTGCAGCACTGATCCTTCTGGACTTCAGTGCTACTTTTGATATGGTCAATCATAATATTTTACTTCAAACACTAGAGGCCATGGGAATACAAGACATGGCCAGTCATGGTTGGCCTACGCCTACTTTTTGCAAGATCGGGTTTTTCAAGTCCACTCACATCAGCACCACTCTGAGCCACAACCTCAACCATCAGGGGTCCTCCAAGGATCCACTCTCATTCCAACCCTGTTAACTTGTAGGTAAGACCACTGGCAGACATTATAGAGGCCTGGGGTCCTACTCTTCTTTCATACACTGACGACACTCAGCTTAGTATTTCCCTGTCATCGCAGGAGAATCATAATGGAGAGGCTTTGAATAGCTACCTCACACAAGTGTTGTCCTGGATGAACATCAACTCCCTCAAGCTGAACAGGTCCAAGACTGAGGTGTTACTGGTGGGCAACCATCCTCACTTATGGGGCCCTTAGTTGTGGCCTACCAATATGGGTATGGTTTCTACCCCGGTGACCCTAGTTAACAATCTGTAATTGTGACTTGATGCAAATCTATGAGTCTTCAAATTATCAGGGTGGCTGGCACGTGCCATGGCATATTACAATGGCTTAAGAAGATTTTGGAATTTCTTCCTAATTCTGAACAAAGATCGCAATCTAGGCCTTGGTTATCTCCAGACTGGATTACAGTAATGTTCCTTATCTAGGAGTCAATAAAAGCCTTCTGAGATGACTCCAGATTGTGCATAACGCCGCAGCAAGACTTTTATTTCATCCCCCCAAATTATATTCTACAGCTAGTATGCTCCGGGAACATCACTTGCTTCCTATGGAATGATGTGTGCAATTTAAAGCACTCTGTTATGTCCACTGATGTTTCTCTAATTTAGGCCCAACTATCTTAATTTCTTGGTGTACCTATATATGTACCAAACCGGGCTCCTATGCGGTCCAGCCGAGCCGTCTTATTGTTAGGTCCAAAACTATGGAACTCGTGACCCCCTGATTTAAAAGAGTGTTGCTCTTTATGGCTTTTCTACAAGAAGCTGAAAACTTGGTTGTTTTTCTCTTGGTGTTATGTGACCTTGAGTTCCGTATGGTAGTGTAGCGCTTGGAATTGTTTTGGGTGGTACCCTTGTGCTCTATAAGACTATTTTATTAATTTTATGCTCACACAATGCACACCATTTGAAGCAGGAACACTATTTGCAGTCAATCAAAAGCATTGCTGATAGTATGTTTTACAGAGATTTTAAAAGTAATAATTGTATATGGTATGGAGTACAATCTTTGTTACACTTTCACCATCTATTTTGCATATGTTTCCATTGTTATCTCTTTTGGATTTGTAAGGCCACTTAATCTTCATTTATATTTGATAAGAGAACCAATTTTTAGTATGGTGGGTTTCTATGTTTGTTTGATCACTATGTGCATTTAGTCACTCGCAAAATTACATTTTGCAATTTGATAAAGGCTGTTTACAGCCGAAACGAGGCACGCATCTGTGTCCAGTGTTTTTTCACACAAAACACAGATAATTTCTCACATCTTCGAGTGCCCAGCCCTTTGTTATTGTGGCAAGGCTTTGTGGTATATAACATATACACACATATATTTATATTCACAGAAAAAACAAAGGTTACAGAGACGCTATAGTTAGGCTTAGGTTTCACTCGTACAAAACCAGAGAAATTCAGCAGTTATAGTTAGCGGAGCTATTTTGGCCCCAGGACCCCATATCCAGGGGCCGGCTTTTATTTTTATAATAGAAAGGGTGGGGGTCGAGTGGCTCCCCCCTCCTGGGCCATTTTTGTCCCTGGAGACCCCATCGCCTGGGGTCAGCCCTTAATATATATATATATGTATTTATTTTAGAGGGAGGGGGGCCCCCTTTCTGGGCAAACCTCAGCCCCAGGGATCCCATCCCCTGGGGCCAGGCCTTAATATATTTTTTGGGGGGGGGGCGCACAGCCCCCATCCCGGGCCAAATTTAGCCCTGGGGAACCAATCCCCAGGGCCTAACCTCTCTGTTGGGGACTGCGGGGAAGCCTCAAGGTCCCCGCTGGCTCCCAGAGTCCTCTGTGAGACGGCATTGCTATGAGAGCCAGGGAGATACTGGCATGCAGCTCCCTGGATCCCAAAGCAATGTCAGTGTCCCTGCTCGCTTTACAGCTGGCAGGGTAACTGAAATGTTCTGCTTTCAACAAGCGAGAGCATTAATGACCCCAACCAGGCCATCCAAGACTCCTCTTACTGCATACTGAAAAACCTCAGAGGCACTGGAGATGCCGAAACTCAGACATTTGTATCTCAACCCAAAGATATAGTGATGGTCGTGATGGCTCCTGACTCCAGTGCCAGAATCATCGGGTGGTACCCTGCCCGTAGGTACATTGTGGAAAACCATCTTGAACTGCTAACTTCCACCATAATGTCATCAACTGTGGTTGTCAAGTTGTGCTCTTCCCTTATATAGCCATATTGGGCATCCGCATGTACACACACATTCTGACTTCATCATGCTGTTTCCGTTTACAAGCCACAACAATTGGTGACACCCACACAGTTGGACCATCCACCTTTTCGATGATGTCAGCCAGTTCCAACTTCCTTAGCTTATCCTCCACCTTTGGGCACAGATAGAATGCTATCTGGCGATGTTTAAGCACAATGGACTGGATAGATTCATCAATGTGGAGGTGTATGAGATACTCCTTGGGACACACAATACCAACAAACAGCTGTGAGAATTCAGCTACCAAATAATCCATGCTCCCAAATGTATACTGAAAGCGAATTAAATTAGCTGGAGACGTTCAGCTCTCCAGAACCTCAGCAGCATTCCAGAGCCTGTTTTGGTAACATACACTTTTGCCCTGGTGGAATGGAACTCATCAGATATGTCTATTGTGAAGACTTCTGCTAGGGAAGTGGCTTGGTAGAACCATTAGCAAATACCCGAGAAACAGTGGAACGCAGTAGTGGGCGCAGCAGGAGAGTTTGCAATATTGATTGGGCAAGAATGTTCACTGAGGCTCCCGTATCAATCAAAGCCGGAATCTTGTGTCTCAAAAGGTGGATGGTACACTTCGGATGCGTCGGTGGGGATGCTCACCCGGCTGCATAGCAAGTATGACTTATACAGCTCCTTCCGCATCGTCTTCATCCATATCCTCTTCCTCATCTGGGGCTGCTGGTGTTCGCATGATATTCACAGACTTTTGGTTCAGAGCCCTTGGGAATAGTGAATGAATGGCAGACTTTGGCAAAATTATTAAATTCATTACATGCTGAACGCCTTTTTTCAATGGGCAGAGCAGGACCCTTGATGAGGATATGGACCTTCACATGTGTAGCATTCCTTTGGAGCAGTAGTAGACATGAGGTAGACTCTCTCCCTTCCTGCTTCGATTGTCACCACTGCGTTGACGGGAAACCTCTTCACCTGTCGTAGGGCCGCCTCCATATGGGCAGCTCGTACCGTGGATAATTATTTCGAGCTTCCCATAGTGAGCATGTCGGCCATGGACATCCCAAGACCTGCAGAATGTTCTCCCTCAGCTTCACTGAGGCATAACCTTGTATGAATTGGGCTCTAATCTCATCAGCAGTGTCCAGCAGCATGCATGGGCTCGCAAGTTCTTGTAAGCAACCGTAAAAAGTGTATACAGGTTCTTTTGGCAACTGCCTGGCCTGGAGTAGCAGGAATCGCTTGTAGTAAGCATTGGTGAGTGGCTCAAAATGTGCCGATAGGGCTCCCTTCAGAGTAGCGTACGTGAAGGGTGGTCCAGCATCCACCACAGATTTCTCAAGCTTCTGAATTGCGGCACCCCCTAATTGCAGCAATATGTGGCTTCGTCTGTCCGGGTCTAGAGCCACTGCAGCAAAGTATGTCTCTTGCAGCTCAAACCAGTCTTTCCAGTGCTTCATTTGTGCAGACAGGGGACCATCCTCCACAAACTTGCTTGAGGGGTGGTATTGAGGCCATGGCAGCCAGAAGTGCAGAAAGCCCAGCGAACAAAATGCAGGAACGACACCGACAAGTAGCAATCAGGTGCATAGGAAATTATGCAGTTTATCCGAGGACTTACCAGCAGAGGTCCAATGGTGCCATAACAATGCACAGGATGGTATGGGGTGCACTAGTAGGATTGGCAGGCACAAAGTCAGTAAAATACAGGACCACTTCTGGGCAGCCAGACAGATGATGAGAAAGGTTGTGTCCTGTCAGCATTTCACAACGACGGTTGCAGCAAAGCAACTCACCCATTCAACGAAGGGTGAAGAGAAAACACACCTTCATGCTGCCAGGACCAACGCGGCCACCGCACTTGGCGTGGCTGCCAGACTCGCAGTATGGCACACTTCTAGAAAAAGCAGCTTCACAGCCGCTCCACCACAGCCTGCCTAAACGGCATGACCTGCTGCGTACCCAGTGGTGGGAAGGAGAGCCGGGCGGAGCAGGAGCCGCATTGCCGGCCCGCATAAGTGCGATAGACCCCCTGAAGCACCAGCCGACTCCAGTAATCAAGGAGAGAGAGGCAGACTGAGACGGTGCACGGGTGGGAGATCAATCGCTGATTATCGTCAATTTGTCAGGTTGTGTAGCATATGTGAAGGCCTTAACTCAGGCCATAAATAACAGAGTCCACTCAGTCATGTACTAGTTTTAGTTTTCTGTCATGAGGCTTGGGCCCCTGGCCATTTATTATCTCACCCCATCAAGTAATGGCCATTACCATCATGGTCATACATAATGGGGTATTCTCTCAAACACCCCTTGCTTGGAATGCCTATATGGAACAGTCCACGGAGCCCCCAGAAACACATCACTGGGCAGGTGGTTTTTCCCTTGGCTGTGGGGGGAGGACATATATCCTCCCCTGCACAGCTTTTTAAACAAAAATAATTAATGTTGGTGCCCCTTGGAGGTGGCGGTCCCAGGGACCCCTGTTTTTTAATACAACAGTGCTCCATAGAGGTGGCGGTCCCCGGGCAGCTTGGGTTCCACTAGGCTCCCCGTGATATATTAATGTTACTGTCTCAGGGAGGTGGCAGTTCCTGGGGCTTTTATTAGCCCTAGGAGGGGCCCTGTGGGCCCACTCCTACATTTTCACAATGCCCCTGGGACCTGGCCCGCCCGGAGGTTATTATAAAGCAAGCCTGTGCTTGCTTTTTTAAACAAATGGCTGCAGATTTGCAAATCCACATGTGAGTCAGCATCAAACATTAAAAAAAAAACTTTTTACCCCCGTTGGACCATATCTGGGGAGGTCAGGGTATTCCTACTGTGCCCCCTTTTCTTTTTTTCAAACTTTATTTCTGGGCCTCGGCTTCAAGGAGAGTCCCAAGATGACTGCCAACACTTCCTGGTTGAAGTGTCAACAGCCAATCACATTTTTGTAGGATTCGCAAGTCCACTGCAAGGACTCCTTCTCCCGATAGCTATATTTTTTACAAGATGGATATCTCACAAACTACTAAACGGATTTACACCAAATTTAAAAAAGCACGCTTTCTGGATCAACATCTAGCTTTCTGACAAATTTGGTGAAATTCCATTCAGCAGTTCGGGCTGTATTTGTGTTAAAAAAAATGAAAAATTCCCATAGACTTAACATGGGGAAAACACATTTTGGGACCCCCCCTTTTTCGTGCCGCTCCCATGACGGATCACCCTAAAACTATCAATACAGCAGCTGAACGGAAAAGGGGAAGATTTGTGCAAATTTTGTGGAGATTCATCAAGCGGTGGCAAAGTTATCCTATGGAAACTTTGGTCCAAACTATAACTACCTACTGGCAACCCACAGTAGGATGGATGGATGGATGGATGGAGATATATATATACATATATATATATATATAGATCCAGTCCTGAATCATCCATTCAATCAAAAGCAGGCACCGACTCTGTGAGATTTTTCAAATCAAAGGTAATTTAATCTCAAGACAACGAATAGACGCGTTTCGGCGGACAGGTCCGCCTTGTTCACTACATCTACTGTCACCAGTAATGTGCTCATTATATATAGTGATCCCTTTACAACCACTGGATGTGGGGGGAACGACTTCATGACATGTGACATAGTATAGACATAGAAGGTTACATTGTAAAAAAACGAAAGCATTTTACATTAGTCATGCCTGTTTTTAGAACATAATAACGTTTTAAATTATTATAAACAGTGTATTTTACGGAGTTCTTTACTGTCTAGATGTTTGATGCACTTGATCTGCTACGTAGTGTATGTTAATCTTATGGTATGTGTGTCAAAAAGGTCTGTGCCCTGATTACGTGCTTCCATGGTCATGGAAAAGGTGCTTTGACAGGTATATGTACTATCTGCGCATGAGCTTTCTGTAACTCCTCAGCGTGTTTGCGAGCATCTTACATGCTACCCTGCTCCGTGTTTCTCGTAAGTACTTGATTAATTGTGGTGCGGATGGCATGAGACCCGATATATATATATATATATATATATATATATATATATATATATATCAGAAACTCGGCCGACGATCCATTTATTAAAAAGACGAGAGTAGACCCAATTCTTGTTCTGATTTAGTGTATAATTAGTGTACACCATGCCGCCATGCCGCATTTCGTCCGATCAACGGCCTTGATCATATCACAGCGCCTGGGGTGGAGGTTCCCCTTTTAAAGTGACTGTGCAAGAATAGCAGTAATAGACATAGAAAACATACTGCAGTGCTTTCTACAGTACATGCTCAAATGCATTGAGCTGATTTAACATCAATACTTGTTGACATATAGGATTAAAACAATATTTCATCAGCATGCCTAAAATCCAATCAACTTTGATATAATACTTGTATAAATACAAAAAAATCGATTACCTGCCACGTTAGCTGATGTCCTAACTATTGTTTTGGTCTATTGTTCTGCTATTACAGTGTTAAAGTGACTAGTGCAAAGAATACGCCCTATCCTAAGTGCAAGTCTATAAACCTTATCTATGTGCAAAATGTGCAATCTTAGTGTAAAAAATAAGCATATAGCAGCGATAAATTTTGGCTAATGCCTCTCATTCCTCATGTATAGAAAAACCATATTGTTTGAAATTTAAGCAGTCTTAGTCACCAAAAGCCTTTGTACACAAGTACCTATCTGTTATACATGGTTGATTCCCACAAATGAGGATATACAATATAATACACATTATAAAATATTATATAAAAACATTTCAACCCTACAAAATTGTTATAATCGATTAAAGAGCTTCCACAAATGATTTAATAATCAAATGTAAGTTTATTGTAAGCACCAGGGAAAAATTGGTGTTCCCACTTCAGCTGGCAAATAACTGATCTCTGGAACACCATGTCATGGAACATGGCAACACTGGAATGCATGTGGAATGTTACATTTAAAGTGCCAGGTGCAATAATGTATAATCAGGAAATACAACATCCTCTTCTCTTCATATTTCTTTAAAACAATAAATTTAACAAAGTAAGAACAATATAAAATTTAAATACCTAGATCAGAAGTAAACAAACCTAATCAAGAAATAGGACTACATTAGATCTCTGAAGTGAAATCCTATTATTTGTGCTATCACCATTACTGTTCGATGACACCATGGTACTACCATTGATGTTATCACTATTGCCTGTAGGTGAATTAGTAGGAGGACTTACACAAACTTCATTATCACTCATAAGAAAATGTGAATTAAGGGGATCCCTTCCACAACTAAGTTCATGGCCCTTATACTTTTTATAAAGAGCTACTCTTCTCAAATTACAATGTTCTCCATTGTGTAGGGTTATAAATCTATTGTGGACTGATTTGACCCTATAAGGACCCCGAAATTTGGTAAACCCAGTACCAACACGGCCAGGTTTAACCTTAACCAAATTATTAGGTTTTATGTTCCATTTGATCAAATGAGTATCATTAGATGTGGAATTGTTGCTACTGAGATTTGCTAAACCAATACAATCCTTCATCCAAGCAGGAATAAGTTTCGTACTTGCAGGACGCCCTCTCATAACATTAAATGTAATTTACCAGAAACATTATTTTCGGTAGTGCGATAGGCCCAAACTAAATCATTTACCATACCTTTAATATTACTACCAGTTGTTACTGCAATTTGAATCGCTCCCTTCACCATACGATTAGCTCTCTCCACAATACCATTTCCTTGTGGATTATATAAGGATGTTCTGCTATGTATAATCTCACAAGAATTCAAAAACTTAACCATTTCATCAGAAGTCAACTGCGTCCCATTGTCAGTGATTAGTCTCACTGGAAAACCCTCCTCCTTGAAAATCTCTGATAATATACTAATGCTTTTTCTGGTGGTAACTTCTCTTGTAAACTTCACAATTAACCACTTGGATGTGACATCTACTATGACTAAACCACATTTTAAATCCATCCCCAGACCATTGAATGGACCAATAAAATCCAAGCACACTGTATGCCAAGGTAAGTCCGGATCATCAGTCTGACTAAAATCCGATTGGTTGCCAACCTTCAATCTTTTCTCACTCTCCATACACTCAACACATCTTTCAACCCATTCAGAAATCTGTTGGTTCATAGCAGGCCACCAAAAATATTCTCTTAATCTTTTCTTGGTAAGAGATTGGCCTAAATGTCCTTCATGAGCCAATTTAAACAAAGTAAACTTAGGGTCCTGTGGTGGAACAAATTTATCCTCTTTCATCACAATATTCCTTTCTTTATAAAATATAGACAACTCATCTAAAATTTTAACATACAGCCTTACAGCAATGGGAAGGGTACTTTCGCTTCTATTACCTTTGACGATTAAATACTTCACCATGCGTAACACGTCATCTGTAGCCATGCTTTTGTTCCAATGAAATCTATTGATGGCACCACCACACAATTCTACTAATTCGTCTACCGCAGCCACCGCACCTTCACATTGAAAAGACTCCACATTGGATTTGTCTACTTTATGTCATGGTAAAGGAAGTCTAGACAATCCATCAGCCTGACAATTTTTCCAACCAGCAATATAATCAATTTTGTACATAAACTCCTGTAGTCGAACCGCTAATCCAGCTAACCTTGCTGATCTTTTACCTGCGCCACCAGGAGACAAAATTCTAATCAGAGGTTTATGATCATTTTGTAATCTAAATTGGAAAAACCATAAATACATTTGAAAGTAATCACATCCCCATGCCGCTGCTAAAGCTTCTCTCTCTAATATAGAATAATTCCTTTCTGAACAAGTAAGAGACCTTGAAGCAAAGGCCACAGTTTTTATACCAGATGTGTGTTCTTGAGCTAAGACAGCCCTATTCCAACCGCACTCGCATCCACTGTCAAGATTGATTTTTATCTTGTGTCAAACGGAGTTAAAATCTTTGCCTCACAAATTTCATTCTTGATGTTAATAAAAGCCGTTTGTTGCTCTTCACCCCATACAAACTTGCAACCTTTCCTAAGAAGTATTTTTATTGTTTCAGTCTTATCTGCAAAGTTATGTACAAATTTAGCCTAGTACTCTAAGGGCCCGATGTAGGTGGCCGTTTCAGGCCATTTACCGACCGGTAACGGCCGATTTCGGCCGTTACCGACCGGTAAATGGCCAATCGGTATGTAGGGGCCTAAATCCAAGACCACATGTAGGTAAATCTACATTTACAGAATCGGTAAAATTACCGATTCTGTAAAATACCGAATCGGTAATTTTACAGATTCTGTAAATTCCATATGTAGGTGGGACTCTTCTGAGTCCCAAAGGCCTTAACGAATTGGTATTTTACCATGAAATCCAACTTCATGGTAAAATACCGATTCCAGTGTGCATGCACATGTGTGCATGCACACCTATGCCATGTGGCAGGCAGGCCTGCCCCTAGGGCTTGTATGCCTGCCACATGGCACCCAATCCTGTTTAGGGGGTGCCAGGGGGTGTCAAAGTGACACCCCCTGCACCCTTGTGAAATTCGGTATTTACCTATTCGGTAAATACCGATTCGGTAAAGCCTATTGATTCCTATGGGCTTTGAAGCCAAGAGGAATCAATAGGCTTTACCGATTCTGTATTTACCGAATAGGTAAATACCGACTTTTGCCGATTCGGTAAAAGGGAACATCTGGATTCCCTACATACCCACCCCTTACATTTACCGATTCTTCATTACCGAATCGATAACATTCGGTAATTTTCGGTAATGAAGAATCGGTAAATGTTACTTACCTACATCTGGCCCTAGGAGACCAAGGAAAGATCTCAATTGGTCCTTATCAATGGGTGCAGGTGCTGTTCTTATTGCTTCTTGGAAATCTCCCTTTAGTTTAATCCCCCCAGCAGATAAGTGTATCCTAAATACTCTACCTCTTCAACAGCAAATTTGTATTTTTCTTTCTTTAAAGTCAAGCCCGCATTGTCCATTTTATTCAACACCTCTTTCAAATCCATGTCATGATGTTCCTTAGTAACACCAAATAATAGTACATCATCTTGGAAATACACCACATTTTTATGCCTTTTAAAACAGAAACCATCATGCGCTGGAAAACTCCAGCCGCCGATGCCAATCCAAATGGCATTCTGGTGAATTGGAAAATTCCTTCTGTAGTGATGAATGCCATGAGGGGTTTTGAATCCACATGTAACTCAATCTGGTGATACGCACTACGTAAATCTAATTTAGAAAAAAATCTCCCACTCTTTAAAGACAATATCAACTGATTGATATTTGGCAGGGGAAAATTGTCCACAATAATATTTTGGTTTAAAGAGCGTAAGTTAACACAGAACCTGTAACTACCATCAGGTTTGGCCGTGATAACTACTGGTGAAATCCAACTGGATGTTTCTATCTGTTCAATAATCCCCTGTTCCAACGTTTCACATAACATACGTTTAACTTCTTGTCTAGCAATGATGAGAACTTTACATACTTTATGCTGCATGGGAACTGCATCCGGTTTGAGCATTATTTTATGAACATACCCTTTCAGTTCACCAATATCCTCAGAAAACAAATTGTTCATTCCATCTACATTTGACTCTGTTGTAATCTCCTCAACTACCATCACTTGATGAGTAGCTTTCACATTTATAATTATATGCAGATCATATTGGTCTGCCCACCCAAAAATTGGTGGTCCACTATCAGCTACATATACTTTCCCTTTCACACATCTGTCCTGAAATGAAATATCTGTTAACATGCATCCCATGATAGCAATCCTTTCTCCCTGATATCCACTGGGATTAATATCCAATATTAACTTCTTTAGCATATTGTTTCTTCAATTTGGATTTTGCCTCTGAATAAACATTAGAAATTAACCTTCCTTCAGCATCAGTACCCGCAGGTAAATATTTGGACGCATGTTGACCTTCCTTTCCTAATGTACTTAGCAATAATGCTTTTTTCCTCGTAGCCCGAAAGTCTTTTCCATGTAAAGCTTCAATATAGTTTTCAAATATCTCAATCCATTCATCCCATTCAATTGGAGGCTCCCCGGTTTGTTGTAAAAATAAAGGAGGTGGTATTACTGTTGCATTTTCCATAATATCAATATATACGGTGCCACAAATTAGCATAATAAGGGATATTATATACGCAATGCTAAAGATAAATACTGTTCAATATTCCTGAAATGTGTTGTTATATGGTTCCGTGCAACCAACAAAGTTACTCATAGAATAAACAATATTTTGTGCTTTCCGATATTTTTAAAAATAAATAAAGTATCTTTTGAATGCTGTTCCAATATGTGTTACTTACGTTGCAGGTAGTTGAAGATAGATCGCTTCTAAAGTTATATTCACATTGAATCCTTTCTTCTATAGCTTCCTTTAACTCCAAATGAGCTTTTCTTTTAGTTATTCAATCAATCAATCAAAAGATAAGTTTATTATGACGGTTTGGCCTTTAAACTACATATTCATCATATCACAGAATAAAATTAAAATTATTAAAAATTCATAAAAGCCTAAAAACCAATTTCATTATGTTCTCACAAAAACATATTTATGTAATAACACACTATAAGTCATGGTGAAATACCTAAAAATTACAATACATAAAATGATTACAGACATTCTATTTCTATCAATGTATCACCCCTTAGACCACCCTATTTTATATCATTGTTCCATAAGAAATCTTTTGGCTACTTGTATAAATTTCACCAAGGCGATTGCACTCTCTAAGCTCTGCATATCCGTAAGTAGCTCAATTGCTTGCAACCTTGTGCTTATTCCATATTTTAAAAAGAGTGGCCTTAAAATCATCCGCCGTACTGATATCAATTTTGGGCAATCCATTACAAAATGAACGCTAGTACATTTTAAATCTAGCCCACATGTACATTTACCATAGTCATCCATTAGTATATTTTTTACTTTCTCATTTGCACGGGCGGGATTAATACCTATTCTCACTTTTAATAATTCCGATCTCATCCTATGATCTGGTACAGTATCTAAATACGGGTATGAATTATCGTTACTCCAGGTTTTTATCATAAATTGCACAGACTTTTTTTGCTTCAAGTACTCCATATCGATCTGTCTGGATTTTTCATTTCCCAAGTTTTTTAGGACACTCTTCCCTTCGTCAATACACAATGATTCTGGGTCAATTGTTGCATTCAAGGTTTCACAAATAGAGTACAGTTTATTTCTGGTAGCTATTGCCCACTTCAATTCACTTTGTTGGATCTCCCTCCTACACCAACTCGACACTGTCTCCTCTTCTCCAGCTCCCAACCTTTTCCAAAATCTGCACAGATTTACCTGAACTTGTATATTTCATGCTGGCCAATCTAGTTCTAGCCTAATAGCCTGTATCATAGAGGAGCTAGGCAAGGAGAGAAGAGATTTTACGCATTTTCCTTGTTCCTTCTCCCAGGCACATTTCCCCCCCAAGCACAGGATTTCCGCCCCATACTGCATTTGCGGGGTAATCATAGCCTTAAATGCTTTCAGCACTGGTCTATGAGATATGTCTCCATAGATACTATTGAATTTTTTTAACCCACAAATGCCTGCTAAACCTTTTGTTTTTTGGGCCTGAAGGTGCATATTCCAGTTCAAACCATACACCTAAATATTTATATTTGTTTAAAACTTCTAATTTTGTATGGCCCAGAGCCCAACTATATTCATGTTTTTTCTTTCCAAAGCACACTATTTTTGTTTTTTTCATATTTACTATTACGTTTTTGGATAAGCAATAAGTCTCAAAAACATTTAGCTTTCTTTGCAACCCTATTTCCGTTTGGTCTAAAATAACGAAGTCGTCTGCGTATAGTAGGCAAGACAGAGGCTTTCCATCGACCTTAAGGCTTGCTCATCTTTCAGTTATTGATAATTTCGGTAGGTCAGCAAGAAAAATAGAAAATAAAAGTGGGGCCAAAGCACATCCCTGTCTTAGCCCATTATTGATTCTTATCTCTTTGGTTAAACCCCCTGCTGTATCTTTAATAACTTGTGCCCAATTTTCATTATGCAGACTTTGAATTACTTCTAGGATGTCTAAGGGGATATTATATCTTTTTAGCGTCTCCCATAAGCATTTTCTATCTACTAAGTCAAATGCCGCCCGGAAATCAACGAAACAGCAGTATAATCTGCCCTGCTGTTCTACTGTCTTCCTTGCCACGGCCCACAGGGCAAAACAATGATCAAGTGTTGAGTGCCCCTCTTTGAACCCTCCTTGTTCTACCGGGACAATTGCATTTAAATCGACCCATGCCTTCAGTTTATCCAGGATTATTTTAGAGAACACTTTAGCACCAATATCTAAAAGATTCATTAATCTATAGTTCTTAGGGTCCTTTCTATCCCCTTTCTTATGTATCGGCCTGATTACGGCTCCCCTCCAAGAATTTGTGATTATACCTGTGGTCAACTCTGCTGTAAACATTTTTGAGAAAAATTGGGCCCATTTTAACTCTGTTTTTATTATTACGGCAGGTAAATTATCAGGCCCTGCCGCACGGGTTAAATTTAAATTCTTAATAGTATCCTTTACATTTTCAAATGAGCATAAGGGAATTAGGCTATTTACTACTTGTCGCCTCAACGTTTTCACCCCACTAATTTCGGCCTCATTTTTAGATTTATGTACTTGATTTAAATGCTCCTCCCAGGATGCCTCGTCGACTTCACAACTCATGGTTCCTGGGGATCGACCCGATGCATCTTAAATTAGCCTCCAAAACCCTTTAATATTTTTGTTTTCTATGGTTTCTAGTAAGGAAATCCAGCATTTTTCTTTGAAGCGTCTTTTTTTTACTTCTCACTAGCATTTTATATTCCTTCCTTAATTTTAATAAATTGTTGTAACCCTCATGATTATATCTTAACCTCATCTTTATTCCCTCTCTCTTTAGTAGCCTTTTTTTCTCCCTACATGCGGAGTCAAACCAAGCAGTTTGCAGTCTACCACCTCCTTGCTGATTTTTGCCCCCTATATTTGTTTTCTTTATATTGACGGACAAACATAGAGCTGCCTTCTTGATTTTTCTTCAAACCATGCAAACTTCTGGCTCCAAGCTATCTCCGGGTCTAAATTTTGTTGGAAACTAGTCAATTTTCGAATGTATTCCTCCGTCAATTTTGTGGTTAATCTTTTTGGGTAATCCATCAGTTGAGATAAAACTTTATCATACTCTCTTGGCGGGGCTCTTACAATTTCACAGTATAGTGGATAGTGGTCACTTCCTTTACGTTTAATTACCTTGAATTTTTTTACTAGCTCAAAATTCCAGGCCTGTACGAACAAATAATCTATTGGGCAACATTGATTTCCCCTTCTAGATGTTTGTTCTTCTGGTCTATCATATTCTGATCTACCATTTAAACTAATCAATCCATGTGACCCTAATAGTTTCCCTAACTCTACACCTTGTTTATTCATTTTACTATTGCGAAAAAGGGCTGGCGCTATCTCGTATACGTCTAAGATTTCCTTCATCCACCTTTTCTGGATCTAGCTTGTGGTTGAAATCTCCCATGATAATTATAAAATCCTTCCCATATTTACCATTTAAGAATTTCAAATCAGCTTTGAAGAACCCCATTTCTATCTGCAAAGTTATGTACAAATGTAGCCTAGTACTCTATGAGACCAAGGAAAGATCTCAATTGGTCCTTATCAACGGGTGCAGGTGCTTTTCTTAACCCCTTCCAGGCTGATGACGAGCTGGGCTCGTCATGGCGTAGCCTCCTCGCATGCTGATGACGAGCCCAGCTCGTCACCAAAAGTGCGATTTAGAAAATCTCAGCGCAGGAGCGGAATTCCGCTAGCGCGCATGAGGTTAATCTAGTGATACGCACTACGTAAATCTAATTTTGAAAAAAATCTCCCACACTTTAAAGACAATATCAACTTATTGATATTTGGCAGGGGAAAATTGTCCACAATAATATTTTGGTTTAAAGAGCGTAAGTTAACACAGAACCTGTAACTACCATCAGGTTTGGCCGTGATAACTACTGGTGAAATCCAACTGGATGTTTCTATCTGTTCAATAATCCCCTGTTCCAACATTTCACATAACAAACGTTTAACTTCTTGTCTAGCAATGATGAGAACTTTACACACTTTATGCTGCATGGGAACTGCATCCGGTTTGAGCATTATTTTATGAACATACCCTTTCAGTTCACCAATATCCTCAGAAAACAAATTGTTCATTCCATCTACAATTGACTCTGTTGTAATCTCCTCAACTGCCATCACTTGATGAGTAGCTTTTACATTTATAATTATATGCAGATCATATTGGTCTGCCCACCCTAAAATTGGTGGTCCACCATGAGCTACATATACTTTCCTTTTCACACATCTGTCCTGAAATGAAATATCTGTTAACATGCATCCCATGATAGCAATCCTTTCTCCCTGATATCCACTGGGATTAATAGCCAATATTAACTTCTTTAGCAAATTGTTTCTTCAATCTGGATGTTGCCTCTAAATAAACATTAGAAATTGCCCTTCCTTCAGCATCAGTACCCGCTGGTAAATATTTGGACGCATGTTGACCTTCCTTTCCTAATGTACTTAGTAATAATGCTTTTTTTCTTGCAGCACTAGTCTTTTCCATGTAAAGCTTCAATATAGTTTTCAAATATCTCAATCCATTCATCCCATTCAATTGGAGGATCCCCGGTTTGTTGTAAAAATAAAGGAGGTGGTATTACTGTTGCTTTTTCCATAATATCAATATATACGGTGCCACTAATTAGAATAATAAGTGATATTATATACGCAATGCTAAAGATAAACACTGTTCAATATTCCTGAAATGTGTTGTTATATGGTTCGGTGAAACCAATAAAGTTACTCATAGAATAAACAATATTTTGTGCTTTCCGATATTTTTTAAAATAAATTAAGTATCTTTTGAATGATGTTCCAATATGTGTTACTTATTTTGCAGGTAGTTGAAGATAGATCGCTTTTAAACTTATATTCACATTGAATCCTTTCTTCTATATCTTCCTTTAACTCCAAATGTGCTTTTCTTTTATATATATATAATGTTTCTTTTTTTTAAAAAAACATTTCAAATACCCATGAACATGCTCCGATTTCGTTTCTTCGTTTGATCGTGCCGTCCCTCTTCTCTTCCGTATGTTTGTTTCCTTTCCTTTGTAACTAAGCAACCAGTTGTTGATACACAAAATACCTGCCACGTTGTTGATGCAATGACATCACCTCGTAGTAAGAGAGCCTACCGCATCATTACGCTGTACACGTCAATAAGAACCTGATGGATACTAAGAAGAATGCCAGTCTCGTCATCCGGCTCGAGGAACCAAATCTTAGAACGTGCAGTCTTCAAACTTTTCCAACGGTAATTCCAGACTTCGTGTAATTGTGTGAAAATTCAAAGACTTAAAATAAGATATTTTCCGACATGTCATTAAAAAGGTATACACTCAAAATATCGCGTTTTTAATATCGATTTGCATTAATATCGATAAAAAAATATAGAATGGACACAATATCGACTGGACAGAATATAGACTACAAAAATATCGAATAGGATAGCATTAATATCGAATCAAAAATATAGAATGGGCATAACATCGAATGGACAGAATATATACAACAAAAATGTATAATAGACAGAATATAGACTAAAAAAATATAGAATGGACAGAATATAGACTACAAAAATATCGAATTTGAGGTAAGTAAATGAATATCAATTTTTAAAGTGTTTTTTATGTTAGTATATGTTTGAAAAGTGTATATTTATTTTATTATTTATATTAATTAATTTTTTTAATGGTATTTAATTTTTGCTTCATATAATTCTGTAGCGGATTGTGGGTTTACAGGGGAATAGGGTGGAAAGTAATTTAATTATAATTAATAAAATATGTTAATTTATTTATTGGTATTTATTTTGAATTATTTATTTAGTTATTAATTGTCAATTAATTAAAATATAATTGGTCATTAATTTTAATTAATTGATTAATTGGTAATTATGTTAATTTTAGTAATTTATTTTCTGTAGCGGGTTGTGGGTTTATAGGGGAATAGGGTGGGAAGTAATTTAATTATAATTAATTAAATATATAAATTTATTTATTGGTATTTGTTTTGCATTCATTGTTAATTAATTCATAATTGGTAATTAATTAAAATATAATTGGTAATTAATTATAATTAATTGGTTAGTTGATAAATATGTTAATTTTAGTAATTTATTTTCTGTAGTGGGTTGTGGGATTATAGGGGAATAGGGTGGGAAGTAATTTAATTATAAGTAATAAAATATGTTAATTTATTGGTATTTATTTTGAATTAATTGTTAATTAATTATTAATTGGTAATTAATTAAAATATTATTGGTAATTAATTATAATTAATTGATAAATATGTTAATGTTAGTAATTTATTTACTGTAGCGGGTTGTGGGTTTTTAGGGGAAGATGGTGGGAAGTAATTTAATTGTAAGTAATTCAATTTTTAAATTCTTTTTTTTATTCTAATTAAAAAAAAATATTGTTAATTAATTTATTGTTAATTGGTAAATAATTTGTATGAGTAGGTAATTATTTTTAATAATTAATTTTTATTTGTATTTTTAATTGATTAATTAATATATTATATAAAAGTGTTAATTATTTCAATTAATTTGTAATTGGTATTAATATTTTTTTTAATTTATTCATATATGAAGTATTTACTTTCCCTACTGTTGCACTCACTGGAGTGGGAATAGTAGTTGTTACCCTCCTGCTATCCAACGATTTCCCTACTGTTGCACTCACTGGAGTGGGAATAGTAATTTTTACCCCTATGCTACCCAACACTTTCCCTACTGTTGCACTCTTTGGAGTGGGAATAGTAATTTTTACCCCTACGCTATCCTTCGCTTTCCCTACTGTTGCACTCTCTGGAGTGTGAATCGTAATTTTTACCTTCCCGGTATCCAATGTTTTCCCTACTGTTGCACTCACTGGAGTGGGAATAGTAAATGGTATGCCTACGCTATACAACACTTTCCCTACTGTTGCACTCCATGGATTGGGAATACTAATTTTTACCCCTACGCTATCCAACGCTTTCCCTACTGTTGCACTCTCTGGAGTTGGAATAGTAATTTTTACCCTCCCGCTATCCAATGCTTTCCTTACTGTTACACTCTCTGGAGTGGGAATAGTAATTTTTACCCCTACGCTATCCAACGCTTTCCCTACTGTTGCACTCTCTGGAGTGGGAATAGTAATTTTTACCCTCCCACTATCCAATAATTTCCAAGGCTATAACATCTCCTGAGGCGCAGCCAGGAGAACGCTAATTCTTGATTTTTAAAATTGGTGTGTTTAATCTGTGTTATTATTTACTTGTTCTCCTTTTCTGGGCATTTGTTTCTCGATTCCCCTGAGGCCATAGGCCACGCCCTTCTTCTGCAGGCCACGCCCCTGACCGAAGGCATTTAATCGCGCTGAATACGAGCGCTTGCCAGAGGCCATACCATCTCCTGAGGCGCAGCTGGGAGAACGCGAATACTCATTTTAAAAAACTGCGTGCTTGAATTTGTGTTTTTACTCACTTGTTGTCCCTTTCCTGGGCATTTGTTTTCTTGACCCCCACGCTCTGGGCTTTCCCGCGCAGCGGAATCGATCGCTGCCGCGGGTCACTACCCTCTCGCCGCCATTCCCCAAAGGCCACAGGCCACGCCCACCACCTACAGGCCACTTCCCCCGCCGATGGCAGTTAACTGCGCTGAATACGAGCGCTTGCCAGAGGCTATAACATCTCCTGAGGCGCAGCCGGGAGAACGCTAATTCTTGATTTTTAAAATTGGTGTGTTTAATCTGTGTTATTATTTACTTGTTCTCCTTTTCTGGGCATTTGTTTCTCGATTCCCCTGAGGCCATAGGCCACGCCCTTCTTCTGCAGGCCACGCCCCTGACCGAAGGCATTTAATCGCGCTGAATACGAGCGCTTGCCAGAGGCCATACCATTTCCTGAGGCGCAGCCGGGAGAACGCGAATACTCATTTTAAAAAACTGTGTGCTTGAATTTGTGTTTTTACTCACTTGTTGTCCCTTTCCTGGGCATTTGTTTTCTTGACCCCCACGCTCTGGGCTTTCCCGCGCAGCGGAATCTATCACTGCCGCGGGTCACTACCCTCTCGCCGCCATTCCCTAAAAGCCACAGGCCACGCCCACCACCTACAGGCCACGCCCCCCCGCCAAAGGCATTTAACTGCGCTGAATACGAGCGCTTGCCAGAGGCTATAACATCTCCTGAGGCGCATTCGGGAGAACGCTAATTCTTGATTTTTAAAATTGGTGTGTTTAATCTGTGTTATTATTTACTTGTTCTCCTTTTCTGGGCATTTGTTTCTCGATTCCCCTGAGGCCATAGGCCACGCCCTTCTTCTGCAGGCCACGCCCCTGACCGAAGGCATTTAATCGCGCTGAATACGAGCGCTTGCCAGAGGCCATACCATCTCCTGAGGCGCAGCCGGGAGAACGCGAATACTCATTTTAAAAAACTGTGTGCTTGAATTTGTGTTTTTACTCACTTGTTGTCCCTTTCCTGGGCATTTGTTTTCTTGACCCCCACGCTCTGGGCTTTACCGCGCAGCGGAATCTATCGCTGCCGTGGGTCACTACCCTCTCGCCGTCATTCCCCAAAGGCCGCAGGCCACGCCCACCACCTACAGGCCACGCCCCCCCGCTGAAGGCATTTAACTGCGCTGAATACGAGCGCTTGCCAGAGGCTATAACATCTCCTGAGGCGCAGCCGGGAGAACGCTAATTCTTGATTTTTCAAATTGGTGTGTTTAATCTGTGTTATTATTTACTTGTTCTCCTTTTCTGGGCATTTGTTTCTCGATTCCCCTGAGGCCATAGGCCACGCCCTTCTTCTGCAGGCCACGCCCCTGACCGAAGGCATTTAATCGCGCTGAATACGAGCGCTTGCCAGAGGCCATACCATCTCCTGAGGTGCAGCCGGGAGAACGCGAATACTCAATTTAAAAAAACTGTGTGCTTGAATTTGTGTTTTTACTCACTTGTTGTCCCTTTCCTGGGCATTTGTTTTCTTGACCCCCACGCTCTGGGCTTTCCCGCGCAGTGGAATCTATCGCTGCCGCGGGTCACTACCCCTTCGCCGCCATTCCCCAAAGGTCACAGGCCACCCCCTTCCATTTCCCCTCTATTTACAATGTGTTTCCCCCGGTCGCGCAGCGGACGGACGCAGCGGGCGCGCCGTCAGCGCGCCGAAGGCGCGCCAAAGGCAAGCCCGTCTGCGCCCGTTCGCGACCGGCAGGGACTAGGGGCCATTGACCCTGCTCATTTTTTAACTTATTCCCCAGCTCATTTGATTTCTTTGAATACAGTTCAGCCTATTGACCCTCCCCTGCTTCAGCGCATTGCCACATTAGGTATTTCATCCCCACCGTCTTTACCGTCCGGACATACACCGTCCTCTTCTCGGTCTCAGACTCCTTCCACCCTGGCCCCTCTCTCTCTTTCCCCATCCAGCACGGCCACTGCCTACCTCCTTAACACTAGATCGGCAGGCAAACATCAGCTTGAGATCCTTAACTTACTAGATACGGACGCCCCTGATTTTTATTTTCTCACAGAGACTTGGTTCTCTGCTGACTCCCTCCCTGATCTTTTATCCGCCCTCCCCGACTCTTACTATGCTCTTCGGGCGGATCGTCCCGCTGGTAAAGTCAGTGGAGGTGTAGCAATGATTATTCGCAGTTTCAGTTTCTCTCTCACCCTCCCATACTTGGTGTTGACTTTATAGTTGCCCGCTCAGTTAACCTTCGGGCCCCCCTTACAATAGTCCTGATGTATCGCCCTCCGCAGTACATGCCCTCCTTTGTGTCTGCCTTGCAAGAACTATTGGCTACGCTCGTTGTCAATAATTACTCTGTGCTTCTTTTAGGGGATTTTAATTATTGGCCAGGCGACCCTAGGGAAGACCTGTCCTCCAAGGATTTTTCTGCCACCCTTCAGTGTCTTAATTTCCTCCCGCACCTTCACTCCCCTACCCATGTTCACGGTCATATTTTGGACCAAATATGGTCAGTTAGCTGTACTATTCTTTCCCCCATTGTTCTCCCATGCACTTGGTCCGATCATTTTTTGATTTCTTTTTCCATTGAGCTTGGAGCGCAAGAGAAGCCCCCCTTACTCAAAAATGTTATGGCTCATAATTGGAATCGGGTGGATCTTGATTCTCTTTGTGTCTCTCTCGCCTCCTCTTCCCCTGACCTATGCAATCTCCCCATTGACCATCAAGTAGACGCCGTGAATTACTGGCTGTCCTCCTCTTGCGATCTGGTTGCCCCCCTTAGGAAAGTCAAGACCTGCCGCCCCCATGACGCCCAAAAATGGTTTACAGATGAGCTTAAAATTCTCAAACTGGATCTTAGGCGCTCTGAACGCAATTGGAGACGTAATTATTGCCCTGTCTTGCGAGCCAAATATAAGCTTCTTTTGGCTAGCTACAAGAAGGCCATTCTTCTAGCCAAAACCTTTAACTTTTCGGAGAGATTCTCTCTGTCAGCTAATAAGCCCAAGGAGATTTTCTCCATAGTTCGCAATCTTGTTGCTTCTGACAGAGCCAACCCAAATCTCATTCCCTCCCAAGACCTCTGCCTGTCCTTGAACGACTTCTTTCTGGAGAAGATCGCCAAGATTAAATCCAACATTCCTTTGGTATCTCCTTCCCCCCCTTCCCTCGCCACCCCTCTCCTCTTTTCTCCTCTTGATCAGTTTCCCCTTATTTCTTTAGACTCTTTCTTGGCTCTTCTTCATAAGGTGAAGTCCGGCTCCCCAGCTGACTGTGCGCCAGCTCGCATTCTGAAAGTGCTTTTTACCCATTGCCCCGACCTCCCTCTTTCCCTCTTTAATGCCTCCATTTCCACTGGCCTAGTCCCAAAATTCGTCAAATCCGCCATAGTTCGTCCCATATTAAAAAAAACCTGGTTCAGACGCTTCCCTTTCCTCTAGCTTTAGACCCATTTCCCTTCTCCCCTACCTTGGGAAGATCTTAGAGAGCTATATTACTTCTTGTCTCTCCTCCTTCATCGAGGACAACCATCTCTTAGCCTCTCACCAAGCGGGTGTCCATCCGGCTCACTCCACTGAGTCAGTGGTCCTGTCCGTCTTAGATGAGCTAAAGAGTAAGGCAGATTCCAACTTGCCCCAAGCCTTGGTGCTCCTTGATTTGTCCGCTGCGTTTGACACGGTCGACCATTCCATCCTTCTCGACCGTGTCTGCGCCGCGGGCGTTCGGGTTACCGCCCTCTCTTGGCTCGCCTCCTTCCTTAAAGATCGGACTCAGGCGGTGCATCTTTCTTGCTATACCGCCCCCACCCGCTTGGTTCCCTGTGGGGTCCCCCAAGGTTCTTCCCTGTCTCCTCTCCTCTTCAACCTTTATATTCGCCCCCTTATTCTTTCCCTTCTTGATATGGGGGTCTCCGTGTATAATTATGCGGATGACCTCCAGTTAGTCTTTGATCTTTCTTCTCCCCTGCACTCCCTACCCAAATTCCACTCCACTCTAGTTTTCATCTCAGAATGGATGAACCGGAATCAACTTAAGCTCAATCAGGACAAGACGGAGCTGGTTCTGACTGGCCCTGCCACCTCCCCTTGGTCGGCCGCCTTTTGGCCTCCCACTTTTGGCCCCCCGCCTGTACCAGCGGCCTCTGCAAAGACCTTGGGTATTAAAGTCAGCCGGGACCTCTCTATGCACGCCCAGATCAGCTCGGTTGTTTCCTCCTGTTTCCTTTCTCTCCGGATTATCCGAAAAGTGTCCCGTTTTGTTTCCCCTGATGCCCTTAAACTCATCATTTTGGCAATGATTCTTTCCCGTCTTGATTACGGGAACAGCCTGTACGTGGGCATTCAGGCTTTCGAACTTCGCCGTCTACAGGCTGTTCAGAATCAGGCCGCCTGCCTTATTCACCATCTCCCCAAGTCCTCCCACATCACCCCTGTCTTGAAATCCCTCCACTGGCTCCCTATCTCTCAGAGATCCCTCTTTAAGATGGGCTGCCTTGCCTTTATGGCTCGCGCTCGCATCGGCCCAGTTTTTATCAATTCTCTCATCACTCCCTACACTTCCAACCGCCCCCTTCGCTCTGCCAATCAGTTTTTCTCCAGTGTACCGCGGTTCCGTAAATCCAAAACTGGAGGCACTAGATTTTCTGTATTAGGTCCCTCTTTTTGGAATGGCCTTCCTTTGTCGATCAGATCCATCTCCGTCTACTCACAGTTCCGCAAGGCCCTTAAGACCCACTTGTTTTCTATTGCGTACTCCTGCCGAGCACTTTTGGCACATTCCATCCTCCTCAGCCCTCCTCAGCGCCAGGAAGCCGTCTGGTCACAGTGCGCTTTATCAAGAAATGTCTTCATTTCTTCTTCATTTAATTTAATTTCATTTCATTTCTTCATTACTGTTACACTCTCTGGAGTGGGAATAGTAATTTTTACCCCTACGCTATCCAACGCTTTCCCTACTGTTGCACTCACTGGAGTGGGAATAGTCATTTTTACCCCTACGCTATCCAATGCTTTCTCTACTGTTGCACTCACTGGAGTATGAATAGTAATTTTTACCCTCCCGCTATCCAACGCTTTCCCTACTGTTGCACTCACTGGAGTGGGAATAGTAATATTTACCCCTACGCTAGCCAACGCTTTCCCTACTGTTGCACTCACTGGAGTAGGAATAGTAATTTTTACCCCTACACTATCCAACGCTTTCCTTACTCTTGCAATCTCTGGAGTGGGAATAGTAATTTTTACCCCTTTGCTATCCAACGCTTTCCCTACTGTTGCACTCTCTGGAGTGGAAAAAGTAATTTTTACCTCTACGCTATCCAACGCTTTCCCTACTGTTGCACTCTTTGGAGTGGGAATATAAATTTTTACCTCCTGGTATCCAATGCTTTACCTACTGTTACACTCACTGGAGTGGGAATAGTAAATTGTATGCCTACGCTATCCAACGTTTTCCCTACTATTGCACTCACTGGAGTTGGAATAGTAATTTTTACCCCTACGCTATCCAACGCTTTCCCTACTGTTGCACTGTCTGGAGTGGGAATAGTAATTTTTACCCTCCCGCTATCCAACACTTTCCCTACTGTTGCACTCACTGGAGTGGGAATAGTAATTTTTACCCCTATGCTATCCAACGCTTTCCCTACTGTTGCACTCACTGGAGTGGGAATAGTAATTTTTACCCCTACGCTATCCAACGCTTTCCCTACTGTTGCACTCTCTGGAGTGGGAATAGTAATTTTTACCCCTACGCTATCCAACGCTTTCCTTACTGTTGCACTCACTGGAGTGGGAATGCCTCCAGCCTTTGCCCCCCTATTTTGCCAATCGACCCACTGGGGGATAAACTAGAAGAGCTTTTTACCGCTAGGATTGAACCACTACTTGTTGGATTCGCTAAAGATATTGTGGACACACTAAATACTTGCCTAGAAGGACTATTAAAGAAATGTGCTTTAATCGACAGATTAGTTAATAACCCTCCGCCTCACATGATCCAGCACCCCAAAGTATTGTGCCCCGAGGGCATGGGAGTGAGGAAGTCAATTGACAAGGGGGATTCGAGTCAGACATTAAATGCGGTACCGCAACTTGAGAGTTGTATAGAGGTTCCCAATGTTAACACTTGCTTGCCACTTAAGGAGGCACCCCCTCTTATCATGGAGGGGCAGCCTCAGCCTAGCATATCTGCACACAGGAGGGTATCCTACAGCAAACACAAATTGAACTTACTACCTGAGGCATCCCCACTAGTAGTGGTTTTTATTGGGGTCCCGCCTCTAAGGGTTGGGGGGGGTGGAATCTACTACGGACCTCATGGTTAAAACTTAAAAGCGGTGCTCGGACAATTGCTGTGGGGAGAACATAGCAGATGAGATTATTTTTGCAAGGAGGGTGGGTTGGATTGGCAAACGTCAGAAATCTACTCAAGGAGATTGCGTAGTCATCAACTTTAGTAGGGCAAACCTAGCTGACAGACTATTCTGGGATGGCTCTGTTCTATCCTCAAAGGACCAACTGAGACCTGTACCGCTGGGCTTTTTTTATCCCCCCCTGTTTACTCTATTCGCCCATGGTGTAGCAAGTCGGGAGGGCAATTGTCTTTGGGAGAGGGAAGGACCAACACACATGTACCCTCACTAACCTTAAGGCGCCCAACCATCCCACCAACTTGTCACCCTGCTGCCCATAAGAACGGCGGGGAGGGCACAGCACTGGCCACGGTCAATCGGTTTGGACCCCTGTTGGGCTTGGAGGATATAGACTGACTAGTAGCCAACCACACCCCTCTAACAGATGAAACAGGACAGTTAATAAATGATGAAGCTGGGGTTTGCAAGATATTAAGTTGGAATGTGGCAGGCATCAACTCCAAGAGAAATGACAATGAGTGGATTAGCTTTGTCTCAGGGCACAAGGTGATCGCCCTACAAGAAACATGGGACAGCACCGCTAACTTTTGGATAGATGGTTTTACTAGCTTCGCTAAAGCTGCTACCCCTAGCAGCGCCGGCAGAGCGAAGGGAAGCCTCCTTATTTTATTCTCACTAGAACTAAATGGATCTTTAAAACAGATCAATAATGCGTCCCCTAACATCCTTATTGTTGAAAGGGAGATTAGTCCCTCCAGGAGGACATTATATATAAATTTCTATAACTCCTGGAATAGGGACAACTTTGATAACAACATTGCTAGGCTAGACGCAGTTTTAACGTCTGTCAGTCAGAACACACATTTCGATTTAGAGTATATACTAATGGGAGATTTTAATATTCACCCTTGCAAACAAATATGTGGCCTGAGCAACACAGAAGGGGGAGATGGCATAGAAGGACCACATTTTGAGCATACTATACCAGGCGAGGAGCTAGAAGATCTACTGGCCAATCACAATTTCTACGAACCAGAAGGGGGCCCAAGATTAGCTACCTTTAAGGGGACTGACCCAGGAACAACCATTGATTATATTTTTGTTACACAGGGCATCTTAAACAGGGTCATTACCTACCGAACAGTCCCCTCCCACTTTAGTGACCATAATCCAGTCACACTTGAGGTAGCCTGGGGAGCTTACATGGGCCCAACCCCGGGTCCAGTCAGATCACAGCACACCCTACATACAACTGACTAGGGTAGAAGGCTTAAATGGGCCAAGGTGGTTCCGGAGAACTTTTATGCGGAAGTTTTCCCGAAAATCGAGGCCCAGTTGGCGCTGTGCCAAAACTCAAACGCTAGTGACCATGAGATCATAGGGGCTTTTGAGATTATATGTGGGCAGATCTCTCAGGATCTCCTGGCAAAACCTAGGAAAGGCGCACCCAGCAAACAGCGTTGGTTTGATGCCTCTTGCTCAAAGGCACATAAGCTACTGATGACAGCCTTGAAGAGAACCCCTAGGATTAGGGATGACATAATAATGCTGAGGAAGAATTATAAGCTAGCCCTTAAGACTAGACAAGATAACATCAAACGTGAAGCATGGGAAAACCTCCTCTCTGTGGCCGTCTTGAAGGATAGCAGAAAATTTTGGGAAACAGTTAAATAGCCCTATTTCTCTGACTCAACAAATGATGTGCTGGATTGTGTCATCCCTGATGACAAATGGCTGGACCACTTTAAGAAGGTATACGGGGCTACTGGGTTGGATGGCCAAGCATCCCCTATTTACTTCAACACATCTGAGGTGGAAAAAGCTATTTTGGCCACAACTAAGAACAAGGCCCCCGGACCTGACGGGGTGCCGGCTGATTTCCTCATACATGCACCTCAGTTATGGGCGGGGGTTTTGGCTAATGTTTTCAATGCAGTTAATGGCAACTTTATACCATCCACCTGGGCCATTTCTACCATCGTCCCCATTTTTAAGAAGGGCCTGCGGGACGACCCGGGGTGCTACAGGCCCATATCCCTCCTGGACTCTACAGTTAAAATCTTAGGTAGAGTCCTGCTGGATAAACTGAGGGATAGCTTAGATTGCTGCGGGGGGCTGGCCGATATCCAGTATGGCTTCAGAGAAAAGAAAGGAACAGTTGAGCAATGTTCCAACCTACACCTGTTGATCTCTAAATACACGGTGGCCAAGGAGGGGTCCCTATCCCTAGCGTTTATGGACCTCTCCTCGGCCTTCGACTTGGTGAACAGGTCTAAGTTATGGGCCACACTCCTGAAGATGGGGATAGATGAGGCACTGGTCAAGTTTATGGCCTCTATCCACCAAGAGCTTTTTGCTGCAGTACGGGTCACCAATGAGGGTAGGTGTACTTCCCGTTTCAAGTCCATGAGAGGGGTCAGGCAGGGCTGCATACTGGCCCCGTTGCTTTTTACCATCTACATCAATGGTCTGAGTGCACATCTGGAGGATGTTGTTGGTGACGTTCCGCGTGCAGGAGCAGTCAAGATCCCCGCGCTCCTGTACGCGGACGACGCTGTGCTGATAGCCCGCACTGGCCTCTGCCTGCAGCGTCTCCTGGATGCATTCGGCACATTTATGGACCTTATGGACTTAAAAATAAATATAAATAAGTCCCACACTATGGTCGTAGGGCGCCAAGCCAGTAAAGGGAAATATAAAACCTTTAATCGTAAGGGAGAGATTGTCACCAGTGTCTCCACGTTCCCATATTTGGGGGTTCTTTTCAACCAGAGAGGACCCTGGGGACCCCAGGTCAGGGCGAAGAGGCTGGCGATGACAAGATCCTCAGCAGCCATAATGGGCTTCGCAAACAGGTTGGGTGCCAGGCCGATGGAAGCCCTTCTGAAGATCTATAAAAGTAAATCTGTCACTTTGGCTTCTTATGGATCAGCCCTGTGGGGATATGTCAACCTTGACCCAATCCAGAAGGCAGAAAATAGATTTATCCGGTCCCTCCTGTCTGTCCCTCAGTCCTCACCTACTTTCTCAATACACATGGAGGTGGGGTTGGACTTCGTTACTGACTGTTTGAATATGGCACCCCTGATCTTCTGGTTGAAGACTTGGCTCAATGAGGAGCTGCCTCTCAACCACAGGATCATGGCTGACGTTATGTCTCTGGACCACTGTAAAAGGGTGCCATGGATGGCGTATCTGATGAAGGAGTTCTCTGACCTGGGACGACCAGAACTTTTTTCATCTCCCCGGGGCATCAGGATTCAAGATATAGATTTGATCAAGAAACAATTTATGGATAGGGCAAGAGTTTCCGGTGAGGGAAAAGAACTTGTGAAAACAGCTGTGATGAGGCACTATCTCCTTGTTAATTCTTTTGCACTAGCACCTTACCTTAGCCTGGTCACGATCCCATTCCATAGATTCCTCCTTACTAAGTTCAGATTTAATTTGATACATTTTTATTTGGGCAATTTTAAAATGTGGGAAAAACCTGATTTAGCCCCCCCTTGTCACTGTGATCACTTTTCTGTTCAAGACACTATGCATTTTGTTATGTTTTGCGGGCTTTATTTAGAGCCCAGGAAAAAACATCTGTTTCCTGTTCTGAAGGAGGCTGACTTCACACAGGTGAGGCCAGCCCTGCTATACTTACAATCCTTAGATAGCATATGCACTACATTTTGCATGGCCAACTTTCTGGTGGCAGCTGTCAGAACTAAAAAGATGCATCAGAACAATGTGGCTCCCAAACATTGTGTTAATCACTGTATTTGAATTCTGTCAAAAACAAAATGAACTTATTTTGCCTTTTTATAAAACTCATGTTGTTACTGATTTGTATAATTTTGTAAATAGTTTTTAAAATGGTATGAAATGTTTTTATCTCTTTGTATGATTTTTAACTAAATCGAATAAAGATATGTTTGACTGACTGACTGGAGTGGGAATAGTAATTTTTACCCTCCCGCTATCCAACGCTTTCCCTACTGTTGCACTCACTGGAGTGGGAATAGTAATTTTTACTGCTACGCTATCCAATGTTTTTTCTACTGTTGCACTCACTGGAGTGGTAATAGTAAATTTAACTCTCTCGCTATCCTATGGTAAATATATTGTATATTTTTTATTAATACTATATATATATATATATATATATATATATATATATATATGTATATATATATATATGTATTAAAAACATTTTTTATTTATAATAATTTTGTATTAATTTTAATGTTATTGAAGTATTTTAAGTATGTTTAAGTTAGTTATATTTATTATTTCATTAATTTTAAATTACTTTTACTATTTAAAAATTCAATATTTTGACTATCTATATTTTTTACAACAATTTTTTTTGATTCAATATTTTTGTACTTACCTGTTTGAAGATAGGAAGTCGATATTTTGGCATTCTATATTTTTTACTCAATACCATCGATATTGTTTCAGTGATACCATTAAAACCACTAACTTGTCTCTATATCATACACACAAAACCTCCACTCCAATGTGATGATAATCGTAAACAAGTTAGGGTTGATATCGCGGAAGTCCTTTTTCTAATCGAAGTTTAAATTAAAGTACAATCACACTGTAAAGTCACTTCCTTATTTATATTTCAATGAGAGTCCATGCAGGTACGGCTTGTCTTCAATTAATAAAGTAGCACATAAAGCTTCTTTTTCACCATCGGAGCTTCACTCAGCTGGGCTTCTTTCACTTCACTAGCTGATCGTCGCCATCTGTTATAATCGATGAAAGAGCTTCCACAAATGATTTAATGTTCAAATGTAAGTTTATTTTAAGCACAAACGAAAAATTCTATTGCGTACTCCTGCTGAGCACTTTTGGCACATTCCATCCTCCTCAGCGCTCCTCAGCGCCAGGAAGCCGTCTGGTCACAGTGCGCTTTATCAAGAAATTTCTTCATTTCTTCTTCATTTAATTTAATTTCATTTCATTTCATTTCATTTCTTCATTACTGTTACACTCTCTGGAGTGGGAATAGTAATTTTTACCCCTACACTATCCAACGCTTTCCCTACTGTTGCACTCTCTGGAGTGGGAATAGTAATTTTTACCCTCCTGCTATCCAACGCTTTCCCTACTGTTGCACTCACTGGAGTATGAATAGTAATTTTTACCCTCCCGCTATCCAACGCTTTCCCTACTGTCACACTTTCTGGAGTGGGAATAGTAATTTGTACCCTCCCGCTATCCAACGCTTTCCATACTGTTGCACTCACTGGAGTGGGAATAGTAATTTTTACCCCTACGCTAGACAACGCTTTGCCTACTGTTGCACTCACTGGAGTAGGAATAGTAATTTTTACCCCTACACTATCCAACGCTTTCCTTACTGTTGTAATCTCTGGAGTGGGAATAGTAATTTTTACCCCTTTGCTATCCAACGCTTTCCCTACTGTTGCACTCTCTGGATTGGAAAAAGTAATTTTTACCTCTACGCTATCCAACGCTTTCCCTACTGTTGCACTCTTTGGAGTGGGAATATTAATTTTTACATTCCCGGTATCCAATGCTTTCCCTACTGTTACACTCACTGGAGTGGGAATAGTAAATTTTATGCCTATGCTATCCAACGTTTTCCCTACTGTTGCACTCACTGGAGTTGGAATAGTAATTTTTACCCCTACGCTATCCAGCGCTTTCCCTACTGTTGCACTGTTTGGAGTGGGAATAGTAATTTTTACCCTCCCGCTATCCAACGCTTTCCCTACTGTTGCACTCACTGGAGTCGGAATAGTAATTTTTACCCCTATGCTATCCAACGCTTTGCCTACTGTTGCACTCACTGGAGTGGGAATAGTAATTTTTACCCCTACGCTATCCAACACTTTCCCTACTGTTGCACTCTCTGGAGTGGGAATAGTAATTTTTACCCCTACGCTATCCAAAGCTTTCCTTACTTTTACACTCACTGGAGTGGAAATAGTATTTTTTACCCCTACACTATCCAACGCTTTCCCTACTGTTGCACTCTCTGGAGTTGAAATAGTAATTTTTACCCTCCCGCTATCCAACGCTTTCCCTACTGTTGCACTCACTGGAGTGGGAATAGTAATTTTTACTGCTACGCTATCCAATGTTTTTTCTACTGTTGCACTCACTGGAGTGGTAATAGTAAATTTAACCCTCTAGCTATCCTATGGTAAATATATTGTATATTTTTTATGAATACTATGTGTATATATGTATGTATTAAAAACATTATTTATTTATAATAATTTTGTATTAATTTTAATGTTATTGAAGTATTTTAAGTATGTTTAAGTTAGTTATATTTATTATTTCATTAATTTTAAATTACTTTTAACTATTTAAAAATTCGATGTTTTGACTATCTATATTTTTTACAACGATTTTTTTTGATTCAATATTTTTGTACTTACCTGTTTGAAGATAGGAAGTCGATATTTTGGCATTCTATATTTTTTACTCAATATTTTTGTAGTTCTATATTTTTGCCATCGATATTGTTTCAGTGATCCCATTAAAACCACTAACTTCCCTATATCATACACACAAAACCTCCACTCCAATGTGATGATAATCGGAAACAAGTTAGGGTTGATATCACGGAAGTCTTTTTTCTAATCGAAGTTTAAATTAAAGTACAATCACACTGTAAAGTCACTTCCTTATTTATATTTCAATGAGAGTCCATGCAGGTACGGCTCGTCTTCAATTAATAAAGTAGCACATAAAGCTTCTTTTTTACCAACGGAGCTTCACTCAGCTCACTCTGGGCTTCTTTCACTTCACCAGCTGATCGTCGCCATCTGTTATAATCGATGAAAGAGCTTCCACAAATGATTTAATATTCAAATGTATGTTTATTTTAAGCACAAACGAAAAATTGGTGTTTCCACATCAGCTGGCAAGTAATTGATCTCTGGAACACCATCATGTCATGGAACATGGCAACACTGGAATGCATGTGGAATGTAATATTTAAAGTGCCAGGTACAATAATGTAGAATCAGGAAATACAACAAAAATCAGATAAATTAGCTAAAATATGACCAATAAGACTCTAAATTATAAAACTCATATTGAGAGAAATATCAAAATTACATTCCTACTATATTGTGATAAGACTACTCCTGTTCTACACCTTAAAATACCAGTGTAAAATTCAAGTGTGAAAATTCCAATGTAAACATACAAATTTTAAGATTACATAAAAATTCATAATATATACAGTGTGGAGGTTCAGATATTCAATTGCAGTTCATATATCACTATCTCCATATGGATATCTATAGATATGTGTACATTTCCTCACTCGTATTCAGCCTTCCAGGGTGCTTTGTATCCATTTCAAGGATATACCTTGTTTCAAGGCGCCTGAGCTTAGCCTCCATGTTGCCCCTCTCTTGTTGGGTGGCACTGCGACTAAAACAAAGTAATTAAAATGTTTAAGACTGCTGTTATGTTTTTCTTTAAAATGCCTGGCAACTGGGTAGCTTGGATCGTTGTTTAAAATGGCTTGTGTGTGTTGCAGTATCCTTTTGTGTACTGCCAATTTTATGCTGCCTATGTAATACAAGTTACAGCTACGGACTAATACATCCATCCACCTGGGCCATTTCTACCATCGTCCCCATTTTTAAGAAGGGCATGCGGGACGACCCGGGGTGCTACAGGCCCATATCCCTCCTGGACTCTACAGTTAAAATCTTAGGTAGAGTCCTGCTGGATAAACTGAGGGATAGCTTAGATTGCTGCAGGGGGCTGGCCGATATCCAGTATGGCTTCAGAGAAAAGAAAGGAACAGTTGAGCAATGTTCCAACCTACACCTGTTGATCTCTAAATACACGGTGGCCAAGGAGGGGTCCCTATCCCTAGCGTTTATGGACCTCTCCTCGGCCTTCGACTTGGTGAACAGGTCTAAGTTATGGGCCACACTCCTGAAGATGGGGATAGATGAGGCACTGGTCAAGTTTATGGCCTCTATCCACCAAGAGCTTTTTGCTGCAGTACGGGTCACCAATGAGGGTAGGTGTACTTCCCGTTTCAAGTCCATGAGAGGGGTCAGGCAGGGCTGCATACTGGCCCCGTTGCTTTTTACCATCTACATCAATGGTCTGAGTGCACATCTGGAGGATGTTGTTGGTGACGTTCCGCGTGCAGGAGCAGTCAAGATCCCCGCGCTCCTGTACGCGGACGACGCTGTGCTGATAGCCCGCACTGGCCTCTGCCTGCAGCGTCTCCTGGATGCATTCGGCACATTTATGGACCTTATGGACTTAAAAATAAATATAAATAAGTCCCACACTATGGTCGTAGGGCGCCAAGCCAGTAAAGGGAAATATAAAACCTTTAATCGTAAGGGAGAGATTGTCACCAGTGTCTCCACGTTCCCATATTTGGGGGTTCTTTTCAACCAGAGAGGACCCTGGGGACCCCAGGTCAGGGCGAAGAGGCTGGCGATGACAAGATCCTCAGCAGCCATAATGGGCTTCGCGAACAGGTTGGGTGCCAGGCCGATGGAAGCCCTTCTGAAGATCTATAAAAGTAAATCTGTCACTTTGGCTTCTTATGGATCAGCCCTGTGGGGATATGTCAACCTTGACCCAATCCAGAAGGCAGAAAATAGATTTATCCGGTCCCTCCTGTCTGTCCCTCAGTCCTCACCTACTTTCTCAATACACATGGAGGTGGGGTTGGACTTCGTTACTGACTGTTTGAATATGGCACCCCTGATCTTCTGGTTGAAGACTTGGCTCAATGAGGAGCTGCCTCTCAACCACAGGATCATGGCTGACGTTATGTCTCTGGACCACTGTAAAAGGGTGCCATGGATGGCGTATCTGATGAAGGAGTTCTCTGACCTGGGACGACCAGAACTTTTTTCATCTCCCCGGGGCATCAGGATTCAAGATATAGATTTGATCAAGAAACAATTTATGGATAGGGCAAGAGTTTCCGGTGAGGGAAAAGAACTTGTGAAAACAGCTGTGATGAGGCACTATCTCCTTGTTAATTCTTTTGCACTAGCACCTTACCTTAGCCTGGTCACGATCCCATTCCATAGATTCCTCCTTACTAAGTTCAGGTTTAATTTGATACATTTTTATTTGGGCAATTTTAAAATGTGGGAAATACCTGATTTAGCCCCCCCTTGTCACTGTGATCACTTTTCTGTTCAAGACACTATGCATTTTGTTATGTTTTGCGGGCTTTATTTAGAGCCCAGGAAAAAACATCTGTTTCCTGTTCTGAAGGAGGCTGACTTCACACAGGTGAGGCCAGCCCTGCTATACTTACAATCCTTAGATAGCATATGCACTAGATTTTGCATGGCCAACTTTCTGGTGGCAGCTGTCAGAACTAAAAAGATGCATCAGAACAATGTGGCTCCCAAACATTGTGTTAATCACTGTATTTGAATTCTGTCAAAAACAAAATGAACTTATTTTGCCTTTTTATAAAACTCATGTTGTTACTGATTTGTATAATTTTGTAAATAGTTTTTAAAATGGTATGAAATGTTTTTATCTCTTTGTATGATTTTTAACTAAATCGAATAAAGATATGTTTGACTGACTGACTGGAGTGGGAATAGTAATTTTTACCCTCCCGCTATCCAACGCTTTCCCTACTGTTGCACTCACTGGAGTGGGAATAGTAATTTTTACTGCTACGCTATCCAATGTTTTTTCTACTGTTGCACTCACTGGAGTGGTAATAGTAAATTTAACTCTCTCGCTATCCTATGGTAAATATATTGTATATTTTTTATTAATACTATATATATATATATATATATATATATATATATATATATATATATATATATATATATATGTATTAAAAACATTTTTTATTTATAATAATTTTGTATTAATTTTAATGTTATTTAAGTATTTTAAGTATGTTTAAGTTAGTTATATTTATTATTTCATTAATTTTAAATTACTTTTACTATTTAAAAATTCAATATTTTGACTATCTATATTTTTTACAACAATTTTTTTTGATTCAATATTTTTGTACTTACCTGTTTGAAGATAGGAAGTCGATATTTTGGCATTCTATATTTTTTACTCAATACCATCGATATTGTTTCAGTGATACCATTAAAACCACTAACTTGTCTCTATATCATACACACAAAACCTCCACTCCAATGTGATGATAATCGTAAACAAGTTAGGGTTGATATCGCGGAAGTCCTTTTTCTAATCGAAGTTTAAATTAAAGTACAATCACACTGTAAAGTCACTCCCTTATTTATATTTCAATGAGAGTCCATGCAGGTACGGCTTGTCTTCAATTAATAAAGTAGCACATAAAGCTTCTTTTTCACCATCGGAGCTTCACTCAGCTGGGCTTCTTTCACTTCACTAGCTGATCGTCGCCATCTGTTATAATCGATGAAAGAGCTTCCACAAATGATTTAATGTTCAAATGTAAGTTTATTTTAAGCACAAACGAAAAATTCTATTGCGTACTCCTGCTGAGCACTTTTGGCACATTCCATCATCCTCAGCGCTCCTCAGCGCCAGGAAGCCGTCTGGTCACAGTGCGCTTTATCAAGAAATTTCTTCATTTCTTCTTCATTTAATTTAATTTCATTTCATTTCATTTCATTTCATTTCTTCATTACTGTTACACTCTCTGGAGTGGGAATAGTAATTTTTACCCCTACACTATCCAACGCTTTCCCTACTGTTGCACTCTCTGGAGTGGGAATAGTAATTTTTACCCTCCTGCTATCCAACGCTTTCCCTACTGTTGCACTCACTGGAGTATGAATAGTAATTTTTACCCTCCCGCTATCCAACGCTTTCCCTACTGTCACACTTTCTGGAGTGGGAATAGTAATTTGTACCCTCCCGCTATCCAACGCTTTCCATACTGTTGCACTCACTGGAGTGGGAATAGTAATTTTTACCCCTACGCTAGACAACGCTTTGCCTACTGTTGCACTCACTGGAGTAGGAATAGTAATTTTTACCCCTACACTATCCAACGCTTTCCTTACTGTTGTAATCTCTGGAGTGGGAATAGTAATTTTTACCCCTTTGCTATCCAACGCTTTCCCTACTGTTGCACTCTCTGGATTGGAAAAAGTAATTTTTACCTCTACGCTATCCAACGCTTTCCCTACTGTTGCACTCTTTGGAGTGGGAATATTAATTTTTACATTCCCGGTATCCAATGCTTTCCCTACTGTTACACTCACTGGAGTGGGAATAGTAAATTTTATGCCTATGCTATCCAACGTTTTCCCTACTGTTGCACTCACTGGAGTTGGAATAGTAATTTTTACCCCTACGCTATCCAGCGCTTTCCCTACTGTTGCACTGTTTGGAGTGGGAATAGTAATTTTTACCCTCCCGCTATCCAACGCTTTCCCTACTGTTGCACTCACTGGAGTGGGAATAGTAATTTTTACCCCTATGCTATCCAACGCTTTCCCTACTGTTGCACTCACTGGAGTGGGAATAGTAATTTTTACCCCTACGCTATCCAACACTTTCCCTACTGTTGCACTGTCTGGAGTGGGAATAGTAATTTTTACCCCTACGCTATCCAACGCTTTCCTTACTTTTACACTCACTGGAGTGGAAATAGTATTTTTTACCCCTACACTATCCAACGCTTTCCCTACTGTTGCACTCTCTGGAGTTGAAATAGTAATTTTTACCCTCCCGCTATCCAGCGCTTTCCCTACTGTTGCACTCACTGGAGTGGGAATAGTAATTTTTACTGCTACGCTATCCAATGTTTTTTCTACTGTTGCACTCACTGGAGTGGGAATAGTAAATTTAACCCTCTAGCTATCCTATGGTAAATATATTGTATATTTTTTATGAATACTATGTGTATATATGTATGTATTAAAAACATTATTTATTTATAATAATTTTGTATTAATTTTAATGTTATTGAAGTATTTTAAGTATGTTTAAGTTAGTTATATTTATTATTTCATTAATTTTAAATTACTTTTAACTATTTAAAAATTCGATGTTTTGACTATCTATATTTTTTACAACGATTTTTTTTGATTCAATATTTTTGTACTTACCTGTTTGAAGATAGGAAGTCGATATTTTGGCATTCTCTTTTTTTTACTCAATATTTTTGTAGTTCTATATTTTTGCCATCGATATTGTTTCAGTGATCCCATTAAAACCACTAACTTCTCTATATCATACACACAAAACCTCCACTCCAATGTGATGATAATCGGAAACAAGTTAGGGTTGATATCGCGGAAGTCTTTTTTCTAATCGAAGTTTAAATTAAAGTACAATCACACTGTAAAGTCACTTCCTTATTTATATTTCAATGAGAGTCCATGCAGGTACGGCTCGTCTTCAATTAATAAAGTAGCACATAAAGCTTCTTTTTTACCAACGGAGCTTCACTCAGCTCACTCTGGGCTTCTTTCACTTCACCAGCTGATCGTCGCCATCTGTTATAATCGATGAAAGAGCTTCCACAAATGATTTAATATTCAAATGTAAGTTTATTTTAAGCACAAACGAAAAATTGGTGTTTCCACATCAGCTGGCAAGTAATTGATCTCTGGAACACCATCATGTCATGGAACATGGCAACACTGGAATGCATGTGGAATGTAATATTTAAAGTGCCAGGTACAATAATGTAGAATCAGGAAATACAACAAAAATCAGATAAATTAGCTAAAATATGACCAATAAGACTCTAAATTATAAAACTCATATTGAGAGAAATATCAAAATTACATTCCTACTATATTGTGATAAGACTACTCCTGTTCTACACCTTAAAATACTAGTGTAAAATTCAAGTGTGAAAATTCCAATGTAAACATACAAATTTTAAGATTACATAAAAATTCATAATATATACAGTGTGGAGGTTCAGATATTCAATTGCAGTTCATATATCACTATCTCCATATGGATATCTATAGATATGTGTACATTTCCTCACTCGTATTCAGCCTTCCAGGGTGCTTTGTATCCATTTCAAGGATATACCTTGTTTCAAGGCGCCTGAGCTTAGCCTTCATGTTGCCCCTCTCTTGTTGGGTGGCACTGCGACTAAAACAAAGTAATTAAAATGTTTAAGACTGCTGTTATGTTTTTCTTTAAAATGCCTGGCAACTGGGTAGCTTGGATCGTTGTTTAAAATGGCTTGTGTGTGTTGCAGTATCCTTTTGTGTACTGCCAATTTTATGCTGCCTATGTAATACAAGTTACAGCTACAGACTAATACATGTACCGCAAATTCTGTTTTGCAGGACAGATACTGGTTTATCATATGGGTATGGTCACTAAAAGTTGTTTTATAAGACGTCTTGTTAATTCCAAACTGGCAGGCCTTGCAGCTAGAACACCCATAGAATCAATTTCTGGCTGTTAGCCATGTTCCAGTTTCTTGGTCTTCTGGACTGTTTTTGACCAAGGCGTTACCCATTGACGCTGTTCTTCTAAATGTTATTGCTGGCTTTTTGGGAAGTAACCCTCCAATTACAGGGTCTCCCAATATTATGGGCCAGTTGCGTCTTATGATAGATCTTATCTGTCCTTCCTGCCTAGAACACGCAAGTATTAGTCGTGTGGGCTCTTTTGATATATCGCCTGTGGCACCCTGGGTTTTTGATCTATATTGGAGTAGATCCTGCCTAGCTTGACTTCTCGATTTAGATATTGCAGCATCAATTGTTCTTGATTTATAACCTCCTTGGTGGAATCTTCTCTTACATTCTCTCTGTTTAGCTTGTGTATCCTTTTCCTCACTACAGATTCGCATGATCCTCAGCATCTCCCCATAGGGGATGCTGTGTATAAGGTGAGGTGGATGAGAGCTTGATGCCTGCAATACTGCATTGCCTGCTGTTTGTTTCTGAAAAAGAGAAGTTGCTAGTTTGTTATTCACTATGTACACTTTCACATCCAGAAATGTTATACTTTCACAACTGATGTAATAAGTAAATTTTAAGTTCACATTATTTTTTTTGATTTCTGAAATAAATTCATGGGCATTAAACCATTCCATACAATAAATAAATTGTCTATGAACCTTAGCCAAATTATTGCCTTTTCAGTATAGATGCGGGCAAATTGCTGCATGAGGACCAGCTCCGCCCACCACCCCATAAACAAACAGACATAGCTGGGGGAGAAGCTGGCCCCCATTGCCACGCCTTGGATTTGCTGATACATCTGATTTTTGTACATAAATAGATTGTTTTCAAGACAAAATAATAGCAGATTGATCAGCATTTGATTATGTTAGGCAAACCTCATAGGTCTATTGGCTCAAAAATGTTCAACTGCTTTAATGCCATCATTGTTCCTTATGCATGTATAAAGAGCAGATACGTCAAGTGCAATTAAATGGTAACCAGCTTGCCATTTGATCTGATCAATTTTTCTTATAAAATCACTGGTGTCCTGCACATATGATTTAAGGCTTTTGACGTATTCTTGCAAAAATGAATCGATATAGATGGACAGAATCACGTGGCATAATAGGTACAAACTTAGATTTCACTTTAAATGTAGTCATTGGTTTGGCACACGTTGCATATGGTGGAGACAAGAGATCTTGGGTGTTTATTTCTGATTGCTCATTTTGGTTTGGTTTTCTTCCATTGATGCTTCGTCTCCCAGATTATAAAGATCTTTTAAAACACCCAAATCAGATACTGTTAATTTTTCCTTTCTTCCAATGCCAATTGCAGGGTCATGCGTGTCATTGTCTCTTGTTAACTCCTGTTGCTTAGACTGTAATTGATGGAATTTCTTAAGTTTTAGCTTCCTTAGAAACTTATAGATATCTGCACGTGTGTTGTGTAGTCAAAGTTAGTTTTGGGACAATATGACAATCCCAGCGCTAATAACTGTTGTTCTGCTGCGTCCAGATTTATCTCAGTTAGATTAATGATGGTATTATCTATAGTAGTTGTTGGGGGGGAAAAGTTGGAGACGTGATTATTTGCGTCTCCATTGTCCCCGTCCTCTCGTTGGTTTCAGGTTGCCACTGTTACCACTGTTGCCCCCATTTTCTGGCTGCCTGCCGTCGTTGCCAGATGCTCACAGTCCTTCATTCTTTGCCAGTTTATTTACTCTTGGTTTGAGGGTCTCCCTTCGACTTCTATTTAAATAATCCAATTCTTCTCCCAATTACGGTTTTGTAGCTCTAGGATCTTGTCTGTCCCTTGCCATTTCTGCCTCCGAATCACTCTCCATGGCCGAGCTAGGGTCCGACGCCGATGTTGATGTAGCGTCACCTTGCTCCTCAGTGCCTTCTTGTCGGAACTTTGTTTTTTTTGCCATTACATTTCTGAATGAGTCGAATTTACGTGCAAACGTGAAGATTTGTCCGTTGGTGTAGTCATCCTTGTTTCTTTTGAATCTATATATCTTACGTTGTTTTATTTTTTCTTCTTCCTTATTGAGTCTTATCATCATGTCATCTTGGAATTTCTTCCTCTGTTGCGGCTCTCCCTGTTCTCTGATTTCCTCGTTGAGGGCATCAATTTTGGCCTGGAGTTCAATACGGTCTACCTCCGAAAACTACGGTCTACATCCGAAAACTTTTTCCAAAAGTTGGACAAGCCTGCGAGAGGAGGAGAGGTTACACTCTGCCCATGTAAACGTGATCAAGCTGTAAAGCGAAACGCGTTGTTTTCCTGCCTTATTAAAATCCTTCGTGCACAGCAACTTTCTGAGTGTCGGCGACGTTTTATTCAAACGGATAAAGGTATTTTGTGGATATATATATATATATATATGTATGTATTAAAAACATTATTTATTTATAATAATTTTGTATTAATTTTAATGTTATTGAAGTATTTTAAGTATGTTTAAGTTAGTTATATTTATTATTTCATTAATTTTAAATTACTTTTAACTATTTACAAATTCGATATTTTGACTATCTATATTTTTTACAACGATTTTTTTTGATTCAATATTTTTGTACTTACCTGTTTGAAGATAAGATGTCGATATTTTGGCATTCTATACTTTTTTACTCAATATTTTTGTAGTTCTATATTTTTGCCATCGATATTGTTTCAGTGATCCCATTAAAACCACTAACTTGTCTCTGTATCATACACACAAAACCTCCACTCCAATGTGATGATAATCGGAAACAAGTTAGGGTTGATATCGCGGAAGTCCTTTTTCTAATCGAAGTTTAAATTAAAGTACAATCACACTGTAAAGTCACTTCCTTATTTATATTTCAATGAGAGTCCATGCAGGTACGGCTTGTCTTCAATTAATAAAGTAGCACATAAAGTTTCTTTATCACCATCGGATCTTCACTCAGCTCACTCTGGGCTTCTTTCACTTCACCAGCTGATCGTCGCCATCTGTTATAATCGATGAAAGAGCTTCCACAAATGATTTAATATTCAAATGTAAGTTTATTTTAAGCACAAACGAAAAATTGGTGTTTGCACATCAGCTGGCAAGTAACTGATCTCTGGATCACCATCATGTCATGGAACATGGCAACACTGGAATGCATGTGGAATGTAATATTTAAAGTGCCAGGTACAATAATGTAGAATCAGGAAATACAACAAAAATCAGATAAATTAGCTAAAATATGACCAATAAGACTCTAAATTATAAAACTCATATTGAGAGAAATATCAAAATTACATTCCTACTATATTGTGATAAGACTACTCCTGTTCTACACCTTAAAATACCAGTGTAAAATTCAATTGTGAAAATTCCAATGTAAACATACAAATTTTAAGATTACATAAAAATTCATAATATATACAGTGTGGAGGTTCAGATATTCAATTGCAGTTCATATATCACTATCTCCATATGGATATCTATAGATATGTGTACATTTCCTCACTCGTATTCAGCCCTCCAGGGTGCTTTTGTATCCATTTCAAGGATATACCTTGTTTCCAGGCGCCTGAGCTTAGCCTCCATGTTGCCCCTCTCTTGTTGGGTGGCACTGCGACTAAAACAAAGTAATTAAAATGTTTAAGACTGCTGTTATGTTTTTCTTTAAAATGCCTGGCAACTGGGTAGCTTGGATCGTTGTTTAAAATGGCTTGTGTGTGTTGCAGTATCCTTTTGTGTACTGCCAATTTTATGCTGCCTATGTAATACAAGTTACAGCTACAGACTAATACATGTACCGCAAATTCTGTTTTGCAGGACAGATACTGGTTTATCATATGGGTATGGTCACTAAAAGTTGTTTTATAAGACGTCTTGTTAATTCCAAACTGGCAGGCCTTGCAGCTAGAACACCTATAGAATCAATTTCTGGCTGTTAGCCATGTTCCAGTTTCTTGGTCTTCTGGACTGTTTTTGACCAAGGCGTTACCCATTGACGCTGTTCTTCTAAATGTTATTGCTGGCTTTTTGGGAAGTAACCCTCCAATTACAGGGTCTCCCAATATTATGGGCCAGTTGCGTCTTATGATAGATCTTATCTGTCCTTCCTGCCTAGAACACGCAAGTATTAGTCGTGTGGGCTCTTTTGATATATCGCCTGTGGCACCCTGGGTTTTTGATCTATATTGGAGTAGATCCTGCCTAGCTTGACTTCTCGGTTTAGATATTGCAGCATCAATTGTTCTTGATTTATAACCTCCTTGGTGGAATCTTCTCTTACATTCTCTCTGTTTATCTTGTGTATCCTTTTCCTCACTACAGATTCGCATGATCCTCAGCATCTCCCCATAGGGGATGCTGTGTATAAGGTGAGGTGGATGAGAGCTTGATGCCTGCAATACTGCATTGCCTGCTGTTTGTTTCTGAAAAAGAGAAGTTGCTAGTTTGTTATTCACTATGTACACTTTCCCATCCAGAAATGTTATACTTTCACAACTGATGTAATAAGTAAATTTTAAGTTCACATTATTTTTTTTGATTTCTGAAATAAATTCATGGGCACTAAACCATTCCATACAATAAATAAATCGTCTATGAACCTTAGCCAAATTATTGCCTTTTCAGTATAGATGCAGGCAAATTTCTGCATGCGGACCAGCTCCTCCCACCACCCCATAAACAAAAAGACATAGCTGGGGGAGAAGCTGGCCCCAATTGCCACGCCTTGGATTTGCTGATACATCTGATTTTTGTACATAAATAGATTGTTTTCAAGACAAAATAATAGCAGATTGATCAGCATTTGATTATGTTAGGCAAACCTCATAGGTCTATTGGCTAAAAAATGTTCAACTGCTTTAATGCCATCATTGTTCCTTATGCATATATAAAGAGCAGATACGTCAAGTGCAATTAAATGGTAACCAGCTTGCCATTTGATCTGATCAATTTTTCTTATAAAATCACTGGTGTCCTGCACATATGATTTAAGGCTTTTGACGTATTCTTGCAAAAATGAATCGATATAGATGGACAGAATCACGTGGCATAATAGGTACAAACTTAGATTTCACTTTAAATGTAGTCATCGGTTTGGCACACATTGCATATGGTGGAGACAAGAGATTCTGGGTGTTTATTTCTGATTGCTCATTTTGGTTTGGTTTTCTTCCATTGATGCTTCGTCTCCCAGATTATAAAGATCTTTTAGAACACCCAAATCAGATACTGTTAATTTTTCCTTTCTTCCAATGCCAATTGCAGGGTCATGCGTGTCAGTGTCTCTTGTTAACTCCTGTTGCTTAGATTGTAATTGATGGAATTTCTTAAGTTTTAGCTTCCTTAGAAACTTATAGATATCTGCACGTGTGTTGTGTAGTCAAAGTTAGTTTTGGGACAATATGACAATCCCAGCGCTAATAACTGTTGTTCTGCTGCGTTAAGATTTATCTCAGTTAGATTAATGAAGGTATTATCTATAGTAGTTGTTGGGGGGGAAAAGTTGGAGACGTGATTATTTGCGTCTCCATTGTCCCCGTCCTCTCGTTGGTTTCGGGTTGCCACTGTTACCACTGTTGCCCCCATTTTCTGGCTGCCTGCCGTCGTTGCCAGATGCTCACAGTCCTTCATTCTTTGCCAGTATATTTACTCTTGGTTTGAGGGTCTCCCTTCGACTTCTATTTAAATAATCCAATTCTTCTCCCAATTACGGTTTTGTAGCTCTAGGATCTTGTCTGTCCCTTGCCATTTCTGCCTCCGAATCACTCTCCATGGCCGAGCTAAGGTCCGACGCCGATGTTGATGTAGCGTCACCTTGCTCCTCAGTGCCTTCTTGTCGGAACTTTGTATTTTTTGCCATTACATTTCTGAATGAGTCGAATTTACGTGCAAACGTGAAGATTTGTCCGTTGGTGTAGTCATCCTTGTTTCTTTTGAATCTATATATCTTACGTTGTTTTATTTTTTCTTCTTCCTTATTGAGTCTTATCATCATGTCATCTTGGAATTTCTTCCTCTGTTGCGGCTCACCCTGTTCTCTAATTTCCTCGTTGAGGGCATCAATTTTGGCCTGGAGTTCAATACGGTCTACCTCCGAAAACTACGGTCTACATCTGAAAACTTTTTCCAAAAGTTGGACAAGCCTGCGAGAGGAGGAGAGGTTACACTCTGCCCATGTAAATGTGATCAAGCTGTAAAGCGAAACGCGTTGTTTTCCTGCCTTATTAAAATCCTTCGTGCACAGCAACTTTCTGAGTGTCGGCAACGTTTTATTCAAACGGATAAAGGTATTTTGTGGATATATATATATATATGTATGTATTAAAAACATTATTTATTTATAATAATTTTGTATTAATTTTAATGTTATTGAAGTATTTTAAGTATGTTTAAGTTAGTTATATTTATTATTTCATTCATTTTAAATTACTTTTAACTATTTAAAAATTCGATATTTTGACTATATTTTTTACAACGATTTTTTTTGATTCAATATTTTTGTACTTACCTGTTTGAAGATAGGAAGTCGATATTTTGGCATTCTATATTTTTTACTCAATATTTTTGTAGTTCTATATTTTTGCCATCGATATTGTTTCAGTGATCCCATTAAAACCACTAACTTGTCTCTATATCATACACACAAAACCTCCACTCCAATGTGATGATAATCGGAAACAAGTTAGGGTTGATATCGCGGAAGTCCTTTTTCTAATCGAAGTTTAAATTAAAGTACAATCACACTGTAAAGTCACTTCCTTATTTATATTTCAATGAGAGTCCATGCAGGTACGGCTTGTCTTCAATTAATAAAGTAGCACATAAAGCTTCTTTATCACCATCGGATCTTCACTCAGCTCACTCTGGGCTTCTTTCACTTCACCAGCTGATCGTCGCCATCTGTTATAATCGATGAAAGAGCTTCCACAAATGATTTAATATTCAAATGTAAGTTTATTTTAAGCACAAACGAAAAATTGGTGTTTCCACATCAGCTGGCAAGTAACTGATCTCTGGAACACCATCATGTCATGGAACATGGCAACACTGGAATGCATGTGGAATGTAATATTTAAAGTGCCAGGTACAATAATGTAGAATCAGGAAATACAACAAAAATCAGATAAATTAGCTAAAATATGACCAATAAGACTCTAAATTATAAAACTCATATTGAGAGAAATATCAAAATTACATTCCTACTATATTGTGATAAGACTACTCCTGTTCTACACCTTAAAATACCAGTGTAAAATTCAATTGTGAAAATTCCAATGTAAACATACAAATTTTAAGATTACATAAAAATTCATAATATATACAGTGTGGAGGTTCAGATATTCAATTGCAGTTCATATATCACTATCTCCATATGGATATCTATAGATATGTGTACATTTCCTCACTCGTATTCAGCCCTCCAGGGTGCTTTGTATCCATTTCAAGGATATACCTTGTTTCCAGGCGCCTGAGCTTAGCCTCCATGTTGCCCCTCTCTTGTTGGGTGGCACTGCGACTAAAACAAAGTAATTAAAATGTTTAAGACTGCTGTTATGTTTTTCTTTAAAATGCCTGGCAACTGGGTAGCTTGGATCGTTGTTTAAAATGGCTTGTGTGTGTTGCAGTATCCTTTTGTGTACTGCCAATTTTATGCTGCCTATGTAATACAAGTTACAGCTACAGACTAATACATGTACCGCAAATTATGTTTTGCAGGACAGATTCTGGTTTATCATATGGGTATGGTCACTAAAAGTTGTTTTATAAGACGTCTTGTTAATTCCAAACTGGCAGGCCTTGCAGCTAGAACACCTATAGAATCAATTTCTGGCTGTTAGCCATGTTCCAGTTTCTTGGTCTTCTGGACTGTTTTTGACCAAGGCGTTACCCATTGACGCTGTTCTTCTAAATGTTATTGCTGGCTTTTTGGGAAGTCACCCTCCAATTACAGGGTCTCCCAATATTATGGGCCAGTTGCGTCTTATGATAGATCTTATCTGTCCTTCCTGCCTAGAACACGCAAGTATTAGTCGTGTGGGCTCTTTTGATATATCGCCTGTGGCACCCTGGGTTTTTGATCTATATTGGAGTAGATCCTGCCTAGCTTGACTTCTCGATTTAGATATTGCAGCATCAATTGTTCTTGATTTATAACCTCCTTGGTGAAATCTTCTCTTACATTCTCTCTGTTTATCTTGTGTATCCTTTTCCTCACTACAGATTCGCATGATCCTCAGCATCTCCCCATAGGGGATGCTGTGTATAAGGTGAGGTGGATGAGAGCTTGATGCCTGCAATACTGCATTGCCTGCTGTTTGTTTCTGAAAAAGAGAAGTTGCTAGTTTGTTATTCACTATGTACACTTTCACATCCAGAAATGTTATACTTTCACAACTGATGTAATAAGTAAATTTTAAGTTCACATACTTTTTTTTGATTTCTGAAATAAATTCATGGGCACTAAACCATTCCATACAATAAATAAATCATCTATGAACCTTAGCCAAATTATTGCCTTTTCAGTATAGATGCAGGCAAATTGCTGCATGAGGACCAGCTCCTCCCACCACCCCATAAACAAACAGACATAGCTGGGGGAGAAGCTGGCCCCAATTGCCACGCCTTGGATTTGCTGATACATCTGATTTTTGTACATAAATAGATTGTTTTCAAGACAAAATAATAGCAGATTGATCAGCATTTGATTATGTTAGGCAAACCTCATAGGTCTATTGGCTAAAAAATGTTCAACTGCTTTAATGCCATCATTGTTCCTTATGCATATATAAAGAGCAGATACGTCAAGTGCAATTAAATGGTAACCAGCTTGCCATTTGATCTGATCAATTTTTCTTATAAAATCACTGGTGTCCTGCACATATGATTTAAGGCTTTTGACGTATTCTTGCAAAAATGAATCGATATAGATGGACAGAATCACGTGGCATAATAGGTACAAACTTAGATTTCACTTTAACCACATGGCTGCTGGGCGTTTTCCCCCCCTGTGCTGGAAAATGCCATTTTAGTGGCACCATGACGAGCTCAGCTCGTCATCAGCACACGACACCCGTGGGTGATGACGAGCTGAGCTCGTCATCAGCATCGAAAGGGTTAAATGTAGTCATTGGTTTGGCACACGTTGCATATGGTGGAGACAAGAGATCCTGGGTGTTTATTTCTGATTGCTCATTTTGGTTTGGTTTTCTTCCATTGATGCTTCGTCTCCCAGATTATAAAGATCTTTTAGAACACCCAAATCAGATACTGTTAATTTTTCCTTTCTTCCAATGCCAATTGCAGGGTCATGCTGGTCAGTGTCTCTTGTTAACTCCTGTTGCTTAGACTGTAATTGATGGAATTTCTTAAGTTTTAGCTTCCTTAGAAACTTATAGATATCTGCACGTGTGTTGTGTAGTCAAAGTTAGTTTTGGGACAATATGACAATCCCAGCGCTAATAACTGTTGTTCTGCTGCGTCCAGATTTATCTCAGTTAGATTAATGATGGTATTATCTATAGTAGTTGTTGGGGGGGAAAAGTTGGAGACGTGATTATTTGCGTCTCCATTGTCCCCGTCCTCTCGTTGGTTTCGGGTTGCCACTGTTACCACTGTTGCCCCCATTTTCTGGCTGCCTGCCGTCGTTGCCAGATGCTCACAGTCCTTCATTCTTTGCCAGTTTATTTACTCTTGGTTTGAGGGTCTCCCTTCGACTTCTATTTAAATAATCCAATTCTTCTCCCAATTACGGTTTTGTAGCTCTAGGATCTTGTCTGTCCCTTGCCATTTCTGCCTCCGAATCACTCTCCATGGCCGAGCTAAGGTCCGACGCCAATGTTGATGTAGCGTCACCTTGCTCCTCAGTGCCTTCTTGTCGGAACTTTGTATTTTTTGCCATTACATTTCTGAATGAGTCGAATTTACGTGCAAACGTGAAGATTTGTCCGTTGGTGTAGTCATCCTTGTTTCTTTTGAATCTATATATCTTACGTTGTTTTATTTTTTCTTCTTCCTTATTGAGTCTTATCATCATGTCATCTTGGAATTTCTTCCTCTGTTGCGGCTCACCCTGTTCTCTGATTTCCTCGTTGAGGGCATCAATTTTGGCCTGGAGTTCAATACGGTCTACCTCCGAAAACTACGGTCTACATCCGAAAACTTTTTCCAAAAGTTGGACAAGCCTGCGAGAGGAGGAGAGGTTACACTCTGCCCATGTAAACGTGATCAAGCTGTAAAGCGAAACGCGTTGTTTTCCTGCCTTATTAAAATCCTTCGTGCACAGCAACTTTCTGAGTGTCGGCGACGTTTTATTCAAACGGATAAAGGTATTTTGTGGATATATATATATATATATATATATGTATGTATTAAAAACATTATTTATTTATAATAATTTTGTATTAATTTTAATGTTATTGAAGTATTTTAAGTATGTTTAAGTTAGTTATATTTATTATTTCATTCATTTTAAATTACTTTTAACTATTTAAAAATTCGATATTTTGACTATATTTTTTACAACGATTTTTTTTGATTCAATATTTTTGTACTTACCTGTTTGAAGATAGGAAGTCGATATTTTGGCATTCTATATTTTTTACTCAATATTTTTGTAGTTCTATATTTTTGCCATCGATATTGTTTCAGTGATCCCATTAAAACCACTAACTTGTCTCTATATCATACACACAAAACCTCCACTCCAATGTGATGATAATCGGAAACAAGTTAGGGTTGATATCGCGGAAGTCCTTTTTCTAATCGAAGTTTAAATTAAAGTACAATCACACTGTAAAGTCACTTCCTTATTTATATTTCAATGAGAGTCCATGCAGGTACGGCTCGTCTTCAATTAATAAAGTAGCACATAAAGCTTCTTTATCACCATCGGATCTTCATTCAGCTCACTCTGGGCTTCTTTCACTTCACTAGCTGATCGTCGCCATCTGTTATAATCGATGAAAGAGCTTCCACAAATGATTTAATATTCAAATGTAAGTTTATTTTAAGCACAAACGAAAAATTGGTGTTTCCACATCAGCTGGCAAGTAACTGATCTCTGGAACACCATCATGTCATGGAACATGGCAACACTGGAATGCATGTGGAATGTAATATTTAAAGTGCCAGGTACAATAATGTAGAATCAGGAAATACAACAAAAATCAGATAAATTAGCTAAAATATGACCAATAAGACTCTAAATTATAAAACTCATATTGAGAGAAATATCAAAATTACATTCCTACTATATTGTGATAAGACTACTCCTGTTCTACACCTTAAAATACCAGTGTAAAATTCAATTGTGTAAATTCCAATGTAAACATACAAATTTTAAGATTACATAAAAATTCATAATATATACAGTGTGGAGGTTCAGATATTCAATTGCAGTTCATATATCACTATCTCCATATGGATATCTATAGATATGTGTACATTTCCTCACTCGTATTCAGCCCTCCAGGGTGCTTTGTATCCATTTCAAGGATATACCTTGTTTCCAGGCGACTGAGCTTAGCCTCCATGTTGCCCCTCTCTTGTTGGGTGGCACTGCGACTAAAACAAAGTACTTAAAATGTTTAAGACTGCTGTTATGTTTTTCTTTAAAATGCCTGGCAACTGGGTAGCTTGGATCGTTGTTTAAAATGGCTTGTGTGTGTTGCAGTATCCTTTTGTGTACTGCCAATTTTATGCTGCCTATGTAATACAAGTTACAGCTACAGACTAATACATGTACCGCAAATTAAGTTTTGCAGGACAGATTCTGGTTTATCATATGGGTATGGTCACTAAAAGTTGTTTTATAAGACGTCTTGTTAATTCCAAACTGGCAGGCCTTGCAGCTAGAACACCTATAGAATCAATTTCTGGCTGTTAGCCATGTTCCAGTTTCTTGGTCTTCTGGACTGTTTTTGACCAAGGCGTTACCCATTGACGCTGTTCTTCTAAATGTTATTGCTGGCTTTTTGGGAAGTAACCCTCCAATTACAGGGTCTCCCAATATTATGGGCCAGTTGCGTCTTATGATAGATCTTATCTGTCCTTCCTGCCTAGAACACGCAAGTATTAGTCGTGTGGGCTCTTTTGATATATCGCCTGTGGCACCCAGGGTTTTTGATCTATATTGGAGTAGATCCTGCCTAGCTTGACTTCTCGATTTAGATATTGCAGCATCAATTGTTCTTGATTTATAACCTCCTTGGTGGAATCTTCTCTTACATTCTCTCTGTTTATCTTGTGTATCCTTTTCCTCACTACAGATTCGCATGATCCTCAGCATCTCCCCATAGGGGATGCTGTGTATAAGGTGAGGTGGATGAGAGCTTGATGCCTGCAATACTCCATTGCCTGCTGTTTGTTTCTGAAAAAGAGAAGTTGCTAGTTTGTTATTCACTATGTACACTTTCACATCCAGAAATGTTATACTTTCACAACTGATGTAATAAGTAAATTTTAAGTTCACATTATTTTTTTTGATTTCTGAAATAAATTCATGGGCACTAAACCATTCCATACAATAAATAAATCGTCTATGAACCTTAGCCAAATTATTGCCTTTTCAGTATAGATGCAGGCAAATTGCTGCATGAGGACCAGCTCCTCCCACCACCCCATAAACAAACAGACATAGCTGGGGGAGAAGCTGGCCCCCATTGCCACGCCTTGGATTTGCTGATACATCTGATTTTTGTACATAAATAGATTGTTTTCAAGACAAAATAATAGCAGATTGATCAGCATTTGATTATGTTAGGCAAACCTCATAGGTCTATTGGATAAAAAATGTTCAACTGCTTTAATGCCATCATTGTTCCTTATGCATATATAAAGAGCAGATACGTCAAGTGCAATTAAATGGTAACCAGCTTGCCATTTGATCTGATCAATTTTTCTTATAAAATCACTGGTGTCCTGCACATATGATTTAAGGCTTTTGACGTATTCTTGCAAAAATGAATCGATATAGATGGACAGAATCACGTGGCATAATAGGTACAAACTTAGATTTCACTTTAAATGTAGTCATTGGTTTGGCACACGTTGCATATGGTGGAGACAAGAGATCTTGGGTGTTTATTTCTGATTGCTCATTTTGGTTTGGTTTTCTTCCATTGATGCTTCGTCTCCCAGATTATAAAGATCTTTTAGAACACCCAAATCAGATACTGTTAATTTTTCCTTTCTTCCAATGCCAATTGCAGGGTCATGCGTGTCAGTGTCTCTTGTTAACTCCTGTTGCTTAGACTGTAATTGATGGAATTTCTTAAGTTTTAGCTTCCTTAGAAACTTATAGATATCTGCACGTGTGTTGTGTAGTCAAAGTTAGTTTTGGGACAATATGACAATCCCAGCGCTAATAACTGTTGTTCTGCTGCGTCCAGATTTATCTCAGTTAGATTAATGATGGTATTATCTATAGTAGTTGTTGGGGGGGGAAAGTTGGAGACGTGATTATTTGCGTCTCCATTGTCCCCGTCCTCTCGTTGGTTTCGGGTTGCCACTGTTACCACTGTTGCCCCCATTTTCTGGCTGCCTGCCGTCGTTGCCAGATGCTCACAGTCCTTCATTCTTTGCCAGTTTATTTACTCTTGGTTTGAGGGTCTCCCTTTGACTTCTATTTAAATAATCCAATTCTTCTCTTAATTACGGTTTTGTAGCTCTAGGATCTTGTCTGTCCCTTGCCATTTCTGCCTCCGAATCACTCTCCATGGCCGAGCTAAGGTCCGACGCCGATGTTGATGTAGCGTCACCTTGCTCCTCAGTGCCTTCTTGTCGGAACTTTGTATTTTTTGCCATTAAATTTCTGAATGAGTCGAATTTACGTGCAAACGTGAAGATTTGTCCGTTGGTGTAGTCATCCTTGTTTCTTTTGAATCTATATATCTTACGTTGTTTTATTTTTTCTTCTTCCTTATTGAGTCTTATCATCATGTCATCTTGGAATTTCTTCCTCTGTTGCGGCTCACCCTGTTCTCTGATTTCCTCGTTGAGGGACTCAATTTTGGCCTGGAGTTCAATACGGTCTACCTCCAAAAACTACGGTCTACATCCGAAAACTTTTTCCAAAAGTTGGACAAGCCTGCGAGAGGAGGAGAGGTTACACTCTGCCCATGTAAATGTGATCAAGCTGTAAAGCGAAACGCGTTGTTTTCCTGCCTTATTAAAATCCTTCGTGCACAGCAACTTTCTGAGTGTCGGCGACGTTTTATTCAAACGGATAAAGGTATTTTGTGGATATATATATATATATATATATATATATATGTATGTATTAAAAACATTATTTATTTATAATAATTTTGTATTAATTTTAATGTTATTGAAGTATTTTAAGTATGTTTAAGTTAGTTATATTTATTATTTCATTCATTTTAAATTACTTTTAACTATTTAAAAATTCGATATTTTGACTATATTTTTTGCAACGATTTTTTTTGATTCAATATTTTTGTACTTACCTGTTTGAAGATAGGAAGTCGATATTTTGGCATTCTATATTTTTTACTCAATATTTTTGTAGTTCTATATTTTTGCCATCGATATTGTTTCAGTGATCCCAATTAAAACCACTAACTTGTCTCTATATCATACACACAAAACCTCCACTCCAATGTGATGATAATCGGAAACAAGTTAGGGTTTATATCGCGGAAGTCCTTTTTCTAATCGAAGTTTAAATTAAAGTACAATCACACTGTAAAGTCACTTCCTTATTTATATTTCAATGAGAGTCCATGCAGGTACGGCTCGTCTTCAATTAATAAAGTAGCACATAAAGCTTCTTTATCACCATCGGATCTTCATTCAGCTCACTCTGGGCTTCTTTCACTTCACCAGCTGATCGTCGCCATCTGTTATAATCGATGAAAGAGCTTCCAAAAATGATTTAATATTCAAATGTAAGTTTATTTTGAGCACAAACGAAAAATTGGTGTTTCCACATCAGCTGGCAAGTAACTGATCTCTGGAACACCATCATGTCATGGAACATGGCAACACTGGAATGCATGTGGAATGTAATATTTAGAGTGCCAGGTACAATAATGTAGAATCAGGAAATACAACAAAAATCAGATAAATTAGCTAAAATATGACCAATAAGACTCTAAATTATAAAACTCATATTGAGAGAAATATCAAAATTACATTCCTACTATATTGTGATAAGACTACTCCTGTTCTACACCTTAAAATACCAGTGTAAAATTCAATTGTGAAAATTCCAATGTAAACATACAAATTTTAAGATTACATAAAAATTCATAATATATACAGTGTGGAGGTTCAGATATTCAATTGCAGTTCATATATCACTATCTCCATATGGATATCTATAGATATGTGTACATTTCCTCACTCGTATTCAGCCCTCCAGGGTGCTTTGTATCCATTTCAAGGATATACCTTGTTTCCAGGCGCCTGAGCTTAGCCTCCATGTTGCCCCTCTCTTGTTGGGTGGCACTGCGACTAAAACAAAGTAATTAAAATGTTTAAGACTGCTGTTATGTTTTTCTTTAAAATGCCTGGCAACTGGGTAGCTTGGATCGTTGTTTAAAATGGCTTGTGTGTGTTGCAGTATCCTTTTGTGTACTGCCAATTTTATGCTGCCTATGTAATACAAGTTACAGCTACAGACTAATACATGTACCGCAAATTCTGTTTTGCAGGACAGATACTGGTTTATCATATGGGTATGGTCACTAAAAGTTGTTTTATAAGACGTCTTGTTAATTCCAAACTGGCAGGCCTTGCAGCTAGAACACCTATAGAATCAATTTCTGGCTGTTAGCCATGTTCCAGTTTCTTGGTCTTCTGGACTGTTTTTGACCAAGGCGTTACCCATTGACGCTGTTCTTCTAAATGTTATTGCTGGCTTTTTGGGAAGTAACCCTCCAATTACAGGGTCTCCCAATATTATGGGCCAGTTGCGTCTTATGATAGATCTTATCTGTCCTTCCTGCCTAGAACACGCAAGTATTAGTCGTGTGGGCTCTTTTGATATATCGCCTGTGGCACCCTGGGTTTTTGATCTATATTGGAGTAGATCCTGCCTAGCTTGACTTCTCGATTTAGATATTGCAGCATCAATTGTTCTTGATTTATAACCTCCTTGGTGGAATCTTCTCTTACATTCTCTCTCTGTTTATCTTGTGTATCCTTTTCCTCACTACAGATTCGCATGATCCTCAGCATCTCCCCATAGGGGATGCTGTGTATAAGGTGAGGTGGATGAGAGCTTGATGCCTGCAATACTGCATTGCCTGCTGTTTGTTTCTGAAAAAGAGAAGTTGCTAGTTTGTTATTCACTATGTACACTTTCACATCCAGAAATGTTATACTTTCACAACTGATGTAATAAGTAAATTTTAAGTTCACATTATTTTTTTTGATTTCTGAAATAAATTCATGGGCACTAAACCATTCCATACAATAAATAAATCGTCTATGAACCTTAGCCAAATTATTGCCTATTCAGTATAGATGCAGGCAAATTGCTGCATGAGGAGCAGCTCCTCCCACCACCCCATAAACAAACAGACATAGCTGGGGGAGAAGCTGGCCCCCATTGCCACGCCTTGGATTTGCTGATACATCTGATTTTTGTACATAAATAGATTGTTTTCAAGACAAAATAATAGCAGATTGATCAGCATTTGATTATGTTAAGCAAACCTCATAGGTCTATTGGCTCAAAAATGTTCAACTGCTTTAATGCCATCATTGTTCCTTATGCATGTATAAACTGCAGATACGTCCAGTGCAATCAAATGGTAACCAGCTTGCCATTTGATCTGATCAATTTTTCTTATAAAATCACTGGTGTCCGGCACATATGATTTAAGGCTTTTGACGTATTCTTGCAAAAATGAATCGATATAGATGGACAGAATCACGTGGCATAATAGGTACAAACTTAGATTTCACTTTAAATGTAGTCATTGGTTTGGCACACGTTGCATATGGTGGAGACAAGAGATCTTGGGTGTTTATTTCTGATTGCTCATTTTGGTTTGGTTTTCTTCCATTGATGCTTCGTCTCCCAGATTATAAAGATCTTTTAGAACACCCAAATCAGATACTGTTAATTTTTCCTTTCTTCCAATGCCAATTGCAGGGTCATGCGTGTCAGTGTCTCTTGTTAACTCCTGTTGCTTAGACTGTAATTGATGGAATTTCTTAAGTTTTAGCTTCCTTAGAAACTTATAGATATCTGCACGTGTGTTGTGTAGTCAAAGTTAGTTTTGGGACAATATGACAATCCCAGCGCTAATAACTGTTGTTCTGCTGCGTCCAGATTTATCTCAGTTAGATTAATGATGGTATTATCTATAGTAGTTGTTGGGGGGGGAAAGTTGGAGACGTGATTATTTGCGTCTCCATTGTCCCCGTCCTCTCGTTGGTTTCGGGTTGCCACTGTTACCACTGTTGCCCCCATTTTCTGGCTGCCTGCCGTCGTTGCCAGATGCTCACAGTCCTTCATTCTTCGCCAGTTTATTTACTCTTGGTTTGAGGGTCTCCCTTTGACTTCTATTTAAATAATCCAATTCTTCTCTTAATTACGGTTTTGTAGCTCTAGGATCTTGTCTGTCCCTTGCCATTTCTGCCTCCGAATCACTCTCCATGGCCGAGCTAAGGTCCGACACCGATGTTGATGTAGCCTCACCTTGCTCCTCAGTGCCTTCTTGTCGGAACTTTGTATTTTTTGCCATTACATTTTTGAATGAGTCGAATTTACGTGCAAACGTGAAGATTTGTCCGTTGGTGTAGTCATCCTTGTTTCTTTTGAATCTATATATCTTACGTTGTTTTATTTTTTCTTCTTCCTTATTGAGTCTTATCATCATGTCATCTTGGAATTTCTTCCTCTGTTGCGGCTCACCCTGTTCTCTGATTTCCTCGTTGAGGGCATCAATTTTGGCCTGGAGTTCAATACGGTCTACCTCCGAAAACTACGGTTTACATCCGAAAACTTTACCAAAAGTTGGACAAGCCTGCGAGAGGAGGAGAGGTTACACTCTGCCCACTCAGCCATCATGCAAGGATTGGGTGTGTCGTAGCTGGGGGCTAACATATTCCACAGCCCCCGGGGAATCCTTCCTATGTCAAGATACTTTTGGAGGGTTTTTGCCTCCCACCACTTACCTGCCTCCTGACGCATATATTTTACCAGGACACTGTAATTTTCTGTTAAGCTTTTGGCGCCTGCTGTTATTTAAATCGCATTTTCTTCATTAAGCTGATCTCTCTGAGGTGGATTGTCAGAAAACATTTCCTCCGCTGCCGACTCGCGGTCCGTATGCGCTGCAGCGGACATGGTGTATACTGCTTTGTTGTATTATTAATGCTTATCATCTTTCACCCTTTTGCAATCTTAGCGGGAGAAAGACTTGAGTGCACACCTCCCTACCTGTTTTTTCACAAATACACTAATGTTGTACCTTATATGCCATATGGTGACTTCAGCTGTGGTCTCCTACGTGACTTGCTCTTTCGAGTTTTCCGTCTGCATGCGAGATCTGCTCCAGCTGTCCCACCTACTAACTTCGTCGTCTGCGTACACACAGGGGGCTGCCATGGATTCCTAACCTGGAACACTTTCCCTGCACTTCCAGGTTCACCGAAGAAGCCGACACTGCCTGGAATAGCTATGCCAACCACCCGGTTTCACCAGAAGAATTGACCACCAACCACGGACCCGACTTGAGGGCGAGGTGGTCCACACATCCGGAGGAGGCCAATCCAGTAAATATTTCGGAAACTCGTCCGACGATCGGTTTGTTGAAAGACGAGAGTAGACCCAGTTCTTGTGCTGATTTAGTGTTTAATTAGTATACACCATGCCACCATGATGCGTTTCAGCCGATCAACGGCCTTGATCACATGATGGTGCCTGGACGTGGAGGTTCCCCTTTTAAAGTGACAGTGCAAGAATAGTAGCAATAGACATAGAAAACATACTTCATTGCTTTCTGCAATACATAAATAATATATATGTCTGTGATGTCACTGACATGTCATGAGTGATGTAATATGTGAGGTCATAAGGAGTGCATTGTGGGGGAGCGAGTTATAGTTAACTTGGTTACCTATAACTATAACTGCTGAATTTCTCTGGTTTTGTACGAGTAAAATGTCAGCCTAAATATAACCTCCCTGTAACCTTTGGTTTTTTCACTGAATTTCCAACGTTTTTTAAATTCTATTTTTTCACTATAACGTCCCTGTAACCTTTGTTTTTTTCACTTTTTTTCCAAGGTTATTCAAATCCCATTTGCCAACTATAATATCCATGCAAAATGGCTCTATAAAGTGTATTTTTATTCGCTTGTATTTTCTTCAGTGGATTAATAAGCGTTTTTTTTCTTTACATTTTATTGGATTCACAACGACGTCGTGATACCTGTGGTGACGTCACGAAAACACATATTACTATATACATACTTCTTTCAAAGCATGTTTAAACTCATATTTTTGTACTAAGTTTCTTTAAAAATCATCTTTCACGTTCCATTTTTATCGGTTATCCACACATATTACAGTATTATACACACTAGGGGTTTGTTACAGTATTCACTAAAGTCATGTTTTTCTAGAGTGTCCCAAAAAAAATCTGTAAAACCTATTTTCTGTTTTCGCGGTCAGGCCGGAGATCGTGATGATATTGGTCATCGCAAACTCCCTGCTTACGTCCCGAAAGCAGAAAGCAAAAGCAATAATTCAAAAAAGCCACCACAACATAAAAAATTATAACTATATAATTAAGTCTAACTATCGCTGTAGATAACTCACTATATAAAGAACTCTATAAAACATTTATCAAAATCTCAATAACAATGCATATTGCTCATTCACCGATTTTTTTTATATTTCCACCAAAATTCGCATTGACATTGATATTGATACATGGCGGCCGAGCTGGCGGTCACATCGTTGTCACAAATATCGCCCACGATTAAAAAAATCATTTTTGGACACATTACTAGTGTCACTAACACCCCCATTTCTCAAACATGGTGTCAGAGTACTTCTACTCCGACCCCTTATGTTAACTTTTTCAGAAATTTTCAGTCCCAGGAACCGTTTGCGAGCAAAAAAATGGCGGCCACAATATTCTGTTCTGGTTCCATCTAGCCTATCAGAGCATTCCCATTGGTATGTGCATTTGCAATTAATCACAAAACCACAGCGAGAGATCTGTGGCCAGAGACATCACTTTAATTTTAAACTTAAATTTGTCAACAACTACTGAACTGATTTACACCAAATAAGCAAAAGGCACTTCCTTGAACCAACATCTACCTCCCTGCCAAATTTGTTGCAAGTTAGTTTAGCGGTTCGGGCTGTAGCTGGGGCTAAAGGTTCCTACGGGAATTAACATTACAAATGTACCCGTATTTCGCGCCCCAAATTCTTGGTCCCCACTGCACCCCCAAACTTTCCATGACAACCAGAACCTACCTTCACACTTTTTTGGAAGATTTCATGAAATTTGATCAAACAACGCCAAAGCTATAGGCATTTCAAAAAATGATTTTTCCATAGAAACTAGGTCCTAACTATGTATTTATTAAACATATCTAAACTTTACAAAAAAACACAGTCACCGGATGATGTAATCAGTGGGCCTCGCCGCCGTCCCCCGCATCCGAAGAACGACAACAGGAGGAAGGTCCTTCTCCTACCTGGCCGCCAAGACCTGGAACTCCCTCCCGACCGACCTGCGCCTGACCCAAGACCACCTCTTGTTCAGGAAGAATCTCAAGACCTGGCTCTTCGAGCAGTAGCAGCACACCCCCCCCCCCCAAGCGCCTTGAGACCCTCCGGGTAAGTAGTGCGCTCTATAAATATCTGTGATTGATTGATTGATCAGTGATGTCATTTGAGATGTAGTCAGTGATGTCATCAGTGATGCCACTGACCATGTCATGAGTGATGTAATATGTGACGTCATTAGCACTGCATTGCGGGGGCGCAAGTTATAGTTAGCTGAACTAACTATAACGGGAATTTCTCTGGATTTGTACAAGTGAAATGTCCAACAAACTATAACTTTCCCCAAAACCTATGGTTTTTTTAGCGAATTTCTAAGGTTTTTTGAATGCTAATTTCTAAGTATAACGTGCCTGAAACCTATGTTTTTTTTCAGTGAATTAAAAAAAAAACGACAGAAGAGGTTACACAAGAAACACATACGGAAAATATCGATTCTTTTCTAGCTAGCGGGCCAACAGAATGGGTTCTACAAGGGGAGGTGTCTGCTTCTTTTCAGACAATCTTACAACTTCTACACGAACAGAAGGAAGAAGCTAAAAATCACTATCAGCAAATGAGGGAGGACAATAGCAGAACTCAAACCTCTCTGCAAGAGATGGCGGGCAAACTGGGGGCAGTGTCTCAAGATATAGAGGAACTGCAACAAAGAGTGGTGGTGACAGAGGAGAAATCACAGCGGTCGGAAATAGCGGTGAATAAACATGCCTCTCAATTACTCCAGATGCAAAACAAGCTGGAAGACTTAGAAAATAGACAGAGGAGACAGAATCTCCGTGTTTTTGGTATTGCTGAAGGAGCAGAGGGGGCAGACCCGAGAGCATATATTACCCAACTGTTCCAAAAGGCATTTCCGGACCTTTCAGACTGGGATTGGGACTCTCAGATCCAGCGGGCTCATCGCTTACCACTATTTCAGAAAGATAAGAGTGGCAAATTCCCACGACCGATTTTGATTTATATAGGTAATTACTTGCTCCGACAAGCTATTTCTTTAAAAGCACGGCCTAATACCCCAGTCACCATTGATTCTATTATTTTTTTTGCGAGATCTGACCTAAGTAAACTCTCGCTAGAAAGACGATGGAAACTGAAACAATTCATTGATCCAATTAAGGAACTTGGTTATCAAGCCTATCTGCAGGAACCTGCAAAGCTGAAAGTGATTAAAAATGGCCGATCTTATTTCTTTTTGGAAGTAAATGAAGTTGAAAGTGCTATTGCTACTTGGCGACAGGGGAAATGACTAAAATAATAATTAAGCTAGCGTCTAATGCTTAGCGCATAGGGTTTAGCTGATTCTTTTGGTATAATTTAGTTAGCTATAAAAGCTTCTGTGGCAACTAAATGTTTGCATTGGTCAGCACGGGTTTCTTCTTTTTTTCTTTTGTGTTGCTACGATTAGTGTTGAATGCCTGGATCCTATCAGTGTTCTTTCCGCTCTCCGACTGCCAAGGGAACGGCAGTCCACCGAATGGGGGGACCAGAAGGCAGCCACTGGGTGGGAAATAGCCACTGGGTGGGAAATGGGGGGGGGGAAAAAACAAAAAAAAAAATGCATCATGAGTATAAATATATTTGTGTTTTCTTGGCTAAGATAAGCTTATATGGTTTGCAAAAATGTTATGTTTCTTTTTGGGTAAACACCATGTCAGAGTTTTTTACTACGCCAATTAAATGTATCAATTAAAACTTTTAGTTTGGAATGTGGCAGGCCTAAACAGTCGGAATAAGAGGAGACTAGTATATGAAGAACTTAGGTTGCATAACCCACAGTTAGTAGTCATAACTGAGACTCACATTGCATATAAGGATAGAAGTTTATTGAATCAGTTAGGCTATGATCTTCTGGTCTGCACAGACTTCAATGCCTCAATTCGAGGAGTAGCTATACTGAAACATAAGCAGCTTAAAATAGAAGTCAACAAAAAAATGACGGATAAGGCGGGCAGATGGGCCATGCTACAAGTGACTCTGGAAGGTCTCCAATTTATAATTTGTGGGGTTTATGCCTCAAATCAGGACGAGCCAAGAATAATTGATCAGGTCAATATGGAGTTACTTACATGGGAAGGGGAACGCATAGTGGTGGGTGATTTTAACTGTGTTATGGATTATAATATGGACACAACCAGAAAGGGTGCGTTGCAAAGGATGCGTAAGACGAGGGCTGCTATCATAGATTTGGCTAATATACATGCAATCAAAGATGCTTGGAGATATCTTTACCCACACCTACCAGGGTATACTTATTACTCATCCGCCCATAAACTCTGCTCACGCATTGATATGGTCTTTGCTTCTAACTCTATATTGTCAACTAGTAAAATGTTTATATGCCCCAGGGTGACTTCGGACCATAACCCGCTCTTATTCATAATAGAAATAGAAACAGATAGGCAACCACCTAGGCCCTTCTCCTTTCCCAGATATCTTTTCTCTGATAACAATTTTGTGAGCTTGCTGAAAGGACATATACAAGATTTCATTGATATCAATGGGTCTTCTACATCTCCTTTGATGGTGTGGGATGCATGTAAGGCTAGCATCCGTGGGTTTACACAACAGTTTGTTTGGCAGCAAAATAAAATCAATAGGGTTCGAAATACAAAATTACTAGATGATATATCTAATATCGAAGAGAGGCTATATAAGATGCTAGCTACTTCCACCACTACAAGGGCAAAAGAAATAGAAGATTTAAACTTAAAACTGATGGAATCAAGATTAGCCTTGAAAACTATTTTTAGAGAGAAAAGTATATCTAAATTAGCTAAATATAGGCTGAATCAATATGAAAGTGGGGAGAGGATAGGAAAAATTTTGGCATACAAAGTGGCAGAAGACCGAGCCCAAACGCTGATCAAGGAAATAAAAGGCGACGATGGACAATTACATCAAGATGCTAAATCAATTTTACATCAGTTTGCTATATACTACCAAAAGTTGTATACGCCTGAAACAATCCCAACAGGAGATATTATAAAAGCCTATTTGACAGAAAATGGTGTACAGGATATAGAGGATGAGCAAGCAGAACATTTAGAAGCAGATATAACAGTAGGAGAAATACAGGCAGCTATTAACTCCCTAGCACTGGGAAAAGCCACAGGTGAGGACTCAATCCCCCTAGAACTTTATAAAAGGTGCATGGAGGAATTGATTCCTCTCCTGATGATGGTCATTAAAGCTATTGGTAAAGGGGATCAAGCCCCAAAATCCTGGAACCGCACTCAAATTATATTCTTTCTTAAAAAGGGGAAACCCCCACAAGAGAGAGGGTCTTATAGACCTATATCATTAATTAATGCTGATGCAAAAATATTTGCAAAAATACTAGCAACAAGGCTTGCGTTACTAATGCCACAGATGGTTTCACCATTTCAACACGGGTTTATCCCCAAACGTGATACTACCGTTCACATTAATACTGCTATATCGGCATTTGATGTTGCTAGGACGTGTCCCACCCCACTCGGAATGATTCTTTTAGATGCGGAAAAGGCATTTGATCGAGTGGGGTGGGACTTCCTCTGGGCAGCTTTGGTTGCATTCGGCATAAAAGGTCAGTACCTGAAGTGGGTTAAATCCTTATATGACCAACCAAGGGGTAAAGTATGTTATTCAGGACAATGCTCACCTATTTTTCCAATAGAACGTGGCACTCGACAAGGGTGCCCTATGTCTCCTCTGTTATTTGCTCTAGCAATAGAACCTTTCTTGATTGCATTACACAAGCAAGAGATGATTGTACCGTTTAAAAATGGTCTTAATGCACTAAAAATAACTGCCTACGCAGATGATGTAGCGGTTTTCTCTACGAATGTCCCTGAAGCGATATCAGGTATAGGTATCGAAGCAGATAAATATGGTAGGGCATCAGGGTATAGGTTAAATGTCAGCAAAACGCAAATAATCACAAATTTTACTTCACTAACACCAATAGATGGAATATGTAATGTTGCAACATACCTTGGGGTTAAAATCTCTTCTAATTTAGATTCAATAATTTCACTTAACTATGAATCGTTATTAAAAGAAACTTCTCTTCTACTCAAAAAATGGCACAAACTTCCAATGGGGATCTTGGGAAGAATCAACTTAATCAAAATGAAGATCTTACCTAGATTTCTATATCTTTCCCGGTCTATACCTTTAAGAGTGTGTAATACTTACTTTAGCAGACTGGAGGGTATCATTAGCAGTTTCATTTGGGGGTATAAGAAAGCACGACGTGCGATATCTCTGCTTAAACTCCCCTATGACCAAGGTGGACTTGGGTTACCAGACTTTAAATTATATTATTGGGCTGCTTTTTTAACTCGTTTTCGGAGCCTACTCATTCCTGATAAATGTCTTTACTTTCATAAACTTATATTAGGGGATGAAGCTACTATGTTCTTTTACAGACTCAACGACCCCAACTACTTTAAACGAGTACGGTTTAAGACGATTCGAGACACAGCTAATATCTGGCGATCTATCCTTGTCAAGAATAACATCTCCTTATTTCATGCCAAAACACCACTTTGGTATAATCCAGGGTTATCAGGTGTTTTTCATGATTCAGTTACTTCTATGTTCTCGGATAATGGCATAAATAATTTGGGAGACTTGTATGACCATACTGGATTTTCTACTTTTGTAAATCTAAAGATGATGTATAAATTACCAGAAAGGGCTTGGTTTAAATACAATCAGATCAAGGATTACATTATCCGTAGAACAGGCCTTGATAGCATATCTGAATCCGAAATCTGGAACTGTATGTACAGGGAATCTGACAAGGCACTGATCAGCTGCGGCTATAAGACTTTTTCTATCTTACACAAGGATGACATTAGTAAGGTGGCAGAAAAATGGAGTACAAAGTTGGGTGTGAATGTAACACCAACTATGATAACCTCCTCACTAAATAGCCTAAATAATGCAGTTCAATCGGCTAGTCTGAAATTACAGCTGTTTAGGACTCTGTTTCAACTGTATTATTCACCTGATAGGATTCTAAAATGGGCTTCTAATAATGAATCGAACGAATGTAATGCTCGTACAAAATGTCCTAAATGTGCACACAAGGGGGCAAACATTGTTCATATGTTTTTTTCATGCCCCGAGCTATCTATTTTCTGGAAAGATGTAGCTGGTGTTATCTCGACTAAATTGGCTAGGCCAATTATACTCACGCAATTGGATATTTTGATTGGAGTCGTTGGGGTAGACAATAGATCTCGGGATCTGATGAATATACTTTTTACATGTGCCAGATTAACTATTGCCAGGGCCTGGATACAAAGTCATCCCCCTACGGTCACGGAATGGTGGCTTTTGGTCAAAGACATTTATAATATGGAAAATTCTTTAGCGATGACTAAGGGATTGAGGCAAAAACGGAAGATACAAGAAATTTGGGGAGTAATTATGTCTTAATGATATAACAGAAACATTGATTTTCAGTATTGTTATTTTGATGCCTTATCTTATATGAGTTGTCTGACACTGTATATATATGTATTTGATGTTACTCATGATGCTAATAAAAATTTAAAAAATAAAAAATAAAAAAAAAAGAATTAAAAAAAAAAATTAAATGCTAATTTCTAACTATAACATGCCTGAAACCTATGGTTTTTTCAGTAAATTTCAAAGTTTTTTAAATGCTAGTTTTTAACTATGCCTACAGAGGTAGGACATGTGAAGAAAGAAGAAAAAACCCACAGAAAGAAGCAAAAGAAATGCAGAAAGAAGCAACAGAAGTCCACAAAGACGAAGAAAAGTGCAGGAAGAAGCAAGACATGTGCAGAAAGAACGAACAGAGGAGCAGAAAGAGGCCTTGCCGCAAAATCATCCTATGGCCACAGCTTTTTCAGACGGGTACTGGTGGTAACTGACTCTGACTAACCAGTCCTGGAGCCAGTGCTACGCTAAAAGACACTTAGAATATAGTGAAAACACCTACATACACTAGGGAACACTACGCCTGTGATTAGCATGACCTCTTCTGTAAGTCACTAGGACATAACAGGGCAGGGGAATTCCGCTGCATAGGACTTACAGGAGGTACCAGGAGGGATTCTTGGCCCTCAAACTCCCTCAGGACTAAATTGGTCTTCATCCCCCATCCCGTAGTCTGCCACGAGGCACGTTTGCAGAGTGGTAGAGAAAGGGGCCATTGCCTCCGAAGACGTCTTAGCACTCCCACTGTGTGGGACTTACTGGAGGTAACAAGAGGGGTAGCTGGCCCCCAAGGACATCCTTGGGGGACAACTTCCCAAACTATTACCTCCAGTCAGTCCCACACAGCTGCATTGGTACGTACTCGTACCAAGCCACGCCCACATTGTCCACCACTCTACAAACATGCTCCCCGACACGCTCTTGGATGGAGATTGAAGTCCCCTTCACTACTGGGGGTCCTTTAGTGGCCAACTAGCCTACCTTTTACCTCCAGTGAGCCCACGCAGTGGGATTGGTGAGAGGTAGACAAAGGCCATGCCCCCTTTCTCCACCATTCTGAAAACGCGCCCCCTGGCGCGCTGTAAGTTGGGAGATTATGTCCCCTTGAATCCTGAGGGTCCCTGGGGTCCAACTAACCCACCAGGTACCTCCAGTAAGCACCACAGAGCTGCATTGCAGAGAGGTGTAAAAAGGGGCATGGTCTGGACAACCTCTGAACGCAGCGCAGAGGCGCTTACTGGAGGTACATGGTGTGCTAGTTGGCCCCCAGGGACCCTCAGGATGGAAGAGAAATTAATTCCACACTTTAAAACTGGCATAGGGCGTTTTTCCACACATGTCACCTCAGGCCCGACCCCTCCCTTCACCACTAAGCAAACGCGCCGAGGCGTGTTTTAAGTTGGGGGATTACGTCCCCTTGAATCCTGAGGGTCCCTGGGGTCCAACTAGCCCACCAGGTACCTCCAGTAAGTACAACAGAGCTGCGTTGCAGAGAGGTGAAAAATGGGGCAAGGCCTCAGACCACCACCTCTCTGCAACGCAGTCCTGCGGCGCATACTGGAGGTGCCTGGTGGGCTAGTTGGCCCCCAGGGACCACAGTATTGAAGGTGATTAATTCCTCAACTTAAAACGCGCCACAGGGTGCGTTTGCAGAGTGTTGCTGGGAGAGGGCGAGGCCTCCAGGCACAATGCTGGTCTTTTTTTTTCTTTCTTTTATTTTTAGAAGGCATGCTTTGTGCCCCCCCCCCCCCCCCTTCTTTTTGCTTTTTTGGGCCCTGGGGACCCCAACCCCATGGGCCGGACCCCTTTTTTTTTTTTTTAAATCGGAACGGGAAGGGGGCCGTGTGGGCCCCCCTCCCATGGCCAATCCGGCCCAGGGGACCCCATCCCCTGGGGCATGGCCAAATGTATTTATTTTTTTAATGGAGGGGGCTGCGTGGCCCCCCTCCTGAGGCCTCTATTGGCCCCGGGGACCCCATCCCCCAGGGCCGGCCTTTTTTATTTTTTTCTTCTTTGGGAGGGGGGCCGCGTGGCCTCCCTCCCGGGCCACTTCTGGCCCGGGGACCCCATCCCCCAGGGCCTGGCCGTTGCTTTTTAATTTATTTTATGGAGGGGGCCACGTGGCCCCTCTCTTTCAGGCCAATTACCCTCATCCCCGGGGGCCTACCTGCCTTTTTTTTTTGTGGAAGAGGGGTGCGTGGCCCCCCTCCCGGGCCACTTCTGGGCCCGGGGACCCCATCCCCCGAGGTCAGCCCTATCCATTGGGGACCATGGGGGGACCCCAATTCCCCATGGTCCCGCCAGCTCCCCGCCTCCTGCGGGAGCCTGCATTGCTTTTCCATAGGGGGAGCTGCTGACATGCAGCTCCCCTTTTGGAAAAGCAATTCTGCATTGCTTCATTGGCACCCCAGGACACTGCAGGAGCTGGCCCTGGGGGATGTTTAAGAAAAGCCCTGGGGGTGGATGTCCCCGGGGCTTGGAGGCCTTGGAGGCCCCCACACATAAAAAAAGCAAGCCCCAGGGGGTGGCAGTACTGGGGGCTGCGGGGGGACATGTGCCCCAGCAAACATTTAAGGAAAGCCCCGGGGCTGCGGGGGCTTTTTTGGGCCCCCATAATTACATTATCACATGCCTCTGGGACTTGGCCAACCAGGGGGGTAAAATAATAATGAAACGTTTCGTTTTTTAAATTTTTGACCGAAATTCGTGCTGGGTGTGCGAGTCTCGCTGATTTTTTTTTAATGCTTTTTTTGCCCTGGGGGTCCTTGTGGGACCCCCTGAGCATGCCTAGGGGGTCAGAGGGGTTCTACCCTGCCCCCTTTTTTTGTTTTTCACCTTTGTTTCCCTGTTTTCTTGTGCCTCGGTTACAGAGGCACAAGATGGCTGCCAACACTTCCTGGTTTGAAGTGTTGACAGCCCATTAGAATAAAGCTTGTGGTCGGATGGTCCGCGGATCCACAGCGCCTCTATATATCTTTTTCTCAGCAACTACTGAATGGATTTACACCATTTTAAAAAAGGGCGATTTCTGGACCAAGCACTACCTTTTTGCCTAATTTGGTGTAATTCTGTTCAGCAGTCCGAGGTGTAGCGGTGTCTAAAGTTTCCTAAGTGAAATTCATCTTTTGACCTCTTTTATCTAATTTCTCAGGAACTACTGAACGGAGTTATGCCATTTAACAAAAAGAGTTCTTTGAGCTGACCGGAGCGCCCCACGAGTTTAGAAAATTTCACGAAGATTCGTCATCTGGCGCCAAAGTTATTGGGAAAACAAAAAATGCTTTTCCTATGGAAACTAGGTCCTAACTATAACCAACTACTGGTGACAGCTAAATAAATAAATATATACATATATATATATATATATATATATATATATATATATATATATATTGCTACAAAGTTCCACAGATGCGAGGCCGCACTCCTCCACAGGTAAGTAAGCATTACTTTTATTTCAATAACAGGCTGCTTCTCACCCCGTCATGGTGCCCCCCTTGGGCTTACGCGTTTCAGGGATGCTTTCCCTTTCATCAGAGTCCAAGAGCACGAGCAAGTGTTTTTGTGCACCCTGCCATGCCCCGACCTCTTGCACATTTTGCATAATTAATTTGCCTCAGCTGTTCCGCTTTTCTGATGGCTCCTGGGACATGCAGTTCAGTTCACGCACCTTTTGACCCTCCAGTGGGTTTCTTGCTCGTGCTTTTTTAAAGGGGCCACTTCCTTAGCTCACCATTAAGCCCCCGAGTGAGACGTAGTCTGTTAAAATAAGGTACCTGCTTCGCTGTCCGCAAATGAATTGAGTTCATTGCACAGATCCATTCACTTTCAGGCTGGTGCGTTCCCTCCACGGCCGAAGGCGCCGCGAATGTATTGCTACAAAGTTCCACAGATGCGAGGCCGCACTCCTCCACAGGTAAGTAAGCATTACTTTTATTTCACTAACAGGCTGCTTCTCACCCCGTCATGGTGCCCCCCTTGGGCTTACGCGTTTCAGGGATGCTTTCCCTTTCATCAGAGTCCAAGAGCACGAGCAAGTGTTTTTGTGCACCCTGCCACGCCCCGACCTCTTGCACATTTTGCATAATTAATTTGCCTCAGCTGTTCCGCTTTTCTGATGGCTCCTGGGACATGCAGTTCAGTTCACGCACCTTTTGACCCTCCAGTGGGTTTCTTGCTCATGCTTTTTTAAAGGGGCCACTTCCTTAGCTCACCATTAAGCCCCCGAGTGAGACGTAGTCTGTTAAAATAAGGTACCTGCTTCGCTGTCCGCAAATGAATTGAGTTCATTGCACAGATCCATTCACTTTCAGGCTGGTGCGTTCCCTCCACGGCCGAAGGCGCCGCGAATGTATTGCTACAAAGTTCCACAGATGCGAGGCCGCACTCCTCCACAGGTAAGTAAGCATTACTTTTATTTCACTAACAGGCTGCTTCTCACCCCGTCATGGTGCCCCCCTTGGGCTTACGCGTTTCAGGGATGCTTTCCCTTTCATCAGAGTCCAAGAGCACGAGCAAGTGTTTTTGTGCACCCTGCCACGCCCCGACCTCTTGCACATTTTACATAATTAATTTGCCTCAGCTGTTCCGCTTTTCTGATGGCTCCTGGGACATGCAGTTCAGTTCACGCACCTTTTGACCCTCCAGTGGGTTTCTTGCTCGTGCTTTTTTAAAGGGGCCACTTCCTTAGCTCACCATTAAGCCCCCGAGTGAGACGTAGTCTGTTAAAATAAGGTACCTGCTTCGCTGTCCGCAAATGAATTGAGTTCATTGCACAGATCCATTCACTTTCAGGCTGGTGCATCCCCTCCACGGCCGAAGGCGCCGCGAATGTATTGCTACAAAGTTCCACAGATGCGAGGCCGCACTCCTCCACAGGTAAGTAAGCATTACTTTTATTTCACTAACAGGCTGCTTCTCACCCCGTCATGGTGCCCCCCTTGGGCTTACGCGTTTCAGGGATGCTTTCCCTTTCATCAGAGTCCAAGAGCACGAGCAAGTGTTTTTGTGCACCCTGCCACGCCCCGACCTCTTGCACATTTTACATAATTAATTTGCCTCAGCTGTTCCGCTTTTCTGATGGCTCCTGGGACATGCAGTTCAGTTCACGCACCTTTTGACCCTCCAGTGGGTTTCTTGCTCGTGCTTTTTTAAAGGGGCCACTTCCTTAGCTCACCATTAAGCCCCCGAGTGAGACGTAGTACCTGCTTCGCTGTCCGCAAATGAATTGAGTTCATTGCACAGATCCATTCACTTTCAGGCTGGTGCGTTCCCTCCACGGCCGAAGGCGCCGCGAATGTATTGCTACAAAGTTCCACAGATGCGAGGCCGCACTCCTCCACAGGTAAGTAAGCATTACTTTTATTTCACTAACAGGCTGCTTCTCACCCCGTCATGGTGCCCCCCTTGGGCTTACGTGTTTCAGGGCACAGTGCACCTGTGGAGGAGTGCGGCCTCGCATCTGTGGAAGTTTGTAGCAATACATTCGCGGAGCCTTCGGCCGTGGAGGGAACGCACCAGCCTGAAAGTGAATGGATCTGTGCAATGAACTCAATTCATTTGCGGACAGCGAAGCAGGTACCTTATTTTAACAGACTACGTCTCACTCGGGGGCTTAATGGTGAGCTAAGGAAGTGGCCCCTTTAAAAAAGCACGAGCAAGAAACCCACTGGAGGGTCAAAAGGTGCGTGAACTGAACTGCATGTCCCAGGAGCCATCAGAAAAGCGGAACAGCTGAGGCAAATTAATTATGCAAAATGTGCAAGAGGTCGGGGCGTGGCAGGGTGCACAAAAACACTTGCTCGTGCTCTTGGACTCTGATGAAAGGGAAAGCATCCCTGAAACGCGTAAGCCCAAGGGGGGCACCATGACGGGGTGAGAAGCAGCCTGTTAGTGAAATAAAAGTAATGCTTACTTACCTGTGGAGGAGTGCGGCCTCGCATCTGTGGAACTTTGTAGCAATGCATTCGCGGCGCCTTCGGCCGTGGAGGGAACGCACCAGCCTGAAAGTGAATGGATCTGTGCAATGAACTCAATTCATTTGCGGACAGCGAAGCAGGTACCTTATTTTAACAGACTACGTCTCACTCGGGGGCTTAATGGTGAGCTAAGGAAGTGGCCCCTTTAAAAAAGCACGAGCAAGAAACCCACTGGAGGGTCAAAAGGTGCGTGAACTGAACTGCATGTCCCAGGAGCCATCAGAAAAGCGGAACAGCTGAGGCAAATTAATTATGCAAAATGTGCAAGAGGTCGGGGCGTGGCAGGGTGCACAAAAACACTTGCTCGTGCTCTTGGACTCTGATGAAAGGGAAAGCATCCCTGAAACGCGTAAGCCCAAGGGGGGCACCATGACGGGGTGAGAAGCAGCCTGTTAGTGAAATAAAAGTAATGCTTACTTACCTGTGGAGGAGTGCGGCCTCGCATCTGTGGAACTTTGTAGCAATATATATATATATATATATATATATATATATATATATATACATGTATAAATATATTTTCACTGAAAAAACCATAGGTTTCAGCCATGTTATAGTTAGGAATTCGCATTTAAAAAACCTTAGAAATTCACTGAAAAAGCCATAGGTTTCACACATGTTATAGTTAGCTGGACATTTCACTCATACAAAACCATTGAAATTCCCCCATTATAGTTAGTTCAGCTAACTATAACTTGTGCGCCCACAATGCACTGCTGATGACGTCACATATTACATCACTGATGATATTTCAAATGACATCACTGATGACATCACTGATGACATCATCCAGTGAATGTGTGTCTTTCTGAAAAATAAATATTTTTTATATATGTATATCTAAAGGTCGATGGAAGAATAAACGAGTTAATAAGTGTCTAAATGGATGGTTTTTTAGACAGGGAGCTGCGTTGCAGAGAGGTGTTCAGAGGCCACGCCCCTTTTTACAATACTCTGCAAAGCAGCTCCGTGGTGCTTACTGGAGGTACCTGGTGGGCTAGTTGGCCCCTAGGGGACCTCTGGATTGAAGAAGAATTAATTCCCCAACTTAAAACGCACAACACCTCAAGCCCCGCCCCCTCCCTTCACCACGGTGCAAACGCACCCTGTGGGCAGTTCGAAATTGGGGGATTAAGTCCCCTTGAATACTGGGTGTCCCTTGGGGCCAACTAGCCCACCAGGAATCTCCACTATGCACCAAGGGCCTACGTTGCAGAGAGGTGTAAAAAGGGGCGCTGCCTCATTACACCTCTCTGCAACGCAGCCCCCTGGCACATACTGGAGGTTCCTGGTGGGCTAGTTGGACCTTAGGGGACCTCTGGATTGAAGAGGAATTAATTCTCCAACTTAAAACGCGCCACAGGGCATGTTTGCACACATATCACCTCAATCCCCGCCCGCTACCTTCACCACTGTGCAAACGCGCCCCGTAGCGCGTTCTAAGTTGGGGGATTAAGTCTCCTTGCATCCTGGGGGTCCCTGGGGGCCAACTAGCCCACCAGGAACCTCCAGTATGCGCTAGGGGGCTGCGTTGCAGAGAGGAGTAAAAAGGGGCATGGCCTCATTACACCTCTCTGTAACGCAGCCCTCTGGCGCGTTTCCAGAGTGGGAACTAAATCCCCTTGAATACTGGGGGTCCCTGGGGGCCAACTAGCCCACCAGGAGCTTCCAGTATGCGCCATGAGGCTGCGTTGCAGAGAGGGGTAGAAAGGGGCGTGGCCTCATTACACCTCTCTGCAACGCAGACCCCTGGCGTGTTTCCAGAGCGGGAACTATATCCCCTTGAATACTGGGGGTCCCAGGGAGCCACCTAGCCCATTAGGAACCTCCAGTATGCACCAGGGGCCTGTGTTGCAGAGAGGTGTAAAAAGGGGCGTGGCCTCATTACACCTCTCTGAGGTTTCCTGCTCTCTCTTCCAAAAACCAAAGCTGTTTGCCCTACCATAGCAAACTACAGTGTCCCTGGGGTAGGCACCCCGGGACATTGGAGGAGCCGGCCCTGGGGGGTGGCGGTCCCTAGAGCCACCACAAGGCTCCAGGAGGGGGGCCAAGTTGCCCCCTCCCAATATTTAAAAGCCCCGGGGGGGGTGGTGGTCCCCGGGGTTGGGGGGTCCGTCACGAACCCCCGATTTAAATATGTAGTGCCTCATGGAGGTGGCTGGTGTGTGGGGGGGCTTGAGCCCCCCGCACAGATTTTTAAAAAATATTTTTTAAAGAAGCCCATGGGGGTTACAGTCCCCGTGGCTGCGGGGGGCATGAGCCCCCCCCCCGCATACATCATTTTAAAGCCCCCAGAGGTGATCGTCCCTGGGGCTCGGGGGCCTTAGAGGCCCCCATCATTATACATTTAACCCCCGGGGGTGGCGGTCCCTGGGGCTGCCGGGGGGGCCATGTGCCCCCCGCTATCATACATACTTTGCCCCGGGGGTGGCGATCCCCAGGGCAGTGTGGGGGGGATTGGGCCCCCACACTTTATTTTTTATAAAGCCCCGGGGATTTGGCCCGCCCCCAGGGGCTAATTAACATTAAAGCACGAGCCTGCGCTTCATGTTTTTTTTTGGATCGGCGTACCCTACGCGCATCCTGTGATTTTTACAAAAATAAAATAAAAAATGTGGGGCCTTGGAGGGCCTTGAGGGACCCCCTAAGCAGGCCTAGGGGGTCAGGGTGTTTCTACTCTGCCCCCTTTTCTTGTTTTTCACGTTTCTTTTTCTGTTTTCTTGTGCCTCGGTTCTACCGAGGCACAAGATGGCTGCCAACACTTCCTGGTTTGGAGTGTTGACAGTCAGTTGACAGCCAATTGACAAGCAGCTCGCGCTCGTAAGGGTACGCGTATAATCCTCGGAAGGTACTTCGTCCATAGATATATTTTTTATTTTACTTTTGATTTTCTCAGGCACTACTGCACGGATTTACACCATTTAATAAAAAGCGTCATCTGCGAACCAAACCCTAACTTTTTGCCAAATTTGGTGTAATTCCGTTCAGCAGTTCGGGCTGTAACACGTCTTAAAGATCCCTATGGAAAATTGCATGGGGAAAACACGTTTTGGGACTCCCTTTTTTCTCGGTCCCCGCTTCACAAGTCACCCCCAAACTTTCAGGGAAGGACCGGAGCGGAGCATGCCATCTTCTTGGAGAATTTCGCAAAGATTCGTCGACTTGCGCCAAAGTTATTCCAAATAGACTGTTACGGATTTCCTATGGAAACTAGGTCCTAACTATAACTACCTACTGGCGACCACCATATATATATAACATTTCAAGCAGTGCCTGGCTTCAAAGGTTTAGAAGAGTTGGGTATTGTTATATCCTTGCAAAAGAGTGTGTGGCATACCGGATTAATACATGAAGATGTGATAATGAAAGGAGTATTGCTATCAGTCAAGCAATGGAATTCAAAAGCAAAGTTGAAAGTGTAAACATGTCACAAAATCTATTGTGTATATGTTCATACCACCTAAGAGATGTGTATTTCTGATGATAAGCAAATACATTACTTAATGCAAGAGCCACATTAAATGTGCACCATCCAAAATTTAAAAGGTGTACTCTTTACTGGTTTGATTGAGAGGAGGCTACAGGAAGCCTCTATTTTTCAGAAATGAGCTGTCCTGCTGTGCGAATGCAGAGAAGGAAGCCAGTCATTTTGTTAATTAAAGACGGGGCACTTTATGTATGTTAAGTGTTTACAATGCCCAACGTACTTGTGTCAGTGAACACATTTGAGCTTGTCCATGCTTAAAGAATTTAGGGCCCAGATTTACTAAGGGTTTGCACTGATTTTGCTTTGCGCAATGTGATGCAAGGTCAACACAAGCCGTTAAGCAAGTTTTACTATGCCGTACAGAACCACCTTGCGTGGCTCTGCGTGGCATAATAAATATGGAATAATGCAAGGCAGTACAAGTTGCTGTCTTGCGTTACTCTGCCCTGTTTTCCTATGGTGTTTGGCATATTTCAAGATAGTAAACCTGGAAATGCGTCAAAATGCTACACCTTTCCAGGACTGGCGCAAGGAGGAGAAATATGTTTTTTCTTCCTTCTGCATGTGCTGCATGCTGCAGCACACATAGAAAGAGGAAAAAGCCTCTGAGGATTGTTTTTGTGCAGGAAGGAACACCTTCCTGCACAAAAACAATCATGCCTGCAATACAGGTACACTTACACCTGCGTCGGCAGCCACTAGTTCACCAGTGAAGAGAGAGAGCAGTAATTCGCCATATCTTAGTGGATATGGCACATTCCTACTCTCATTTGGTGCAGTACAGCACGTTGTCTTCCTGCGTTGTGCTGCGTCAAATGCTAATATATCTGCCCCTTAGTTGTTGAAAAAGATTTAATGTAGAAAGAGTAATATAAGAGATACTATAGACCTGTTTAGAATAAGAAATATTTAAAGCTAGTATCAATAGCTTTGAAAGCAGGTTGCAATATTTCCGAGTCAGCCTCCCTAAGGGCCAGATGTAGGTATCCAGATACCGGTCGGAAACGGCCGAAAATACCGATTTTCGGCCGTTTCAGACCGGTATTTGGCTATTGAGATGTAGGGGCATGTTAAATTACAGAATCTGTAATTTTACCGAATTTGTAATTTTTCCGATTCGGTAGAATACCGAATTGGTAAAATTACCGATTCTGTAATTCAACATGTAGGTAGCACTGTAATCAGTGCTACAAGGGTTTAAGAATTCGTTATTTACCACCAACTAGAAAGTGGTGGTAAATAATGAAAACCCTTCAAAAGGCATTTTTTTTGCTTTAAAAAACGTGCCAAGTTGCAGACATACATGCCCTAACTGCATGTATGTCTGCAACATGTGCACCCATGCCCAATTGCGGGGTGCAACAGGGTGTCAAAGTGACAATCTGTCCCCCTTGCAAATTCGGTAATTTTACCGAATCGGTATTTACCGATTCGGTAATTGGCATTGATTCCTATGGGCCGCAAGGCCCATAGGAATCAATGGCAATTACCGAATTGGTAAATACCGATTCCGTAATTACCGAATCATTCCGATTCGGTAATTTCAAAAGTGAAATTACCTACATCCCATTTACCTACTCTTAAATACCGAATCGGTATGATTCGGTATTTAAGAGTAGGTAAATCGAGATTACCTACATCTGGCCCTAAGTGTTTCTGCAGCTTCTCGCTCTGAATATGCCTGTTCTGCTTTTACAGCTACATTGATTATTTTAGCTATGAAACGTTTTCTTTCAGGACCCCATCCTTGTAAAAATAAATCATTCAAATCCATACAATCTCTTATCTTGAGCATGTGTTTTTCACAGCATTCAGACTAGATTGGGAGAACCACCTCTGAAAAAGCTTACCCACACTATAGGTAGACACTATCCTAGTAGAATATGTATTATTCCTAGGATCTGGTATATTTGCCAATGAACCTGTAGCTTTTCAAAAAGAAATTGTTGTCAAAACCTTTAGTGAAGAAGGAAATTAAGGCTTGTTACAGGTAATCACTCAAGCAGTTAGCGCGGTGCAGGTTGCACTTACAATTACTTTCAGCAGTTCATGGCAGTTGATAGTTGAAAACAAACATAGCTCAGCACATTTGTGTAGGTCAGGTGATTCTTACTCATTTTTTTGTTTCAATTTGTTTTTATTAAATATTTTGTAGTTTACAGTACATCCGATACATCGGTTATTCAACTTAATGTACACTTTAACTTTACATCAACAGTGCAAAAATTGCGTTAAACACCTGTAGTTAGTATCGTCTATTACAGCTTCAGTGTATCTGCAGTTGTTGTAATATCTTGACGTTCAGATTTTGACTTTAACCAACGTAACGTAAATGAAACATAACATTGTGCTTTGCCTCCCGGAACATTTATTTGACATTGACGCATCACTACATGTATCTCTACCACTCCCACTTCATCTTGTTATGTTATCTCAGGCACCCATTTCGTCCTTGTGTGACGCATGTTTAACTTATTATGCCTAACCATGCACAATGCACAGGATTTGAATTGTGTGCTGCAGGGCCCGGGGGCTCCATATGAATCTGGGAGAGTGGAGAGGGAGGAAGGAGGCGGAGAAGGAAAGGATGGACTGCGGCTCAGAGGAATGGGAGGAGAGGTGGAAATGGGTCAGGTTGTGGAGGGAGAAGGGAAGGAGAGGGAGAAAGGAAGCGAGGAGGGGGAGAGAAGCAGTGTTGCACCTGCTAGCCTGAGGAGGGGGAGAGAAGCAGTGTTGCACCCGCTAGCCTATGTGTGCTTCCTCGGTAGACATTAAGGTGCTAAGTTTCCTTCCGCATGTCCCATGTTGCCTCCAACTCTCTACCCCTGTCACTTTCAGTTTCATCCTCTAACGCCTCTGAGCGGTTTTGCCCGACAGTACGGACGTCTGTCAGTATTGCGTCCCACGCCGCCGCTGTTGGCTGCCTCCACAACCCCATGGCATCTTCTCTGCGGAGCACTACACTTTTCGCCGGCGCCCAACACAATGGTGACAGATACCAGGCTTTTGCCACGGAGGGGGCAGGAGACTTCCAGTGGCACGTGAGCAAGCGCTTGGCCATCGTGCAATAACCACTCCACGCATCAGTTTAGCGTAAAAGGCCATTTATTAGGACAGGCATGACAGACCATAATCAAACATAACATCTTTAACAGTTAACAATCCCCCCCAACATCCTGCCTTTCAACCATCATCCACTCACGTATTCCACTGGGCACTCCCAATTCACACCACGACCTCTCCATGTATACCATTCACATCCCCCTTCACTTCCAAACTCTTCCAGCATCTCCATCCATCACACTCCCATCTACCACACCCCCATCCTGCACCTGTAACCCCCTACCCGGAAGGGTGATTCTGCCCGTCATGGATGCCACCCAGGGAACCCCCGGAGGGCGGTTACCTGCCCCACCAATCGTGCACCTTTCGCACTCAGTCACGCCTACACCATATCGACTCAGTCCTCAAAAAACTGATCAGATCCCGCAGCTCCATAAGGTAGTACGCATTTCCCATGTGCGAAAGGTGCACGCCATCATCTCGAAAGAGAAGTGGCTCCTCCAGCCTGGGCCCACCATGAGCCAGCACTTTAAGTCCATGATCAGCACAAAAGAGTCTCATTTCCCTGTTCAATTTCCTACGGGCCCTTTCAATGGCCGCGGGCTTAAGAGCCCCCATCCAGATCCGTCGTGGTATGAATTCAGTCCACACAATACAGGCGCCAGCCAGATTGCGCTTCATTGCCTCCAAGTCCCGCTGCATCAGGTGTAATAAGGATACCCCTGATTGTCTTACCAAGTCATTCTCCCCTAAATGGATCACAAGCATGTCCTGACAGCCCAGCTGTGACACCTTCTTCGTAAGCCATGGCAATAATTCGCCCCAACGCATTCCGCTCTTACCCCACCATTGAACCTCATGATGACTGCTCCTCAGGCCCAGGCTACGACCGTACACCTGCCTGTCCGCGTACTTCGAGGCCCAATGTACAAAAGAATGTCCCACAATCCAAGTGACCGTCTTGGCCCCCGCCCCCCGGACACAACCTACGAAGAGAAAGAGATTAGTACCACGGCAAACAAAAGTGCAACAACAACCGCAGCTGCCAAAGCTAGCCCGCGCCCCTCCCTTTACTTGCGCACATAGCGTTCACAGCAGCGAGACCGCCAGCAACCAATCCGCCGAATCTCCTCCCACGACCAACCGAGCCCCGCCGCTGCTGTGGCCGGCCTGATCCTAAACGAGTGCGTGCCAAAACGCGCCGGATCCTTGCCAATCCTCCGCAAAGCCAAACGCAACACCGCCATCAACTGAAAAGGCGTAAAACGTCTCAAGGAAACATGCACGAAGATCTCCCCAGCCGACCTCCGCACTCGTCCACAGAAACCCTTCCACTCACGTACCGGGCACGCTCCCACACAACCGCTCTCAGACAGCCACACGTAACTTGCCCCGACCAACCTGGTCCGTCTTGGAATGTCCCAACCATATCCCCAGACGCGACCCGTCCAACCGCACATCCGCAAATGTCCTCCCCGGCGCCCCACGAGCCCCCAACAACTCAGACACTCGGAAGGCCCCAAAAAACATCCACACCATGCACAAACGAAACAACGCCACTTCATCCGCATCCGAACAGCAAAAAGGTAACTCCCCCAACAACTGTACCAACAACTCAAAAGTAATCGCCTCGCGAGGCCTCACCCCCCCCCCCCCCCCCCTCCGCCCTCAGCCTTCCCCAACCTTTCAACATACGGCTTAGCAGATCCGTCCTGGCCGGATCAAAACCCAAATATACCATGCTGTAAAATGAAACGCCCGCCAACTTGCCCGCAATCGTTGTCTGAGACAAACCTCTGTCCATACAGTCCAGGACAAAACGCACCACACCTTGCTCACACCCCTCCCTGGGCATCCGCCACGCACCCTTCTTCCAGCCCAAAAAGGCTCCGAACTCAGACCACGCCAACATGTACGCTCGCCTAGTAGACTCAGCTATTGAACTCTCAACCAGACCCACCACTCTCATTCCCCCCAGGCCCAGATACCCTCCGGCACCTTGGTCTTGCAAGCCTCCGCTCCCGGCGCCAGCTTCCTGAAGCGCTGCCACTGCGAACGAGATAACGCATCCGCAATTTAATTACTCGAGCCATGCACATGTTGCGCGTGGAACAGCACATTAAATCGCAGACACAGCAGCATGAAACTTCGCTACAAGCGCAGCACTCGCAGCACTCGCAGGTCCTTAGCCTTCTGATTGTTCACCAGGTCCACCACCGTCCTGTTATCAACGTGGAAAAGCACAGACCTATTCCGGAATTCCAGGCCCCACACCAACAGCACCACCAACAGGGGAACAAACTCCAGAAACGCGATGCTCCTGCCCTGGCGCAACCAATGGGCCGGCCACTCTTCCGCGCTCCAACGGCCGTCCCAGAAAACCCCGAAACCTGCCGCTCTCGCCGCATCGGAGTAGAGCTGCACCTGCCACACCATCCTGTCCCGGGCACAATCCAGGGAGACACCGTTGAAGTCTTCGAGAAACACCAGCCAGACCCGCAAGTCAGCCCACACTCCCAACGTGACCCTGACCCTGTGGTGAGGTAGAACCGCCCCTGACATGGCCATGCCGAGGGGCCTACAAAACGTCCTCCCGGCCCTCACCACCCTGCATGCAAAGTTCAACAAACCCAGCAAGCGCTGCACCGACCTCAACTTAACCTTGCGGATACCAAGCACCTGTCTCAAAACCTCCTGCATCTCAGCCACCTTCTGGAGCGGTAAACGCGCCTGCCAAGCCACAGAATCCAACTCAATTCCTAGGAAGGTCAGACAGCAACTCGGCCCTTCCGTCTTCTCCGGCGCCAGCGGCACCCCAAACTCCTGTGCCAACAACTGAAACTGGCCCAAGGCCTCTCCACATGCACCCGACTGGCCCTCTCCAAAAAACAGAAAATCATCCAAATAGTGAGACACCAGCCGGTGCCCACTGCGGTCCACAAAGGCCCACTGCAAAAAGGAACTGAAAGTCTCGAAGAGTGCACAAGAAATCGCACAACCCATCCGCAACACCATGTCAACAAAGATGGACCCATAAAACTGCATACCCAGCAAGGAGAAATCCGCCGGGTGAATGGGGAGGAGGCGAAAAGCCGATTTGATATCGCATTTGGCCAACTCAACCCCCTTCCCACATGCCCGCACCAGGCCCACGGCATCATCCACCGACGCATACAAGACTCTGGAGTCCTCCTCCGCGATGAAGTCATTCACTGACCCTCCCTCAGGCCAAGACAGATGATGGATCAACCTGAACTCGCCCGGCTCCTTCTTGGGCACCACCCCCAGAGGAGAGACAATGAGATCTGACAACGGGCACTCTTCGAACGGTCCCGCGATCCTACCTTCCGAAACCTCCTTATCCAATTTGCGCGCCACCACCTCCGGCAGTTCCTTTGCAGATCTCAAGTTCTCAGCCCAACGCCTCACCCTCAGTCCCTGATAGCCAATCCGAAAACCTTCCACAAATCCCCAGTACAATCTCGATGCCGCCTCCCTATCAGGGTACCGTGAGAGCCATGGACCCATGGCCTCCACCCTAACGGGAGTATGGGCCCTTCGGCCCAGCCTGTCCCCTGCCTCTTGCAAACTTCCACTGTTCTGAGGGCGTAGCCAGCGAGAGACATTGTAAGACTGCATGGCGTCCCCCACACTTGGAACACTCATGCTTAAATTTACAGGAAGTATTAAGAAACAGTGGTCCAAAGGACTAATATTTTACAATATCACAATTGGTCAACATTTTATAATTCACGTAGTGGAATAGTCTCACAAAACAACAACCCACCAAAGCAGAATTTGTGGTGATTTATTTATTTTCTACCACTCATAGAGAATATAAATGTCTTATGTAATACAAGAAGGTCATGATGGTTGCCCCGAGAGGAGCGTGCAAAAAATAGAAAAGTGAAGTGGATTTAGTGACAGAAAAAGGGGGAAATTTACAAGGAGCCGCGTGACATAAAAACAGTTTATCAATTCAAACAAAGGATCAATAATCATCCTAACATTGAGACCTGGCCCTAAATCAATTCAGCAATATTTTCAATTTATTACAAAACACCTGTATGATTGGTGATTCAAATGCACAAAGAAAGGGAAATATATTGGTCCAGGTCAATGATATACAATAAGCGTCGACGTTTCAACTCGACTTTTGGCCACACGGTGGATTAAGCCTGGGCTGGGCGAGTCTTCATCAGGACTAAAACGGGCAACCATGTATCTTTAGGATGACCCTGTGGAGCAAAGAGAATCGTCTAAATGGGCTGTTGCTAATAAGTAAACTGATTAGAAATAAAAGACAGGGGTCCATTGCTTACCCTGACGTTGATAGAGGATTCTATGGTGATTTTTTCCTTTTGTAAATTCAATTAATGAGAACTTCCTCCTAAAAGAATATAATACATTCTATTGAGGACATGCATTAAAAATTACAGCTATTGCACTTCATAGCGGAAGTTGGAGGATAGTAAAGAATGAAAGAAAATTTACCTTCGTGATTGTGTACCCTCAGGCAGGATCAAACAGTGATAGACCTGCGTTATTCCTGTCTTCCTACTTCATTATTTTGTTCCAACAAATCCATATGTTTAAATGACACCACTATAAAACAATAATAAACCCAAACTTAGTATCATTATTCCGGGTTAATTTTCATACTCGACTGATAGTCATTTGCCTAATCCAAAAACTCTTACCAGGCTTCAAAAAGAAACTGTGGGCGATAGATATGTTATAGCCCTTCAACAAGACGAGGGGAGTTTTTCAACTCTTCTCCCAAAGGAATGCTAGAAAAAGTGAGAAAGAGAGAAAACTTAAGTAAGGTTCGTTGTTCAAAGTCGGAACCCCTCTGAATCTCCGGAGTGATAAATGACAGCTTACCTGACTTAATCAGTAAGTAGCTTTTACACTCGCGGTTCAGGTCTTCTCACTCGAGCCGCTAGCGAGAAACTGACACCACATTAAGGTGGTTTCCAGGGATAGTAAACATAAACAACCTCCCGCCAGAGTGGATGAGTATCGCCGCCATCTTGGAATGGGGAATATATTGCGTGTATCTAATGTTAACTATCAATCAATAAGGTTCCATAGGTGATACATATGAAGGATACATATCTAAGGAAAAAAGTCTGATTGCAGAATAAATCAGCGGACAATTAATAATTGAAGTCATCATTGTACATATCTGGGGAGGGAAGCCTATATGTAGAAACAATCTGCAGACACTTTGTGATTGAAATGATCGCCATCTTGGAGAAGTTATACAGTGTATATAGGGTGTTCGAGCATAGTGGAGTAGGGGGTAAGGGCATAAAGCCATCGTCCAATCCTCACTGCAAGTGCTTGCTGACATAGTTCACAACATAATTACAAAAAATAGACATGATTACAACAAAAATATATATTAACAACAAAGATATTTACAACATGATTCTGTAATGTCTTACACACCAGATGGTGTGCATACAGTGTACTACATCTAGATCGCTATTGAGGACTATATTATCAGGCTATCTGTCTGCTAATTGTCTCCATTATATTCGACCCAGACTATACCAAACGTACTGTACATCAGGATATTATACATTCTAGGAATGCTAACGGAGACTATACAACCAAGAGGGACACCTGTCTCTTGATCTCCTCCATCTCATTCAGTCCAGATTTTTCAGTGTCCAAAAGATATATCCACTTGCACTCTCTCTCATTTAGAACAGCACATAAGTCTCCTCCTCTAGGGTTGGTTATAACCTTTTCAATAACCCATCATTGGAGACTGTTTGGATCATGGTTTAACCTAGTGAAATGGTCCACTAGGGGTGCCCCTTGTGTTTTGCAGCGTATTCTGCTGGTGTGTTGGAGGATTCGACATTTGACTTTTTGGACAGTCTGTCCGACATATAGAAAATCACAAGGGCACTTGATGGTATAGATGACCCCTGCAGTATTATAGTTACTGTGGCTCTTTAGAGTGTAAGTTACATCATTGTGTGTGAAACTGGTGCATTCTAAAGTCAATACGCAAGCCTTGCATCCACCGCACTTGGTGTGTCCCAACACCGGTGTAAGGCCCCACAACGTTGTCTGGCCAGCTTGTTGTGGTGACTTTAGAAGTGATTGTACCAGGAAGTCTCGAATATTTTTGCCCTACCTAAATGCGTGTAGTGGAGGTGGCATTCACCCTAATTCCTCTTGGACTAAATGCCAATGGCGATTTATCAGTTTCTTTACTACACTACTTTTGGTGTTGAATGTTGTCACACATACTAAACGTTCCGCACTATGTTCTTTTGGCTGTGTCTCAAGTAGGTGTTCCCGATGGTTATGCCAAGCACGTTTCCGTGCCTTTTTCAGAAGTCGTGGTGGATAACCTCGTTCCAGCAATCTACCCAACAATAAAGAGGACTCCTCAAAGTAATCCTCCTTTTTCGTACAATTTCATCGCAACCTCAGAAATTGCCCGAATGGTAAATTATCCCTGAGGTTGCGGGGATGATGGCTCGTGTATCTAAGGAGGGTATTCCTCTCACTGGTCTTTCTGTATAGGGTGGTGTATAGAACACCTGCTTCTGCCCTGATCTGAATGTCCAAGAAATTAATAGACATATTATCTGAATCTAGAGTGAACTGGATATCATGTGAGCGATCATTGAGCCAACTGTGGAACATTGATAACAGATCTTTACTCCCCTCCCATATCAGTAGGACGTCATCAATGTATCGGGCCCATAAGGATATGTGATTCTGGTAAGGGTTGTTTAAATTGAGAACAAATTCTGATTCATATTCACTCATATAGATAATCGCCAGATTCGGCGCAAAACTTGCCCCCATGGCGACACCCCTTGTCTGGATGTAGTATTTATTTTGGAACATAAAAGTTCTTTGTCATTGCTATAGTAAGCAAGTTAATAATGAACTCAGTAGAAACTCTGGGCCAGATGTATCAAGGCTTTTGCGACTCGCAAAGGCTGAAAATCGCAGAATTTCGGCCTTTGCGACTCGCAAACGGCCGTTTTGCGATATTTCACATGTATGAAATAATCGCAATTTATTTAATCGCAATTATTTTGCGATTCCTTCTTTTGCATAGCATTTAAGGAATCGCAAATTTTGCGATTCCTTAAATGATATGTATGACACATTTTTGGTGTGCGAATTTGTGTAAAAAAATCGCATTTTACCATCAACTTGTAGTTGGTGGTAAATTGCGATTTTTGTCAAAAATGCCCTAATTGGCATTTGTAAGGGTGGCATGTGACACTCATACATGCCCATAGGGCATGTATGTGTGCCACATGCACACACATGTAGATTTGAGGGGTGCAGCAGGGTGTCTTTGAGACACCCCTGCACCCTTGAAATAATTCTCAAGTTGCGATTAGCAAATTGCGAATTCGCAATTTGAGAATTACTGCACAATCATTCCTATGGGCCTCCTGGCCCATAGAAATGAATGGGAAAATTATTCCTTAATTGCGATTAGCAATTTGCTAATCGCAATTAAGGAATTTTAAGGAATCGCTAAAAAATAGCGAAATTCTACATACATACCATTTTGCACTTCTCAAATAGCGATTCCTTAACAATCGCTATTAGAGAAGTGCAAAATGGTTTCTTGATACATCTGCCCCTCTGTGAGGTGCTGGTCTTAAGTTGAGAATTCTTTCCATGCATTCTAAGGCAGATTGTTGGGGGATGTTAGTATAAAGGGATGTGATATCCATGGTAACTAGCAGAGAGGTATTGTGATTGTAACTACGTCCTTCAACCAACTGGATAGTCTGAGTGGTATCTCCCAAGTATGTTGATGTGGCAGTGCTATTGGTTTTAAAAAAACATCCACATATTTGCAAAGAGGCTCTAATAAGGAGCCATAGCCCGAGATAATGGGGCGACCAGGTGGGTCAGTCATCCACTTGTGCACCTTGGGAAGGGTGTATATGGTTGGCATTCGAGGATATTTATTGTTTAGAAACTCATACTCCAGCTTGTATATCAAGCCCTCCTCCAAAGCAGTTTTTGTAATGTTGTTGATGAGAAGACTGATTTCTTTTGTAGGGTCTTTTTGTAGTAGAATGTAGTTACCTTCTATTGCTAGTTGGGAAAGGATCTCATCCTTGTATTTGTCAACATTCTGGACAACTATTGCTCCCCCCTTGTCCGCGGGTTTTATAACTATATTGCCATTGTTCTTTAGGGCATATAAGGCTTCTTTTTCTTACTTGCTTATATTGTATGGAACATACTGACGGCTAGCAAGTGCATTGCCAATATCGCGTAAGACTACTTGTTCAAAAGCAAAGATTTTGTGGTCCAAAAGGTGCACAGGGGGGTTAAACCTAGATGGAGGTCTTAGGCCACTACCGGAAAAAAACAGATTGTAGGGAGTTTTTAGAAAATAGTGTTTTAATCGCACCTTTCTGAAAAACTGGTGTAGTTCGATTTTCAGGTTGAAATTATTGGGCATTGATGTAGGGACAAAGGATAAACCCTTGGATAAAACATCCTGTTCTAAGGGGGTGAGCCCATGGTCAGACAGATTGATAACGGGGTTATCTTTTGGATGGACTACCAGCTGTAATGTTTCTGGCGTGTTCGAATTTCCCCGTGATATTCTTGCTGGTTCTGGGGTTGTTTCTTCCCCCTCCCTGTGCCTTGATTCCAGGTGACACTGATGGAGCAGATTTCATCTGCAGTCAGGCATTGTTTTATTTTTTGTGCTTCAGACAGACTGCATTTAAATTGCCACGCACATTTTGGTGCAAGTTAAAAACATGGCACATAAAAAAAACATGAAAGTGAGGCCTATTTAGTCTGAAATGCTTCTGCTGAATTAACATGTGTTTTGCAATGTAGAGAAAAGTGGCCTTTTTAGCTTTGAAGATTAATAGAATATGTTTCTCTCTTCCCAGCTCATCCCATGCAATCTACATTCACTATTTCTATCTTAAAAGACTTTGACTTGTTGCATATTTTGATAAGTATTTTCAGTTAATAACATCTCTTTTTCTATGTTGCACATTGCACCTTTATTTTGCATGTTGTCATAAATAATAGAAAAGCTGATTTACACTAGTAGCTTGGCTATGTAAACATTTATAAGGAGTATTAGTATGAAGTTGGGAAACATAATGGGCTGATTTACATGAAATTAATGTTATCTTGTGTTTGTTTATTTTTTGGGGCCTACACAAAACATGGCTGCCTGTGAATCCATCAAAGCTATGGCTTGCAATTTAATGAGAAGGGAGCATGCGCAGACTGTGGCAGCTTTCCTCATGCCAAGAAGTGAAGGACAGCTTGAACTGTACATTCTTGTGATTGTGCCAATGTACCAGCTAACTAAAGTATCCGTCCTACTGCGCTGAGAAAAGGAAGGAAGAATTAAAATGAAACATTTTCCCTAGTAAATGTTGCAAATGTTTATAAATGTATTATTCATGTATGCTTCTTTTGTTAAAACTGTTTTTTTAATGCGTCAGGAAAGTGCAAACTCATGCCATCATGACTGACCAATCAGTACAGGTTTTCCCGACAGTTGAAACATTTTGTGTAGTCTGCCAAAATTTTGTGTATAAAACTACCTCTCCGGAGGAGGGGGTGGCTTTTCTCAGCTCAGCTGGCTTCTAGGCTCATTAGGGGGTGTGTGAGCTCTTGAAGAGAAGGAACAGATTAGGCCAGACAGCCTATGGGTTAGGTACGAGAACGTCCCGGGAGATTGCTGAAGGGGAGGTGCGTCCGAGGAGACTCAGGGGGAGGTTTCTTGCTTCCACGTCATATCTTGGCACTGTAGGCGCATTCCTTTGAGGACTGGTGAAGGAGGGGCTATCTCACTCCCTGCTTGCTCTTTAGACACGGACAGACAGAGAGTGCAGCTGATTAAATAGAATTAGATGCTAAACTTCAAGTTTATGCTTAACTAATTAATTAGGTCTGAAAAGATGTATTTGTCTTATGCATTTATTTCTCTTAATGGGAGATTTGTGCAAACTATTTGATTTTGATTAGCCTTGCAAGACTATTTTTCTTAGAAACTCCTTAAGAATTTTGAATGACATTTTGCGCCACATTTTCTATCCTATATGTAATGGTTATATGCAGACTGTAAAATGTTCTGTATTAATGCTATTTTTTCTGTTTTCAAAATTCTGTAACCTGATTGATATTTTACTAATGAATAAAGGGTCAGAGAAAAATTAACTTTTGACTAGAAAATAAAACCCTTTAAATACTCAACAACTCTCTTTATTGGCTTAAAATAATAATTGCATTTTTGACTGTTCATGATTATTAAAGTCTCCTGAAGGTAATACATGGTGTGAAGGGCCCAACACCTTTTGAGCGGTAAATTAGAGGTAGCATGAGGGTTTTGCATTGAGAAATTACCAGAAGAAATTACCGCTCCATCAGTTTTTGGTAAGCAGAGGATGGTCATTATTGATTAGTTTGGTGATTAATGATTATTGATTTCACCATCAACTACTCAACTAATGGATCATTGACCTTAAGAAGGGAAATAAAATAATTGCCCAAGTTAGATAAATGTCCAAGTCCTGATTCCTGACTCCGATGCTCAGAACCTGAAGACTGGCAAAGCAGTACTGAAAGGTGATGCAAGAAGTGGTGTGAGTATGAATAGGGTTGTGAAATGTTGTTAATATGCTAGCATGTATTTTTGAAGTGTTGAAAATAGTAAGGATTTTTACTGTTGGTGACATTTTGCTCATTTTGAATTGATGGTGTTATTGATTATATTGGTAATTTCATAGGACATAATTTTTGGTTATTGATTACATATTTTAACTCTTTATGTTAAGTTAGTGTCTTGTTCTATGTTGTTTTGAACACGCAGGTATGCACACCTGTGGAATCCCGGGAAGGAATAGCGGGTGGTAAATGGAAGCCACACTGCACTGAGGTTACTTGTCTGTTGGAATAACACTGAGAAGCTAGGTAGTGCTGGCAGTGTTAAATTAGGGACTATTTTCTGTGTGAGTGATTGATAGCAAAGAGTTCGCTGGTGAAACTTTAGTCTGATATCACCTAGAAAGGGTCACACTGAAGGAGTAGCAGGTTCTTCTGAGCTTGATTGACAGCAAAAGGGTTCGCTGGTGAAACTTTGGCCTAAGATATATCCTGAAGGATAAGTCCAAAGGAGTAGCAGGTTCTTCTGAGCTTGTGTTTGAAGAGTAAACGGAAGGTCTTACTTTGTGAAGGGTAAGCGGAATGTGTTACTCGCAGTGAATATAAATCTATCCTTTATTTAGCACAATAGACAGAGTAGCGAATGTATTTATGTTGTTACTAACAGAGTTATTGATTAAGAGAAATATTGCAGTAAGATTTTGTGGAGGGTCAGTAGTAGGAGTAGAACTGACTGAAATTGAGACTGACAGCTTTGGAAAAAAGAAATTGCATTGAACTATTGCAAAAATGAAAATGTTTGAAGGTTTAAAGAAGCTGTTAGGAGGTAAAGTAAAAAATTCGTTTTTTATTGGTGATGCTCCTGAAGGAACACCTGTGCATTTTATGTCTACCAATTTGGGACAAAATACATGTATGTGGGTTCACCAATGGTGCAAGATTACTGAAAAAGAGGGTGCTTTGAAGTTTCCAAAAGATGGTACTTTTGAATTGCAAATTATTGACAAATTAAGGGAAGTTTTATGTGAAATAAAGACACCATCTATAGCTGCACAATTTGAGGCCTTAAGCATATGGGAAAAGGTAGCAAGAGAGAAAGCAAGTGAGGATAAAAAGGTAAAGCACCAAATGCAGGAGAAGAGAAGTAATGATGATAGAGAGCTTCAAATAAATAATGATTCAGGGGATAAAATAATGGATGCATGGTTAACTGAGTGTCCACCACTTTATGTGGTTCCCATTAAAAATAGTGTACTAGTAAGCACTACAGTGGCTACTGCTTCTGTTGAGCAGAGAAAAACACAGATTGAGAAAACTGTGCAAACATTTTATATTGACCCATTACCTGTTGATTCAGCACTGACAGTGATACCTCCAGGTGTTACTGCTTCAAATGTGCCTGATTCAGTCCAAGAATTGCTAACTGCAGATGCACAGATAATGCATAGAAAAATTATGACTGTCCCAATTAATATGGTCCCTACTGAAAAGGTTCAAAGAGCTGCAGAAGGAGTGATTATGGCAGAGTTTATCTCAGAAACTCAGAATTCACAGGTTATTGAACAGAAATTACCCCAAGCACTGAAAGGTGAGGGAATAATGGCCTTTACAATATCTACAGCTCAGGATAAAATAAATGTAATTGAAAATGTTATTTTTCAAACCTGCTTAGAGGAAGCAGCAGTGATTAAAAAGATAGAAAACATGGGAGAACATATTAACACATGCCCTGAAAAAGAGAAACAGCTTAGTGTTATAAACTCAGCACTTGAACATGAAGAAAATAACAGTCCATGCTATTTAAATAATGAAAATGTGAACAAGTGTCAGGAAAGAGAATTAATTTCCCTGAGTAAGGAAACAGTTGCATGTGCATTAACTACACATAATGGCCCGACAGATTTAGCTCAAAAATATGAAACTGATGTTTTAGGAAGTTTTTCATTTCAGAAAGGTTTTAGGGTACATATGGATGATGAAGCAAATGAGAAAATGTGTTCTTCAGGAATGCAACTGCACATTGCAGAAATAAAATATATTTTTAAATGCAATGGGTTTGAGAAATTAGGAGACAAATGGGCAAGAAAACATGAGAAGAAACCACCAGACCTAGCTAGGAAACTGGATAAGGAAAAGAAGCCACCAGATTTAGTTGAGAAAAATAATAAGCAGAATGAGGGAGAAGCTTTTGCTTACTCATTGAGAGAAAAGGTGGGAGAAGTGCATGTTCCTATGCCACAGAAGAAAAGTGAACTTGCAGCATTTCTGAACACAATCCCACAATTGAGAGACAGAATTATGCTGTGGTACCCAAATGTTGATGGATTTGTTGAGATTTTCAAAGAGCTGTGCATTAATTTGGAAATGTTCTTTTACATTGCCATGCAGAATGAATTGTGGTTTGAATCTAAAGTTATTCAAAGGCCAGGTGAGGAGACAATGAACAGGGTTTGCATGAATGCACCATCATTTTCTGTTGTTATGGAAGAAAATATAGCAGTGATTATTTTCCTGAAGGGTGGAGTGCCAGCAAAGGATGTTGATTGGGTACAGATTAAAAGAACACAGGATGGAAGTAAAGTTGGTTTGGTTTGTGAAAATTCAGGGATGGATGTTGTACTGCTGGAAAATGTGTCCTTTTGCCATCTTTATAGCAGATTTGAGCATTGGAAGAAGAAAAATAAATTTAAACATGATGCACAAAAACATGGAGAAATGCAGATGCAAAATATACCAGCTAAGCAAATGCAAATGTCAGTTCAGAAACAGGTACCTATGGCAGGACTTTTTCAAGCAAAGATCCCACAAAATATGGAAAATGCTAACATTAATTTAAATAAATTGTCCAGAGCAAATGTGAATTATTTCCAGAGGCAAAATCAGGACCCAGTCCAACAGGATGCTGTGTTTGAAAATGAGAGTTTTAACACTCACAATTCTGAATTTACCAAGTCCATTGTGAAGGTAGTGGAAAGTCCAGATTTAAATGCAGGAGGTTTAAACAAAGAAATTATAAACCCAGTTTTAGAAAAATTTGCACCAAAATTAGGCCCATTTGAGGAAAATGACAAAACTGTTGTCTGTGACTCAGGCCAAGCAGAAAAAAAAATATTTTGCGAATTAAGCAGCAGAGATTACTGTACATCAGATAATGTTCATTTTCAGATTCCTGATGAGGATGTACATTTTAAAATGGCCCAACAAGAAACAGTTGTAGCATTATTTTCAGAAAAGACAGTTGAAAAATTACCTTCTGATTTTGAAAAAATAATAAACATAGAAATAAGAGAGTTCACAGAGAAGGATGCCAGATTAATAAAATGTGCAGAACATGTCTTATTAAAATTAGAACAAAATGACCTGTATTCAGGAACACCATCAGTTGCAGACATTTTACCAATAAAAGGATTTTTGATGGAATTGATTGGGAGTTTTTGTAACTTTCTGATCACAGGCTCACAGAAAATAAATGAAAAGAACAGAATAGTGCAGGAGATTAAAAGCATATTTTTTCCATGTTGTCCTGTGGTACCGAATCCAGCCAATATATTTTTTCACATTCCATGTGCTGAAAAATGGCTTACTTTTATTGATTTTTGCAAAGTCCATGTTACAGTGCCAATGCATGAGAATAGTCAGGAGTACTGTCAAAAAGAAGATGAATACCTGGGACACAAAATTGGAAAGGGAGGTAGAAAGGTGTCACCAGAGAGGGTGGAAATAATTCACCAGATAAATCCACCTCAAATAAAGAAAGACATCAGGACATTTTTGGGAATGGTTAGCTGCTGTAGAGAGTGGTTACTAAACCTTTCCCTAGTGGCTAAGCCTTTACTGAGGCTGACACACACAGGTGTGTCTGATCCGCTTCCATTGGACAACAACTGCACAAAAGCATTCCTAGAGTTGAAAGAGAAAGAATGTTGCGCCCCAGCACTAGGAATGAAAGTTTATTTAAAAGAAAATACACCAATTTGCAGTGAGAGGGAGGGCTGCACTCTCTCATTGCCTATTCAAAAAGATGACTGTGTTCAAAGGTCTGTGATGTATTGCCCAATGATCTTTGACCCTAACTTCACAGAAATGTCAGCAAATGATTTGGATTGTGATGAAACTGAATATGAATGTCTAAATATCATGAAAATATCCATAAAGCCAAAATCAGACTTTAATGATGAATGTCTGAGTCAGCCCAACAATGTCCATTTTGTAGATGGCCCATGTTTGAAAGGTGACACATTAAAAGCAGCACATGCTGTGCTCCTTATACATTATGTTGTCAAAGCTTCATGGCTTTTAGTAATTACCCCAGCCCAAAATTCGAAATTGATGGCCCTTACCATAACATGCAGTATATCTGCTCAAATTAGAGTCACTGTTGTCATGGGAGAGAGAAATGCTAATTCAGTTGCACACATTTGTGTTCTGTTAGCATGCACATTCTATGGAATCTTCACAGGTGAATTAAAAGAGGCTCAAGAAAATGTTTTTGAAGCAGCACAACAGGGTTGTATCAGAACTGTTTTTGAGAAAAATGACAACTGCATAGTGGCAAAAGTGTTATTGCAAAGACTGATGCCCAGGTATAGATTGCCAGTTTCTCTGAAATCAGATCATAATGTGGTCTCAAATATAATGAGTGCAGAACAACAGATTGGACAAGGAATGGATTGCAGCTATCTGCCTGAAGTGTCAAGCATAATAAAGCAACACAATGGCAGCACAGAGTTACCTTTTGCAAAAGACGGTGTCTCACCAACACTAAAGTGGCTTGAAAATGCATATGCAAATGCACTTCTGGAAAACAATGATGTGAACACTAGCCATTGCTGTGTAGGTCTGGTTGATGTACAGTGTGCAGTTTCTCACCAGATTGCAGCTGCTACACAGGATCTGCATAATGGATGGTGCAACGGCTTTGGTCTGAGAGATGCAGTGGTGAAACATCTGAATCTGATCAAAGTGAAAATAAGAGGGAAAGGCATTGGTTGAAAAAGTGCAAAGGATTGATGGTGCTCTGTCAGAGTTTCTCAGCACCTAAGTAGTCTAATTTGCATGGAAAAATTACAGAATGCCACACTGTATGAGCCATTCTGAAGGCAAGCTGAAGACAAAGAGCAAAGAAATGCTGAAACTGTCCTGTTGAATTCCTTTTTTATTATTTTAGTTACTTATTTTAAAGAAGACTAACTGTTCCAAGAAGCTACTTACAGAACTCTGCACTAAAACATTTGAGCTTGGCTATATATGATCTGATTACAGATAGACTTGTGTTTGCCTTAGAAATAGATTTAAAATTGTTATATGCTCAGCTTTTGCAATTTTAAAAAAATGTCACTTGTGAAAATGAAATATGTGTGATGAATTATAAATCAATTTATTATGATTTGAATCATCAGAAGGGTGGATTGATGGAGCAGATTTCATCTGCAGTCAGGCATTGTTTTATTGTTTGTGCTTCAGACAGACTGCATTTAAATTGCCACGCACATTTTGGTGCAAGTTAAAAACATGGCACATAAAAAAAACATGAAAGTGAGGCCTATTTAGTCTGAAATGCTTCTGCTGAATTAACATGTGTTTTGCAATGTAGAGAAAAGTGGCCTTTTTAGCTTTGAAGATTAATAGAATATGTTTCTCTCTTCCCAGCTCATCCCATGCAATCTACATTCACTATTTCTATCTTAAAAGACTTTGACTTGTTGCATATTTTGATAAGTATTTTCAGTTAATAACATCTCTTTTTCTATGTTGCACATTGCACCTTTATTTTGCATGTTGTCATAAATAATAGAAAAGCTGATTTACACTAGTAGCTTGGTTATGTAAACATTTATAAGGAGTATTAGTATGAAGTTGGGAAACATAATGGGCTGATTTACATGAAATTAATGTTATCTTGTGTTTGTTTATTTTTTGGGGCCTACACAAAACATGGCTGCCTGTGAATCCATCAAAGCTATGGCTTGCAATTTAATGAGAAGGGAGCATGCGCAGACTGTGGCAGCTTTCCTCATGCCAAGAAGTGAAGGACAGCTTGAACTGTACATTCTTGTGATTGTGCCAATGTACCAGCTAACTAAAGTATCCGTCCTACTGCGCTGAGAAAAGGAAGGAAGAATTAAAATGAAACATTTTCCCTAGTAAATGTTGCAAATGTTTATAAATGTATTATTCATGTATGCTTCTTTTGTTAAAACTGTTTTTTTAATGCGTCAGGAAAGTGCAAACTCATGCCATCATGACTGACCAATCAGTACAGGTTTTCCTGACAGTTGAAACATTTTGTGTAGTCTGCCAAAATTTTGTGTATAAAACTACCTCTCCGGAGGAGGGGGTGGCTTTTCTCAGCTCAGCTGGCTTCTAGGCTCATTAGGGGGTGTGTGAGCTCTTGAAGAGAAGGAACAGATTAGGCCAGACAGCCTATGGGTTAGGTACGAGAACGTCCCGGGAGATTGCTGAAGGGGAGGTGCGTCCGAGGAGACTCAGGGGGAGGTTTCTTGCTTCCACGTCATATCTTGGCACTGTAGGCGCATTCCTTTGAGGACTGGTGAAGGAGGGGCTATCTCACTCCCTGCTTGCTCTTTAGACACAGACAGACAGAGAGTGCAGCTGATTAAATAGAATTAGTTGCTAAACTTCAAGTTTATGCTTAACTAATTAATTAGGTCTGAAAAGATGTATTTGTCTTATGCATTTATTTCTCTTAATGGGAGATTTTTGCAAACTATTTGATTTTGATTAGCCTTGCAAGACTATTTTTCTTAGAAACTCCTTAAGAATTTTGAATGACATTTTGCGCCACATTTTCTATCCTATATGTAATGGTTATATGCAGACTGTAAAATGTTCTGTATTAATGCTATTTTTTCTGTTTTCAAAATTCTGTAACCTGATTGATATTTTACTAATGAATAAAGGGTCAGAGAAAAATTAACTTTTGACTAGAAAATAAAACCCTTTAAATACTCAACAACTCTCTTTATTGGCTTAAAATAATAATTGCATTTTTGACTGTTCATGATTATTAAAGTCTCCTGAAGGTAATACATGGTGTGAAGGGCCCAACACCTTTTGAGCGGTAAATTAGAGGTAGCATGAGGGTTTTGCATTGAGAAATTACCAGAAGAAATTACCGCTCCATCAACACCACGTCCTCCCCTGGGTCTGCCCCAGGGACGACCTCTTCCACGGGGACTCCACCATTGTTTCTGACCTAAAAAAGGTTGATGCTCAGAATAGTTCTGTGCAAAATTGTTGTTCGGGGGTCCACTAGTACTAGTGTTGGGTCGGTCTGAGTCGCTGTCTGAACCACTGCCAACAGATGAACCAGAGAAGGTGTTGTATTTTTTATAACCTCCTCTCCCTCTACTAGAGAGGCCACCTCTTTGATCCCTTATGTAGTATCCCTCTTGGAGATATGGGTAGGTGTTCTTTTTGTCATACAATTGAATGTCCCTAGTGACTTTATCAAGCTTTGTTCCCTGGGTATAGATGTCAAATTCCCAAATGGTTTTTTCCAGTCTTTCTAGGGATTCTTTCGCATTTACCAGCGCTTTATCGTCCACAATCTCTTTTCTCAAATCAGCTATTTCTCTAGTTAGTCGTTCTACCTCCTCCACCGCTGTTTCAATGCCCAAGACCATCCAATGTCTTGAGCATGTATTTGACACAAAACTAACGTTTTCTTTAAACTTTGGATGTTCTAGAAAAATAGCTGGCTCATTCCGCACTTGCAGACCAGTTGGAATGACATTAGCCCTCAGATATTTAACCAAAGTGTGGCCATGTAGGCGGGTTCTAATGAGCTTTTTTTCTAAACGTTCCAATTTCAGAATTGTACTATTCAAGGACAGATCACTACCAGTGGTATTATCCGTCAGAAAAGTGCCACCTCTCTCTTCCTGGAGGAGTTTGTCTATATAGTCCTCAATGTATGTCAGAGTTTCTTTCTCAGACATTATTCAGTGTTGCAATCAAAACACAGAAATTTGTACAATAAATCAATATAAATTAACAATACATAAATGAAACAGAAAAAACCCTCGCAGATAAACTGCATTAAGGTAACCATTAATAGAAATGGGGTAGCCCAGTAGGTCCAGGACCTGGGTATTTCGCAGTATTAAGAAACAGTGGTCCAAGGGACTAATATTTTACAATATCACAATTGGTCAACATTTTATAATTCACGTAGTGGAATAGTCTCACAAAACAACAACCCACCAAAGCAGAATTCGTGGTGATTTATTTATTTTCTACTACTCATAGACAATATAAATGTCTTATGTAATACAAGAAGGTCATGATGGTTGCCCCTAGAGGAGCATGCAAAAAATAGAAAAGTGAAGTGGATTTAGTGATGAAGAAAAAGGGGGAAATTTACAAAGAGCGTGACATAAAAACAGTTTATCAAATCAAACAAAGGATCAATAATCTTCCTAACATTTTGACCTGGTCCTAAATCAATTCAGCAATATTTTCAATTTATTACAAAACACCTGTATGATTGGTGAATCAAATGCACAAAGAAAGGGAAATATATTGGTCCAGGTCAATGATCTACAATAAGCGTCGACGTTTCGACTCGACTTTTGGCCACACGGTGGATTAAGCCTGGGCCGGGCGAGTCTTCATCAGGACTAAAACGGGCAACCATGTATCTTTAGGATGACCCTGAGGAGCAAAGAAAATCGTCTAAATGGGCTGTTGCTAATAAGTAAACTGATTAGAAATAAAAGACAGGGGTCCATTGCTTACCCTGACGTTGATAGAGGATTCTATGGTGATTTTTTCCTTTTGTAAATTCAATTAATGAGAACGTCCTCCTAAAAGAATATAATACATTCTATTGAGGACCTGCATTAAAAATTACAGCTATTGCACTTCATAGCGGAAGTTGGGGGATAGTAAAGAACGAAAGAAAATTTACCTTCGTGATTGTGTACCCTCAGGCAGGATCAAACAGTGATAGACCTGCGTTATTCCTGTCTTCCTACTTCATTATTTTGTTCCAACAAATCCATATGTTTAAATGACACCACTATAAAACAATAATAAACCCAAACTTAGTATCATTATTCCGGGTTAATTTTCATACTCGACTGATAGTCATTTGCCCAATCCAAAAACTATTACCAGGCTTCAAAAAGCAATAGTGGGCGATAGATATGTTATAGCCCTTCAACAAGACGAGGGGAGTTTTTCAACTCTTCTCCCAAAGGAATGCTAGAAAAAGCGAGAGAGGGAGAAAACCTAAGTAAGGTTCGTTGTTCAAAGTCGGAACCCCTGGGGGGAGGAGCCAAGCTCGACATCGTGATGGCTGCACGGTAGCTCGGCTCCGCCGGCCTCCCAGCCCAAGCTCATCTATCCTGCCGCCCATCCTGCCCAAAAACGATACCAGTCTGTAGATGAATGTCTGCTGATACTTACCACCCGTCATGGTGGCTCCGGCGTCCAGTGGGTCCACAGCGGCGTCCACCCATGAAGTGCGGCCTCCGTGGCTTGGAGACCGGGGCCTTGCCTTCAGCGAGTAGCCGGCGAGACGGTGTCGGCGGTGGCCTCGGGTGGAGGGTTGAGGCCGGCTGGAGAATGCCGTTGTGCGAAATAGCCGGAGGCAAATGAACGCGCCTGGGACTACCGTCCGGTGATCCACGGGTGAGGTGCAGCAAGTTGTGTGTGGGGGACGCCGTGTTGGTGGCTCCCCCCTTCGTTGCCTTGCCCAGCCATTCCGAATTTCATCGCTCGGTGGCGGAGAGTGGCTCCGGCGGAGCGGTGGCGCCGGTGGGTCCCCCTCGCTTGGTGGTCCTCATTCCTGCATCGAGATTGCTGTTTGGAGGCTGAGGGGGATCCCGCGGGGGCCCTGCCTGTGGACCCGCCCCAGGAGTTGGTTCCGTAAAGACGGCACTGTACTCGCAAAATAGCGGCTGATGCCGTGTGCTGTGGACTGCCCGTGAAGCCGATGCTATACCTCAGTACGGTGTTGGGACCTGCACTGGGGAGCGTGAACCCACGATTGGCGACGTCCTGCGAGCACTGAAGATTTGGCAAGTGTCCTTGACCCGGGATTCTTGTGTGCAAGACAATGTGATACCCGCCATTGCTTCCGGGCCGTCCCTCAGAAGTGCTGAAGGGCCCGAGGTGGTAGCTGTTTGTTTCCCGCATTTTGGTGGGGGTAGCGATGCCTTGTTTCGCATGCAGGAAGATCTGCTGGGGTTCATTGACACTGATGTACATGACTGCCGTAAACAGCTTTTGCATTACCGTCGGCGAAGGAGATCTCCTGGGTTGCTTCCAGTGGCCGTTCGGTGGCTGTTCCATTGCCATTTCTCACCGCTTTGCTTCTTGCCCGCTACTTCGATCTACATCGTGGCGATAGCTAAGAAAGGACTGGGGTGAACCCAGGTTTTTAATCCGGAGGACTGCTGTTCGGTGTACGGAGTTATGGACTGCCCCAAATTGAGATAATTTGCCGAATCCTTACTATGTATGGCTACCTAAAAATTTGTCAGTTTCGTTTTGGGCTGCATTAATTGTTTGTATGGGCGGGGGGTGGGGGCTGTGCGCCTTGTTGAATGATATCCTCCCCCCTGGCTTTCCTTTTTCTCTTTTTATCTGTTTTCTTTCCCTTTCCCTATATTATCTCATTCTATATTTCGGGTTCATATTTAGGGCGACAGGCACGCTGCTGGGAGGGGTAGGCCGTAGCCTTCTGCAGGGGTGCAGGGTGGGACAGGTGGATTGGGGTCTATTAGATAGTTACTTGTTTCTATGGCTCTTTTGTGTCCTTTTCTTGGGTCTCCATGACTGTATGTGATTCCCGCGGGGTGAGTGCCTGGGGGGGGGGGGGTTAGGGTACTCCGATACAATATGGTACTTTCAGGTTCTGCTTATCCTTACTTAGCCTCCCGCCCCAAATAACGTTTGCTGTCTGGATTGTTGATCGCCATTATCGCCGTGGGGCAGGTACAGTAACGTGGAGTCCCCTTTTCCTCTTTTCTAATATTTTCATTTTCTTTTATTTTCCTGGTTGGGCTGTATAATGATTGTAATTCTATCCGTCTCGCTGGTAATTTGATTATCATGTGAGGGTTGTTTTGCTTGTCTTTGGGCATGGGAGGTTGCGGGTGGACACTGACCGAAGAAGAATTGCAAGGGCATCTATGGCTTGAATGCTTTGAGCTATTCTGATGACAGATTTATGGATCCCTTATTATAATGTTGTTGGTTTTGTTCCCCGACATGTGCACCAGGACGCTTATTATACAACCGATCCTTTATTATTTAACATAAAAATTAACCTTCTGTGATCCTGTACCGGGGGGTTACACTTAGTTAGCTTTAAGGACTCGCAGCATTGTGTAATATTGCGTAACCACTCCGTATTTTTATTGACATTGGTGCTTTCCAGTTTGTTCTGTGGCCGGCCTCTGGGTTGTAGGCCCGTATTTGTATGCAACCATTTACACAAATAAAGGTTTTCAAAAATTAAAAAAAAAAAGTCGGAACCCCTCTGAATCTCCGGAGCGATAAATGACAGCTTACCTGACTTAATCAGTAAGTAGCTTTTACACTCGCGGTTCGCGTCTTCTCACTCGAACCGCTAGCGAGAAACTGACACCACATTAAGGTAGTTTCCAGGGTTAGTAAACATAATCGACCTCCCGCCAGAGTGGATGAGTATCGCCGCCATCTTGGAATGGTGAATATATCGCGTGTATCTAATGTTAACTATCAATCAATAAGGTTCCATAGGTCACACATATTAAGGATACATATCTAAGGAAACCGGATTGTAGGGAGTTTTTAGAAAATAGTGTTTTAATCGCACCTTTCTGAAAAACTGGTGTAGTTCGATTTTCAGGTTGAAATTATTGGGCATTGATGTAGGGACAAAGGATAAACCCTTGTATAAAACATCCTGTTCTAAGGGGGTGAGCTCATGGTCAGACAGATTGATAACGGGGTTATCTTTTGGATGGACTACCATCTGTAATGTTTCTGGTGTGTTCGAATTTCCCAGTGATAATCTTGCTGGTTCTGGGGTTGTTTCTTCCCCCTCCCTGTGCCTTGATTCCAGGTGACACCACGTCCTCCCCTGGGTCTGCCCCAGGGGCGACCTCTTCCACGGGGACTCCACCATTGTTCCTGACCTAAAAAAGGTTGATGCTCAGAATAGTTCTGTGCAAAATTGTTGTTCGGGGGTCCACTAGTACTAGTGCTGGGTCGTTCTGAGTCGCTGTCTGAACCACTGCCAACAGATGAACCAGAGAAGGTGTTGTATTTTTTATAACCTCCTCTCCCTCTACTAGAGAGGCCACCTCTTTGATCCCTTATGTAGTATCCCTCTTAGAGATATGGGTATATCTTGATTGTGTACCCTCAGGCAGGATCAAACAGTGATAGACCTGCGTTATTCCTGTCTTCCTACTTCATTATTTTGTTCCAACAAATCCATATAATTAAATGACACCATTATAAAACAATAATAAACCCAAATTTAGTATCATTATTCCGGGTTCATTTTCATACTCGACTGATAGTCATTTGCCCAATCCAAAAACTATTACCAGGCTTCAAAAAGCAATCGTGGGCGATAGATATGTTATAGCCCTTCAACAAGACGAGGGGAGTTTTTCAACTCTTCTCCCAATGGAATGCTAGAAAAAGCGAGAGAGAGAGAGAGAAAACCTAAGTAAGGTTCGTTGTTCAAAGTCGTAACCCCTCTGAATCTCCGGAGCGATAAATGACAGCTTACCTGACTTAATCAGTAAGTAGCTTTTAAGGAAAAAAGTCTGATTGCAGAACAAATCAGCGGACAATTAATAATTGAAGTCATCATTGTACATATATGGGGAGGGAAGCCTATATGTAGAAACAATCTGCAGACACTTTGTGATTGAAATGATCGCCATCTTGGAGAAGTTATACAGTGTATATAGGGTGTGCGAGCATAGTGGAGTAGGGGGTAAGGGCATAAAGCCATCGTCCAATCCTCACTGCAAGTGCTTGCTGACATAGTTCACAACATAATTACAAAAAATAGACATGATTACAACAAAAATATATGTTAACAACAAAGATATTTACAACATGATTCTGTAATGTCTGACACACCAGATGGTGTGCAAACAGTGTACTACATCTAGATTGCTATTGAGGACTATATTATCAGGCTATCTGTCTGCTAATTGCCTCCATTATATTTGACCCAGACTATACCAAACGTACTGTACATCAGGATATTATACATTCTAGGAATGCTAACGGAGACTATACAACCAAGAGGGACACCTGTCTATTGATCTCCTCCATCTCATTCAGTCCAGATTTTACAGTGTCCAAAAGATATATCCACTTGCACTCTCTCTTATTTAGAACAGCACATAAGTCTCCTCCTCTAGGGTTGGTTATAACCTTTTCAATAACCCACCATTGGAGACTGTTTGGATCATGGTTTAACCTAGTGAAATGATCCACTAGGGGTGCCCCTTGTGTTTTGCAGCGCATTCTGCTGGTGTGTTGGAGGATTCGACATTTGACTTTTTGGACAGTCTGTCCGACATAAAGAAAACCACTGTCCCTGTCCACACTGCCTATGTTCCCTGCCCTCCGGCAACACCCTGACCACCTGCCCCATACTGGGCGGGACGCGACTGAAAAGACCGATAGGTGACCGGAAGCCCACTCGCCGTATGCGTAGACGCCGCCGCCTGCTTCGAAAACATCCATTGGACCCAGAGCTCCTGGTCCACATCCCCCCACGGCTTGTCCGGGTTAACACTGATCCGCGCCCTAAACTCCTCGTCATATCTCAACCAGGCAAAACCCCCGAAGTGCAATTGCGCCTTCCTGATTGCATCCATATACTTAAACAGCGCAATCGCCCGATCCGCGTGCTTCTCACAATAGATGCTCGCATAAATCAGAAAGGCCGACGTCCAATTCTCAAGTGTCACCGGCGCTCTTGGCCGCCTGGTCAACTCCCACTCCTCCTCCTTCGACCCTTCTTTCACCTGAATCTCCCTGTGCAGGAGTTTAAACACATCCACGTACTCATGCCGCCAAATCCTCTCCCTCGTTTTTTTAGACAAATGCGACCCGAGAGGCATCGCCAGACCCATGTACGGCAATTTTTTCCGCAATTTCTCAACCCCATCCTCTTTACCCGCTTGGTCCTCTGTCTTGTCAGTCTGCGCGCTTGCCGCCACCAACTGCTTTGTACCCTCCAGTAGAGGAGGCCCCACCTCACCTGGGTGCCCAGCCTCCCTCACAGACCTGTCCCCCACGGGAAATACCCGTTAAAATGCAACTTTTACAACGCACTACCATTACATCGCAACTTTTACAACGCAGGATCCATTACAATGCATGCCTTTACAACGCATGTCATTACATAGCAGATACTATTACAACGCATGCCATTACAACGTAAGTATAGGTAAGTATATAATTTTTTTATATTTTATTTTACATTATTTAATTGAAATTGAAATTGAAATTGAAAGTGTCTTATAAAGCGCACTTCTACCCGCACCGCAGGCCTCGTAGCGCTATAGACCGCTGGGGAACCCGTCCTGGCTTTCCCTGTGAGATAGTCCCTCCTGGGAGTCTCCAAGGTGAAACCAGGCATCCCCGGCGTTTGTGAGGGGCCGTTGTGGAGATGAGGCAAGCTAATGCCCAGAGTTGCCGAGTGTGATCTCTGGTTGGAGTAGGCACCGATGCGAGAATTATCGAGTCCGCTGATCCTGGTCCGAGACCCTGCCGCGTCGGGAATCGAACCCTGGTCCCGGGCCGTTCTCTGCTCTCGGGTCTGCCGCCTCTAACCAGTGAGCCACACCACTCCACAATTAATTTAATTAATATTAATAATAAATAAAAATATTAATTTATGTATTTTTATTAAATAAATTAAATATATTAATGTAAGTAATTTAAAAAAAATAAGTATGAGTATAGGAGTATATGTTTTGGGGTACTGAGGTATATGTTTTGGGTTTTGGGGTATTTTTAGGGTTCAGGGCTAGGTTTGGGTTATGGGGTACAGGGGTATTTTTAGGTTTCAGGGCTGGGTTTGGGTTATGGGGTACAGGGGTATTTTTAGGTTTTAGGGCTGGGTTTGGTTTTTGGGGTACAGGGGTATTTTTAGGTTTTAGGGCTGGGTTTGGTTTTTGGGGTACAGGGGTATTTTTAGGTTTTAGGGCTGGGTTTGGTTTTTGGGGTACAGGGGTATTTTTAGGTTTTAGGGCTGGGTTTGGTTTTTGGGGTACAGGGGTATTTTTAGGTTTTAGGGCTGGGTTTGGTTTTTGGGGTACAGGGGTATTTTTAGGTTTTAGGGCTAGGTTTGGTTTTTGGGGTACAGGGGTATTTTTAGGTTTTAGGGCTGGGTTTGGTTTTTGGGGTACAGAGGTATTTTTAGGTTTTAGGGCTGGGTTTGGTTTTTGGGGTACAGAGGTATTTTTAGGTTTTAGGGCTAGGTTTGGTTTTTGGGGTACAGGGGTATTTTTAGGTTTTAGGGCTGGGTTTGGTTTTTGGGGTACAGGGGTATTTTTAGGGTTCACTGTTTTTAAAAAACACGACTTTAAATAAATTAAATTAATTACAATATTTACAATTATAAAATTAATTAAATTACATTACTTAAATTAATTACATTTTTTAAATTAATTAAATTAATAAAATTTAATTATATTATTTACAATTTAAAAATTAATTAAATTACATTAATTAAATTAAATTAAATTATATTAATTATTATTTTATAATTATTTAAATTATATTTATTGTAATAAATTAAATTATATTATTTACTATTTATAAATTAATTAAATTACATTAATTAAATTAAATTAAATTAATTAAATAAATTACAATTTTAATATTAATTAAATTACAATAATTAAATTAAATTAAATTACTTACTTTTTTAAATTATTAAAATTATATTAATTAAATTAAATTAATTAAAATAACTTAATTACATTTTTTTTTAAAAGATATACTTACCTATACTTACGTTGTAATGGCATGCGTTGTAATAGTATCTGCTATGTAATGACATGCGTTGTAATGGCATGCATTGTAATGGTTCCTGCGTTGTAAAAATTGCGATGTAACGGTATGCGTTGTAAAATAACGCGTTGTAACGTCATACATCCGTCCCCCACACCCACCAACCTGCAGGCCTTTTTCCTGGCCCCTTTAGTCCCGTCCCCCCAGGCGCCCTTACCTGATAAAGTTGCCGGGCATCCCGCTCCGTCCGCCGTGTCTCCGCCGGCTTCACAGTCCCAGTGATGGCCCGACCGGCACCATCTCGTGCCTCCTGGAAAACACCAAACCTGCTTGTTGCCGCTCTGCCCTTCCCCCAGCTCTCAACCTCACGCACTTCACCCTCCTCCAACTCGTCCTCCTCATCCTCGTAATCCAACATCTCATCTTCCACCACCGGATTCACCAACTCACGCACTTCAGTCACCACTCTCTTCGCACCTTTCCCTTTCACTCCAGGCATAAACTCGCACTCCAACATCGCTGGTGCCCGCTCCCTCGATGGAGGGCAGGCCGCCGCGGACCCCCCTGCTGCTTCGTCCCGGCGTTTGGAGGCCGTTTTGCGCCCCGTCGGCCCACCCCGGCCTCTGCCAGCTGTCCCTGCTGGCCTGCACCCAACCCCCCCCCCCCCCGAGACGGGGAGGCCCCAGTGCCACCAGGTCTGCGCCGCCAAGGCAGTCCCTGACCCCTCTACCCAGACCCACTCTACTTGGGCCCCTGTGGCGCCCCTACCCCGGGCACCAACCGCACCCCTGCCACGCGTGGGCGCCGGGCCCCTTTGCCCCTGGGCACTCCACCCGCCTTCGCCTCCCTTGTCGCACAAAGGCGCAGCCACTCCCCCTCTGACTCCTCGATAATGCGCCGCTGGTCGCGGACCCTCTCCTTCTCCGTCATGTACTCCCATCTGGCATACCACGCACTTCTGCCCTCCAGGTCCCCCATTGTAACCTGCCCAGGCGGGGGTGCCGGGGGGCTCCCCGCTGCCTGCCCTGTCCTTGCCTGCTGCTGCGCTTTCAAGGGTCCCTTGCCCTTGGACCCATGGGCCCTGACCACACCCTTCCTGCACCCTGAAAGGTCCATAGGCTGCTCATTAAGGGGTGCCTCCTCCTCCCCCCCAGACTCCCCCCCCGGACAGCGTGAGGGCAAATTCATCCCCACCGCCACCTCCCAATTACCCAGGTCCTCCCCCCAGCTAACATCACTGTCCCCACTGTCCCCATAGGCCACCAAAGGCCTTTCCACACCCGTCACCCCAACCGGAGGGGCAGAATTAACCTGGCCCCACCCGGGGGCCACACTAGGTTGATGCGGGGTACCTGCCCCCTCCCCCATGCCTCCCAACCCACCCGGCACCTCACCCCCCCCCCTTCCACGCCTGCAGGGATGCTCTGCCGCCTCCCTCCACGCTTGGGAGGCTCCTGCTGCTTCTTTCCCCTCCCCTGCCCTGACATACCTCCACGAGCCCTCAGCGGTTCGTCTATGCACGCGGCGACGACCGCGGCAACTCCCGCAGAAGCGGACCTAGGTGGGTGGGTCATCCCGACCCACGCCTGGTCCAGAACTCCGGGCTTGAGGAGATCGTCCCTCCCAGCCCGGCCGCACCGCCTCCGCGTCGGGCGTGCTCATTCTCGGCCCGGGGCTCCGTGAAACGTCCGTCCGTGAAGAAAATGCCTTCGCAGACACTCCCTGCCTACTTGCACACCGGGGCACCAGTGGCAACGCTCGCTCGCTAATAATCAGACACCGCCTCCCTAACTAACCTGCAAACCACACACTACGCTAATCCCTCACAAAAACTAATCCTATTCCCTGAGGCACTGGGGACAGGAAGAGGAAGTACTTCCCCTCCTGTCCCCTTAAGTAACCTCCTATCCCCCCACCCCCTAAACCCACCCCCTAACCTAACCCTCTGCCTGCCGTCCTCTCGCGCTAACACCCCGGGGAAAAGACTGGTCAGTCGACTTGCTTTCCCCAGGGGCCGCATTATGAGACCCAAATCTATGTACCTGGACGCCACTTTGTACCTTCGTGATCTGCGGTACAACCCCAAAATATACAATTCCCATGACCAGTCCAGAACATGCCCGTACACTGGGCTAGACAGCTGGTGACAGCATTCAAATATGTTTGAATAGCAGCGCATGACCACAGCATGTACAGTAGATCTGCACCTATCTCATTGCATCTCGCGCATCTGGTGTCAGTACGACCAAAATACTTGTTTATTCGTTCTGGAGTCAGATAGGCTCTATGGATGATATAATAATGGATGCGCCGAAATCTGGCATTACAAGGGATTCATGTGGGACTCTCAAGTACACTCTCCCATTCCCGGTCTGTGATGGGCCGTCCCAGATCAGTATCCCAATGGGCACGGAGGGAAAGCAACTGCGGCACCGTGTGGACTCTGAGGGATTCCGCAAACCACTTGGTAAGATGGGGCCTGTGCCCAGCGTGTGCAGATATTGTATAGTTAGGTGAGTGGTAGGTTCCTGTGACATATCGCGCCACAGCGCGCTCAGTGTATGTACCACTGCAGCATGCAGCAGGAACTGACCCTGCGATAGGTCCGAGCCTTCAGCTAGATCTACGAATGGGACGAGTTGCCCATCATTGTACAGGTCGCTTAATGTTTGCATATCTGCCTCCTCCCAGTGTGTAAGTTCCATACTGGTTACCGCCCTATGTCTCCTAGGTATGCCCAGGATGGGTAGCAAGGGCGCATTTGGTGTTACTTGGCGCGTGATGCACAGATTGCGCCAATAGCAGTGATACGCCACTCGGACCAGTAATTGTGTAGGTGCGCTGCCCGTCCTACCCGGGTGAAACAGCGTTACTATCTGGGATCGGGTGAATCCAGGCGTCTGAGCTGCTGTGTCTTCGAGTTGGCAAACACTCAGCCAATGCACCACCCACTGGAGTTGCCCAGCCAAATAATATTGCTCTATGTCGGGCAGTGATAGGCCTCCCTGAGTGGTCAGTGGATACATTTTAGCTAATGACACTCTGCTTCGTGACCCATGCCAGATAGACTGCTGCATATCTGCTTCCAAATTTTTTTAAACGGTGTCCGAAGATGCAGTGGCAAATTTGTGAAGTAATAAAGTAGGTGTGTTAGGACCACCATTTTTAGCAGTGCAATTCTGCCCATAACCGCAAGAGGCAGGGTATCCAAAAGGCCATCTGCCCCCTCACCGCTGTGACTGCCCGCACCAGAATTCCCTCGAGAAGATCCTGCAAACTCCTATATATAAGAATCCCCAAATAGCAGAACGCTGCCAGCTGCCAATGCATAGCCCTACCATTGATAACTACCTGTGGGTTAGAGGTAGACTCGACGAAGGTATACAGGCACGACTTTTCCCAATTCACCTTTAGACCCGTCACTGAGGAGAACTCGCACAGCGATACCCCAATTGCCGCACATGACTGTCCCACATCTCTGAGATAGACCAGCAGGTCATCCGCGTATAAGGAGGCCGCATGAATCCAGTCTCCCAATGGGATTCCCCATTGCTCTGGAGTATTACCGAAGCGCCTCTGTCAGCGACTCAATAACGAGCGCAAATAGCAAAGGGAAGAGCAGACATCCTTGCCTCATGCCGCACTCTATGGGGATCTGCTCCGATACATATGGGCCTGCCTTGACTCGGGCAGTAGTTGGGTTTGTGTATAGTAACTTAACGAGGTCTAGAAACACCTCCCCCAATCCATATTTACGCAGTACAGTAAATAGAAACCCCCATTCTAGGGTATCAAACGCCTTCTCCAGGTCCAGTACTAGGCATTCAGCATGTGCCCATCTGTCCCTGGAGTAATGCGCAACTTGGAAGAAGCGCCGCAAGTTTAGTGATGTGTTGCGAGCAGGCACAAAGCCATTTTGGTCCATGTGCACTAGTTGCAGCACTAATGGGTCTAATCTATTCATGAGTATTTTAGCTAGCACCTTGTAATCTGTGTTGAGTACTGCTAGCGGGCGATACAATCTCAGCAGCTCCATATCCCTGTGAGGTTTGGGCAGGGACACCAGTAATGACTTACGAAGCATGTTTGGAAGTGTGCCCATTTCCTGGTTCTGGTACATCGCGAGGAGACGTGGCGCCAGGGCCTGTTAGTAGGCTTTGTAATACTCGGCCGGATACCCATCTGGGCTTGGTGCCTTGCCAGTGGCCAACGAGTGTATAGCAGTGTACACTTCCATCAGCAAAATAGGCTCGCTCAGATCGTCCCCTTGCTCTGTCGTGACTTGGCGTAGAGTTAAGGGAGCTAGGAAGGAGTCTACGTCTGGTGGCGTAACACAGTGCAACGACTGGTACACTCTGGCGTAATGTGCGGTGAACTCATCGTAGGAATCATATTGTGTAGTGAGCATCTGTCCTGCTGCAGATCGCAGCCTCATCACAGGTACCAACTTCTGTTCTTGATGGACCATGCTCGCCAGCAATCTACCCACCCTGTCTGCTGCGTATACATGCAGGCAGCGTGTGATGCGTAATTTAAGCAGCAGAGCCGCTTGAGCATCTCAGCATGTTTAGTATGCTGTTTGTCCATATTCTGCTGTACACCATCACCCTGTGCTAAGTCAGCTTCGAGTTTGGTCAAGGCATCCTCAATGCGTTTCACCACCCTATTCCATTTGTTTCCTAATGCACCAGCACAGCCCCATGCAACATCCTCTGACCACCGCCTTGCCTGCATCCCACAAGGTTACTGTGTCTGTAACTCACCCTGTATTATTTTCAAAGTATGATTCTATCACTGTGCCTACTGCTTCCCTAAACGGGGGGTCTTCTAATGCCAGGGCTGGAGCCTCCATAAATGTAGGGGGTCCCTCATTATCTCCTTGTAAAGTCACTATATGTGGGTTGTGGTCAGAATGTGTTTTTCCAAGATAGTCCACATTGAGGCATTTTGCCAACAGCGGGGCGTTCGCAACAAAGCGATCAATACGGAGATGAAGCCTGTGCAGGTGCAAGTAGTGTGAATACAGTTGTGTCTGTGGGTTAAGGGTCCTTCATTTAGCTGTTAGGTCACATCGTTGCAGCCAGTCCCCCAGGTTCCTAGCGATGGATGCGGCTACAGTCTGTGGTAATGGTGGGAAGGACCTATCAAGTGTTGTGTCTAGGACAAATTAAAGTCACCCCCCAAGAGCCAGGGGACCTCACATCAGCGTGAGAGCAGGCCTGTTAGCGTGTGCCAAAATGCGCTCTGTTCTATGTTCGTGCATAGATGGATCCCAGTACCACAGGCGTTCCATTGAGGCGGCCCCTTGCGAGCACGTATCTACCATGTGTATCTATTTCCATCTCTTCTGACTCAAATTGGGTAAGCTGTATCCAGATTAAGGCACCCCTGGAATAGGCCGAGTAGCCTTTGCCTAAAATCTGACCTTTGTTGTAACCTATGGATTTCTGGCTGCGAGATATGTGTTTCTTGCAGGAGTGCCATGTGCGCAGCATGACGCTTAAGGTAGGCATATATCTCGTACCTGCGAGCTGGCGTGTGGAGCTCCCTAACGTTCTAGATGATTACGTTTGTGGGTGGCATGGTGTATGGTGATAGACTAGTTTGTGCCGTGGGTAACTGGCTATGTTATGGATGAAGTGATGACATGTAAGACTTCTAGTGCTTGCTAAATGCAACTGCATTGTCCATAAGTTCAGGGGCAGGCTAACACAAACGGGGGTTGTGGGAAGGAACCTCATGTGGTTTAACTGGGGTATAGCAGATAGACGTGTCTGCCCAAACTTTTAATAGTGCCATATGGCAACTCACAGCAACGATCGCCTTTTCAACCTATTATGAGGTGCGGTGGGCTAGAGCAAACGACAAGCGAAATATGTGGGATTGGTCCCGCTTTGCCCTCGTGAATGTGTGCACTGTGCTGTGCCTTATGGTATATGTCATTGGCCTGCAGCCTGGGGTGTGTGCATACCTACACTGGTCTACCCATTGTCCTATGTCAGTTAGTGCAGTAGGGCAACCCATGCGTAAATCGCGGGTGGATTTCATATGCTTCATATGTGTGTGCTGCTGTGAACTTATACTTGCAAGCCCATATACCACATTTGACTGTTATTCATCTGCAGTTTGAGGTGTTACAATCGGAAGTGACTGCGAGTCCTCATGAACCGGCCACATAGCCTGCGAACTGTCTTCGCTCAGCGACTGTTCAGATGAGGCATCCGCATCCCTGCTGCTCCGCCGGTCTCTCAGGTTCGCCATTACCTGCAATGCATTTCTTCTCTCCTGAAGCACCTGCTTACAGTTGGGGGCCGCCTTGGACTGTATTGGCAATTCTACTGTTCATAACGCACACCTGGTATAGCGACGCCTGCAAGCACCTGCCTGTGATCCTGTGCTTGTTTGTCTCTGACTCGGCAAGGTGTGATGGCCTTCGGTTTCTAGCCATTCCCACATCTCTCTTGCTGTACTGAAGAAGTGTGTGGAGCCGTCCGCAACCACTCGCAACCGGGCAGGGAATATTTCAGATTCAAGTCCAGCAGTCGCCGTTTAACAGTGAGGAAGGCACTCTGTTGTCTATGTACCCCACGGGCATAGTCTGGGAAGAAATTGTCTACTTTGATCGTTTCCATTTTTCTTGCCTCCCGAATTATTGCATCCCTATCTTTAAAGTTCATGAGGCGGAACAAGAATGGTCTCGGTCCAGCACCAGGCTGCGGGTGATTTAAAGGCACCCTGTGTGCCCTTTCCACCATGAAGAAAGGAGAGGGCGTTCCTGCAGACATCAACGATTGCAACCAAGTTTCAGTGTACGCCACTGCATCTCCACCTTCTGTGTCTTCCGGCAGCCCCACCACGCATACATTATTTCGCTGTGATCGGCCTTCTGGAACATCCAGTCTGCGTTCCAAGGAATGGAACCTGGCTGTGAGATTTCGCACTTCCATGGTCATTTCCATGGCCACCGGGGTGATCTCTTTTTACTTCCTTCTCAAGATCGTTGACTCTCCCTACTAATTTTCTATGATCCGTGTGTAAAAGCGTGAAGTCTGTTGTGACCTTGTTGATACAACCTTCAAGAGACTTGTGGGTCTGCGTCAATGCCTCACTGATTTGCGTCACTGCCTAGAGTACAGAGTATCTTTGATTCCAGAGGGTCTGGATGTGCCTGACATTTCAGATTCTTAGTCAGAATGAGCCAGACCCGACGCCTATTGCGTGGGTGCTGTCCCTGCACCCGTATGCTGTCTGCGCTTTTCGTCAAGATGCCACGTCCACTGTGCGTGGGGATGAGGTACCTCTCTATGGATCCTCCTCTTTCCCATGATGCGGACAAGTTCCTCCCGAGTGACTTGTCAGGCGCGGCACTTCTTCTGTGCATCATATCCAGCCGAGACCGCCCGCCAGATCCCGGCGCCCACTATGTCGGCCCAAATTGTGCGAACTGTTCTTGGCCTTTGACTGGCACCACAGATAGGGCTCCTATCGTCTGTACTGAACTGCAAACCGGTCGCACTCCTTCGTGTGCTCCCAGGGGTGTTTCACATCAAGAGAGCAATACTGTGTTCTTCGTCTGCTCGTGGTTCGTGTAAGGGCCAGGGGCTGGGGCTACGCTCCTTCCCTGCTGCTAGGTGTACCATTAGTCGCAGCGCAGTCCTGTGCCCCCACCGCGAATACCCGCGTACTTGTACCCGCTACCTCTCCATGCACCTTTGCGGTCACTTGTCTGTATCTGCCAGGCCTCCCAAGGCCGCTGCACTGAATAGGCCTGTAAGCAGGCCTCAGGGCTTCCTTCCACCAAGTCTTTCATCCTTCTGGTGTTCAGACCAGGCAAGGGGCGCCTGCGTGCAGCGAGCAGCTAGCAATTGCATGCTGATGTGTCCAGGAAGGGGAGCTACAGACCCCTGTGTGCTACGCTGAAAGGGCCCACACCACAAGCGCACACCCTCTGGTAGCGTGGCCCCCGGCCTGTTACGCTAACCAGGGTCTCGCACACCTCCACAGTCTACGGGCACCTGTGCTGTAAGTATTCACCCAGTGAGTCTCAGCAGTTATCGCTCCAAAGTACACAGTTCACACCGCTGCTACTCACGGTGTTTAAATCGCAGTGATAAACAGGAAGGGTCTCGGGTGTATGTGTGAACCTCTGCTCCGTCCCAACTTTCAAGTGTCGCCACTCACTCGCTCACTCACTCACTCCGCCGTCTGTCACTGCACTCAGAGTCGGGCCGCAACTTGCCATCAGGCCCGGAAAAGGCCAGCATCACACAGCTGAGCACAGCATCTGCCACCGGGCCCCAGCCAGCAGCCGCCGCTCACCTATATTCGCTGTGTGGCGGGGGGGCCCCTGCTTCTCTCACATCACACGGGGGCTCTCTGGGCATCTCCAGCAGCTCCCAAACAGGTCATCAGCCGTCTTTTTGCTCAGCGATCAGAGTCGATCCCCACTCTCTTCACCACGCTCTCCAGTCGCCGGACTCATCAAGGGGCCGCCGCACTGCAGCCAGGTGGCCCGGTCGTGGTCTCGGCCATCACACGTCTGGCAGCTCCATGCAGGCCTCACCCGGCCCCACGGCGTCGATTCTGTATGAGCGGCCAATCCACAGCTAGATCGGGCTCAAACTCGCTGTGCAAGGCCACGCATGTACACACGTCCAAATGAGCTGGTTTTTGCGACCCTATGGCACGGCTTTGCGCAGGACCATTCACGATTTAGCCTGCCACAGGACAGAGCCTCGCTAAGTGCGTCCTCCATCTTGGCCAGCTAGCCATGCCTCCCCCCTCCAGTGATTCTTACTCATAAGAGGAGACACATGAGGTTGCGTCTGTGGGAAAAGTTGTGTCAGTTGGGTCAACGTCGGTCACTTGAGCATCAGGAGTGGGAGTGTCAATGGTAAGGTCCGCGGGAGCGGCAAGTCGGTGAAGATAGGCAACAAGAGGGCCCTATAAGTCTGGAGATCAGCTAGCCGCAGGCATCAAATCTCAAAATCCGCCCAGGAGCATCTGACAGTGGGATGCGTCATCCAGCCAGCATTTAGCCATGGATGCTGGTTGGTAGCCCCAGTGGACGGCCACCCACTGCTTGGCAAGTATCAGGAGCATTGCAGTCAGTTTGCGATTAGGGTCTGAGAAGGGTTTAACATAGCCCAGGAGGCACACTAAGAGGTCTGGGGCAATACGCTCAGATGTAGTTAAGCTAATGGCGCCACACACCTCCAGCCAGAATGAGGAGACTCTGGGACTCAACCAAGCCAGGTGCATGAAGTCCGCACCAGGTGCCAAACACCTTGCACATCTGTCACTGTCCGGCAGGTTCATCTTGTGTAGTGATATCGGGGTGCGGTAAAGTCAATTCAAATACTTAAAATGAATAAGCCACAGGCAATAGTTTGGTGGTTGCAGCAATACTGCCAAGTTTCAAGGAGAGGTCCAGCTTTAAGTCTGCACCCCTTGCGCTGCGGGCATGGTCCGTGTTGGTGGGGAAAGCAGCAAGTGTGAGGGCATAGAGTCTAGGGACCAATTTTCACGAAGAGCTTGAGGAATAAATAAGCCTAAGTGCGGCGCTGGGCTGCGGAGCGAGTGGAAATGCGGGGTCGTCGCTTCTGCAGGTTGCTTTGATCTGGTAATTGAGTAGCTTATCAAGTGGTGCAGTGTTATCCTGGAGAACGAAGAAGTTATTATCGGGGTATATGTCTGCCATAGTGTGAATGCCAAGATCGGCAGCGCGGGGGGACATGCCCGCAGTCTGCAATGGGTAAAATGATGGATGGTTTGCAAGTGGCATGGTTAATGCAAAGAGCGCCTCAGCGTCAGAATGCTTACGTAAACCATCCCATGCCCAGCACAAGCACTCAACCGTGTCAATCTCGCAGCACGATATTTTATGTGGCAAAAAATTAGCAGTCTGCAGCGGCCATGGGGAGGCTAAATCCGCTTCGACCGCCACGTGAGGCTTGAAAGGCGTAGAGTGGATCCAGAAGTGGAGAAAACTAGCCTCGGGGCACATCGCATAGAGCTTGAAATCGGGAGCCCCCAAACCACCCCATGTCTGGGGGAGTGTAAAAATGTCATAGGCGATTCTAGGTTGGCGCCCAGCCCAAAGCAATGTGATGATGTGAGAGTGCAATGTTTGAAAGAAGCCTGATGTGAGAGGAATGGAATATTCAAGAAGAGATAAAGGAATTTGGGGAGCACCACCATTTTAGCACTGGCAATGCGCCCCGCCAGTGAAAGGGGGAGTCTCTGCCATGCTCGTATGTTAGACTCTAGTCAGTTCATTGCTTTGCCAAAGTTGGACCTCCACAGCTCGACCACAGGCCTACTCAGTAAGTCGCCCAGGTACCTGGTGGGACCAATCGCTCAGACAAAAGGATAGTCCGGGTGAAGGGCCCAATCGCGTCCGTGAGTGAAAAGAGGACAAATTTACTCAAGTTTAACTGGACTCCAGAGAAGCCGCCAAACCAGACACCCTCCCTGGTCATGGACGCAAGATTCTCACGTGGCTCGTCGACATACATCGTTATGTTGTCCGGATATATGGAAATGACAAGGGCTCGGGCCGATAAACCTATGCCCGGGTGCTTGTGAAGTTGACACCCATTAATCAAATGGGGTAACACAAAACGGTCTAGGACCTGGGTATCAAGTGGTAATACAAAACAATGGTCCAAAGACTAATACTTCACAATGTCACAGTTAGTCAACACTTCATAATTCAGTTTTTAGAGTATTATAATCTACTCTTAATCAATAAATGCAACAATCTCACAAAACGCAACAGCAAAACATATAATCAGTGGTGATTTATTCATTTTTTACCACTCTTGAAAAAATGTAAAAAACTTACAGTACATATAGGTCATATTGGTTGCCCCGAGGGGAGCGTGCAAAATAGAAAGATGTGAGTCAGATGGTGTTCAGTGATAAAGAAAAGAAAAGAATAACAAAGATTGGTGACATAAAAAGAAACACTTTTTTTTATTTTACACAAAAGGATCAGCAATCATCCATATTATGGTACCTGGCCATAAATCAATGCATCCATAATTTTAGTTCATTTAGAAACCTATATATCTGGTAATTATAATGCACAAAGAAGTTAGAGTATATAGGTCCAGGTCAAAAATCAAGTAGGCGTCGACGTTTCGACTCGACTTAGGGCCTCACGGTGAGTTAAGCCTGGGCCGTGCGAGTCTTCATCGGGACTAAAACGGGCAACCTTAAATTAGTAGATGACCCTATAAGACAAGAAAATATGTCTGAGAAAGCTGTTGCTGATGAAATGATAGTGTACTAAGTAAAAAAGGGGGGACCGAGGGCCGGTAGCTTACCCTGACGGCAGTGGTGATTCTAGTATATTTTTCTCTTGGTCAATTAATGAAGTGTCCTCCTAAAAAACAATACAGTTTTTGAGGACCTGAAACTAATAAAAAACACTGTGCCCTGGATATGGGAGGTGAAAGAATTACCTTATCTCTTACATGGTGTCGCCCACCAGGAGGAATCACTCTGGGATTGTTCTAATATGCCGTAAATCCCTACAAAAGGAATAGGCATATTGAAGTAAACTGATTCACAAAAAATTGGTCATGAAAGGGACAGGAAAGTCACGGTAGTTGTACCTGTTTTGATCGGTAGCGAGGGATGATTAAATCATGCTGGTCCCTTCAGCGTACTGATGCTGATGTGCACCGTGCCACAGAGGTCCGTTTTAAATTTGGACCGCTATATAGGGAAAACAGAACTTGGTATTAATACTATGTACAAGTGAAAATTCCCAACTTAAATCAAGGGGAAAGGCGGGTTATGGTGCTTACCTAACTCGTGCAGCGTGTCAGGGATTCAATAGGTCTGATATTGTAATTTAATTTATTTCTGTATTATTTTGTTTTAATACACTATATGTCTGTATTCATGTTATGCACAAAAATATTGTTCTGTTTTATGTAAATCTCTCCCTTTGTTGGGAAGAATTGTGTGTCTTAATATGTACATCTGAATGGAGGAGTTTAGTATGCCTTACAATATATCACTGTGCGCGCAATATATCATTACATCCACTAGGTCCAACTTTGGTCTATTCATGATATTCGTGAACCGGTAACAGCTGGACAACTCACCGTTTACTAATGGCGGCTCGTCAGACAATCTTTAATTCCCAATTTTTTTATTAGTATATTCTATCTATTTCTGCAGTAGAGAGTCACGTATCCATATTCAATTATTGGTTGATAAGTTGAGCCGGCAATCAAGAGTGCTAATTTTGATCTTAGAATAGCCGGCGAATTTACCGTTCCAAGATGGCGGAGCCCTAGACACTTTCACATCGTCAAATGAAGATAATGATTATATTTAATCCACCCTTTCAGCAGAGACTTACAATTATACACAGTGGTAGGAGAATATTTTAATTCAAGCCCCCGTCCCCCTCCTCCTACGATCCTTGTCGTAATTCACTCAGTACATCATACGGCAGTCCCCTTTTCATGTCTGGCGATACAAACGCAGGCTTCCGCATTATGGATTGCCGCGGACTTGCCTGAGACGCGAGACACCTATTGAATCCCTGACAAGCTGCACGAGTTAGGTAAGCACCATAACCCGCCTTTCCCCTTGATTTAAGTTGGGAATTTTCACTTGTACATAGTATTAATACCAAGTTCTGTTTTCCCTATATAGCGGTCCAAATTTAAAATGGACCTTTGTGGCACGGTGCTCATCAGAATCAGTACACTGAAGGGACAAGCATGATTTAATAATCCCTCGCTACCGATTAAAACAGGTACAACTACTGTGACTTTCCTGTCCCTTTCATGACCAATTTTTAGTGAATCAGTTTACTTCAATATGTCTATTCCTTTTGTAGGGATTTACGGCATATTAGAACAATCCCAGAGTGATTCCTCCTGGTGGGCGACACCATGTAAGAGATAAGGTAATTCTTTCACCTCCCATATCCAGGGCACAGTGTTTTTTATTTGTTTTTGATTAGTTTCAGGTCCTCAAAAACTGTATTGTTTTTTAGGAGGACACTTCATTAATTGACCAAGAGAAAAATATACTAGAATCACCACTGCCGTCAGGGTAAGCTACAGGCCCTCGGTCCCTCCTTTTTCACTTAGTACACTATCATTTCATCAGCAACAGCTTTCTCAGACATATTTTCTTGTCTTATAGGGTCATCTACTAATTTAAGGTTGCCCGTTTTAGTCCTGATGAAGACTCGCATAGCCCAGGCTTAACTCACCGTGAGGCCCTAAGTCGAGTCGAAACGTCGCCGCCTACTTGATTTTTGACCTGGACCTATATACTCTAACTTCTTTGTGCATTATAATTACCAGATATATAGGTTTCTAAATGAACTAAAATTATGGATGCATTGATTTATGGCCAGGTCCCATAATATGGATGATTGCTGATCCTTTTGTGTAAAATTAAAAAAAAGTCTTTCTTTTTATGTCACCAATCTTTGTTATTCTTTTCTTTTCTTTATCACTGAACACCATCTGACTCACATCTTTCTATTTTGCACGCTCCCCTCGGGGCAACCAATATGACCTATATGTACTGTAAGTTTTTTACATTTTTTCAAGAGTGGTAAAAAATGAATAAATCACCACTGATTATATGTTTTGCTGTTGCGTTTTGTGAGATTGTTGCATTTATTGATTAAGAGTAGATTATAATACTCTAAAAACTGAATTATGAAGTGTTGACCAACTGTCGAGAAACAGAACCAAGTGGCTGATCAGGAAAGTTAGAGACAGAGTACGTAACTACACAGCCAATGAGTGCCGTGCAGCCAAGGGTTTAAATATTACCCAACAACGTAAGTATTTTTTGAAAAAACTTTTGTATTATTTCATAGGAAACATGGCATCAAATAGACACTCCATCATAACAGTTAGTACAAAAACGTGAAAGAATATATACAGATATATACAAAAGTATATCACAGTAAAGGCAACATACACTGATCGGCAGACACGAACAACCGCGGACTCCAACCTTAGAAGGTTTGAACCGACAGCGAGAGATTGATTCCCGCCCAGACGCTCGAAAACAGACTGTGGTCCGTTTCCTTTGTACAGCGCACAACGTGTGCAGCCTTCTTCATCTTAACAATACACCGAAAAGAGAATGTGAGTCCTCGCTGATTAATACAGCTCGCCTTGGGCGCCTTTGATTTCGGCATCTTTGACACCACATTCAGAATAATTCCAGTGGTCCTTCCCCTTCTCTCCACGCAGCCATTGTGCTGGCTGAGAAGTTACATCTTTACCCAGTCCTCGTCCTGAGGAGAACCTAGAATAAACAAGGTTCGAAACGCGTTGACCCCCAGCCTGTGTCAAGAACTAAGGGTGCAGCTAGGGACAAACTCATACCACTATCGTGGGCCCTTTCTGTGACTTCTTATAACTCACTATTCACAGGTGTTGTGTGACAGGCAGGCTATTCCATCTCAGTTCCGCCCTGTTCACAGGTTTTTGCTATCAAAGGACTGGTTTCATTTCTTTAATGATTTGTAAAAAAGTGTTCAATTTGCAACCATGTGCTTTTGAATTCATATCTCAGACAACAGTTGGTGTCATCATAATAATTTGATTATATGTTTTCTCATTATTTCTGTAAGTGTATGTTGCCTTTACTGTGATATACTTTTGTATATATCTGTATATATTCTTTCACGTTTTTGTACTAACTGTTATGATGGAGTGTCTATTTGATGCCATGTTTCCTATGAAATAATACAAAAGTTTTTTCAAAAAATACTTAAGTTGTTGGGTAATATTTAAACCCTTGGCTGCACGGCACTCATTGGCTGTGTAGTTACGTACTCTGTCTCTAACTTTCCTGATCAGCCACTTGGTTCTGTTTCTCGACTATTGAGGTCCAGGTTGGTCAGTAGTAGGACCCCACACCTCCATTTGTGTACTGTGTTGACCAACTGTGACATTGTGAAGTATTAGTCTTTGGACCATTGTTTTGTGAAGTTGACACAGCTGCGCCACCAGGGGTTCCATAGCAATGGCGAAGAGCATAGGGGCAAAGGGACAGCCCTGCCTGGTGCCCCACGAGAAAGTGATGGGATTGGTGACCTGCCTATTTACCCGAAGGCGCGCGCTGAATGAACCTGTAGCTTTAAACAAAATCCTGTAAATTTACATATTATTATCTATTGGCCATGAGGCTTTGGTGCCTCAACTAACCAATGTTATAAGTGCCATTGAGAACCATATTATTTGAATAATCATCAGTAACATTTTCTTTCTGTTTCCAGTGTTCAAAATGTGTCGATTAATGTTTGCAATTAATGGAGTCTTCAAATTTGAAAAAGAAACGTGTGGCAGTACGGAAGGATCTAGAGGCGTAAGGTCAGTCTAAAAGGTCCCATGGAACTCTGTGAGTCAGTGGGACCATTTAACCACCTTTACTAGTGCATGCGAATGTTTGTGCTGCACGCGCCACACTGGCTGCGAGTTAGGAGGAGCCAGTGTGAGAGCAAGCAAATCAGCGCGAGAGCAGTTGAGGAGTGTGCTGGCTCACTGGCTGAACCAGCTCTACCAGTGCGCGCGGCTCGTTTTACCCCACGCGCTGCACTGGCTGGGAGAGAATTAGACCCAGCACGAGAGCAACCGAGGGGAGCACCAACTCACCTGATATCCATGAAGGAGCAGAGTATTTCAAAGCGGGTGACCATGAGCGGTGTGGAAGGTTTAACACCCTCTTCCCTGTGTGCAACCCCAACAGCTGTGTGGAGGTGTAGAGGCAAGGCAGGGTTGTGGTGAGCTGCTCGTAAATCATCTGTCATGTGACTAGAGATTCATCAGCGGATTGGTTTGCAGGATCTGCATTCCATGATATTATTGGCTGTGTGGAAATTTCATAAGCTTCCATTGGCTGCAATTTATGAAGAGCTTCAATTGGTGTTTTATATTTCATGCTTTGTCTTCAGTGTGTTTTAAATTCACAGGAAACACTGCCATCTTGTTGAGAAAAATGTAAGCAGTGTTTTTTAGCCACATTTCCTAAATGCGTGTGTTTTGGACATTGATTTGCACAATGGAATTGACCACAGCAATTGTTACACCACGTCCTTTCCTTATGTCACCAGGAGAACCTCCCGTAGAATGGGAGAGTTGGGTAGACTGTTTTAAAAATTATATATTGCCATGGATGGTGTCAGGTTCCCTGCTGTCATAAAAAAAGCTCTGCTGTTGGGATCTCTGGGAAAGGAGAGGCAACATGTATTCAAATCCTCACCACCTGTTTGTGGTGCTCAAGGTGAGGTGATTGGTGAAATATACAAGGAAGCCATACTGCGTCTGCATACAAGATTTGAAGAACAGGTGAATGTGGTGATGCAACGCCACAAGTTTAAATGTAGCCTCAAAGAACTTCAGAGTCAATTGATGATTTTGTCGCTAGACTAAGGGAGTTGGCAGCTAAGTGTCAATTTGGAAAGATGACGGACAAGATGATTAGAGACCAATTGATTGCCAAATGTAATAGTAAAAAAGATCTAGGATAGATTGTGGGTGGCCAGTAATCCTACTTTGAAAGAGGCAATTGCCAATGCCAAGGTGGTGGAAGAATAAGAAAAATGCATGCAGAAAATGAGGATTTCAAAATCAGATAGCAAAGCCCCAGAACTTACAGCACTTGTGGATGATTGTGATCAAGTTAACGCTGGTATAGTAGTGTCCCTGATGGCGGATACTGGTTCTCTTTACACCATAGTCCACAAGGATTTATTTGACACTACATGGCCTGAGGGTGTGTTAGTTTCTTCAGACATCATTCTCAAAGGATACCAAAGGGCAGACATTAGGGTTTTAGGGTTCATGGATGCGAATATCAAATTTGCTGAATGACAGACCACTGGGAAGATTTATGTGGAAACTGAGGATCACCCATTTTAGGTTGGGTGCATCGGTTCGATCTGAGAATCACTGTCAACTTGAGGACTGAAAATCAAGTCATGATGGTGTCTGCATTGGACTTAGATGACCTGCTGTCTCTTCATGGAGTACTTTTTGAGGACACGTTGGGGGAGTTCAAGAACTACTTACATGAAATCAAACTTAAGGTAAATGCTGTTACTAGTAATTATCCAGCTAGGTGGAGACTGATGGCTGCGAGGGTGGAAACAAGGAAGATCATCCAACAGTTATTGGAGGATGTAGTACTAGAGACTGTAGAGGCAACAGATTGGTTGTCTCCAGTAGTTACTAAAAATAAAACCTGATGGGTCTCTTAGATTTTGTGTGGACCTTCGCAGTCTCAACTATAATTTAGTCCTGGATAATTTCTCTTTGGCTAACATTAATGAACTTATTTTAATGTTGTCAGTGGGAGGTTCTTTTCGTAAATAGACTTGAGAAGTGCCTTCCATCAGGTTAAACTTCATCCGCATTCAAAACACCTTACTTCATTAATCATATCTGAGGTCACCTTCCAATTCTGAAGAGTTCCTTTTGGACTGTGTTCAGCTGTGAGTGTATTCCAGCGGTTGATGACGAAGATTTTGTCGGGTTTGAGTAAGTTCATTGTGTTTCAGGACAATATTCTGGTATTTGAAAAGGATGAGTTGGAACACACTGGCATGTTAAATTAAGTGTTAACTAGCATCAGGGAAGGGGGTTTAAACTTACGTAGAGAGAAGTGTGCAATCTTGGAGCAGGAAGTGGAGTATTTGGGTTACATGATTTCTAGCAATGGAGTGAAGCACAAGGTGAAATTGTTGAGTGTGATTGTCAATGCTGAGGTTCCATGTGACAGGGATGCCCTTCGATCCTTCATGGGGTTAGTGGAGTATTATTCCAAATTTTTGAGAGATTTTGCCTTAAAACCGAACCCCTTAGAGAATGGTTTAGGAAGGGTAGGACGTTTCTTTGGGATGAAGAGGCAAAGTGCATTTTCTGTAGTAAAAAACAAGAAAGCTCATGCCGGTGTCCTTGCTTCATTTCAAAGTACATTAAAGACCAGGTAGGGGTGGTAGTGTCGCAGGTGCATGGCAAGGAGAGGAAGACTGTGGCGTTTGCCTCACGTTCATTGACTGACACGGAGCGGAACTACTCAGTCATTGAGCGTGAGGCGTTGGCTACCGCTTGCGCTACCACCTATTTCAGAGTGTTCTTGTGGGGTGTTCATCCTCAGGACATACAAGAAGTCCCTACTGAAAGTGTTAGGGCATGGTGGGACTAAGGATTGCTCCGGACGGTTGGCGAGGTTAGAAGTTAGGTGGCAGGATTATGACTGTAGAGTTGAATATGTTCCGGTATGGAAGTACAGGGTGGCTGATTGCTGTCAAGGTTGCCTGACGGCACTGCTGATAAAACAGAGGTTGTTACTGAAGAGGTTGTAGCAAGTGTGGAAGATCTCACTGAAGGGTTGGAAAATTCCATTTCAATGCTTCAGTGTGTGTTGAAGTTAATGAAGGGGACGGTCAGAAGAGAGAGTGTTATTCTTCAATCTGCTAAACCATTTTTTAAGGTGGGTAATGAGTTGTCTGCACTCCATGACCACTTGTTGATGAGGAATGAAAACTTCCCTTAGGTCACAATTGAATGGCTTGACACATGAGGGACACTTAGCCCAGACACTGACCACTAAGAGGGTCAGAGATTTTGGTGGCCACTCATGCATGGTGAGATTAAGGAATGGATTGTAAGATGCAGTGTTTGCAAGGATGCTGAAAACGCTTAAAAGTGGGTGTTGGGAAATTGCATGAGGAGCAGCATGGGTCTAACACTAAGGAAGTATGGGGAAAAGTATGTTTGGACTTTATTGGGCCATTCTCTTTTCTTCCTGAACAGGATACATTTGCAGCCATCGTGGATGCCAAGTCCAAGTGGTTGGAAGTTGCATTCATGAGGAACATCACCTCTTCTTCAACCGTGGATTTCCTCAGTGATGTGCTTAGGAGGGAGTGAGTACCTTCGGTATTACCTACGGATAATAGCACACAGATGAGGTCTGAGGAGATGAAATTGTTTTTGAACAAATTGGGGGTGAGACATGCTTATTTGTCTTTGCTTAATCCCCAGGGAGATGGTCTGGTGGAGAGGGCCAACAGACATGTTAAAGAGAATATGCAATTGGCGTGCAGTGCTAGCTTGTCTGTTAAGGGGGTGGTGCTCTGGGCAGATCGCATTGCTGTAAATACTAATTTAGAAAAAGTCCTTTGAGATATGCGTGGCAGGTGTCCCTGGATCAAGTTGGATTCGTCATGGATGAGGGACAATGTAACAAGAGGTTGAGTGTGTTCGGATAAACCTGTGGTGAAACATTTCATTGTGGCTGGGGATTGGGTCAAGGTCAAGCCTGGTGGTGGTGTAAAGGATTTTCGTGGTCCATATAAAGTAAGAGCTATGGGTGCAAATTGAGTCAAACTGGAAAATGGCCAAACCTGGAACTTCAGGAGGGTGGCTTTGTACCGGAGACAAGGAGAGGTGTTTGAGTGTCCTGGTAATGAAGGAGAGGTGTCAGGCTCGTGTTCTCCTTAGTTGTTCATGAAAGATAGTGATTTTGCAAGTGAGTTACTATCTCCCAATGTTTTGGGAGGAGATGATGGGGTTGGAGTAATTGGTCCACTAGACAGTGCGACTGTGGTACCTCAAGAACGGGTGGATCCACAGGGCACTCGCGTTATGATTATTCCCCAAGACAGGAGGGAAATGAGAGTAAGGAAGCCTCCTGGCTATTTGGGGGATTATATTTGCAGTTGAATTGTTTGATATTCCCCGTGGTTTGAGATTCCCTTTGTGTAGGTAGTTTTGTGTCATGTAGTCCAACCTCTCCACTGTATTGTCCGTGTGCTTCTGTTCCTTGGTCTTGTTTCCCCCACCATGGGTCGGCATGTCTTTTGGGGAGGTTGTTGCTGTTATCTCAGTTTCTTTATTTCCCAAGACAAGGAGATGTGCTATAATGTGTTTAGGCAGCCTTGGCCATGCTGAGGCTGCACTATTTCCTATGATGCACAGTGTTCCATGATGTCATCTTTGGAATGTGAATGTGATATGAGGCAGTCAGTTGGAGAAGTGCCTGGCAGGAGTGTGGTGCGTGGTCTCATTCTCTCAAGGAATAAACATAATTTTTTGATGGACAGTCAGTAACTGGACATTGTCAGCTCTGTAATTCTTGCTGCAAAAGGCCAAGAGCTTTTACTATATCCTTCAAGCAATCTCCTGTTCTCGCATCAGCACACTAGAATCTATTGAATGAGGAAGAGGTAAATACTATGTCTCATGAGCTATATTTTGAATGAAGAGTCACTTTCAGAAATCCAAAGTTGCTTTATAATTTTTACTAACTAAATTCGTGGCCAGTGTTTTGCACCACATGCATGCTTGTATTTGCAGTTACATTTCTATAGTGTAACAGTTCTACAGAGCGGTCTAGTTTTAACACCAGAAAAAGAGGAGGGTTTATGGTTGATTGGCAAGGCACTATCACACCCTGATTCAATAATGGTTCCAGGATGGCCTTTATATCATTCTTCGCCTCTGGCTTTGAAGGATTTTGAGCTTGTACTTGGGGCTTACACGGTGAGGGAATCACATGTGGTGCAGAGTCTTTATCTCAACCCACCTGGTGCCCAATCAAATGCATATTTGTCTCTGAAATCCACAGGTATTAAGGAGAAAAATGCTTTCATTACTACTTACTCATCACGAGGTGCATCCCTCACAAATGATGGATACCAATCATCCTCAGCTAGGATGATGTCATAGGCATTTGATTAATATGACCAAAACACAGCTTTTACTGTATGCGATAAATCTAGCTCTCTGTATGTCTACATCAAAAACTATCAGGAGAGTTTACATGCCATATCCGAGTATATTCTTCAGTTGGGTCACTACTAGATGCTCTTTGAGAGTCTGGCGGTCTATGGTTGCATCCACTTTCCAAAAGTGCTACTGTCCATGCCATGTTCTGCAGATGTATTTTCAGTTTCTAAGGCATGTTTATTTCTCTTTGTCAAACCGGCCACTTCCTCCTTCTTAAAATGACCTTTTGATTGTGAACCTTTCTATTCCTCTCTCACACTAATCTAAATGTCACATAATTGTTATTTCAGACTCTTCTGTCTGGCGTACTTGTCTTTTCCCCAATGCTATGTTTGTCTACTGCTTTCTGTTCATCTACTCTCCGCAGAGTCCTGTGAAGAACGGAAAGAATGGCTCTCAGTGAACTAATACTGATCTGTTTTTTTTTATTTTTCAAGGTTTTCTCAAATTGTATCCGTCCCTCACGGACTCCTGCTGTGGAGGAGATTCAGTCCTTGTTTTCGGTTTAGCTTTCTGCTTTTCTTAGATTCCACATACCTACACCTAACTTTCAGCCTAATTTTTCATTTTCAGTTGCTGTTTTGATGCACAAATACCTAAAGGATCTCTACCTACAGAAGTAAGAAGTATATATTTCTAGATAATATTAGGTAGTTCAAGTTCACAATGTCGTATAGGGATAACAGGAAAATGCTGGCATATGGCCAACAAAGCAGCAACTTCTTGAATCTTAGATGAAAACAATAATCTAAGAGACTGCATTAAAGTTAGCAAAGAACTTCAAACCTAAAGCAACAAACAGAACCGCTCCATCTTCATTCTGTATTTGTTTTAGTTCCTTTGGCAACACTGCCAAATAGTTACATGCTATCCACAGCAGTGTGTATACTCACAAATATAGTTTCCTAAACAGTACAATAATCACCAGGGTGGTACCACACTAAGAAGAACACACAAAGTCAATATTTAGTTACTTATCTTGGTTTGTACTGTGTGGATGGACTTATTCACATTGATTAGTCTTGTGAACAATCTAAAATGGGACTTCATCTACTTCGGTGGGAGCATTAATAGTCTGTGAATTAATGGGCTGCATTGGAGGAGATGCCTGTGCAGCAGGAGGAGCCAACATATGTAACACATTACAGATTTTCAAACCGGTCTATATATAGCCACACATTCATTTTTTAAAATGTCTTTTTTCAAGGGTATTCAAGTTTCTTGCATCTGAATAAAAAGCATAACCAGCAATACAGATCAGATAGAATGGGTCCCTTAGGTCTTCCACTAGCTAACAGGTTCCACTACACTTGGTAAGTGACTATCAAACCATGTTTGATGTTGAAACACTGCAGGAATTTCCAAACAATTATGGGCTCAATTTGCAGGAACAGCAGCAGCCTTATGGGTATGCAAACGCATAATGTTTGGCTGTAAACTCCCCCCAAGGGTAAAATATTTCAGGACGGTATGTTGCATGTGCTGTAAATAATATAATTACTTCACCTCCTGCCTCAGACAACCTTCGTTCTCTGAGATACTGTGTCACCAGAACCCTAAAATTTGCCCTTATCAGTACAGTCACAGTCACCAATCCAACAAAGATTCAGAATGCAAACTGCATGGGAAAAACCTTTAAACTAGGCAAGCGCCTGTCAAACCCTTTGGCAGACAGGGAATTCCTGTCTGAACTGAAGAAGGAAACCAAAATTACTATAGACATCTGCACACTAGTAAATATTGGTACAATCTTGTGTGTGTGTCCCAGCGGTGCTCAAAGCTCTATCCCATGAGTGGGTGCCATGAAACCTTTTTGCAGAATTACCAGTTTAGACATACAAAGCACTTTTAAAAGTGAGGCTGAAGTCAATTTACCGACTGTAGCCAGGAATTCAGAAGGACTGTAAGCCATGTACCTCCTATATTATATTTGATGATGCTGCTTTGAAGGTAATAATCAGTCCTGCAGGGTTACAGGATTATTTTAATAGTGAGTTCCAGAACCTCTTTCCCCATGGCTGAATACACACACAAGAAATCAACACTATGTACTTTAAAAGGCTTTATTAAAAATGAATGACCTGGCCGAGGGCAAACATGAAGAAAATCAAACAATATGGTTGTAATTAAATAAATCAAAGCACCAAATGAAGAAACCAAACTATGATAAAACGCTCTCCCTTTCTAGCCTCTAGCTAAACCCTTTCAGTGAGTTAAAGTGTCTAAAGTTGTTTTCAATCAGCTACTGTGCTTTGACTAGGTTGTATCTTGGCTTTACTATAGCACTCCGAACTGCGAAAAGCACCAATAAAGCCGGCTGGGGTGTTTCTCATTGCTGACCTCCTGATTAATGATGTAAAATGCAAGAATTAGCATAGTAATTAGGCTGCGCATTTACTATAATCTTCTATGCAATATAATGAAGACTGATACATATTCCTGGGTGTTGGACATGCCTATCTCTGCACGGTCACCCCAAAGCTTTTTGCCTTCTCCCCTCCGGTTTTGCTGAAGTTGTTTAGGTTGTGCACTTTACCACTGCTAACCAGTGCAAAAGTGCTTGTGCTCACTCCCAAAAACATGGTAAACTTGGCTTAAACCGGATTGGTATATTTAATTTACTTAAAAGTCCCTAGTAAAGTTGTACACCAGATACACAGGGCAGGTAAATAAAAAGCGTGTAGTGGGCCTGCAGCACTTATTGTGCCACCCACTGAAGTAGCCCCTTAAAACAGGTCTCAGGCCTGCCATTGCAGCCTGTATGCAGTTTGAAACTGCCAATTTGACTTATCAAGATAATTCCCCTAACAAACCTAAAACTGCTTTTTTTATTACATATGTCACCCCTACAGTTGGACCTAGATATCCCATAGGGAAGGGTGCACTGTAATTTAAAAGTTGTATATGTACCTTTAAGCTTTACTAATGTCCTAATACTAAAAAACGAACAAATTCATTTTTCACAACTGTGAGGCCTACTTCTCCCATAGGATAACAGTGGGTTTGGTTACCTTATTACATTTAATAAGTGATGGCTTTTGTTTGGGAGCAGGAGCAGGTAGAACTGTCATGTTCGGTGTCTAAAGAATTGTAATTTAAAACCCTCTTTAATGATAAGTCGGCTTTTAACTCTCAATTTTGAATATGCCACTTTTAGAAAGTTTACATTTTCTTGTCCTAAACATATGGTGTCTGCAGTCTGTTTCCTAGGACACATGACTAGGTGTAGTTGGCAGTTGACCTTTGTGCTTTCCTCGTAGACAGCCACACACTAGAGAGACTAGCTTTTGGCAGATGGGCGATCCCAGGCAGGATGTAGGGTGGAGCTATGGACAGCCCTATTTGCACTTCAGAAACACAGCCTCAGCTCACACACAAAACTCCACACTCGTCTATTGTGCCTGCAAACAGACTTCGACCAGGGCAGGCAGACAGGAAATTCCAGGTACTTATGTAGGGGGCAAACTCCAGAAGCTTTGTCTACTTCAAAGTGGGCACACGTATAAAAATAGAACTCTCAGATCCACTCCTGGACCTGTGGAAGGACTCCCAGAGAACAGCCGTGCTGCACCAAAAAAACTGCCCTTCTGCCTGAAGCCTGCCCTGTGCCCTTGGTGGACAGCCCAGCTGCTGGAGACCTTCTTTCCCGCTTGGACGCAAGACTACCAGAGTGGCTCCAACTATCTTGAACCCACACCTGGACCCAGCCTGAGTGAGTCACGTTCCTCTCAGTGGTGCCCCTCCAGTCCTGGACCTTTGCAAGTGGTGCTAAAGGTGCACAGATAGTGGAAATCCAAAAGTTGGTACTTATAACATTTTCTGCCAAAAAAAAGAGCGAGGAGAGGAGACCGGGACCTACCTGCCGGCAAATCCACCCAAGGATCATCGCCTGTCAGCCCGACTTTGTGGCAGCTCCTGCTATATCTACTACGAAGCAGCAAATCCTGGTCAGCGGCTACTTGCAGAGGGGGTACCCGTCCGCTTGGAGCGCATCGGCTACAGCGTGCAGCTTTGTCCAGCTGGAGAGTTCCGACATCCATAAAAGAGACTAAATCCAAACAAAGAAATCTTCACTTTGACTACATCTAGCGGCTCCCCAAGCATGACGCCTCTTCCTCAGACAACTGCTTCCTTCTTGCCCCACAGAACTTTACCTTCTGAGACATTAAAAAAATAGTTTCAAGTCTGAAAGTAAGCGGAGAGCACAGCACAATCTACTTTGCGTACCCAAACCTTGTTCGCAGTCGGCCACAACTTTCGACTCTGCCACAGACTTGCGCGACTACATATCCGCGGTTGGTGCTTTGATCTTTTAGATGCTATTTGCCACTTTAAAATTTAAAAATTCTTAACTTCAGTTCTACTGGTTGGATCTTTGTAGTTTTGGTATCAAATAATTTATTAAAATTTACTTTTTAGGTCTCGGCTAGCGTAGGCTGCGCACATACGCAGTCTCACTGGCGAGATTTTATGGTTCTTAGTAGTGAGGCTTAAACCCGCCCCTCTTCTCCATTGGCTGGCTTCCTAAACGGCGACCAGCCATTGGAGAAGAGGTTTTAGTGATGTCATTTTTGCCAGCTAAGCCCTGTCTTTTTCGGATTGAGGGGTGTGTTTTTTAGTTTCTTTCTCATTTTTCTCCATTAGCTGAAATGTAACATAAACACGCCCGTTGTTTACATTCCAGCCATGGAGAAAAGGGTAGAAAGAAAAACACGCCCCCCAAGTCTGAAAATGACGGGGCGTTTCTCAGATCCATTTTTGCTTGACCTCGGAGAAACATGGTCGTGTTCATGGCGTGGTCCGAGGTTGAGCTGAATATGATCGGCGCGGGTGCCACCCTATTTATTTTAAATAGTTATTTTAAATATTTTTAATTCCTAAGCGGGTGCCCACCCCGCTGTTTATTTTCAATTCAAAGGGAGCCTACCCCTCATCTGCCCAGTTTTCACCGCCGCAGCCCGGGACTGCAGGGAATCACCACCGCGGCCGGCGATCACAGGAAGTCAGGCACCCTAGTTTTCTGATGGCATGCGGGACTCCAGAATTCCAAAGAGGAAGTCCCACGCCCGCCGCCGGAAGAAGAAGAGAAGCTGCCGGTGCAGGGATCCCGTGGTTAAGGAAGAGCCCCGCAGACGCCCCTGGTGCAGCCCGACGGCGGAGGGGGCGCGAGGCACATTGCCGGTGCCTGCCCTACCGCGGGAGAAGCAAGGGAGAACGTCAGAGTCCTCTGCCCCAGCCGGTGAGTTCCAAGGGAGCCGGGGCGGAGAGAGAGAGACGGAGTCAGAGTGGCCCCGGGCGCTAGGTGGCCCGCTCCAACGTTTGGGCAGGTTTTGTAAAGAGCACCAGAGAAGGGCCTAAGTATTGTTAAAGGGCCCAGAGGGGCCAGTGTCTTCCTTCCCCGGTGCCCATTTTCAGAGTTGTCCTGCAAGTGCGCAGGCAACTCCAACGTTGGGGGCAAGTGTGTGTGTGTGTTTGTGTGGCTCTGTGTGTAGCTCTGAGTGTGTGTGTGGCTCTGAGTGTGTGTGTGTGGCTCTGAGTGTGTGTGTAGCTGAATGTGTGTGTGCGGCTGAGTGTGTGTGTGTGTGGCTGTGTGTGTGGCTCTGTGTGTGTGTGTGTGTGCTTGTTTTGCTCTGGAACGCCATCTTTTCAGAGCCTGTATGGGGGGCCATGTGGAAGAAAAGAGACCCTGTTGTGTTCCGCCGGCCTCTGGTCCGCCTCAAGCCGAAAACAGGAGCCCACTGCCCTGCGAGTGCCAGGACCGTGTCCGGCCGCCGTCGAATCTCCTGCAGAAGGGCTTTTGGACGAAGGCTGAGCCCTGGCTGCTGTGGAGGGGAGTCCGGCTGCAGACAGGGGCCGGCTTTGGTTTCACAGTTCAGTGGCAGCTCGAAAAGCACTTCTGTGGATTTATCATTAATCTGGTGGGTTATTACTTCTTCTAAGCTAACCTCACGATAGAGAGAGCGAGAGGAGAGAGGACCCACTCCGGGAGACAGGGCCGCAGGCAGCGTCCAGGTGCATCCCGCTAGACTCTTTGTTTAATAGGGCAGTAAGTGGGTGAAAGGGGATAGCCCGGCCGTGCACTCTTTGCCAGGGAATTACCCAGAGAAGGAGACTGATGCACATAATCTACTGGGATGGGCTCGTGTGTATCCGGGAAAAGGTGCCTCCCCCCCCCCCCCCCCCACGACATCTGACGAATGCTGGATCACCCCTTAACTTGTGTCGATCCCTCTCAACGCCCCTCACAATCAAAAAGGACTGAAACGAAGTATGATAGTATGTCGTTCCTGCTCCATCCGTCTGCCTGTCTGTCTCCAGTCCATCACCTCAGTAAGCCACTATTCAGTCTGACACTTTAAAGTATGGACTGATAGTGCACAAATCGAGGTGACACCAAACACACAGCGGACAGCCTATCAAGAGAATGCGTGTGCGCGTAACTGTGCTAGTCTGTATACGTACGTGTGTAATACACTACACACAATAGTCATGTATGACTATTCGGCGCAAGGCTGTCGCATGAAGATCACATGTTTTAGTTCATCTAACTCCGATCCTTTCTACCACCTCGGATGTACCACGCTATTTCTTGCCTTGTAGTCGTGGTTTAGGCCTCTCTCACTGCCATATGCCGACCCCAATCTTTATTTAAAATCTGCTGACGGGATATAAAGAGCCAATATTCGGTGTGAGGCGCATGGAATAATGCCAGTTAACAAGTGTATATAATAAAAGATAATATCTGGCTGCAGCCAGCAGACTTGGCCAGGTCAGGGGAAGCCTCGTGTGATTTATGTGCCATGGGGAGAGGGTGGGGGCCAGATGTGTGAGAGGAGCATTTTTATAGGAGATTAATAACAGCGGCATGGGAAAATTAAAATAAAATTGTCCCGGTCCCTGGTGCTCCACTAGGGATATTCGCGTATAACAGAGAAAATGAGCAAAGGAGTGTAGAGTTGGGGTTCTTTAACAGCGCGTTTGTTTCCATCAAATGTGTGTGGCGCCAAATCGCAGTTGCTTTGGCCTTTAAGTATGGACGCACCAAACTAAACGTATTTTCGTTGAGTTGACTGCGAGCGATTTGGTAAACCGTTCCAAAAATGTCCTTAATATCAATTTACTTCAGTGGCAACTCTGGTTCTTCATGAACTTGATGATTTATGATAAAATCAATGAAATTATGGGCGCTCACAGCCCTGTGGTTTCTTCTCAGATTTAATTCCTGAGCAGATCAGGCGCTTGGTAAAAAGAAAAAAGCAGTCCGAGTTTAGGTGGAGGCCAGCAAAAATAATTCGAAGGCAGAGGAAATATAATGCAAAGCAATTTTCAGTAAAGAAAATCCGCTGCCTGGGCTCTCAAGTCTTACTCTCTTGCAATATATCGAATATGCTACTTACCAGTATGCATCTGTTCTTGGCATGTAGGGCTGCTGACATTCATATCTGTGCATAGATCGCCGCCTAGTGTTGGGTCCGGATGATTGCACATTGTTGTCCTGGAAGAGTCTTCGAAGTATCACGAGATAGGTGGCTCCTCCCCTGGACTACAGTGCGCATGGGCATCGACTCCATCCCCAGATTGTTTTTAGCCATTGTGGCCAAGATGGAGTGAAACTCAGTGAATGATGACCATGCTATGCGTATATGTGAATACTGCAGCTGCTACAGGCGCCGGGGAGGAGGGCGGGCGATATGAATGTCAGCAGCCCTACATGCCAAGAACAGATGCATACTGGTAAGTAGCATATTCGGTTCGAGGCATGTGGGCTGCTGAATTCATATCTGTGCATAGAATACATAGCAGTCCCTCCATTAGCGGTGGCCGCCCGTGCCAGCTGCAGCAGTTTGAAAAAGTGTTTTGAGAACAGCCTGCCCTACAGCTGCCTGCTGTTTGGAGTGCACATAAACACAGTAATGCTTAGTAAAGGTGTGTGGTAGACCATGTGGCTGCTCTACATATGTCTTCCAAAGGAATGTTTCCAAGGAATGCCATAGAGGCCCCTAGCTTCCTGGTGGAGTGGGCTCTTGGTGGAATGGTAAGAGTGCTTTTTGCCTTTAAATAGCAGATCTGGATACATTTAATGATCCACCTAGCAATACCAGCCTTGGAAATAGGGTTACCTTTGTGGTGTGGTGCAAAGGCGACAAAGAGTTGCTTAGTCTTTCTAAAATCCTTGGTCCTATCAATGTAGTACATTAGGGCCCGTTTTACGTCAAAGGTATGGAGCATCCGCTCCGCCAATGACTCAGGATTTTGAAAGAAAACAGGTAATTCGATTGTTTGGTTGATGTGGAACTGAGACACAACCTTGGGCAGAAACTTAGGATTAGTGCGGAGCACTACCCTGTTGGAATGAATTTGGATAAATGGCTCTTGGATTGTGAGGGCTTGTAATTCACTAACCCTCCGTAGTGATGTAATTGCTACGAGGAAAGCCACTTTCCACGTCAAGAACTGAATCTCGCAGGAATGCAGTGGTTCAAAGGGAGGACCCATCAGCCTGGTAAGAACCACATTGAGGTTCCACTCAGGAGCTGGAGGAGTCCGTGGTGGAATGACTCGTTTGAGGCCTTCCAAAAAAGCCTTGATGGCAGGCACCTTGAAGAGTGAAAGGTGCTGTCTATTCTGGAGATAAGCGGCCATTGCAGACAGATGAATGCGAATGGAAGTATAGGCCAGATTACATTTGTACAGATGGTAAAGGTAACAGATGATGTTTTGAATAGAAGCATCCAGCGGGTTAATGTTGTGAATCGCACAATAAATGACAAACCGCTTCCATTTTGCCGCGTAGCAGGCTCTAGTAGTGGGCTTCCTCGCCTCCCGAATGATGTCCATGCAGTCGGGAGGTAAGTTTAGGTAGCCAAACTCTAGGACTTCAGGAGCCAGATCGCCATATTGAGCTGTTGCGGATCTGGGTGCTGAATGTCTCCATGGCTCTGCGTCAGAAGGCTGGGTGTGAGATGTAGCCTTTGATGCGGTACCACGGACAGTTCTAGAACCGTGGTGTACCATGGTTGGCGAGCCCACGTTGGAGCAACTAGGATGAGAGTCATCGAGTGCTGCCTGAGCTTGCGTGCCACCAGAGGTATCAGAGCTGCTGGGGGAAAAGCGTACGCAAATTTGCCTGACCAGTTCATCCATATCGCATTGCCCTGTGACTGTGGGTGTGGGAACCTGGCGGCGAAAGCTTTGGCATTTTGCGTTCTCCTCTGTGGCGAACAGGTCTATCTCTGGATGACCCCACCTTTGGGAGTACGGCTGGAGTACTGATGGATGTATCTCCCACTCGTGCATTTGGTGGCTTTGCCTGCTGAGCAGGTCCGCCATCTGATTGTCCTTGCCCGGGAGGTGCTCTGTCATGAGGAAGATGTTCCTCTGAATGGCCCACTTCCACATGCTCTGAGCCAGATGAGACAGCTGAAGAGAGTGTGTGCCTCCCTGCTTTTGAATGTAGTACATTGCCGTCATGTTGTCCGTCCGAATCAACACGACCTTGTTGCATAGATGTACTTTGAAGGCCTTCAGTGCCATGAAGATCGCCATCAGTTCTAGAACATTGATGTGTATCTTCCCCTGTTGCTGCGTCCACAGTCCCTGCACAGTGTATTGGAGTACATGCGCTCCCCATCCCTGGAGAGAAGCGTCCGTTGTCAGGATAATCTGTGGCACAGGCTCCTGGAACGGTCGGCCCTTGCAAAGGTTTTGTGGATTCCACCAATGCAGAGAGTTGTATGACCAACCGCTCACCAACACTAGGTCTTTCAACTGGTTGTGAGCCTGAGTCCACTGACGTGCTAAGCACTCCTGAAGCGGACGCATATGTAGTCTGGCGTGCGGGACAATGGAGATGCAGGAGGCCATCATGCCTATCAACTGCATGAACACTCTTGCTGGAAGCGAGTGTTGAGGTCTGAATTTTTGGATCAGCGATTGAATGCTGCTGACTCTCACTGAATTTGGCTGGGCTGTGGCCGCCAGAGTGTCTATGGTCGCACCCAGATACTGCTGTATATGGGCGGGCTGGAGGTGGGACTTTGGGTAATTCAGTGAGAATCCCAGATCGTGCAGGAGGTGAATGGTGTGGGACACGTGGTCGGCGCACTGCTGGGCCGACTTTGCCTGAATGAGCCAGTCATCCAGATAGGGGTATACGTGGATGTTTTGACGTCTCAGATGCGCCACCACCGTCGCCAGGCACTTTGTGAATACCCTGGGTGCCGTGGTGACCCCGAAAGGCAAAACCTTGAATTGGTAGTGCTGGTTTTGGATGGTGAACCTGAGGTATTTTCTGTGTGAAGGATGTAGCGGAATGTGGAAGTGCGCATCCTTCAGGTCCAGAGTTGCCAGAAAGTCCCCCTGTTGAAGCAGTGGGAGAACTTGCTGCAGTTTTAGCATGTGGAAATGCTCTGAAAGGATGTAAAAGTTGAGGGGCCTGAGATCCAGGATGGGCCTGAGGGATCCGTCCTTCTTTGGAATCAGGAAGTACAGGGAGTAAACTCCCGAGCCTCTTTCCTGCAAGGGCACGAGCTCTATTGCTCCTTTTTGCAGCATGACTGTGACCTCGTGCTGCAATAAGTGAAAGTGCTCGCCGGACATAGGACGGTGCTTTGGGGGTATGTTGGGTGGAGTGGATGTGAGCTCCAGACAATAACCAAATTGGATAAGCTTTCTGACCCACCTGTCCGTGGTGATGGACTTCCACACGGGCAGGAACTGCTGGAACCTTCCCCCGACCGGTGTTGTGTGGTCGGGGGGCAGTGACAATACGTCACTGTTTGTTGGCGGTAGAGGACCTGGAGCTGTTGTTGCCACGTCCTCTGCCCTTGGCGTTGTTGCCACGGTATCCACCTCGACCCTTGTTGGCATAAGTAGTCTGGGTGTTGCCTTTGTAGAACTGCGCTGACTGCGAAAGTTGACCCCTTGAGGCGCCTCTAGTATTGGAGCAACGAAAGGACCCACTCCGAAACTGCTGGGACTGCAAGGCACCCATGGATTTTGCAGTGTCGGTGTCCTTCTTCATCTTCTCAAGGGTGGTATCAACCTCAGGGCCAAACAGGTGATCTGGGTTGACCGTTTGGTTCAAGATGGTGGTTTGAATGTCCGGCTTGAACCCAGATATCCGTAGCCATGCATGTCTATAAAGCATAACGCTAGTGTTAATTGCGCGTGCAGCGGTGTCAGCCGCGTCCAGAGCGCACTTTATGGAAGCGTTGGAGATCAGCTTCCCCTCCTGTATTAACATTTCAGCCCCTTCCTTATATTGATCGGGTAGATGTTGCAAAAGGGTCTCTAGGGTATCATAGTGTGCCCTGTCATAACGCGCTAGGAGCGCCTGCGTGTTAGAGATGCGCCATATGTTGGCTGCCTGCGCTGCCACCCTCTTCCCCGAAGCCTCAAAGACTTTTGATTCTTTGTCTGGGGGAGGAGCATCACCCGTAGTCTGCGAGTTGGCCCTTTTCCGGGCATTGGAGACAACCAGGGAGTCCAGAGGCAACTGTCCCTTAATATAAGTTGGATCTGTGGGCGCCGCCTTGTACTTCTTGTCGATCCTTCGGTTGATGACTCTCGCCCTGGTGGGTTCTTTGAAGACCTAAGCAGCGTGCTTTAAAACACCCTTCAGCATTGGCAGAGTTTTTACAGTTTTTTCAGAGACAGAAAAAGTGTCAAAGAGGAAGTCAACGTCCACCGGGTCAGCATGCAGCTCGAGGTTGTGATTGGCTGCTGCCCGCTCAATGAGGGCATTGAAAGCCGCAGAGTCTTCAGTGGGTGAAGTTTTTGCGGAGAAGAGATGAGGGTCCTGCCCAGAATGTGGGTCTCCAGGCTCACCACCAGCAGACCAGGGCTCTGCCTCATCCTCTGGGTCTGTGTAGACGGGATAGCTGTATTCATCCTCGTCGTCGCCCTCACCAGCATCTACATTGGAGTGAGTGGGCGAGAGTTCGTGAGCCTGTGGTGAAATGGGCTCCACCAAGGCTGGAGTACCAGCAGAGTCCATCTTCCGTTTGAGTGGGATCTTGTACGACTCCAATGGGAGCTCCGTGGTGATTTTCCTCTTCAGGAGGGAAAGCCTGCCCGTTTCGGCGTCGATGAAATGTTCTTGACGCTCTTCCACTGAAAGTTGTCGAGGCCGCGGGCCATGGACCACCATCGATGCCTTCGGCGTCGAAGAGACCTTTTCGGGCACGCCTGTCCCCGGTTTAGCAGCGAAAGCCTTCGGCGCCGTCTTAGGCGGCAAGGTGAAAAGGATCGGCGTGGGCGCCTTCGCCGGTTTCTCCAGAGGCTTGGCCGGCGTAGGGTCCTTCGGCTCGACTGCTGCGGCGCCGTCCCTAATGCGCTGTAGGGACTCCGAAGCCTTCTTTGTGAACGCGGCGGATGGACGAGCCGCTTCGACAGAGTCCTTAGCGGTTGGTTTTGGAGTGGAGTCCGACTAGGTTCCCTTCGGAGTCGACGCACTTGGCGCAGCTCCCTTGGCCTTGTCGTGTGGAAGCGGGGCAGAGAGGGTCTTCTGGCCGCTTCTTTGGGTCGGTAAGAGACCTCTTGGGGTCGTCGACTGTCTTCTTTTGATCAGGTCGACTCTTGCTGGCGTCGACAGTCTTCGGCGCCGATGCGGCCGCGTCCGACCCCTTAACCTTCGGCTTCGACGTAGTAGCCTTCGGGTCGGCCATTTTGACGTGGCTTTTTGGCTCGACGGCCATTTTAGATTTCTTCGGCGCCGAGGCCTCCGAAGTCTTCGATCCGACCAATGCGATTCGCACTTTCGGTTTCGATATCTCTGGTGTCGAGACCGTAGATTTCACTTTCGGTTTCTGTGTCGCCGGGAGTGAATCGGTACCAATGTCCGTGGCCGGGCCAGCAGGCGGGGCCGAGGAACTCACAATAAGGTTTCGGGTAAGGCCCGAAGGCGATCCCTCGACCTGGGCCTTATTGATTTGAACGGCCCCGGAGTCAGTTTGAGGCAGCTCCTCGTCCGAGCTATCCTCCATGGTCCCAAGGGCCCTGTCGTCGTCCCCTACCTCCTCGACGACTTCAACGAAATCTCCGGCCTCGCAGTGGTAGTCGTCCTCGACCTCAGACGCGGGGTTAGATTCTGAGATGTCCTGGATATCTTCATCCTCGACCTCCCCAGCATCGAAAATGTCCGTAGGCGGCGGTGCAGACTGCTGGGCCTCCAGGTGCGCAGCTCGACGGAGCTTGAGCGTTTTCTTGGACCGGAACCTAGAACAGGCCATACACTTGGCCTCGTCGTGGTCCGGCGACAGGCACTTGTTGCACACCGGGTGGACGTCGATGTGTGGGTACTTCGAGTTACACACCGGACATCGCTTGAATGGACTTCGTTCCATGATGGATAGTCGAAGAGTCTGGAGCGTCGACTAGGCCCTCCGCGCCGAAAGCACGCGGAAGTACAAGCTTGGCTTAGAGCCGAGGAAAGTTGGAAAGCCGAACGCAAGACAATAACGACGCAAGTCCTAAAGACCTTTTGGTCTCAAGTAAAGTTAAGTTAATTTTGTTCGATTCCGACAAGAGGGAACCAAAGACATCCGAACCCAATGGCGGAAAAAAACAATCTGGGGATGGAGTCGATGCCCATGCGCACTGTAGTCCAGGGGAGGAGCCACCTATCTCGTGATACTTCGAAGACTCTTCCAGGACAACAATGTGCAATCATCCGGACCCAACACTAGGCGGCGATCTATGCACAGATATGAATTCAGCAGCCCACATGCCTCGAACATAGCGGTTCGCCTCGGGAAATGAGACGCAGTTGGTCAAAGCCTCGCCATTCCACAAACTAAAGACGCATTGTCACATGGGAGAAATTTCCATGACACAGCCTCACAAATGGATTTGGTCCGAATTGCTAAAGGAACGGAAATAAATTCACTAGCAAATATGTGTGTGTTGTGTGTGTGGCTCTGTGTGTGTGTGTGGCTCTGTGTGTGTGTGGCTCGGTGTGTGTGTGGCTCTGTGTGTGTGGCTCTGTGTGTGTGGGTGGCTCTGTGTGTGTGTGTGGGTGGCTCTGTGTGTAAGTGGGTGGCTGTGTATGTGTGTGGGTGTCTCGGTGTGTGTGTGTGGGTGGCTCTGTGTGTGTGTGTGTGGCTGTGTGGGTGCAAATGCAATAGATCTCACATTTGCGAGAGATTAAGCTATTGGCATTGTAAATGACAATGCCATTTATTTATATGTTTTAAAAACAAAAACATAAACAAAAATAATGTATGAGCAATGCCAATAGCTCTAACTTTAACAAAGACGAGACCATTGCATTGTAAATGCTTGTTTTATATTGGTGTAGGATTTTTGTGTGTTGTGTATTTTCACTTTATTGCTGTTTTAATGCTACATAAATTCTTTATACATTGTTTCTATGTTAAGCTTGACTGCTATCGTGCCAAGCTAGTAGAGGGTTAAACAGAGTTTAATTTAGTGACTTTTTGGGGTTCACCCCAACAGGGACTGTGGCTACTGCTCCAGAAGGGGTCACGGCTTCTTCCACCGTCCACCGATTTTCTCACAATGAGCAACTATCAACCTATAATAAAGCAAATGGTGTAGGATAAAATGCAATTAATCCTAAATAAAGCATGTGTTTACAAATTAGAAATACAAATAAATTAATAAAGGACATGGAATGAGGGACACACAGGCAGTAAAACAAAGTGTGTGATAATGGCATGGTTAATTATTATGAGCTATTGGCAATAAGTCTGCAAACATTTTATTACTAACAAATTGTGTTCAGAAAGCTATACAATATAGGCTTTCACCCATGTCTTCTACCTGACCGCATACCAAATGTACCATTTCTCTCTCCTTTTTTGCAAGGAGGGATGGATGAGAGGAGCAGTGTCTGTGCTGTGCCAGTGACAAGGGCTTTGATTTGCATGGCTGCGGTTACTTGAAGGATCACCATTCCGAGATGTAATCCCTTCAGATCAACCACTGGTTTAACTACTGTAGATCTCAGCTCACCTGGAAAAGTAGAGCATAATTTAAACACCTTGATATTTGGAGACCTGTGTAGACTATGAGACATCTTTACCTGAAAAAGACTAATACCTAGAATTAAAATTCGACAGGCAGAACGTCATAAAATAATCTTGCAGCTTCAATGGTGTGGCATGTATATGCCCTGGGCAATGTAGCCACATCAAAACTCTCAGGTTAGGTACCATCTTTTGTAGGGAGTAAAAGCAGATTCAGCTACTCCACTGCTACTGAGTGTGTCAAAATGTGTTTTCCGGTCTTCTTTTGCTGGCAACATGGAGTCACCATTTACCTGCTTCTAGATGCTTCCAAAGAAAGTACGGTTATATCAATCCATGTATGATTTTTCTGGGTCCTTAGATTAGATGTCTAATGGTAGGAAAGTTCCTAATTTGAATGTTCTGTAGAATATTAGGGTTTGAACTAGATAGGGGCTGGAGCGTAGAGGAGGCTGGGAGAACAAAGTACTGGTGGGCCAAGCTGTCCTGTGTAAACTGAACAAAGAATATACTCTTCTTACACAAAGGTAGAGTAGTTTCTTCTTTTGACTTTGAGCGACAAGGACATAAAATAATCAGGCTACACCCTGCTTAGCTTATTTGTGTCTACTGTAAACTATCTCATTGCCGCATATGGACGTTGGAAAGTCATTTGTGTGTATGTAGGACCATCCGGGACAGTAGCAACCTGTAACTAAAAGTAGATTTTACTTGTTTTATAGTATTTTTCTCTGGCGGTGTCCTGGCAAGTAATGTGACTATGACATCTGTAACCTAGCCTGCTCAAGAGGTGCATGTCGGTGTCTGCTCATGTACAATGCATGACGGTTCATACACATGCATCACTCTGTAGTGGACAATTACTACTGTATCTCTCAGACTCCACATTCAGTTTTGTGTGTTGCTGCCTGACCTTGGTTGCATCATGGAATACAGTTGTCCTGGAAGCTGAAGCATGTTGAGGATACTGAGCACATCTCACCAAGGAAACTAATATGCATCTAAAGGAGCACTATTAACATCTTAACTAGTATTGAGAGCACTGCTTGTTAGATTATGGTAGCTATTCACTTATGAAAAGAGTGAAAGGTAGAATCCCCATTAGGGCTCTGGGACTGCACCCCCCCCCCCCCTGAAAATATTTCCTTCTCATTCCTGATCAAATATTAAATAGATCGATGTATTTAAAAGATAAGATCGTATCTCTAAATAAATTGATGTATTTAAGTCTGGGCTAACTGTTCTAGGCTGCCTACCCTGCATCCCTCTGAATCAGGTGACGGAAGCCAGGCAGCAAATCAACGTTCTGAACGGTGACGCATGACGCAGGACTTACTGTTATAAAGCCCTTTATAATGAATCATTGCCATTGTAGTCTATGGCAGCATTCTCTATAGACCAGTGACGCTGTCAGAGCCATGGTTTGAGGTATTGGAGTCTCCGTCCCTGCATGAGAGCAGAAGTCCATCATTCACAAGCATAGATCCCACCAGATCCCATTTGTCACATGTGTGAGTGGATGCATGCATGTGTATTTTGGTGCCTTGTCCTCAGTAATGTTACCTGTTAGAATGCTATTCAACTTCTGTTATGTATATTGTTCTGAGACCCCTCGCCACCTTAACCTCCCCCACTGTGACACCCCGGCCCTGGCTTCACGTCGCTGACTCAGAAGTGGCTCTCCAGCATTTGTTCCTCCGTGAAATGAATGCAAAAGACGAGCAGGTCAGTGTTCTTGTTCCTTTGTGAAGTTGATGCAAATATCCAAGTCAAGGGCAAAGCAGAGAAATGTGCTTACAATAGACAGTTACCTGATGTATGTCCTTAAAACTGGCCCGATCTTCATGCCCTTAGCAACGTTAATGCCAAAAACGTGGATTGATTTACAAACAATGAGTGTTAAAAACGTTAGGGCAATGCATGTCAGCGATTTAGTTCCTCTTTTATTTCAAGCTTTACTTAATATTGCTTTCCTCAAGAGTTAGCTATTTAATCATGTTGTGTTTCTTTCTGGACTTTGTTTGTGTGCATACTTTGAGCTGTGCAGGTGTTTATGGGGAGCTTTGATTGAGTGCTCTGACACGGCCCCTGAAGCCAAAGCAAAGTGTCTGTCAGTGGGTTGGTGAAGAATACTGTTGAATAACTTTGTTTGCTCCTCCAATTTATGTTACTTTGTGCATTTTTGTTATTGGTACAGTGTCTCCATGGGTATTATCAATGTATGATTATAAAAATGTTTGATTGGTTGTAATTAGCCACAATGCATTGTGTGAACTCACCTTCTCCGGTTCTTTCTGTTCCCAGTAAACTACCTATCAGATGGAAGAGGTGGGTTAGGGCTTTTAAAGTTTACCGTGGCGCTATTTATTATTTTAAATGTAAGCCTGATAAGGAACAAGGTCTGCTGGAGCATTCTTTAGGCATAGTGGGACAAATCATTTTTCAGCACTTGCATGTGTTTAAAACAGAAAATGAGAAGGATTCTGGTGAGTATTAGGAAACAGTGACACACTTGGGAAAGCATTCTGTAAGCCATTTCATATAGTCATCAGATGGCACAAGTTTTTTCGAGGGCGCAGCAACCTGGACGAACGATGGGTATGTATGTTACATCATTAAGGTTCTTGGCAGTTAAATAGGAATTATATGTCTGAACTGAAAAACATATATGAGACCATTTGGTCACCAGTTATTTTAACTAAATAAATAAATAAAAGAGAGGCTCTTAGTATTTAAAGATTCCACATTAAATGAATTATTGAAATAGCAAATAGTATTGAGGGTTCACGCGAACATGAAAAGAAAGCTAATATGGGAAATGATTGTGGTGTATGTGTTGTGTGGAACGGAAAAGTCAATGTTTGGTGATTAGCAACAAAAAGAAAACCAGGAGGAAATAAATGTCTGCGTAAGCTCTTGGTTTTAGATTTTGGTTGAAATTCTGCGTGGCTAACTACAAATGTTGTCCTGCTTTGAATAGAGAGTGCAGTAAACATAGTATTCGGGGTCACTTTACCATAGTTTGCAAAATGAGTAGAAGGGAAGTTAAAGGGAATATGGTGGTTGGAGAAAGAGAGCCTGAAAAGTTTAGTCTTGCCTATAGAGGTGAATTACGCAGATGCTCTTGAAATCAAGAACCTAATTGGAACATTTTTGGTGACTGGTGTGGCTATAGCTTTGTTGACTTTGTTATTACGTTCCAGAAAAGCTATGTTATCATATTGAAGAAAGTTAGAGAGAAGAAAGAACTGATGCAGGAGTTCTGTCCCCCTGCTATTACATCAGGTGAGTATAGTGAGGAAAAAACATAACCTGGAAGGATCGAAATTCTTGTTGAGTTCAAAGGTCGCAGTTTGTGGGGAATGGGGCATGCCATCATAGGGTGGTATCATCAAGGGCTTTTAGGGACATGGTTGAGATCAGGGTGCAAGCAGCAAGTCTTGAAAGATTACTCTAAAAAGGTCATGCCATACGAAAATCATTTCAAGAGGAAACAGGAGTCAAACTGCCGGTGAAATTCAAAGATTATATTAGGGAATGCACTATTATCATGCTTGAAGCCTCATCCCAGGCGTGAAGCACCACCTATTATTAAATTGGGCGTTTTGGGTGGTTTTATGTATATGTTATTTAAAGTCTCCTGAGCCTTTTTTTGTTGGTTCCTTGTGGTTAATTACGTTATGCTCGTTTTTGTTTTCAAAATATATTTTACTGCTGTCAAAGGAGGAAAGATGTTTTATGGCTGTCCGTGTGTGTTATCCAGTCCTCAGCTTAGATATACTGTGGCAGGACTATTTGTGATTTGAATGTTTTGTGGAATATGAAGAGTTTCACTAGGGTAGGAGTTGGCTAAGAGAAAGAAGACATCATCTGCACTGGGATGTTGCTGTGTAGCTTGAATACAGTAAATACTCTTCACACACAGTCAGACACTTTTTCCTCAGAATTTAATGAGAACTTAGACAACTTTTAAAATACAGACATATATTGTGGGCCAGTGAAGCAGACATTTCTGTTGCTTTACCTAGAAAGTCAGATTTGGATTTCTTCATTGTACAAGACAGTGCCATCCACTCCCATTGTCACTTGGTCCCTGTTAAGGCAAGTCTTAATTTGTTATTTTAACTCCAGACTTTTTCTATAATAAATTATCGCAATCCTTGAATTCATCTGCCTAAAAATCAAATGTTTCACTTTTACATGTGTTGAACTGTACTTTAATTATCCACACTTCTGTGGGAGAGACTAGCTCTTTGCCCCAAGGTGAACACGCTATTTTTTGTGATCGGCTGAGTCAAAGCTAAACTTTCAACTCGGTTTACAACTGCCCATTTTCCCTCTTGACAAACCGTAGTAGCAAATAGGTCTTCGCTCAAGGGTAACTCTGTAACAAGACGAGGACATTGAGAGACGGGGAATGGCTTCTTGTTGGTAGTGAAGCTTCTTTGAATTACCAGAATCTTAGATGAAAGCTTAGTATAGAGGACCAGGGAACAAAACTGCACCAATTCAACGTTGGTGGTGGTGCAAGAGGCCAGAGTTAGACTGAGTCTGGGGTACTCAGGAGTGGTTTGATCTGTATTTCTTTATCAGCTACTCCCAACTCTCAGATCCACTAGACTCTTCCAGGCTCTCAGTATCAGAGAAAGAAGGATGAAACCTGTCCTTCCAAAATCATTTCCTTAAAAGGCAAGTATCAAAGCCAGCAAATTCCATCCAATGTGACCACCAGGTGCCCGTTGCCAAATGCTTGTAGGAGCGATGTATAATCCTGTAGCACCTTATGCTGCAGAGACGAGTATCAACTGTTAAATAGATGGTCCCATCTGAGAGCGGAGATCTGTTCTTTCACTATCCTGCCCCTTAGCATTATTCGATATGTAGTATGCGACACCTTCAGGTTGGAGAGCTGCCAAGTAATATGGCCATTCAAATGGCCAAGAAATGTGTTTTCCTGGCTTTTATGTATTATAGCTATAATCCCATGTATCATATCAGGAATTGCCACAGAAAGAACACAATATTGGTGATTATGAAGTCTATGATTGAGAGCCTGCCAACATTCCTTGAATCAGCACTAATCCCAGCATTCGACATCCTTATAGGGCCAAGTAAATCATACACAATGGTGCTCTTGTCAGCTGTGCATATCACTAGGTAACATTTCAGTTTCATGCACTTTTATCTATTTAATAACTTTCTATAACAATCTACAAAGACGCAAAAATAATACTAAATTGAATACTCATTGTGAACAGTGGTCCGAGACCGGGCAGTCGATATGGTTATCTAAACCTTTGGTGATGTATAAGAATTCTCAACAGAGAAAAGTTGTAAAAGTTACTAGTGTCTAATTGAACTATTAGCATGGAAAATCATGTACATTGGTAACACACTATTGCTCACATCTTAATTATCAATGAACAAAAGTAACCGGTGGATAATCACGCTGTGAAAAGGTGAGTGAATACACAAAGAAAACTATACAAAAGTGAAGCCAACGTCTGTGGGTGCAGGTGAGGTCAAGATAGGAATTTAGAAGGTCAGTTCATCTGGAATATGGAGGACCACAGGCAAGAACAATTGTTTTGGGAAAAGGATAACAATTGCAATGAACACATTTGAGTAGAAGGGGAGGGCAATCGTTTTAAACAGAAGAGAAGGCACAGATGTGGATAAACATGGTTTAAATTCGGCCCCGAAAGAACAGAAGAGAACACATTGGGCACAGGTGAAGTGAATTACACTGGGCATAAGCGAGCATAAGTTGGCATAAGTAAGGAGAAATACAACGGGCACAGAGGAGGACAAAGTAAAAATAAAACTTTATTCACGGAATGTACATGGGGATCATTGGCAACAGATGACGAAAATCCCATAAGCATTGGTGAGGACCACCGTACATGGATGAGATGAAAGCTATTGATCTTAGCCAAGGACAATTCGAAATAAACCTCAACTGAGCATCTCAGATGCAGACTACTCCTTTGGACACATGTAAGGAAAGGAGTGAAAACAACCTGATTGTAATTGGGTGATTGTGGGTGAAGAATGGGGAGAAATAGACTTAGTGAGCAGCTGTATGAAGACTGATCAACACGTTGGGCCTAGATTAGTCATCAATAAGTTCAAATCAGATGGGATTGAACAGTTACATCATGGTTAAGCGTGGTTGCCAGGTAATACTGTGCTTCCAGAGTAGGCAATCTTTATAGACTAGCAAAGGTGGAGATGCTATCATTGCAGGCTAAGGTTTGGGAGATTCTATACATATAGCTAAAGGCTAGAACAGGTTGAGGAGGTTATATAATTGTAGACGAGGGTGGGGAGCTGTGGGTTAGCCCGGGTAGAGTTTACTATAGCTTTGGGTAGGGCAAGTACCTCTTCTAGAATCTAAACTAGGAAAGGTAAAGGTAAACCTAGTTCCCAACCTCGATTCCCTCTCAGCAAATGTTCTAAAACCAGGAGTTATTCACTTTGGGCTGATTCAAACATGTAATGTATCCAGGACCTTTTTTTTTTATTGAACACAAAACTATAGGTCACTCTACATGGATCCTTCCTTGTACAGTTTGAACCATTGTATTACGAATGACCTATGACCTGCCTTCCTTGCAACCACTAAACCACCGTCTGTCTATCCCTTTTGTGCGTAAACGTTGTATTGGAGTTACTCCTTTAGAATACTCAGTACACACACATAATCTGTCTCTCTGCATGACAATGCAATATCCCTCAAGCCAATTGTCATTCTTTCTCAGTGCACATACAATTAACACTGGCATGTTCCATGGCTAAGTCAATGAATCAATGTCTCAATGTTGGTGTGATAGGAGTTTTCTAACATGAAGAAAGCCTGCAAAGTTTGGGAGACGATGATGCGTAAGAGACAAATCAAGGTGACAGAAGAGGTGCTAACAGTATCACAGTTTGGCTGTCCAGTATAAGAGCACATACTGGACAGGGTCATAGTTGCCACAGTTAAGTGTATGTAAAGCGGTTTAAAGAGTAGCGCTAGCAGAGTATTCATTCATGTAAACAGGGTAACCTTCTGAATCTACTGTTCATGTCATTGAACGAAGGTATCTCACATTCAGTGCTCGTTGGAGGGACTTGCGTGGCTTGGATCAGGGAACATTCTAATTTTCTACGAAGGGGGTTCCATGTACACATTACTTCCCTAATGCTTCTTTTAGCAACAGATCTATGTACGCTCCAGTGATAAGTGAATCAGGCTGAATCCCAAGCTCCTTCATCAGGCTCTGTGCGATGACCTCCCCTTCCTCTGGACTCTGCCCATCAGCCAGCACAACCTGTATAATAATGTAAGACACTGTTATGGAGCAAGCAATGAGGAAACCTGGGGAAAGGAGCAAGGGCAGCAAGGAGATATGATGCATGTAATGGAAAATTAGACATAAGGAGGATGCGACACTGTCAGAGTTATCCTGGCGGGACTAGGATGTCTCCTTGAAACACAAATGAACAGTTTTCGCGCATGAGACATTGTCCATTATGTGAATCTATTTAAGTTCACTCTTATGCTAGTATCAGTTATACACAGTGCCTACATAATAAACAAGTAGAACTATAGTAAATAAAAGGACAGATATAACGCTAATTAGTGGCCATATGCCAAAAGGATCTTGGAACATTTGCATTCAAACGTCCAATAGCACTGTTTTATGATGCACAGTATTTCTGGGCAGAGGGATGCACCCCCAAAAAATCCTGATGTTCGTAATTCGCCCACAGGAAACATCTTTTAAGATGTTTTCTTAAATTAAAGTTTCAATTGAAAAACATCCTATTCATTTAATGACATTACCTTCAACTAGAAATCCACACAAAGGCAGATGAAATGTTCCCAAAAGCCTCTGAAAACCCTGTGTTACGACAAACATCATAGCTACAAATATCACAGCTAAAACCCCAAGTGTGAAAAGAAAGAGGAAAATCTTTACTGACAGCTCAGTTTACACAATTATTCAAATCATGAACTAAATGTAAAGGACTTGAATCTGAACTAAGTGAGGAAGACTGCAGACAGTTGTTTCATGAAAAGTGTTATTGTTATGTTAACTCTAACTTAAAATAACTGAATATTTAGAATCAATCAAAACTAAAAAAATATCGCTTATTTTGAAACATGACTTCTATATGAAATTCTTCCAGGTAATACACCTGGTCCCTTATGTACAAGAAAGGCAAGTACAGAGAACAACCTCTGACGTAGGAGGAAAGAAATGGTCAGTCGGGACTGCTTGGCAGATTTGGAGGAATCTACTCTTTCAGCACCACATAGACTACTCAGAGAGCTCTCAGAAACACTTATATTGAACAGTCACGAATCGTGGCTGCTTACCTCCAACTCTAAGAAGTCTCCTAGTCCTTTCACATGATCCACGTGGATTCTCGTTTGCCCCACCAAGAAGAGACGGCGCTCTTTCATCACCACACCACGCACACCCAAAGAATCCGAAAGCACTGCCTGAGGAATAACAAAAACACATAACATTGCGAGCACACACTGAAAACAAGTAGCAATTTCAATACTTCTGTTTAAGATGATAATTTAAACTTGCTACAATATCAGCAGGTCTTACAAAAAAACAGTACACGTCAGGTTGCATTGAGAGAGACAATAATAGCCTCTGTGTCTGCCAATAGAATGTGGGGTTCAATTCAACATCATGTCAAACATATACAAGCTATGTTTTGTCTAGGTTTACACTATTGGTCAACATCCCATGTGCATACACACTTTCAAACACTGGAAGTACAGACTGTGCCAGGCTACATCATTTCAGACACAAATTCTTCATCAAGGATATACACCAATATCTCAGTACTAGTAATTCTGGGGGGGCTCACCGGTCACCTTTACATAAAAAGAGAACTGTGATCAAGTCATAATGATGCAGTCAGCTTGGGTATTCAGAATTCTTTTACTTTCTTTTCCTATATGGACACATGTCTCAACATCTGTCTTTTCAAACTTTAAATCAGCCTCTAATCGTACACAGGAAAGGACGAGAACTTACTGCAAGCCCTGCTGGGTCCGCAGTCGGAGAAATGGAATAGTTTGACAGCTTTGGTCCATCCATATCTGGTCGCTCATAAAATATCAGCTGCCCATTTCCGTTCTAAGCAGAAATAAAACTATTAGTATTTGTACAATGTCAAAATGCATGCTGGTGCAAGGGATCTACGTTAACCTGAGCCACAAATCCCACTTGGGCATACATACCTTGTGAGGCCTTCAATTTGAACAAATTTTGATCCAGCACACAAATTTCTTTTTCAATTATGCAACAATAACCATAATTTGTCAATCACATACCTTGTGAGGCCCCAGTTCCATAAGGTCTATGCATGTTCACTAGCCCTAAATGCCCATGTACGAGAAACCCAAGCCCTCAATGCCAACTCAAGATAATTTCCTTCCCCAACATCTCAATGTGCCTGTAATCTAACCTCCAACTCAACTGATCAATTTTCATGCAGAATAACATTTTCAACATAGCAATCGCCTAATTTCCTCTAACCCACATGCACATTTCTCAAATCAAAAAACGAAGGCACCCATTTTTCTACTAGCATCCTTAATGTAATATTCTTATTCACTTAACACTTGATCTAAATTTCCTAGAGCAGAGTGCTACTCACCAAAGAAAAACATCGGCAGATGTAGCACGTGCTAAATAAATACAATTTCAATATAACATATAGTATTCAATGTTTAAAGAATTACAAACCTTCAATGTTCAAGTGAGCTCCTAGCGTCCAATGTCTATGTGAAACCCGCCCAGTCGTCAATAGCTAAGAAGTCCCCACAACATTCAATTACCAGTTTAAAACATGGTAAAAACGCCTTTAGAGTACAAGGATCCTAAACAGCACCAGTGGGCCATACAGCTTTCATATTTCCACGATCAGTTCGTATTATAGTAAAATAAGTTAACAATTTCGACTACAAACAAATGAAGGCCTTACTGCAAATAACAAAGTTTATGAAATAAATTCACAGTGCTGCCCACCTGAACAAAGACTGAAAAATAACAATATTAAGTCCTGATAATAGACGGGGAACATCTGTTGTGCTGCTCTGGGCAGGCATTGGGTTAAATACTTAGCATAGTCCCTTGCAAAATATTTAACATAATCTTTACTGTCAATATATTATGTAGTTGCTCAGTTCTCATATAATACTTTCAGTAAATATGGTCAACCAACCAGATTATGATATGACACCTACCTTTCTAAATCCAAACAAGCTCATTGAGCATCACCGTCAAAGACACAAAGCTAGCCTAGGAAGTCTTTAAAATCCTCCAAAAGCCTTTGCAGCCTTTAGAATCAATGCAAGGCCCACTCCTCACCTCTGGTGCTTGCGGAATACCCCCGTGTGCACGGTCTGCGTTTCAAAACCATTTGGATAACACAACCCACAAACTGAATTGTGCAAAGGCACTTAAATTACAGATGATGCAATCACCAGGCTTACTGTTCCTCCCATTATTGACTTCTGAAGGTGCAAAGGTAGCCCTGTTGACATTTCCACTTGTGCCTGCCTGTTATACTCAGATCTTCCCAGCAGGTGCTCAAGGCACTAAGCAAAGTTAACTTTTCCCCCTAGTGGGAACGCACCATGCATTCGTCTTTGAAAGCCTCACACTCTCTTAAGTGCATGAGAGCTCATCACATGTCCTGGGCCTGCGTCTGCAGTATATTCTATAAGGCATCTATTTATTACTTCTTTCCTCCAACAGGTGTGCTCTGGGCTGAGTGTGACAAACAAGATGATGGACGGAATGTTGCACAATGGCAAAACATTCACCCCCAGTCACAGATCTGGGTTTAATCCATCGTTATTTTGCTCACCAAGCCACCCCAGTTCAGACATGGCCATATGCAAATCAGTCTTGACCCTGTGCCTCATGGAAACAGTCCAGCCCGAACTGCCAAGCCATGTCTTTCCTGAGTGTGGGCTTGGCTTGGTGCCTTCAACTGTAGACACTTCTTGAGACCCGTTAAAAATAATTTGATTACCAACCCTTTCACCAGTTTCCCTGCCTACACTCGATACCTTTCCATACTGCACAAGCCAGGCCTTCTTGAATTATTACTGCTTACATTTGGTAAACCTTTCCCCCTTCGGTCCCTAGCTAAGGTTCCTTCTCTCCCTCTCTTGATACTGTTCATACCTGTCAGACATCATGGCTTAATTCAATGTTACTCTGGACCAGAAGTAAATGTGCATTGATTATTCAAGAAATTATCCGATCCACAACTATGAGAAGTACACATATTAGAATATAATATCGCTTGAACATCTGGACCCGCAATGTAGAGCATTTGCTGCAATTTTAATTTGCCCTGGCACAAAAACTCACCTTAAAGTTTCTTAGCTTTAGCCGACCTCGTGGAACGATGAAAAAAGTGTCCACCTGAGTAATAGTTTCACCATCAGAGCCGCTTAAAGTCTGTGCCCGGTTCATGAGCAGCTGACGGTCCTGAACTCTGGCCTTGATCTCCACATTAGATGGCATTCCTGTGTAGAGAGTACTGGAAAACAGAAAAGGGAAGTATTACAAATGTGTAACAATGGATGGTACTGAATGGCTAGGAGAGTGGGCATTGAGACTATATACGACATTGGGCTATTAGTTCTCAAGGATGCGAGTCCAGCGCAAGTAATAGATCCACAAATAACCCTTACTAGGAACAAAGTACCCCATTGTAGCGCTTGACTCTCTGGGGTAGCGAAGCAGAGCAGTCCAAGGTCTACTCAGGGGCGGTGGTGTGGGCTGCTAACCCACAGCACCTCCCCCGAGTAGGCCTACTAACCACCATTCGCTGGCATGCAATAATAAGACCCAATAAATGATTGTCCAGTAAGTGTTTTTTCTTTAGAAAAAATCAAAGGTTCATTACACGTACACTACTAAATATTATGCCATAACTTACAAATATATACATAGACATATGAAAGTTACAATAGATGACATTACGTAATCACCGTTGACCCTCTAAAGAGTTATACAAATTTATAAGGTAACTCCATTGGCTTAGTCAAAGGTTCAAGATCAACAAACCACATGTTAAAAACACCATCTTTTTGTATGTAAATGGAATTCTAACCATGTGCAAATGCACTTATTATTGTTAATAAAGCATATCCACTTAGATGAATTTTCATTGTCAACAGTATGTCAATAAAGCATTTTAAATTAATATAACATGTGTCTATGTGTTTTTACTTACTTTCAAGCAATAAAAATGCAATCATTAAAAATATCTCCATAGGGCACCACTTTCTGATCACATAAACTGCAACTATAGACTCAGTCCTAGGGGGTGCTTCATTACACGTATCGTAATAATGGTTACAATTTTAATAAAGACCCAAACGTGGTAAAAACAATGAATCGGGAGAAGAAACGCACATGTTTTACAGTGTATCAATAAGGCCTAACGTGTGTTAAGCACATCATTTTGTAAAACAGCCTATATGTTTCACAGACTTAGGCTGAGCTATGGGCCTATATCCATAGGTACAGGGAGCAATAAAAAAAAATGAAAAGCACCACTTTTATTATCAACAAAAGGCATTTTATGCACATCTTAAAATAGGGGATTACTAGTTATAAGCGTGTTAAAACACACATTGAGATAAAGAGATACAAATTATTAATTCAAAAGAAACTGCACAGTGCGTTGTGCAACAGATTACTTCTTATGTCAGTGATGACAAGGCACAGAAAGGCTATTGTACGCACCCAGCAGCAAGGACATTGCTACTGCAAATAAGCAGTTTAAAAACAGGCATCATGTTGGAAAAAATAGAATTAATAAGCCTGTTAGTACATGCAAAGTGGAATAACGGAACGAGAACTCGAGTCTGCGCGTAATGAGCCATTGGAACAGCCTCGAAATTCGCTCCCAAGGCCAATATTTTCCCACAGTACATCAAACAGGAAGAAGTCCAGATTAAAATGTAAAGTGCCTGGTAAAAGGAGTGGCGAAACCAATAATAAAAATTGGCCATGGGCACAGAACACACAACACGAATGCAACATTAAAATAACAAGAACTTTCGCCACAGGGGGTGCACACCAGGAACTAACCAGGACTAGGTGAAAACTGTGATAGCGAAAGTGCCAAGAAAAACATCAGAAGGATCCTTATATCAGGAGAACTCGGATGAGAGGCTAAGCAGTGCTGCATCCAATGACTAGAATTTCATAAATACAAAGCGACAGTAGCTCAAGGGTATGCAGTGCTTACTTTAACCATCCGATAGGTCAAGAGAAGGAAAAGGCCTTTATTGTGAAGGCCCTGTGTGGGATCCACGAAGGTGTTCAGGCCAAAACCACTTATGGAGGCTTCAGACAGCGAAGCTTCTTAGCAGCTAAAGGGATGTACCTAGCAAACAGGATGTTCAAAGCGGTGTTGTAAGCGTTGAGGGAAGCAATAATAGCTCCTGGTCCTGGCATGTGTGAATACCCAGTCTGTTCCATTCCCGCTTCAGGAGAGACCTTCAGTCCTCTGGTCAAAATTGTGCATCTACAGACGATATGTTAAAAAGATTCATGGTAAAGTCTGCAGCCCCTGCAAAAAGTGGGGTAGTCTAGAACCGCCAGTTTGAATCTCGTCCCACAGTAGAGCCTCTATATGCAACCTCTCCTGGCTATCTTGAGATTGTGATGCAGATTTAGAAAGGCTCCAGCTCAGGCTACTAGCTGATCACGAATGCCCATTTCCAGCCGGGTCTGAGCAGCGGAAGCGAATCTTGGCAAACGCAAGACAAAATTGTAGATCTTGGTGACGTTTGTTCAAAAGTTTCCAGTCCTTCCCCAGTAGGATTTTACTGCCTTAGGACAAAGTTGGAGTACTTTTTGCCCTCATTACATTCAGGAGAGGGAGGAGGCTTGCTCCCCACAGGGTGCTTGTCACTTTTGACAAGAACATCTGGAAGACCAAGGCTTTAGTTTCAACTTCCTTCATTTGACGTGCAAAGGAGCCCGTTGCCATCAAGGCCGGCCTCCATGTATTTACAGGACTGATCCTTTGTTATTTTGTTGTCATTGTAGATCCAGCCGCCCCCCCTTTTAGGATTTCCTTCCCTGTGTTACTGTTGTGGTTTTCATTAAGTTAACCTTCAGGCTAACAAATGGTGGTGTAGAAGTGCACCATGTTCAGCAGACGCTGCAGCCCAACTCTTGAGTAGCTAAACAGGGCTAGGTCGTCTGCATAGAGCAGGTTGCTGATGCATTCGCTGCCTATCTTTGTGGCACTTGATTGTGTCAGGGCCCTGGATAGATCTGAAATTGACAAATTGAAAAGATGGGGGGTAGCACGCACCCCTACTTTACACAATGCAAGGTTGCAATTTTTCTTGGGACACAGGACCCGTCAGCCAATTTGATATAGACCCATATGTTGATGTGCAACTGAAAGATGGCCTACAGAAGTTTTGGTGAGATACCCCATTTTTTTGCTTTGACCAGAGACCGTGCTTTGGAACACGGTCAGAAGCCATCTTGAAGTCTATGAATAACCAATGCAACAAGGTGTGCAAGGAGATGGTCTTGACAGATAGGATGGCTATAGCAAGCAAATTTGTTAGTGTGCCAGATTTTGCAGTGAATCCGGTTTGGTTCTTCTGGATGAGCCTCCGTGACTCCACTCATTGTTGCATATCCATTAACAATAGACTTGTGCAAAATGTTTCTTCATTATCCAGACGCACACTTAACCTGTAGCTGCTGGGATCAGATTTAGAGCTTCCTTTGTAGATGGATTGAACAATGGCCCGTGCCAAGATTCCTAAATTACCATGCTCCTCAAGCAGTAATCAAAAAGCGGGGAGAGCTTGTTGACGGGTATGTCCTGCTAGAAGACAGCCTGGGGTAGATCGTTAGACCATGGAGCCTCATCTTATCTGGCTTTGACTAGAACCTGTTGTAGCTGCCTAGGCAGAGAAAGTGGATCTGCAAGAAAAGAGGGCAGGTAATGATGGTTTTGAGGGGTAGCAGAGATGGCCGTTCCATTTGGGCTCGTAGGGCACCAGTCGCCTCCTTGCTCAGAGCTCGACTGGTCTGGCAATCTGAGCCACTCAGCATGAAGTGCCTAGAGAGGAAGGCATGTATCTGTATCTTCCTCATACACCTTCAGGCCACAATAAATGCAACCATAGAAAAAACCTCTAGAAGAGGCTACACTTCCAGCTATAGAGAAAAAACTTCAACCTTGGAAGTGCTTTAAAAATTAAACTGTGCGCCTCTTTTCTGTTTTTGCTTTTTTTATTTGGGGTGTCCGATCACACTCAGGTACCCTTGCACCTCCAAATGCTAGGGGCAGCAGAGGGAGCCCACCACTGACTGTCCTGTCATCTCCAACATGGCAGCCGCGCTCCCTCTCTCTCTGCCGTGGGAGCTGGCAGCTCGGTTCTCTCTTGCCCACTCAGTACTGGCAGGATGTTGTTTCCTGGTGGCTACCCTGCTCTCCCCAGACACAGGCACGGGGAGTGGAGGATGGACCCACTATCGCAGGGGGTAGAGCGCACAAGCTCCCCCTTCCTTTGGTTCAGTCCCTGGGGAGATATGGGCTCTAAGGGGCAAAAGTGGAAAGGTGGAGGATGACCAATGCAGGCCCACTCCCTGGAATAATTAAATAAATAAATCTGGCGCAGACTCCTGGGCCCATTCCCACCTCGAGGGTAACTCTTAAAGATGAGGCAGTGCCCCAATGCACAAAAGTCCAGGCAAAAGGGAAAAGATTGTGGACCATAAAAGGGCCACAACTCTGGCCTTTTAGGAGGATTCAGATGATCCTGGGCTTGTTTTACTGATGATGGCGAGCTCTAGCCAGCAGGAACAGTTTTACGATACATCCTTACATCCAAAATGGTGAAATCTACAAGATCTGGTTCCACTGTCTTCCTGCACCAGATTTCTGGCCTTTGTCTCTGGGTGCAGAAGTTCAGGGCTTCTACCAACTGATCTTCTGGGGGTAAAAGGGGAGCAGCAACACTGCCTCTTGGGTAGACCAACTGGTTCTGGGGTTAACTGGAGCAGAGTCCATAGCCGTTTTTGGGCATCGCGGGTGGGTTCCTCCTTCCCGTTGTTCATGGCTGTCCCAGGATCCAGCAGTGAAGAGCACACAATACCAACCAAGAGAGCCTTGTGCAAGAATTTTTTTTAAAAGATGTGGAGGAAAGTTCTTGAACCCAGGCATCCCTGGCCAATCCTAGGGTGCCAAATCACCGCTCCACACCTGTCCCAACCCTCCAGCACATCAAGTCAAGTCAAGTCAAGTCAAAAAATTTGTATAGCGCGCTACATACCCAGAGGGTCTCAAGGCGCTTGAAGAAGGGTGGGGAGTTATTTGTCGAAAATCCATGTTTTGAGTTGCTTTCTGAATGCTAGGTGGTTCTGAGTGAGACAAATGTGAGTGGGAAGTGAGTTCCAAGTTTTCGCTGCTAGGTAGGAGAAGGATCTACCTCCCATGGTGGTTTTGTTGATGCGAGGTACAGTGGCAAGGGCTTGGTTGGAGGATCGTAGTTGGCGTGAAGGGGTGTAGAAGGATAGTCGTGAGTTGAGGCATTCGGGACCGATTTCGTAGAGTGCTTTGTGTGCGTGGGTTAGGAGCCGGAAGGTGATCCTCTTATTGACGGGGAGCCAGTGGAGGTTTTTCAGGTGATCAGAGATGTGCTCTTGACGCGGGATGTCTAATATGAGCCTGGCTGAGGCGTTCTGGATACGTTGTAGTTTCTTCTGGAGTTTTGCGGTGGTGCCGGCGTAGAGGGTGTTTCCGTAGTCCAGTCGGCTCGTGACCAGAGCGTGGGTGACTGTTTTTCTGGTTTCGGTGGGGATCCAGCGGAAAGTTTTTTTGAGCATGCGAAGAATGTTGAAGCAAGATGAAGAAACGGCGTTGACTTGTCTGTTCATCGAGAGTGAGGAATCCAGGATGACGCCCAGGTTCCGTGCGTGGTCCGTCGGGATGGGTGCTTTTCCAAGGGCTTCTGGCCACCAAGAGTCGTCCCAGGCGGAAGGGGAGGTACCTAGGAGGAGGACTTCTGTTTTGTCTGAGTTCAGTTTCAGTCGGCTGTGCTTCATCCATTCGGCTACTTCTTTCATCCCTTCGTGAAGGTTGGTTTTGGCCGTGTTAGGGTCTCTGGTGAGTGATAGGATCAGTTGAGTGTCGTCGGCGTAGGAGATGATGTTGAGGTTATGTTGGCGTGCGATGGCCGCAAGGGGGCTCATGTAAACGTTGAATAGGGTGGGACTGAGTGAGGATCCTTGAGGTACTCCGCAGATGACTTCAGTAGCCTCTGATTTGAATGGTGGAAGGCGGACTCTCTGCGTTCTTCCGGAGAGGAACGAGGTGATCCATTCCAGAGCTTTTCCTTGGATTCCGATGTCTTTGAGGCGCTGTAGAAGGGTGCTATGGCAGACTGTGTCGAATGCTGCGGAGAGGTCGAGGAGGATGAGGGCGACTGTGTCTCCATTGTCCAGTAGAGTTCGAATGTCGTCTGTTGCTGCGATGAGGGCGGTTTCGGTGCTGTGCTTAGCTCGGAAGCCGGACTGTGAAGAGTCGAGGGATTTGTTGGTTTCGAGGAATGCGGCGAGCTGGTTGTTGACAGCTTTCTCGATGACTTTGGCCGGGAATGGAAGGAGCGAGATGGGGCGATAGTTTTTGAGTTCGGTGGGGTCAGCTGTGGGTTTCTTCAGGAGGGCGCTGAGTTCGGCATGTTTCCAGCTTTCCGGGAAGGATGCAGAGTTGAAGGAGCAATTGATGACGTCTCGGAGGTGCGGTGCAATAATGGAGTCTGCTTTGTTGAAGATGTGGTGAGGGCAGGGGTCTGTGGGGGATCCTGAATGGATAGAATTCATCAGTCGGATGGTGTCCTCAGTTGAGATTGGCTTCCAGTCCTGGAGGGTGTTCAGGGGGGGTGGGTGTCCTGCAGGGGGTTGGGTGGGTTGGTCTCCGGGTTGGTTGTCGAAGCTGTTGTGGATGTCTGCAATTTTATCGTGGAAGAATGATGCTAGGGAGTCGCAGAGGGCTTGAGAGGGGGTGATGTCGTTGGAGTTGGCTGAGGGGTTGGTAAATTCTTTGACGATGTTGAATAATTCCTTGCTGTTATGGGCGTTGTTATCTAGACGGTCCTTGAAGGCTGCTTTCTTGGCATTTCGGAATAGTTGGTGGTGTATGCGGGTGGCGTTTTTGAAGGCGTCCTTGGTGCTGGTGGTTGGGTCTTTTTTCCAGGCCTTCTCGAGGGAGCGACAGAGTTTCTTGGATTTCTTAAGGTCGTCGTTGAACCAGGAGGCCTTCTTGCTGCCTAGTTTGATTTGTCGTTTTTTCAGCGGTGCTAGAATGTCGGCGCTGTTGGATAACCATTGGGTGAGGTTGGTGGCTGCTTGGTCAGGGTTTGAGGAGTGGGCGGGGGGCTTTTGAAGAAGCGATGAGGAGATCTGGTCGGTGGTGATTTTGTTCCAGTTTCTTTGCAAAGTGGGTTGGGGGTGGTTGTTGGATGTGGGCTTGTTGTAGGTGAAGTGAACGCAGCTGTGGTCAGTCCAAAGGAGAGCTGTGGTGTGGCTGAAGGAAACATGTTTGCTGGAGGTGAAGATAGGGTCGAGTGTGTGACCTGCGATGTGGGTGGGGGTGGTGACAAGTTGTTTAAGTCCGAGGTTTGCGAGGTTGTCCAAAAGGGTGGTGGTGTTGCGGTCGTTGTTCTTTTCAAGGTGAAAGTTGAGGTCTCCCAAAAGGATGTATTCCTCGGAGGGGAGCGCGTGTGGAGTGATGAAGTCCGTGATGTCTTCACTAAATTGTGCGCGGGGTCCTGGTGGTCTGTAAAGGAGGGTGCCTCTGAGTGTGGTCTTGGGGTCGGTGTGGATCTGGAAGTGGAGGTGTTCGGAGTTGGCGAGATTGACGTCTGAGCTGGTTGAGATGCGGATGGATTTCTTATGGACGATAGCGATGCCTCCTCCTGTTTGGCCGGTACGGTCCTTGCGAATGATCTTATAGCCTTCCGGGATGGCAATGGTGATGTCCGGGGCTGAAGAGGCATTCATCCATGTTTCTGTTAGGAAGGCGACGTCCGGAGAGATGGTGTCTAGTAGATTCCAGAGGTCAATGGCGTGCCTGTGGACCGATCGGGTGTTGAGCAAGATGCAATGTAGGTGGTTGGGGTCGGATATCTGTTGTGTGATCGTAGATGAGGAGTTGGTCTTGGTGCCGTCGAACTTGCAGGAGTAACAGGAAAAGGGTCCATGGGTGTATCCAGGGGCAGCTTGGGCACAGTTGAGGGAGCGGCCGGGGTTGAGGGCTAGGAGGGTGGTGGCATCGTAAGAAATGCGGGAGGGGTGGACAGTACGAGGACCAGGGGGTATGGCGCTGGGCGCGGTCCAGGCGCGGACAGGCGTAGACGGGCTTACCTTTGGCGCGACTGGGGCGCGGTCGCTGCGCGTAGACGCTGCACGTTAATGCAGCGGGCATATATGGATGGGGGAGGGGGAGGGGCGAGGGGGGCTCAGCTGGGAGGCGGGGCGGGCTCCAGAGGACGACAATAACAAACGAAATGGCAGCGGAGGGGTAAAACAGCAGAGCGCTTGAGGAGAAACGCACAATAACAGATAAAGTTACAGTAGCGGTTTAAAATGCAAATACAATAAAGCGGCAATCAAGGCAGACTGCAGGCAACAATTAAGAGGCAGTTCTTAAAGTAAATGCGGCACAACGATACCACAAGTCGCCAGGGAAGCAGGGGAGCGACCACTCAGCTCGAAGAGCGAAGCGAGTCACAGCGCATTCAGGTAACGGAGCGCTGTTTGTAGTCAGTGGGAGGGCGGCTCAGCTGGGAGGCGGGGCGGGCTCCAGAGGACGACAATAACAAACAAAATGGCAGCGGAGGGGTAAAACAGCAGAGCGCTTGAGGAGAAACGCACAATAACAGATAAAGTTACAGTAGCGGTTTAAAATGCAAATACAATAAAGCGGCAATCAAGGCAGACTGCAGGCAACAATTAAGAGGCAGTTCTTAAAGTAAATGCGGCACAACGATACCACAAGTCGCCAGGGAAGCAGGGGAGCGACCACTCAGCTCGAAGAGCGAAGCGAGTCACAGCGCATTCAGGTAACGGAGCGCTGTTTGTAGTCAGTGGGAGGGCGGCTCAGCTGGGAGGCGGGGCGGGCTCCAGAGGACGACAATAACAAACAAAATGGCAGCGGAGGGGTAAAACAGCAGAGCGCTTGAGGAGAAACGCACAATAACAGATAAAGTTACAGTAGCGGTTTAAAATGCAAATACAATAAAGCGGCAATCATGCTGAGACAATTCAAGATGGCCTCGTCCAGGATCACTGGTCACATCTGCTCCTTGGATCTCAGCTCCGCCCCTTGCCGACATTACTTTCAGGGCCTTTTCTCCCAAAAGTTCAAAGAGATGCCCATTCCTGTGTTGGCTCCAGTTGTCTGTGCTTCCCCCTTTGTTCAGTGGGTTTGGGCTGTCCCCAACCCTGGTGCACTGTGAGAGGTAATTAACAGGAGCTGAAGGGAGCACTGTTAATTGCTCCTTTTGTGTGTGGCAACCTTAAGAGGAAATGTAATTACTTTGCACAGCAGGTTGACAAAAGGCCTGAGCTCTGATCCTGAGCTGAGCCAGAGAAATATGACAATTCTGCATGACCCAAATGTTGTACAGATATCCCCTAGGAACTCGCAGATTTGATTTTCTTGCACAGGTTCCACCCCAGGCACACGAGTCATGACACAATTTATAGTAGGATGCAGAGGAGCCTCTTTTTGATTATATAGCCCGCCTGGGCAGTCCAGAGACTAAAGCACAGCATGAACTTTATGTAGCACGGAATTTTTCACATGGAGCTTTTGCAGCTGGGGAACACTTCCAGCAATGGCAGGTAGGAGACAAGCTTCTTTGCTCCTTGCATTTACCCGACTTTTAAAAAAACTTAATTCACCCTTCTGATGCTGCCCTTTCTTGGCTGCACCCTTGGGCCTCTGTGCTGAACCCAGGTCGCTCCCCACCCCTCCTCTCACTTCCTCTCCCCTCCCCTCCCCTACTCTCTCCTCGCATCCGAGGCTTGCTTTAAAGTGCTTGGATTTCTTTTGTCATGCAATTCTTGGGCCCCTCTCTTCGCACATTGCTTGCTGTCGGTGCTTGATGTCTCAGCCTCTTTAGTGTCAACCAAATCTACATTAAAGCACCTTACTTTCCCTGTGGGGCTCTCGTGCAGCCCACAGGCCACCCCTGTTGCTTTCATTTTCACGAGCCTCCAATTTGTAAACCAATGTCTGCACTATGCTCTTTTCTTTCCCCTATGGCTCTGCATTTTTCCTTCACCAGCACACAGGAATCGAAGGCCAGAAAAAGAAAACAGAAGGGGCAAGGCAGAGTTTGCCAGAAGGCAGGTTTGCAGTGATAGGTTTACCACAAACTAAAAGCCCAAACCTTACTGTCTGTGATACGATGTCACCAAAATCCTGCACCTGAAGCCAAGAGGCTTTATATGCTGTTCTGTGCAGCGCCAAGCATTACTTTAAAGCAGCACTGGGGCGCTAGACTAGGGGTGATTTCTTTAAGTCAGTATTAATGCCATCCATTAGCATCTGCTACATGATGCGACCTCAGGCCCTCACACGGACTATAGCCAGGGCCACTGGGTTTGTGATCGAACGTCCGCAGTATTTCCCATATAATCCATAATCTGCTGCAAAATTTGTTTCTAGCTCAAACGATTAAAAAGTTACTAAAAATGCGACTTCGCATTTTGCGGCAGAGTGGAAGCCTCTTTGTAAAGCTGGACTGGTCACCTTTCTGTTGATTATTGATGCATTTGGATGTTCACCTCATACTAATGAGTTGCAACCAATGTCCACAGGGTGTTACCAAGTTTGAAAAAAATGAAATAATAAACTAATAATATTACAAAATGTGCTGAATTATGTCACATACTTTGCCTTTTCTTGCTGCATAATATACTCAAGCCTGCCACATAATTGCGTCCTCTCTTGCTGCATAATTCCAGTGGCCCTGACTATAGCTCTGGTCTGACTGACAACAGGCGTGCCCGCATGCGTTCCAATATCCCACATTTTACCTAATTTACAACAATAACAGGCAAGTCTCTGAATCTCTTTTCGTCCCTACTACCTCTAGCAAGCACTTTTAAAGTTAGGGTTAAAAACATTGCTCCGTTGCGGTTTAGCAACTTACTGCAGTTTTAGGTAGCTCTTATTAAAATGAGTTAACCTTTATGGGAACACTGCTAATCTTGCAAGATTAGGAAATGGTGGACCAGAAAAATAAAACACTTGCCCAGGATCACACAATGTAGCTAAGTGGGGGGTGAGTCTAGGTTAGAGGCTCAGCACTCTCATTTGGAAGCTGATAAGACACAAGAAGCTGGTGCACTGCACGCTAAGATAAGGCAGGTATGTGGAATGGTTACCTCAAATGTACCGGGAGGGGTAAATAAACAAAGGAGCATGTATGGCTGGATAGTGTGTTTATGCAGTACCTAGAAATGGAGTTCTTAAAAGTGTACAGAGTAAAGCGGACATAGTAACGTAAATGTGTCCAAATAAAATCCTGCTTAGAGTAGATAGGTTGGTGAAGCCCTCTGTTGCTTCACAACAGCAAGTCTTGTGGCTTTCAGGCTGTAAATGCCTCTCTAGGGCTAGAAGTCTTTGTCTAGCCTATGCCCTGGATTCTATATTACAGCTACATCTTTGCAAGGGAACAGTGCTTGAAATGGCACTACAGAGATATGGTCTGTACCCCAAGGCAGTGAGGAAGGATTGTTTTTTTATGCTATTGGAAAGTAATCACATGCAAAGCAAGTGAATAGACTACATGTAGAATGTCCCGTTAAAAGCTGCGAAGCTCAGAAAGAGCTAACGTTACAATCCTCTCCGGAGATGCAGCAGAAGAAAGTGAAATTGTTCTTATGCTGTGTGCTTTAGTTTAGATCAGAAATAACAAAACGCCAAGAACAGAACCATTTCTACTTAACACACCAACCACATCAACTTGTGTTAATGACACTTCCTTTTCTTCTTTACTATCCCAGCACGCTGTAATTTTTCGAATTTCTCTCCAACTTGTCTCTGTCTTGCTGTCTCAACCTTCTGCCATTGGTCTTGTGCCCAGTCTAAACCTCATGTTATATCTCTTTCCCCATCTAAGTCGCCTTCATTCTCTTCCTTTTGGATATAAAACCTCAAACATCTCTAGACAACGTTTACTCTTCTTTCTTTTGCTCCCAGTTGGATGCTCACCTCTGTCCCCTCTCAAACCCCTGATGTAAAACCACCATCACCCCACTTCCCTTCCCTACTGCTCTCCATTTGGAAAGTAAAAACGATTCACAAACTATTGTGGATGGTCACCTCTACGATGTCTGCACCCATACCCTCCCAAAATGCCTCCACAGTTTGATAGATCAGTCTCTAGTCTACAGCTGAACTGGGGAATGTTTTGAAAACAAAACCGTTTTTACTTCTGGCTTTTTTTTAATAGACCCCTGGTTCTTTTTGCTAGGCGATTTGTCCTGCAAGAATCGTTCCTCATGTTTTTCCTAGGTTTCCTCCTACACCACTGTATACTTTATTTAAAAAGCAAGTCACCTGCCATGTTATTTTAGATCATGTGCAGTTCAGTATATGAACTGCCCTTGTATTGGTTCCATATAGCAAGCTGGGGCAGGGTAATTCACCCCTGACCTCAACTGTTAGTTTATGGTGCCCTTAAGGAGTGTCTGCCACTGCTTTAGGAGCCTGTATAACAAATTGAGTCTTGGGCTTGGTGGAAGATAATACGGACCAGCAAACCAGTACTGAAGTGGACTTTCGAGCTGCTGCAGATTCTTTCTTTGGGATGCTTAGATAGACGTCTCTGGTGCAGTAAAGATTCAAGCTTAGTGATTTATTTCACATGCAGCTGCAAAGGGCACTTCATTCCCTCATAATGATTTTAGGACTGACTGTGTAATGTTGGTAAGACTTCTACAGCATAGGTCTAAGTGTGCCTCCCCACCCCAAACTTCCTGTTATGTATCACAGTGTCAAAGATTAAGTCATCCAAATGAAAACCTTACACACTTTCAGAGATTATGTTTTTATCTAAGTGGGGCTGAAATCTGAAGACCAGTCCCTTTGGAAAAAAGGAATCGTCTCCTACCCTTCCCAGGACAGCTAGAAATGTCATGCTTTCCTGAGCAGGACACACTAATCTAGACATAATCACAGATCACATTCATATCCACCCCTGACTATTGCATGAATCTTAAATGCATTGTGGGTAGCAGCTTAGTTCTAGCCGATATGCGTTTTATATTGTTTGCAAATACCTTATGCAAAAATGTTATCCTGTAAATATGTAATACTGACTTACACATTACCATGGTGAACATTATACTGGGAATTTCTGATTCGAATAAGCAACCTTTGTTGACACTGTTCTCCCAAATGGAAGCTTCAATGTATTGAATGTCTAAAACGCACGTTCTACAACCTAATTTACACTTTTGCCTGTCTATCTTATTGATTCAGTAAAGAGGTAAGGCAAGTAGATTTTTTTGCAGGACAAGTAGATTTCTATACAATTTTGTCCCTTGGACAAGTAGATTTTTGAAAGAATTCCACAACCCTGCAAAGGGATGCAAACCTGCACTCTAAGGCAGTTTCCCCCTATGTGTATAATAAAGTGTCACTACAGACAGAACAGTAAATCACGGTGACTTTCCGTATGAAGTGTACACTAACATTATAAGGCCTACCCCAGGTCGAAATCTATTTATGCAGAGACCCCTCTGTGCCAGGCTACCTGACACATGTACACACATTTTTCATGTGCAACCATCCAAGAGACTCTTACCCTAGCTATGTCGCAGTGGCCTTATCTTAAAAGGTGGACACTGGCAGTAAACAAAAGCAGTCCATTTGCCAATTGATTTCTGTGGGTGAGACACATATAATGAGACCCACAGTAAAAAGTCCAAAACCAGGTGATCCAGAATGCAAAGAATATAGATGAACTGAATAGGTGGAACCCAACTCCAACAGCCTACCAGTTACTCACTAATCAGATATTCCCTGGTGCAAGATTACTGGTGAGCATATCAGATTGGTGAAAAAGTGGTCTAGTCATATTTTTCCTTTAATTTCCCTCTATATAATATTCTAAAACTCCTTACGCTTTGTAAAATATTCAATTGATATAAAAAAAAACAATGGAAGTTTATCTACTGCGCGTCTTCCTCTGAGAATAGAGTTTGGTCAACTATAGAAATGAACTAAAAAAACTACCACAACAACTATGGACACATGCTCTAACACAGCTTCTTAGAATCGCCAATGTTCAATATGCTGGTAACCGAGTGCAAGACTTTCCTTCTGAACTGATGATGGATCAAGTTAAATCGTGCATAGGATCGCAGCTTTTATGACACTACACACGCACAGGCAGACTTCTATTTTTTGTTTTAGAGCACAGGTTATTATGATGGGAAATATTGTGCTAAATAACATCGCCGAGTTATACACGGACTACAAATCAGGCACTGTTGAAGCAAAACAATGGTAGAAGAAGTTCAAATCCTGGAAAACATAGGTACACGAAAACAAAAAAACCTAGACGAAAAACACAGGAGTCCACACCTCTTCCTGCGAGTGGCATTTTGAAGGAAGGTGAAAGGGCGCCTTGAGTCTAAAGCAGTGGTCTTCAAACTTTTTTATTACGCGTCCCCCCAGTGTAGAAAAACAATTCGCCGGGCCCCCCATAAAAAATGTTCCCAATTATTCTATTTAACTGGCAATGTTTAAATATGTCTATTTAGACATTGCAGCTAAGTTCTGTCACTGTTTTAGAAATGCAAACAAATACATGAGTCCATGAATACTATTCCGGTGAGGCAGGCCTTACTATTGTGCAAACGATCCACAGTGTGATTACTTGAAATGGTAGTGCGGGTCTTGGAGAAAATTTGAAGTCCCTTCCCTTTTGACACCTTCTCCCATCCAGGATTTAAATGACAAAGGATGTTAATGATGGCCCATTACAGACGTGCTTACTGCTGCTCATTTTTTTAGGCTGAAAACAAAGCCTAATGTTTCTTCTGGCCAGAGCCTGGCGCCCACCCTGGGATCACTTGAGGCCCCCCTAGGGGGCCCGCCCCCCAGGTTGAAGACGTCTGGTCTAAAGAGACTGCAGAAAACCTGCCCGAGCACTTGAGGTGAAAGCCTTGGTATTAGTCCACCAATCCAGCAGCCTCAAAAGTACTGTTCAGCTCCTGTGAGAACGTTGGCTTTCTGACAGAAAGCTACAGGCAAATCAGTCTCTCTTTTCAGGACACAAACTTTCATTGGCACGTAATTCACTCACATTTTCGCCTTAGTTTGCAGAATTTTAATGCCTCCGACTATGTAAATTGATACTTCTATAGCGCACTACTCACCCGCAAGGGTCTCAAGGCGCTTGTGCGAATACCGCTGTGGAACCCATCCTGGCTTTCCCTATGAGGCGTCCACTCCTGGGCACCCCCAAGGTGGAGGCCAGGCATCCTTAGCGTTGTGGGAGCCGTTGTGGAGATTAACAAGCTATTGCCCAGAGTTGCAGAGTGGGACTCCATGATTGGAATAGGCACCGAGGCGAGAATTATCAGGTCCGTGGAATTTTTGAGCCCAAGACCCGCCGAGGTGGGGAATTGAACCCTGGTCCCGGGCTAGACCTCTGCATCAGGGTCTGCAGCTCTAACCATTAAGCCACACTTCTCCACTATAATTAACAAAGGCCACTTACTACACATATAAGAAATACTAAAAGTCATTGCACAGTGCTGTCACCTTATAAAGCAACAAGTTAATCCATTTTTTCTACAAGTCCCTCATTATCCGATGCCCAGTAAGAACAGAAGGAACTACTGCGACTGGCGTTAATTCCCTTGGTATATCCCCACGAATTAATGAGCAGCACAAGTTATCGACCCAAGACCAGGAAATCCGAGGACCTTTTCCACAAGTGGTTCCTGCTTGAGCGGTCTTTTCCGCAGTCCCGCACTGTTTAAAACCAGTAATGAAATGGTTTCTTGCTCGAGCATCCCCCTACACCACGGATAATGCTCCCTCCCTCCCCACGTGTAATGGGCCATGTGTATTCACAGACGCCCTCTGACTTGCAAATTCTTCGTGTATATGCAACAATGATGCCCTCACACACACACTCCCAAACAGATTCCAATTATTTATTCTGGAATGCAGCAAAGCCAGCAACATACAGAGAATTCTTATTTTCAGAGGACTAACGCGTTTCCACTTGGGATAAAATGAAAAGTGCAGGAGCGACCTGCACTTATTGTGATACTCACTTTAAGAGGCCCACTTCAAGGTAGAACTACGTAAACAGGTGCATGCAAACAATCTGCTGAACGGTCATGCATTGGCCTGTGAGCAAGTAATGGGGAAGTCTGGCACGTGTTAGGGCAATGAAAATAAGAATTCTCTGTATGTTGCTGGCTTTGCTGCATTCCAGAATCCATTATCACACACATGACATTCCATCACCAGACACTCAACTTTCCAGACATCTGCATGGGAAGCCGTAAAGCGAGCTTGCTGAAATTAGCACACACTGATAAATCTTGAAACCCCATGTATTAATTTAATGCTGCTGGAAACAAAATTGCGGCTGCAGGAGGCAGTCAAAGCATAAACAAGAAATGTGCAAAACTAGAACTAATTGGTCGGTTAAACACCTACAATGAAACGTTGACACTAATTATATTTTAGCATCAACTGGAGATGAAAAATTAGCAGGGAAAAAAAATCAACTCGTCTTTTTGATACCACGTATAAAATGAAAAACACATCAACTACACATAATAGAGCAAGAGAGAGAAAACATGATCAGCAAGAAAAATGATAAACAATAATGCCTCCTATTGGCTCCCTTTTTAGGTCTCGCTTGAGACCATACATGCGTTGTCGCTTGCAAGACTTTTTGTTAGTGTAAAGGGGGCTTAGAGCCCACCCATTTCTTAACATTGGTTGGCTTCATCACCATTCTCATTTTCTTGCTTATCGCGATTAGAGCATGCTGGCTTCCCTTTCTCTTCATGTGCATGTCCCTCCCGTGGACCATAGATGAAGTACTGCTTCCTTGCCCACTGAGTGTCCTTTCGCTGTCCACGCTTTCGTACCCAAACTTATTTTTGTTGTTGCACTCCAAAAGAGTGGATGCCCTTGCAGGCCATCTCCCTCCCATCCTTCTACCCCTCCACCGGCAGGCTATTTCTTGCCCCTTCCCACCTTTCTTTTCCATTCCAAGTTAGTTTGCCCCACCCATCCCTCTCCATGTTGTTGCTTGCACCCCCAACCCTTCCCAGCTGTTGCTTGACCCCTCCCACCGTACCCCATTGTTGCTTCCCCCCCCTTTACCATACCCTGCTGTTGCTTGCCCTGCCCCACCTTCCTGTCCTCTCAGACATAACAAGCACTCACAAAGTCAACAGATGTGGAAAAAAAAACTATGCTACACACAGTGATGACAGCGTCATAGCGCTTTGTACTTTCAGCCACACTGCACAGAAGCCACAATGCTGTACAGCAAGGCTAAAAAACATTGACAAAACCAAAAGCTCTCAAGCAGGTGGAACATACTAGCTTTGCCAAGGCTTGTTGCAATTGTTACAGACTAGATTTAAAGAATTTTCAAATAGAGCACACGTTGCAAAATAATTACATGGAGGCACTTCTGCTATGGAAGAGAAAGTTAGTTGCCCAGGATAATAGAAATTAGTATTTTTTAAAGTAAAGATGCCAATATGCAGGAGAGGATCTAACTTTGATTAACGCGTTACTTAAGCCAGTAGACCAGATCTCCCAGCCATCCCACTTTTCCTTACAATCGTTAACCTGATCGTGTTAAATAAAGGATGATCAGATTGACTATAGTGTGTATGGTAGATGCCAGGTCTATACATATTATTCTTCTGGAACCAGTATTCTAGTGGGCTTCAACAACAATGTTTATATTTGTAATGGCTTGTAAAAATTAAATATATTCTATTTGAGGGGACACTGGAGGTCTTATTGCACTGACAATATACTTCTGGAAGAAAGTAACAATTCTTTAGTCCTCTAGAACTGAGAAAGCACTTCTGGAGATGTTGACAACCTACAATTCCAAAAGTACAGTGAAGGCGCTTCTAGATAATAGATGTATGAACTGGGGTGGCAGAGTGGGCTAAAGAACGGTGATGGATTAAACCCAGATCTTTTGACTGGGTGTGAGTGTTTGATTGATTCAGATGCTCCGTCCATCACCACCCCCTTTCGTACCGCTTTTGGCCGCCATAAGTGTGGCAGGGTATGCTCAGACGTGAGTCCCTTGCCCACTTTGCCATTGGAATCAAGCAAGCCGGGCTGAAGACGGCTGAAATGCCAGAAACCGGTCCTCGGAAGCTTGTTTTCGGTCCAGGGAAGAAATGGTTGGCAGTTCGGGCTGGACTGTTCCCATGAGGCACAGGGTCAGACTGATTTGCATATAGCTATGTCTGAACTGGGGTGGCAGAGTGGGCTAAAGAACGGTGATGGATTAAACCCAGATCTTTTGACTGGGTGTGAGTGTTTGATTGATTCAGATGCTCCGTCCATCACCACCCCCTTTTGTACCGCTTCTAGATAAGGCTCACATTCAAAGGTTTCTAAAGTACTTACAAAACAGATTTTGGAAAAAGCTCACAGTGCCAAAATGGCAGGCTCTGTTGAAGAAATTTAGGACTTCACATACCTGGAGCTCTCTAGGACTGTGCCTGCATCCCTGGTGGAGATGAAGCTACATGCTTATGCTAAAGCACTAAAGAGACAACTCGACCTACCATCCCCCCTGCTTTACACAAAATATCCTCTAATCTCTGCTAGAAACTATCAACCTTGAAAGCGTAAACTCAATTAAGAGGACTGTACAGCTTCTATACAACTATACAGTTTGTATCAGACAATGGGGACAGCCACAGCTGAAATGACGTTTTTCTTCAACTGTAGATTAATTTAGTCACAAAACATCTTCCCGTGATGTTTTCACTGCGTTTGTTCGCTCAGAGTTTCTTGCACCAGAAACTTACTGTTATTAAACATAGGAAGCTATGTGCTGGCATCAGGTCAGAAAGGTTCTGTAATTAATAATACTTTTTTTCTAAAGACAACTAAATGCCACAACACTTACCATTTCTAAGGAACGTAAATAACAGGTGCTGTTACTATCACACAAGTGATGGTACTCAAGTAATCGGCGTCACAAAGTTGAAAGACCGAGTTGGCCTTGCTCAGTTTCAAGCGTGTGCTCTGTTTACAAAGATGTCAGCACGTCCACGATTTGCTGATCCATCTTGAAAGCATTAAAGTTGAAGATCTTTTGATCGGCATGTAGTACTGACAGACACCATGGGTGGCGAGAATATCATATACCCCACAAAATATTCTGTTAACTGATTTAATCTGCCTAATGCTAGGTTAGTTTGCAGGTTTATGCGAGAGTACAATGCTGAACCACAGCTGTCTCATGCCAGGCCTGAGTAGCTCACATAGACCTAATGTTTTCTTTGCTTTCTGCTAAAAAAACAGTCATATAACTTCAATTGGGAAAACAGTACAGTTACTGCGAGTCAATAAAATTAAAATAGGGCTGGATGAGCTCATCACACCTGTTCTCTCAAGGTGGGAGGGTCATTCTTTTTTTTCTCTTTGGGACTGCCAGGGCTTTTACTGGTGGTCCCAAAGAGAAACAAAAGAACATCCTAAACCCACTCTAAATAAGGTAGATGGCCTGATGTACTTACACCGACAGCCTCAAGTCCATTGATTTAAGATTTCTGCGGCTGATGCTGTGCTAGGTGTACTTCAAGCAGATTGGAGCCTCCACTTTGAGCTCATGTTGGGCATAGCAGCCTTTGGCCTGGTGTTTTTTGCGGCCTTCAGAGTGAGGAAGCTAGTAGCCCCTTCCAAGACTAAAGCAGGCAACGCATTGATACAGCAAAAGGACACTGATCTTCAGGACAAGCACGCTATGGTTAAACTGAGGAGATCCTAAATGGATCCAGAAGTCAAGGGCAAGCTCTCATGCTTGTACTACCTTGAAATACCATAGTTCTGCACAGGGTCCCTGCGGAAAGCATACATCACAGTCAGGCCATCAAGTGGGTTTTTTCCTGAGCAGTATTCAATTTACCAGGATTATGTGAAAGTCACTGCACAGGGCAAGCTTGACGGTGGGAAAAACTGGCACACATTTTTTTTGGGATGGGCAGCTACAATAGCAGCTCAACATGGGATGCAGAAGGAAGGCATAATAAGTCTAAGTAGGTGAGAATCCAATACCCACAAGAGTTATGTAACAGAAAAGTGCTGCTGAATATGCTAATTGTGTTTTGACAAAGAGACCAAACGATTCAAGGATGGTTGTTAGGCCATTCATTCGCTACGGCACAACAATAAGCTGACAGGAGAAAGAACTTCACGAAACTACGGCTGTCGGAAACCGATCTAACCTGGTTTAGCAAACCAGGGATGTAACTGAAATAATCACTCCCAGTAGTTGCGAAGATCATCAGGGGATGGCCACACCAGGTCAGATATCCTAGCGGTTCATCTTTGGGGGTAAGGACCCAACACTGATGGAGCAAGGTTGCATATGTAAAGCGACTTGCTTGTAATCAACCCTCTCTAATAACCCATAATGTACTAATCAACATGTTTTCTCCTATTAATATTGCATTACATGACATCTAGGTGAAGCTTGCATATGTGCTTTTACCAATAATAATCCGCTTGCACTAAAATGGCCGCTGATAAGCGGGTGTTCTTATTGCGCATGCTTCTGTCACACTCGCGTGACATGACGTACTTTCTGCTTTGGAGGGAATCTTTTGCTTCTGCGCACTAGAACTAAGATGGCTGCTCTATGTCCTCACATGCAAGAAGCTTGCACCGCTGCTTTTGCCAAGCTGTTCGTTCTGCCTAATTTATAATGTAATAGTTAACATTCATTGCTGGGTGGAATAAACATACATGGGAAAATAAAAGTGATGGGCGGGAACGCAAATATTAATATTCATCCTAAAAGTTTCATTTTGGTATGGTGTAATGACCTCTCCTCATCCTTTTGCCCAATCAAAATTGGGGATCCTTACACTTGCAACATTGGGGGGTGGTACATTACCCTGGAAAGTAGTATATCTAGAGAAGGCTTAGTTAGCAAATTTGTCTGACTTTTCCGAATAGCTGACCTGTCACTGACCCAACGCACTCAATAGGTGATCGGGAGCAGAGGTGCTGGCGGAGCCCTCTGTCAGAAGGTTTGAAACCCAGATCGGGGTTTGAAAGCTGAAGTGCTGGCGAAGCACTTTGTCGGAGAGATCGATAACTCTTAGCAGGTTCTGGCTGTTAGCTGCAGAGAGGGAGTAACGCAGGCGTTGCAACTTTAACTGCGGGTGCTGGTCTTAGCCATGGTGGTCCTGTCCTAATCCAATTTGGCTGTACCTGTCCTGATTCTGATCTGCACCCGTTTACCTTGCTGACAACTGCCTTTTCGGGGTTTCTGTCCTTTAATCAGCCCGTGGCCAGGGTTGGTCTTCACACACACCGTTTTAGGTAAATATTCTATGTGGGTATGTCATTGTACTGTTTCCTTCTCTCTTCCCACCCTAATGTCAAATGCTTAACCCCTTCGCTGCTCATGACAAGCTCAGCTCGTCATGAGGCACGGTTGAGCTGTGCTTATGACGAGCTGAGCTCGTCATGAATAAATGCAACTCTGTGATTCCAGCACTGGGGGGGGGAAAACCCCTAGCAGCCAAGGTGTAAAAGACTGCTTTATAAAATCTCGGCATATTTTCATTCTAATCATTATTTTCCTGATTGAAAGATTTTTGATGTTTACTATTTGGATTAAGACATTTAAGAAATTTAGATAAAGAGTTAAACCTTTCCCGAGTTTGTGGTTATTATACGAGTGCAAATGTTATTATTCTACCTATTATTCTAACTCCTTTTGATCCCTTAGGACTTTAGGTACCGATGACAAGGATTGGCAAGTCAATGGTATAGGTCCTAAATGAAATTTATAAATCACTGATTAGAGTAAGTGCACAGGCTACCTGATTAAAAATTCATTATATATTGTGTTTATATGTGCCCAGGTGAGTATGGTAAAACCGAGTCGGTGACCTGCGTGCTCTATCAACACCTTAGGTAGGAAACAATTAATGACAGACATCCATAGGGACTCAACAACCTCACAGGATGTTGGCGCACACAAACATTATTTGGCTTGAAAGCAGACTTAGGTGGTGGGCTACCAAAGACCATAGTGCAGTAGAAAACTTGAGAAGGAAGCTCAGAGAGGCAAGAATCAATGTTTGTAGGACAGGATTGCAATGCCCATTGGGCTAAAAGGGCTATATCCCCTTCTGCCCCCACCACTGTGTCTTAGTCCGAGTTGCACCAGCTTATAGGACACACAGCTCGTTCATTGGTGTGCTGAGCTGCGCTGGTGATGGGGCCTTGGTGACAGCCTTGTACAAAGTACTTTGCAGGTCATCCGCAGGCTGAAGTACATTAAAAAGAATGGTAACTGTGTTAAAGTAAAGTAAACAATGGGAAATACAATGAGCATGCAATGCACTGAAAGCTTCGTTGGTCAGCGCGATCCCTGCAGAGTAATGTGTGTAGCCAGTTACAGAACTGAATGCTGGTTGGTTCTGCAATAGCATCATATGTATTTAGTGTTACAATGTCACATCCTCCGACTGAAAGCACCGTGAATATGGAAGCAATTATTTAACATTTTTATTATCCACGGTATAAAGCCAAGGCTAAGATTTACTAACACTTTGCACTGGATTAATGTCATTAATGTGACGCAAACCCAGCATAAAATGTTGTGCTAATTACTTTCCAATCCAAATCATGATTTGTGTTTGAAAGTTACCTAAAGGAACACTTTGCACTACTCTGCATTAACGGGGGATAATTTGTGTCGTCCATGGGCTTTCCTCCATGGGATTTGTCGCAAATATCTATTTCCTAAAATTGGTAAACAGGGATCGGTGCCAAAAACATATGACTGCTCGAAGCAACTTTAAAAAGTGCACACACTTGACCAACTTTGTTTTGTGATGCACAACACAGCATATGTACAAATTGGGGAAAGTATTAAAGCGTAATTTTCATACTGGGAGAGTCCCTTTCCAGTACAAATCATATGCCTGACATCACAAATACACCCGTGCACTGTGGTTACAGTGTGTGTCCATAGTGCCACGCAGCCGGAAGTGAGCCAGTGCAGTAGGAGTGTAACACCGAACTGTCCTGTTCTCTATTTCATGCAACACAGCGCAGCAACGATAGTTGATGCGCTGCATTGTGTAAAACATTTGTAAATCTGTCTTATAGCGTTGAACACAAACAAGTGTGTTAAAAATAAATATTTTTTAGTAACAAGCAATCAGACTGCACCTAGTGCAAACGTTTTCTTTATATGTTTCAAAGTGAAAAGAGGCCGATGGCACGGAATGTCCCAAACTACTTGCAGGAAAAGGGAATAAAGCAACTTTTTTACAATGGTAAACCAAGCTATTTTGTGAAATCTATCTAGCTTATTTCATGCAGAGCTTCAGCACAGGGGACTAGTTTGGGTGTAAACCATAATCTCCTCCAGAACAGAAGAGGAGCTTTATCTTTAATCGATTTCTTCCTCTTATCACGTTTTAAACAAACTAATGGGGTGCTGGGCGACAGGAGGACTAGGTTTCTCAGGAATTTGTTCTCTGATCTAGTCATATTGGGGGTATTTGAAAATCCCCAGAATTCGTACCATAAAGGGCCGAGCCCCATCCCATCTCTCCGATTCATCCCATACCTTTCTGATCAATATGAACCTCCAGACATCCATCTCAAAATTATCCCTCCTTTTTAGGTTTCGCCTAGCGGAAGCTGCGCTCTGCGCAGCTTTTCCGCGCAGGCGAAATCCTGTTGAGAACCGTAGGGTGCTTTGGTTCGGCCCTCGTCGTTGATTGGCTGGCTCCGTAAACGGAGCCTTGCCATTGGACGAGGGGCCTGTCTGTCAATGCCGGACCAGACACGGGGGCGTTCCCGACATTCTTTGGCTTTTGCCGACGTCACGGGATGCCGGGAACGCCCCCGTGTCTGGTCCGGCATTGCCGGCACCTCCCTTGCTCCCCCTCCCGCTTGTTTCCTGGTGTGGGAAATTAAACAAAGGTTTCTTTCTTCATACTGAAGCATCAGTGTGTTCCTGCAGATACTGACCTCGGTGGAAATGACAATGTTCCTTTAAGACGGCCTCCCACCATGAGGCAGCCTCGGCAGCGGCGAGGTGCGCCCTGTCTGCCTTGATGTCACGACAGGCAGAGGCCACCCCTTCGGAGCTCGCGGAGGCGGGCGTGCTGTTTCAGGAAGTGACTCGCTTTCACTTCGCTCGCAGCGGCTCTTCGAGACTTCAGGAAAAGAAAGTTGGGCAGAGCTGCAAGCTGGTCCGGCTGCTTCCGAAGGCAGGACCATGGGGTAAGCTCACGCGCTTGGCGTGCCTCTTTCAGCCCTGCTGTTCCACATGGGCCCGTCTCTAATAGAGCATCGTGTCTCAAGTAGGCAAAGGCTTGCATTATACGTTCTTTGTCAGACCTAAGAACATTCGTAACCTAAGACCACTCGCTCTTGTTCCCAGTAGGTTGGAAGGGCTTTCCAAGTGCAGGCGGCTCTCTGTCTGTCCCAAGGACAGAGGGCAGTGACCTGGCTCGTTGCTGCCCTATGTCCCGGGTTAAGTGCTGTTTGCTTGTTGGGAGCTGGCTTCCTCTCTCCAGATGTTTCTCTTGCTGCTGCGTCGAGAGCGCTGTACAAGTGCAGACTAGCACACATCTACAGTTCAAGCTTTCACAGGGGCAGCAGCAGGGTTTCTTGTAAGACAGCACCAGCAGTAACTTGTACACAGGATAGTACAACAGACTTATCTTCTGACACCCTACAGGGAAAAACCATGTGTAGTATTTACACCCTGCAGCGGCAGTGTTAGTAACACACATTGCTTACGATGGACAGGCAGGCACTTCTATAATTTGAGAGTACCAGCACTTTTCAGAAGAGGTGATGCACGTATATTACTAGTATAACAGCACTTTTTTGGTAGCATACGGGTGTTCTAGGATAGAGAGGGCCGGCAGTTTTACATTTTAATTTCAGTGATTGTGTGTTCACGTAGGCGAATAGGAGGCTCGCGTTTTCGGGGCTGTGTGGCGAATTTTAATGGTTGTAGCTTGTAATGAGCCAATTGTGAGTTCCAAAAAATTCAAGTGCCCCAAATTTGGTACCACATAGGGTATTCCGGACACCTCTGTGAAGCCATGCAGCAAGTACACCTTTGTTTTAGCAAAAATACTTGGAATGCATGAGCGCAGGCGTCCATATTGAATTCCTGCAGATTATTCCACCCCTCTACTTGTGCAGCCAAGGCAGTACCGGTTAGGACCAGTTGTGACTTTGGTTTACTGGGAACCGCATTGACCCCACCATGTTCTACCAGGCTCACCAGGTTCTGACAGCCACTCAGTGGCGATGTGCCTTTTTCTAAAACCATCTTTCTAGACCATTTTCGACGCTGCAGGCAATACAAACTTTGGTTAACGACTCTGGAGGCCATTCCCAGATGTTGGCGAAAAAACAGCTGATTGAAAGTGAGACCTGCTTTGTCTAACGTGATGTGTCTGTGTTATAAAGAGCAGAGCTGTGAGGCGGCACCAGTTTGTTGCGTGGTGCTTTGTGCTGGATAAGCTGGTCTTGAAAATCACTGTCCGTATAACTGAGGCACAAACTGTTCCATCAGTAATCTTGCATTAGAGATTGCTACAGAGTGCAGTCTACAGGGCGGGCCTCGCATGCTATTCTGTCCAGCCCCCTGGGGTGTCTACAAACAGCAGGTGTAAACTTTTGTCTACTGCTTGTGCAGTGCATGCATCACGAAACTGCATTGTGTTTTGATGTCCCCATGGTGGCCAGAGGTTTCTGGCAGAATCGCCATTGCTGCTCTTTTTAAGGAGTGGATCAGATTTAGCGTTGCAGAAACACACCCGATACCCTCAAAGCCCCCCCTTTGAGAAAAGCACATAAGCTCAGTTTCTGGAAGACTGCCTTGAAGCTCCTGTTGTAAGTGGCGGATATAAGTAGCCTCTTTGTTGACATCGACTGAGATTGTCCCAGAGTTGGTAGGGAAGTTCGGCTCAGCTGACACAAATCCAGGGGTCAGAAGGTCCAGGAGTGAGTCCAGAGAAGGCCTGGCATAGGACATTCTTGAGTTTCCTTTTGAGCTTAGAACAATCTTTTTTTGTTGTCTACAAATCCGGTTCAAACTGTTCCAAATGTTGTGGATCACATGTTCTCAGAGTTTTTCCATTGGCATCCGTTTTGTGGAAGGACATGGGAGTGATCTGTTGTCAGATGCTGATCTCGGGTTGCCAAAAAGGCTGTCATTTTGGAATAGTGACTGCTTGCCTTTGACACTGTACAGAGCTGTGCTGCCTTTTGGTTAGGTTCTCGCCATACAGAATCCACATATACACACACACACACACACACACACACACACGTACACACACACGTACACACACGTACACACGTACACACACACACGTACACACACACACGTACACACACACACACACACACACACACACACACGTACACACACACACACACGTACACACACACACACACGTACACACACACACACACACACACACACACATATATATATATGAACACAAAACTCCCTCCAAAGGAACGAGGCAGAGACCCAGGAGGATACAGTTGGAAGCAACTTTAATGAAAAAACTGGCGAATGCATTTCGGCAGACCACTGCCTTCCTCAGCGCCCAAAGCGTCCCAACTGTGCATTCACAGCATAGTGGTGAGTTCAACCCCCATGTACCTTGTTGGAGCAGGTACTCTCCTCCCCCTTTCAGCCAATTTCCACACCTGCGTTGAGTCCCGTTGTGTAGAGGGACTTCATTTCCCAGAATCCAACAGTGAGACCCTTGGGAATTGTGCGCGGGGCGAACAAGAAACAGTTTGTCAAGAGTCAGTGCGGGGGGTACAACGAACAATGTCCAACCACTGGAACAAAGGAAAAGGACTGTGCATTTGTAGATGGGGTTTTCTTCATTGCCTACCATACACATTTCTCATGCCTCATTTCCCCACCTACTTCCTGCGAGCATAATGCAGTGGTAGTCCCTAAGACAGGTAGCCAACCCTGTATATCAAGGTATTAAAGAGATTTGTTGGCTTTTATATGGGTCAGTACAATCAGTGTTGTCACAATATGCCGCAAAAATCCAAGCAGACGTCATCAAACAGCAATATTTTAGAATGTCTATTTGTGGTGATTGTCACTGATGCAGGAGAAGGTAAACAAAACTGTTTACTTTCTTCCCTTCACTGCACGTCCCCTTTGAAGGCCCCGTATGCTTGTCAAACTATATATGTGTGTATATTTTTTATTGTGGGGAAGGTGCAGCGTATCATTTAAAGACCTTTAAGTGTAAATAAGTTGCAATCATTAGAAGTCTGTGAGGTTTTCTTGTGAGTTTCATTGTTTCATTGGCGTGCCTCTGTGGGCAGAGGAACATGTAATTGAGCTTTACTCCTTCAATAATCCTAAAAAAAACCTGAAACTACTCTTTATTATACTAGACCATAGGGTTTCGGATCTAGTTGGGCAGACGCTCGTGGGCTCGGGTTCTGTTTTTGAGTCCGTGGCAGAATTGCTAGTACACAAGTCAGTTGTCCGTTTTGTTACTCTGCCTGGTCTAAAAAGTTTTGTGTACGTGTGCATAGTGATGGTGCAATTGTACGGACATGTAAGAGAGTCTGTATTTGACCAGACAGGTATAGATGCTCACAGTCCATGTACATATTGCTATATCGGGACAGTCCAGACTTCCACTGTAGACCCCTGTCGCAGCCTGTTAGATTACAGATCCAACAACACAAAGCTGCCTTAATAATCCTTCAGTCCAGAAGTAGGACGTGGCTTTGTGCCAGTCGAGTGCAGATGTTTGCACAACTACTTTCAGATGCTTGACCCCGGGCTTCGTGCATGTCTGTTAAAGTACAGAGAAAGATGTATTTACAGTGTTTAAGTTTGACATAAAAAGTAATATTTATTGGAGGAATGAGTCTGGCAGCTGCATACGCTGGCGGTACTGATGGTGGAGTGGGAGAAGCTCAGCTTTGTGTAGTTGAGGAAAGCCCTACTTGTGTATTTAAATGCCTTCTCCTATTGGAGAGAGTCCTGAAAGCTGGAAGTCACCCCCCCCCCTTTGCCCAGGTCTTATTTCTGCCAGCTGGCAGTGGAAATTGCTCATTGCAGGACCACAGCGAACTGTTCTTAATGTCATTGTGCTGTTTCTTTGTACTATTTATTGTGATCTCTTAATTCACCCTGGATGTTCACCTGGTGAACGTGTGAGCCTGGCAATGGCTGCCTTGAGGATTCGTATGTTGGGTGCATTCTGCTGTGCGCTTTTGCATTCCATCAGTTGTTGATGACGGTTGGAGTCCATTCTAAACTTTGTAGGAAATATTTCTACTGTGGTGGTGCTGTCCGTCAGCTAAGATGAAAGTGAATTTTTATGCCCCTACATGCTGCTCAGCCCCAAAATATGTTAATTGTAGAGAATCATTTCAATGCTCATGCAAGTACTGATGCCTTTTTAGGAGATTTGAGAGCTAAGGTCTCAGATTGAGACTCATGCAGGTTGCTACTAGTTGCAATCCAGGAAGGAATTTCCTAATGTTAATAGAGACTATAGTCCAGACCTAGGTTGTTTTGTTTGATATCAGGGTCTGTTAAATGTTCTGGTTCTCAGAGCAACTTAACATTTAGTTCATGTTGTCTGGAATTTGAGGCTGATGTGCCAACAGGTGCTTATGCAACTGTTTGAGTCTCTGACCATCCATGACTCCTTTATGGTGGATACAAGAATGCTGCCAGCGGCATACAAACTCCTCAGAACTTTCCCAGTTATTACTATTTACATGGTGTGTACCTCTTGGGGATTTTATATGGCCTCCAAGGTGAAGAACATTGGAATTGTGATGAACTTCAACTTTGCCATAAACAGGAAGCTTTTCATAAGACTTGCCCTGTTATTTATCTCCGAGAGAAAGTCCTCTTTCCTTGCTCGCTATTCCCTTATACACAATCTTTGCAACCCCCCGCACCCCAGTATATTTTGGACAACAAAGGGATGAAAAGATATGCACACTCCAAATCCAAGGACTCTGGCAGAGCACGTTGCAGCTTTGGGGGCAAAACAGTTTTAGTACAACAGTTGTTCTGTGGCATGCCTACCACAGGATTGCAGAAAACAGCAAGAACACATACATTTTAGCAACATTTTTTAAACCTTCCAGTTTAATGAAGCCTTTGACGTTCTATCTTAGGCCCCTTATCTCTCTCTTTATGGTACTTATTGGGTGCACTAAAGTCCAGCTTATGAATCATGTACCCCAAGATGAAAAATATCATAGCAACATTTTGATGTGGCATGTGTGCATCTTATTGTATTATTTTAACTTGTTTCTTGGTGCCTGTCTTTACCTAATGAATAGAGCATCAGGACGGGACAGGGCCTGCTCAAATCATTTTCTCAAACAAAAGTAAGGCTCACCTGCACCCTAAGCCAATGAAGACTTTTACACTGAAGGGCATCCTGAGGTTCTTTACTCCTCCCTTTAGTACATAGGCGATGATGCTGTTTTTACAGTCATTAACGAGTGACTGGGTGATGGTAACTTTAATTGCGACATGGAATATTTTATTTTTAGTATTTTACTTTTAGTTCCCTGCCCCCTCGCTGTGCTTGCTTCCCTGCCCCACTACTTCGAGAGAAAGCCCCAGGCTGCTGAAAGGCCGGTGTATGTTGGAAAAAAAACAAATAGGGCTTAGAAAAACAAACGCCTCTCTGCGTGGCTTCCCGCCGGTGAGGGGCGAGGGCGCGTTTCGCCAGGGACCCCCATTGTCATGCGGGAATGTGCGAGGGACTTTCTTCTCATTAGGAGGTGGGGGGTGGAGCGGCCGCCGGGGCAGGGCGTGGTGCTCGGCAGGAGATGCAGAGATAGAAAGAGAAAGGGGGCTCTGTGCCCTTTTCCGAGCCGGGCTAGCCTTCTCTTGTCACTCACCTGGGAATATTTTAAGTGCGCAGTATGGAAATTAGCGAAGACGCTCGTTTTATACTTTTTGAACCCAAAGCTACTCTTTTTGTTTCTGAAGGAGGGATTTAATTAAGCTATTTGTATTCCAATAAAACACATTTTAATACATTTATAGTACAGATCCAGTAAAAAAAGGTAGCATTCTTCATATATTTGATTAGGCAGGAACACACCCAAAAAGTTCACACTAGTAGTTTAAACTCACTATTTCTAATCATGCATCTTTACTGCTGTTCATCTGTAAAGCTGTAATCATACATATTTTTTGTATTTTGCTGCTTTCACGCCGAGACTATATTATACATAGGGGCCCATACGTGCTCTTGAATATACATTGCGCCACCTGGCAGCTCTGCGACACGAGCTCAGAGGATACTGCCACTACAGTAGCTCGGAGTGTAGTCTGTAAACAGAAAGGTGGGAATAAAGCAAGTGTCAATTGCAGAATAATTGGTACCACTTGGTACCACTGCACCAGCCACACTACTTCCCTACTGACCGTTCTCCACTTCAGCCCCGTCTAAATTACAATTCCTGCTTGTGACCCTTTTGCCTGCTTGTGCTTGTTTTCCTGACCCTGTTGCCTGCTTGTGCCTCCGTGTGCCCCTGTTGCCTGCTTGTGCCTCCGTGTGCCCCTGTCGCCTGTTTGTGCCTCAGTTTTCGTGCCCCTGTTGCCTGCTTGTGCGCCCCTGTTGCCTGCTTGTGCCTCCGTGTGCCCCTGTTGCCTGCTTGTGCCTCCGTGTGCCCCTGTCGCCTGCTTGTGCCTCAGTTTTCGTGCCCCTGTTGCCTGCTTGTGCGCCCCTGTTGCCTGCTTGTGCCTCCGTGTGCCCCTGTTGCCTGCTTGTGCCTCCGTGTGCCCTTGTTGCCTGCTTGTGCCCCTGTTGCCTGCTTGTGCCTCCGTGTGCCCCTGTTGCCTGCTTGTGCCTCCGTGTGCCCCTGTTGCCTGCTTGTGCCTCAGTGTGCCCCTGTTGCCTGCTTGTGCGTCCGTGTGCCCCTGTTGCCTGCTTGTGCCTCAGTGTGCCCCTGTTGCCTGCTTGTGCCATGTGGGTGTGTGTGGAGGGCTCTGTGTGGCTGTGTGTGTGGGGAGGTTTGTGTGGCTGTGTGTGTGGGGAGCTTTGTGTGGCTGTGTGTGTGGGGAGCTTTGTGTGGCTGTGTGTGTGGGGAGCTTTGTGCGGCTGTGTGTGTGGGGAGCTTTGTGCGGCTGTGTGTGTGGGGAGCTTTGTGTGGCTGTGTGTGTGGGGGGGGCTCTGTGTGTGTCATTTGCGAGAGATAAAGCTAGTGGCATTGTAAATGACAATGCCATTTATTTATGTTAAAAAATACATAAATAAAAATAATGTCAAGAGCAATGCCAATAGCTCTAACTTTAACAAAGGCGAAACCATTGCATTGTAAATGCTTGTTTAGCCATAGCACCCAACTAACAGACACACAAAACCAATACTTACAAAAACACTTAATACTTCCCCTTTCAAATCCATTCCGATTATTCTATCCCTGCTCTAAACTATACTAAACGCACAAGAAGCACAAACCTAACAACGAATGCACAAAAAAGAAAAGAAATTACTAATCTACTAACTATTAACCACTAAGCTTGGGCTTCGGAGTAGCATGCTACTCACCGTAAAACATTTCAACGGCTTGTTAGTAGTTGCAACGCTTGCCCTGCTAGAAATGTTGGCAGCCTTTAACACCATCTCTCAATCCATTCTGCTGGATTGGCTGGAGGGGGTAGGGATGAAAGGTTTGGCCCTATCCTGGCACTGTTCTTTTCTATCTGACAGAGTAGAGGCAGTTCATCTGCTGCCATCGGATTCTTCCACCAATTTCCTAAGATCGGGTGTCGCTCAGGGTTCTGCCCTGAGTCAGACATTGTTTAACATCTAAATGGTTCCCTTGGCCAAGGTTGTGGAGTTGCTGGGCCTTAAGGTGGTGTCTTAGGCCAACACAGTTATTATTTACGTTCCAACATTTTGACAGTGACACTGCAGACTTGTTTAACCTCATCGCTGCCGATGATATTTTCCTCCTGTGCTGGGCCCCAATGATAATGGGTGTGGTCGTGACGGAACCATTCCAACAGCTCACCCGTGACTGATGACGGAATGGTTCCGTCACCAGCATCAATGGGGTTAAAGGCTGTTTAGCCACTTTGGCAAACCGGATGAAAGCCAGTTACAAGAAACTTTAATTCTAACAAGATGGAAGTGTTGTTCTCTGGCGAAAAGAATACGCTCAACCTGAACTGGGCCAGCCCTCGCACTAACCTCCACTGCGAAAAATCTGGGTTTCCTATTTGGCATTCAACTCTCTTTCAGTTCACAAATCTTCTCTGTGTCATTGAGCTGCTTCTTTCCGGTTAAATCCATAAAGAAAATCATTACTTTGTTTCCATTTTCTACCAGAAGGTTCATCGGCCTCTAGACCGGACTATGCAAAAACCCTTTACTTGAGTTTGCTGTTGTATCTGTTGCTTAGACTACATATTGTCCAGAACACAGCAGCCAATGTGATCCTGAAGATCCCGGCTAGACAGATCATTATGCCATACTTGAAAAACCCACATTGGATATCTATATCCAAATTAATACATTTTAAAATGTTGCTTATTGCCTCCAGAGCATTCTGCAAGTCAGGCCCTCTGTACCTGAGAAAGAGGTTGCGGCATTACACTCCCAACAGATCTTTGCGTTCCATCCATCTACTCCTATTGCAAGTTCCTAGGGTTAGCAAAGCCAGAATAGGTGGCCACTCCTCTGTGCTAGTGGTTGAACTCTGGAACCAGCTTCCCCTTTATTCAAGAAAATACCCAACGAAAATCTTTTTTAAATTGTTTTTATGCCCATCTTTTCAGCTCATAATTCTGCTTTTACCATAGTGCCAGAATGCCTTCATGAAGTCAGCTGTTGCGCTTTATAAATTTATTTTATTCATTCATTTCAGCTATGGCAATGCTGGCTACATTGGCCGTCCTAATTAATCTATCTAAAAGCTTCAAGGTATTTAGAATATAAGTGTGACTTGTCACAAAGTTCCTTCTCTTCTGTTGTGTCCTCTATTTGGAACGCACTCCTTCTCGGCCAGCACAAAACAGAGGACCTATGTTTACAAAGGTTTTCAAAAGTCATCTATTATATTATCAATAACAACTGCAATTTTGAAGTAATGACAATTCATTCTTGGGGATATAAGTTTTCAATATATTTAGTAGCTGCCCTCATGCACTAAATGTAGGGCTAGGCAATTTTAGAAGATATTGAGCAGAAACTATAGATTATCGCTCTTTCCTTTGGCATGGTCCACCGAGGGATAGCACAGGTGTCTTCTGCCTCACCTACGGGTAGACTGAGAGATAGATTAGCTATGTGAAGGCAGAAAATATAATGTATATCTAACTAGAATCATACCTCTTCCGCCTAAAGCAAATGCCTCTATGATAAGTTTCTCAGGGTGCATTGGAAGAGAGATATAGCATTTGTTTTAACATATGGATTGCAAGTTTTTTCTCTGAGATGGTGTCTATGCAGAAGAAAAAGTACACAAGTGTTTACCTTGCATTGCAGTGTCCTGTCTATTCAACCTGGTGCACTTTGGTAGTAAAATGCTCGAGAAGCCTTATTAACTGTCAAAATAAGTCTAGGTCTTCAAAACAGCATAGTCTTCTATTTTATAGAATATATTTTCAATACAAAAGAACTGCACAATGACAATACTACTTAGTGCACTACTTGTTCCAGTGTTACAATACAAACTGGTAACAATGTCTGCCTGGTGTCTCGCTTTTGCTACCCAGGCCAGGATAATTACTATATTTATTAAATACATTTGAGAACAACCATTATGAAGAATGTGATCATTCTTGATCTAGTCAACAATAACTTTATTTGGTTAAAAAGTTTTTAAAACCATCAAAGCACAGTGCCACACAAAGGTCATAATAATATTCACTACGTTCATAAAATACAATTAATCCCAACATACATGTTTCATAATTAATAAGAGAAGACCGTTTAAGTAACTTGACCCTTACAAACACAATACTTGGCATTCAATGAATAATTACAAAGGATTGTCACCCACTGAATTTACATTTTTTTTTAAAACTACATGACAATAAGAATTCATGTCAATAAGTATTCCTCAATCACGAAGTCGCCACATGTGCAAAAATAAAAGGCTCATATCATAACTGCATCTTATTTCTTCGTCTAACCTGTGGAGAAATTCGTAACAAATGCATTTTATAATGTATAGTGCTTCCAGGATTTAATAACATTGACATCTGAATGGACTTGACACTTTATGGGCTGGGAGCTTCAAATCAGAATTAAAAGCATATGCTTTGCTATTATAAAATATGCTATTAAAGTCATAATTTCTGTTGGAGGGGCCGTTCAATAGGACGCTGCCCATCAGCCACACATTCTGTGTGCTCTGGAGACTAAAAGGTGCTGGATTCCTTTGTACGTCAGATCGTCATGCATTGCAAAGTTATTTCAAGGCAACCGCCTGTTTGCCTGTTCTTTAGGCCTATTGGCTTCCTTCATGGATGTAGCTCAGACATCCTATTTAAGAACTGCTCAATTTGGGCTTCTAAATTGCTATTTTATTTTAATTTAGGATAGCGCAGATACCTGGCGGAGTAATGAACAGGCTGCAATATTACTAACTGATTAGCATTCTCTTATTCATGCCAGTGAAAATAGGTTATGCATTGGCCTACACCAATTGATCTGGCAAGTAATTGTGGAGAGCCAACCCTAGCCCCACAGTCATGAAATGGTGGTCAGGCTGGGTGACACAAAAAAGATTTCCACTCTGGACTTCACTCCTACTTATCATCAAATAGTGTTGCACAATGATTCATTACATCTCATTATGTCCAAAGGGGCGTTCAGATTCTGTTGCATGCCATCCTTTCAACATTGCAGTTTTTCAGAAAGTAATGAATAAACTACTCCAAGGAATGAAGGGTGTTTCAGCTTTCCGTGACAATGTACTTTTATTTTCTAATGACCAAGAAAGCCACTTGGAAATTTTGCTGTTAGTTCTCAAAAGAACTCAAGCAAGAAGTTTGACTCTCAAAAACAGAGAACGGCACATTTTACAGGACAAAGTAGAGCACCCGGGCCATGTAATTGTTGCTGAAGGTGTGGTACCATAACCAAGTTTATTTTCCACTAATGTTCAGTCTCATGAACCATCCAACAAGAATGAACTTTTATCCTTCTTCGGACTGCGTGAATTCTACCCAAATTCATCAGGAACTATGCAGAGAAAGTAGAACTCTTGTACCAGGGCCCCAAAAAGGATACAAACTTCGTCTGGAAAAAGAAGTGTGAAGGCAGCATGAAGTGAAGGCAGAGCTACAGAATTCTTCTCCTTTGAGACTGGGAGCTGTACTCAGCCAAATTGCACTGGATGGTGACCGCCTAATAGCGTTCACCTCAAGAAAATTAAAAGGATCCGAAAACAACTACTCTATTATTGAACGCAAACTATTAATATGTGTACAAGCTGTGTCTAAATTTAACATTTTCTAGAGGGGCAGGCCACTTTTTATCAGACCTGAACATAAACCACTGGTGAGTATTCTTAGCATAGGTAGTTGAGATAAAGTGTACCCTCCCATAACCAAACTAGAGTGCAAACCACATGACTACGTATTTGATAAAGAGAACATTCCAGGCAAAACTAACGTCATGCCAGATTTTTTGTCCTGCATGCCACTCCACACAGGTTCTTGTCAGGATGAGGTAAGTGAAAATAGATGGAGGTAAGGATGATGCATACTTGTTAAAGGAACATAATGATGAGAATCCCTTAAGCAAGAAGGAGTGGATGTTTGCTATTGTTAGTGATTCCGAGTAATCCAAGATAACCACTTTTATTACCAACAGTTGGCCCAAAAAGAAAGGGTAGGCATGAATTTCAGAACCCACTAGAAGGGTGAATTAACTGCTGAGCATGACATTACTATTAGAAATTATGAGCTTTTTATTCCCATTCTGTTAAAATCACGTCTCATTACCTTAGAGCATCTTGATATGATTGGCACAAAAATAAAAAGGGATTATTGATGGCCGTCCGTGGACTGTGATTTAGAAAAGTATGTATGTGAATGGCAGTGGTTCAAGGAAGTCGACAAAACAATGAAAGTATGGGTGTGCCCGCTTTTACCTATTTCACTTCCCAATAGGCCCTAGCAGAAAGTGGGTGCTGATTTAATTGCATTACACAATAGTCATTATTGACTATTATAGTACGTGGATTGACTTCGAATTTCTAGAATGCCTAATCACAACGAACATTATTGACTTTTTAAATAAATATTCTCCAGGTAAGGATTTCCCTTACAAATGGTAAGCAACAATGGCACTCAACTATTTTCTGAAGAAATGTCTGAATTTCTTAATTCATATACAACCATTCATAGTAAAGCATCCTTATAGGACCCCCCAAAGTAAAGGTCAGGTTGAGCTGACCAACCGCATTACTAAGGAAACCATACAGTTGGCCTTTAAAAACAACTTACCCATCAAAAACACCTTAAGAACTCACCTCTTGGCATACTGCACAACTCCTCATGCAGTAACAGGAAAATGACTGTATGCGTTACTGAGAAGCAAGCTTGCTTCTACCAAACTACGACTCCATTGGTTCAACAACAACAAGCATTTGCAATGCAATAGGTCTCGCAGCATTAAAGTTTGAGTTATTGGCATTGTGTATGACAATGCGTTGCATAAAATTTTTAGCATACTTTGAATTGGTGAGCAGTTTGAGTGTGTGCAAGAGTGCTGTTGCTCACAGCTGTTATTATTCACGCAGCTCTAATGATGCACCTCACGCACGGGGCTGACGCAGTTATTATTCACATTTGACCCCATTTCATGTGTTTACATAAGTATGCTTTTTAACATGCAACACCTTTGGTGGGGGCGGGACTTCCGTCTTGTGCGCGAAGCCCACTCCTAAGAAGACGTGCGTACGCAAAACGAAACCTATCGTGGGGCGGGACTTCCGTTTTGTGAAGCCCGCGCCCACGGAGTGCCTGGAGGAGCAGTGGTGACGCGGGGCTCCCATGCCCGAGGGAGAGCCCCGCGGTCGGAGGCTGCACAAGTCCGGAGTGCCGGTGAGCGGGGAAGGGGGGGATGTCTGTATGTGTGCGTGTGTGTGTGTCTGTGTGTGTGTGCGACGGCGGAGGGGTGAGGGGACGTCTCTCCGTGCATGTATGTGCGCTTGTGTATGTGTGTGCGCATGCGTGCAGGGGGAGGTGTGCCTGTGTATGTTTGCGCTTCCCAGGAGACAGCCACGGCGAGCGCGTTCGCGTGCGCGTGGCCTGCGCCGATCGCCTTTTGCGAGATGCGCGCTGCCAGGTGCTGTCCCTGGGAAGCAGACCCAGTAACAATAGATCTCGGCGAGACAGCGCTTACGCGCTGTAACGCTACGGGACCTAAAAATGGGGGGCAAAAAGGATTCCTTGTTTGGACCAATAGTGAAATGGAAGACGTACTTTGGAGAATAAAACAAACCAACATGAAATGGTAATACTACCAGAGGGAGGCAGCTAAAAATAGCAAGATGGTTGTTGGGGATGCGGGCAGAATCAGACACTATTACAACAAATTTAGTTATGAAAAATTTGGTAATCCCATGAGAGTAATTAGAAACTCCGGTTCAACCTCGAAGCTCAAAAATGGGTGTTGGTGGAATATATCTCATGCTGCATATGTCACTCCATCAGGTGCAATTTGGGTATGTGCCTGTGACAATGTACACTAAATGTGGGACGCAAATATTGCCTCCATCAATTTCAATACAGGTTCAATTATAGCATTGCCACCAAATGTGATATCATCTCACAAAAATGCTAAGACTTTCCCAAATGGCCTTGTGAACCACCTGAATGTAGGGGGTGGACATTATTCACATAATGTTTGTAGACCTGTCAGGATCAAAGATTATTTGTTAGAGTAATTTCTTCTAAGAGATGGAAAAGATGTGATATCGCCGTTTATTCAAAGTAGCTCAATGCCATTTATTTATTGCTGTTTTGGATATCTTTCTGCTGGTGGTCTTGCTTTGTACATGGCCCTCTTTCTTTATGGGTCTGTGGGCATGAAGAGTAAGACCTGGCGCACTGCTCTTATAATGTTGGGGAATTGGAGACATATGGTGGATAGGCACAGTGGTAATAGTAATAAAGTAATAGTAACAGTAATAAAGTATTAGGCTCCTACCTGAGGCCTCTGTTGCTACTTCAGTCGCTACTAAGGACAATCAGATAACGGAAGCTAAACCTCGCATCTGCAGGGCTCATCCTCAAGACTAATTGGCAACAAAAACTTCGGCAAAGTGATCAGTCACTTAACATGTTTAATCAAATTTGAATGTTCTAGCCCATGCTCAGACTAAGTTAATGTATAATAATAAACTGTGGGCTTTCGCTTTCAGCCAATGATTAAAGTGTGGTTCAAGAGAGCAGGACCTTTGAGGACCAAAAGTAGCTATGAAGTGGGCTATCTCTCAGATAATCAGCATAACAGTGGCGTGCTCGAGTCTGCGGGGTCGGGACGGTGTTAACCTTAAAGTCTATAAGATAATGCGTCCCTTTAGACAAGATTCAAACAGCATTTCAAAAACAAAATCAATAAGAAAGTACTGACTCAAAAAGAGAGTTTGAAAGCAGATTTAGATAAAACCATAAAGGTTTATTACAATTTAAAAGTGCAATACAGAAAATAGAAAAATGCAAATCCATTGTTGAATTAATCAAAATACATAGAAATCAACTGTCAAAGGCTCTTATTTATAAGAAAAGTGCAAAAATGAGAAAAAATCTGGTAAATATATAAATTCTCAAAGGAGGAACAACTCAACAGAAAATCGCACAGCATCCCTAGAGGCCTGGGTAAGTCTGGTTCCCCCGCAAATTCAAGGTTTAAATGCCATTTCCAGCACCGGAAACCAAAAAAACTAAAGTCAGCATGGTGAGAGCATTTTTACAACAATTCATATTTTATATTTTTTTTAATGCAGCACACCCCTACTATTTCAGCACTAACCCACTACATGAATATTGATTTAGCCTTTCTGACTTAATGTCATCAGGAGGTGTTGGAACAAACTAGTGAAAAACAACAGAATATAATGGTCAGTCAGGAGTCATTAAAGCTGCAGTAGAGCACGTTAAATTGTTTCCTCCTTACATTTGCTGTTCAAAGTACGTAGTCATATGGGGGGTGGTGGGGGTGTCAATTGTAGATGATTTTCCAATTTGTTTTTGCACCAGATAAAGTGTTTTCTCCTTAGGTTTACTGTTTTAAGTATGTACTGATAAACGGGGGAGAGAATGCATGCAGCTGTTTTTTTTATTTTTTGTACCAGCAGGGACATTCGAATACCGGTCATGCCAGTACAAAACCAGCCAGGAGGTAAGGCAAGCCTTGGAAAGTAGCAAAAGGTATTTCTGCAGCGAGTGGGAAGATTGTCATACAAAACATACAATGCACATTCTGCTGCATGTGTTGTCGAGCGAGAAATATAGTCACAGAATGAACATCTTGCCTTAGCAGCCATTTCAACAAGGATGGAGACCAGCAAAATACACACTAACACATCATAAAGCTTTTGTTTCAATTGCAATAACTCATGTTAATAAAAATGTATACATTCACAAGCAAACAAATATTAATGCACATTTCAGTGCAATTAGGGAAAACTTCCAAAAGGACTGAGTAACAGTAGTGAGCATTTACTGTCGTAGCAATTAGACCAAGGTACTAATGTGGTGCACGGAGAGCCTGACCTTTATACTGGCCTGGTGAGTCCTCCGGTCTCTTCCACGTGGAGCTTCTTCTCTGCACAAAGTCCTTCCACACATGCCTCTCCAAGCAGCGTTTCAAGCCTCGGTCTCGAAGTGTACTTAGACGTACTTGTGTTTCTGTGAGGCAGTATCCGAACAAAGCATAAGAAAATGAAAGTTCTCTTCTGAGCTGGAGGGATGCTTGAGCCGATTTGTGTCTTCCAATCACAAACTATTACAACTGGGCCAGCCTTTTGGTCGTGGTGCAAAAATAACGGTCCCCGTTCTAATAAAGGTGCTTTATTGGCATACAATTGCGTTTAAACCTTGCAGGACGGAGGGTCAAAATTCGGGAAAATAATTCGGGACAAAGGGCAAGTTTTACTGACACTACAAATTATGTTGTGCAATAGTATGTGAGTAAATAGACCACAAACATAAGTACAAGTCAAACTAAGTGACATAGTGGCCTACCAACATTCAAGTCCTAGAAAATCCCATATTACTCTGGGTATTATTTCTGGCCCAAGGGAAACAAAATAGGATTTTAGTGCTGCCCAGCACTTCAACAGTCGCGCAATGACTGGGAACAATGTGAGCCACTGTGTTGGGACATGCCGAAACAAAGGCTGCCACTCTAGGTCCACAAAAGCGAAAAACCCTTTCAACTCCGCTGTCTGCTTTGCGGAAGAAGAGAAATGGTTGTAGACTGTTAGAACAAAGGATTCTATATCCATTGAAAGTCTATTAAGAGCTTCTTTAGCACAGTTATGCAGGATATGGGCAGAACAGTTTGCAGGCAGAATATCTCAATTTGCTAGCTTCAAAAGCTGGAACACAGAATGAGGTTGTCCATAGTGGACCCTTGCGTTGTCCCTATAGTATGCTGAGATGTGCTCCATTTTCAAACCATGTTAGCTGTAGCAGTCTCTGCTGCATCCTCGTAGAAATCCAGCAGAGTGTAGGTCATACCGGAGGTGAAATTAAAGTGCTGCAACCTTTGTTAGAGGCGTCACTGCAAACAGAAAAATGTCCATCTTTTAAGTCTTCTTGTGCTTGCTGCAACGATAGAGGTGCAGGCACATTCACAGAGATGCTGGATGCCTTTGTGCGACAAGATGCTTTCATCGCTGTGGATGAGTTGGGATACATTACTTTGCTTAGCTTTTATGCCACAATCCAGAGAGCAGTAAGAGATGTGATGCTTCACAGCATTATACACCCGAGTCCCCTCTGCAGCTGTGACCTAAAATGTAAAAAAAGAATACACAAAAGGTATAAGCATGCAAAGGAAATCTCCATTGGTGCAGAAAACAGTGGCCATAATGGGGCTTAGAACTGCAATTTTAAACTAAAGTGTCAGCTGGTAACCCAAAAGCAATTATGATGTGCTCTTAATATAAACAGAGTGAGAAAAGCGCGGTAAAGGCAACCTGACTTGGCAAACACTGCTGCACATTTAAAGAAAGTAAAGGAAAATTGTTAGATGGCTCGCCTATTCAGTTTGGGAGTCTTAGAGTTTGCAAAGCAAGAAGAGTGTACAAGAATTACATAAAACCTATGTCACATTATGGTGAAGCAAGCACTGGCTTACTTTGGACACTTCTGGCTGGAAGCTTGGTTGCAGGTACGATGAAACTGTGGCCATCTTCGCCCTGCCGGAGGCATTTTTCTTATGCAGTGTTCAGCCTCATGGGTTTTGAGATCACACTCTCCTCCATGGGCAAAGGAAAAGTCTTTATTGCAGAGGTTGCACCTGGCCTTCTACACATCTTCTGACACCTTGCGGATTTGCGGTGTGAAAGTTCCCATTCTGGTCAGTACAGCACAAAGCACTTTTTTTGCTCATTTCTTGGGTGGCTCTAGCATGGAGTTTGCCTGCGATGTAGATGTTGCATCCGAATAAAGCTCGCTATCCGATGTGATGAATTTGTCTGCAGCAAATTCGCCTGACTCATAATCAGACATTGTGTTTTTCCCTTAAAGTACTCGGTAAAATACCCAACACACTTGCTTGTATATTCATACTGTATTCAAAGAAGAAAATAAAACAGATCAGGTGCTTACTTTCCTCTCACTCACTGGACTGCCCCTCACCCATCCTGGCCATAGTGGCATAGAAGGACTTCTATAAAGCCCAATAACACTTGAAGGCTCCACCTAACCAGACCCAGTGTTAAGTTGAAAGCTCAAGTGAAAACATGCATTCACTAGGGTAAACTATATAAAAGGGTGCACTTACATTTGGTATGACCTACCCTATAAATCTCTAGTAGATGATATGGTAGGGGTATTAAACCTACCTATAGGTCCCTAGTATATAATAGGGCCTGGCTGTTTAGAGGCCAGCAGCCCTTTCTGCACTTGCTTGAGTGCACTGTTGAGTGCCTGAGGCCAAAGTTCAACATGGCACCTCAACCAAAAATAACTCCACGTATGGAGTGCCTAAAGTAATGCAACTTAGCACTCTAGTGAGCACAATGTAATGAGTTTGATACAGCTATGCTATGCTATGCTATATTAAACGTATTACATTACACTGACTAGAGTGCAGAGTTGCGTTACTTTAGGCACTCAGTATGTGGAATTATTTTTGATTGAGGTGACAACTTGTGCATGCCACTATCACGCAACATAATTAGGCCTAAACATAATACTGTGACCGGAGAGTCAGACGTTTTTAGGCTGATCTGGTCACCGGAGACTGAGGCATTTGGGAATCACAGCATTTGTAAAACTGAAATGTTTAAACAAATGTGGAATAAGGAGTCAGAGGCGGACTTGCCTACAGGGACATTTAAAGTTTTCACCTCAATTGTGGCAATATCTTAAAATATTCTTAAATGAACACTGCCTCTTGTATTTATAAAACCTGTCCGAGTTCTGCATACATGGTCTGATCTTGGGCATGTGCAATTTCTTTTTGTGACTTAGTGCAGGTACAGGCAGTGCTTTTTAGGTCTCGCCTAGTGTTGCAGCACGAATGCGCTGCAATCGCTTTGCGAGGCATGCAGTATACACTATAGTGTGGAAGCTTCATGGAAGCTCCGTCCACTCTCCAGCCCATCTTCTTCCTTGGCTTAGGTTATAACTGCTGCCTTCCGATTGGTTTTAAGTTTGTTAGTCCCACCCCATGACAGCCATGTCAGTCATTTGTATCCTTCCAGGGCTACTGGCCCCTTTATTCAAAACACTATTTTCTTCCCTGTGTTCCCCCACCCACACCCCCTCCCGCAGTCTGTGATTTCTGTGCCCCCATCCCGTTTGTGCCTTTTAGCCCACCCGCACTTCAGTTTCAAATGCAATAGGACTCGCATAAATGCGAGTTCCATTTAATTGCAAATGCTTGTTTTTAAAGTATTGCGCACTAACATGCATGCACTACCTTACATCTGGCGCATGCGCCAAAAGTCTCCCACTGCATGAGGAAAAACAGAAGTGATCTGGATAGGAGGGTGTTTGGTTTTGAGCGCTCGCCCACACCACTCGTTTAATATGCTGACTGCGAAAATGATGCTAGCCGATTAAGATTTTAAGGTCAACCTACGGCTAGGCTTCTGGTAAAAACAGAGGCTAACTTCAACCTGGGAACAAGATCCTGGCACTCTAAGAAAGTTGGCAAGTATGCTGCTATTACCGACGCATCGCCACTTTACCCACTCAAACTTCCTTATGGAAGTTGAGGCAGCACGGCCTCTCCCGGCCACAACCAGTTCTCAGCGCACAGCTTAAAGTTTGGCGTGAGTCCCGTGACTGGCCCATTTTAGGGCACTAGCCTGCCTAATCACGCTCACATCCACTCAGAAGCCCACCTGTCAGCTGTATAGTAAGACGGGTCAAACAGATACTGTCTCTACACCTCAGAGGCACGCGTGGACGGCACAGCTAATAAGCACATCTGAATTTCACACAGCGCATTAAGATTGGTTGAGGTGCCAAAAATTCTCCAATCCTAGGTCATCGTCTACATTTCGAGTCACGCCCACTCCCAGAAAATTTTCAGCCATGGGATTGGCCATGATACGACCCGGAAGTACTGGGGTGGACAGAGGTACAGCAGGATCTTGGAGGTCTCTACTGGCCAAAAGTGAGTCAATAGGCGAATGGCATGTTTATTGTATAAATAACTTCTATGATTATTCACAAAAGGTATTGTGTTTTTAGTTACTCACTGGTCCAAGCAAAGGCTAATTGGCTGTTTTGATTTATCCTTTCAAAAAAGGTGTTATTCATATAGGGGAAATCATATCGCCCGACGCCCGAACCATGTTGTTTTTATTGCTGGGCAAGAAGATGTATTGTCTATTATGTCCGACGGACATGTAGACATTAAATCACATTAATACAACAGGCTGTGGGCACTCTGGGGCTCACAGCCAATCCGAAGCGTGCAGATAGTCTATGGAGGAATCTGATTGGCTAGCAGTCCATCACAGGGCTCTAGCCAGTGATTGGCTGGGGGGGTGAAACGTCACTCAGCCTATGCACAGAAGTCCGTGGCCGTCGCGCGGCTCTCAGTCAGGTAAATTAAGCAGCTTTGCCCGCTTCAGCATTGCTCGTATTTGAAAGTGTGAGGTTGGATGCTCGCATTAAACTAATCTGTACTTGATTGTGTGAAATTGTGACAGAGGTGCGATTTTTTTTAGCAACTAATGGGTAAAAAGATTAATTACTTCAAAAGCCTAGGCCTGGCCCACCGTGGCGCCTCAGAAGAGGACGTCAAAAAAGCGTATTGCAAGCAGGCGCGCTGCGCCACCACCGTGACAAAAATAAGGAGCCAGCCTCTGAGGACAGCTTAATGGCGATTGCAGAGGCTTCAGAAGTGTTTAGTGACCCCAAATAACGAGAGTTCTTCAACAAGTACAGTGTAGATAAATATGAAGGGCGTGGGTGGCGTGCTCGGTGGACGCGTCATTCAGTTACACTGCGATCCGAGTCATGTTTTCAAAGTTCTTCAGAGGCCGAAATTCTTTTGATGCGTTCTACAGTGCACGGAGCATAAAAAACACATGGAAGTTGATGACTCATTTGCCAGCTTTGGGATGGGGTCGGTGTATTCAGTAACTGGTTCTCTGCGGGCAAGGTCGTAATCACGTCAGCAAAAAATCAAGACTCTCCAGTAGTGCATGCGCTTAAAGGTATCCTGATTAAATCTACACCGGCTGCAGCAGTAAAATGAAGATTTTCTGATAAGCACTTGAATCCAGACGGCAGAACTGCCCACTCCGAAGGACGAGATCGTAACCTTAGAAATCAATGAGATTAAACACCCACAAGCATCCTCTCCGATCTAGTCTTTGTTCTGAAAAGATAAACCCCATCTAGTCTTCAGAGGGAAGGCTCGGACATTATCTACCCAGCAAAAATCACCGAGAGAGGCGACATAATTGAAACAATCCCAGGCAAAGGCCTCCTGCCACCCAAAGCCGCAAATCAGCGGGGGTGACCTCATCCTCGAATGTGAAGTTCCCAGACTGAATTCCTTCTTCTTCAAAGGAAGTAATGGAGCAGATACTGCCCGCATAGCCACAACATGGACAAAACAATCAAACCGGAAAGTGTTGGTGTTTGAATGTATACAGCCGATATCTGGCAAGAGAGGGTGCTGTATGGCCTGGAGAAAAGCTGCAAAAAAGTGAGTGTTATACAGGAATATTCAAAAGTAACATGCTTAAGCACTTGTATTAAAACGGGTTTGATGTTTTCAAGTTTTTATCTACTGGGCCTGACCAAAGTTAGTGTGTGTGAAACTTAGGGTTGCATTTTCCAAGCTGTTGTTTTTTCACCGATATATACAGCGGGATACCATGACTACACTGTGCACCGAGGGTTAGGTACTGGTAAAATGTTTAAAACATGTAAATACGTATTTGTATAGCGCACTTGAACATCTGCATAGTAGATTAATGTTTGTTAAAGTAATAAGCCAGACAGCAGAGACGCAACTAGACTGAGGCCCATTTCGGGTGGCGGGCTAATTTTCCAACTATAGGCAGAGAGTGGCGATGCAGGGGCTCTAAGAAGGGGTGAAAACATAATAAAAAGCTTCGTTAACAAGCGAATGGTCTTTGAAAGACCTGTGAAGTACTTGGTTGCAGCTGCGTGTGTGCTAAGCTGTCTCAGCCCAGGCTGACACACACGAGGGGGGGCGGGGGGGTGTGAGGGAGTGGAGTCTTAAAGTCCTTTGATCCCAATCAGCGTTGCACCGCGCGCCTGCCATACAGGGATACCATTTCTCCTGACTGGCTCATGCAGCTGTGTGAGGGGTGTTCTCAATGAGGTGGGACACCACCTATTTGTGAAGTGTCAAAGTCGCTATCAGATGTTACTGGAAGGGGAGAGGTTTAACTTTCCCATCCTTTGCATGGACTTTTGAGGGGGTTGGAATGCTTTCATTTTTTAAATCCTTTCATCTCTGGTAATGTCCATTTTCAGGTGTAAGGGCCTTTGCTTTTGTGGAACTTCTCAGAATCGTGGACAGTCTTTGTAAATCTCACCTCTTGTAAGTAATGTTCTTAATACAGTGATTACATTTTTTTTTAAAGCATTGCTAGAGTGTTCAAAAAGGTTATTTTTTCGAGCAGATCACTCTGAATAGAATAGAACAGCTGCGCCTGCTGTGACGGACTGTGTGTACTGCGAGACCCTTGTGGCTGCAGGAAGCGCGGGCTATTGGAGTAGTGCCTACAGCGCACCTTTCCATTGGTGGGCAGAGCAGATTCAGACTCCCTTTCACACCAGACGTGTGACAGATGCCAGATTGGGCAATTTCTCTCACAAATAGGTGATATTATTCCTATTTGTGCGAGAAAATACTCAATTGACCAGTGCCTTCTATTTTTCAAGCTTAATTTGGCCCATTGTGCACATTTTTTTAAGCTGTGGCGGCGCCTCAGCACTGCAATTTATCATTCCTGAGCTGCCACGCTTGCTAAAAAATTGTAAAAGGACGCTGGCATTACTGGATAATGGGTAAGGAGGTACCCTAGAGGGAGGCGCAAAGGTGGCATTGCATTTGCGGGACTCACTATGATGATTTTCTTGACGAGGGTCCTGTCAGTCTGGAACAGAGGCACGACGTGTAAATTGCACCATTCTCATTGTTTGTTCAGACCCAAAACGCCATGGCATGACTTCAGACCCAGATCTGAATGTGGGTGAAAAAGACATTTATTTCGAAAAGTGAACGTTGTTTTCCATAGAACAGTAGCTGCCTCAGTGTACTAATAATATCAAATTCTGCACAGCATGGGCAAAAAGCACTGGCAAAACCAATAGGTCAGAAAAGCAAGATCCTTCTCTGATCAAGCAGTAAATAAAAATAAATGGCACTGAAGTCGTTCTGCTCGTGCAGCTTTCTGATAAATGTACATGATCATCAAGCAGGCATAATATGTAAGTGGAGTGATGCGTGATTGCGTCATCACTTTTAGGTCTGGCTTTAGCCAAGACCTTTTGATTTTACTAAAATATGTATGATATTACTTAATGGTGCTTTCCGCCACCTCTATTCACTCATTGGTCTGTTGTTGTGTCATTCCCATTTTGCTTCAGCCCACTACTGCATACAGCATGGGGAAGTGGGTCAGCATCATTACTTAATCCTCTGGTTAAAGTCACTTTGAGTAGCTGCAGTGCATTTTTCTCTTTCACAAGGTGCACATCCACACTCAAGGAGTTTCCTTTAGTACCAGTGTTCCCAGATGTGATCGTAGGACACATTTGAAGTGAGACCATGGCATATTTCAGCTTTATCAGTTCTATCTCCTTCCAACGCTGTTGTAAATACTTTTTGAAGTGGACTGCTGTTCTTTCATGGCATTCCCGGACTCTCTTTCACCAGTGGTTATTTGCAACTTTGCCCAGGGAAAAAACACATTTTATGGTGTTTAATTTGCTGTAGTTTTATTGAAATAAAGGTGGGGTATGTAACTTGGTTTTTAGTATCCAATATGTCTTTATACTAAGTACCCTTTTTCCATTTTCTTTCGTGCCTTTTTGTCTTCCTTCTTTTTTCCATCTTTCTCTTTTCTGCCTTTCCTGTTTATCTTCCCTTTTCCTTTCCTTTCCTTATTACCTTCCTTCATTCTTTATTTTTCTTTCCTTTCTTGTTGCCTTATTTTCTTTTACCTTTCATTTTATTCCTTTCTGTTCATTATTTCCTTTATTTTATCCATCAATCATCTTTCTCGAGCAGTCAGTTACACACGATTTCTAATGTTTTTCATTTATTTCTTTATTGGTAACATGGATGGTAGATTTGAATCACCTTTATGTAAGCTTGTACTTTTCCAAAGCTCAAATCCTTGTTCTTAGTGTTACATATTTTCTTGGCTTCTAGGTCTAGAGTGCCAACCAGTGTAGCACCAGCTGTGCGTTCAAAACTTGGCTTGAAACAGAATCACTAAGAAGCGTAGAGGCAGCATAGAGGTTCATTGCAGCAGGCACCCGCAACCCTTGGTTCTCGAAGAGTTTGGACAAGTGTAGGAGGAAACCTGCATCATTCAAGATTTAGTGTAATTTCCTGTCTGTGAAAAGTCTGTTGCTATAAAAAGCTCAACATTTCTGGACAATGAGGTTAAAACTGAATTAAGTATAGTCTCATACTTGATTACTTTGTCCAGTTGACAGGCAAATATGTCTCAACAAAGTCTATTCAGCTTTGGATTCAAAAAACATAAAGACAGTGATAAAGATAGTCCAGGAGAAGGAAACCAAAAAAAAACAACTGAAGTTGGGCCTTGTACCACTGCACAGAATCCTAACATAACTAAGAACAAAAAGTATGACGCTGAAAAAAGAAAACGAGTTTTTCAGTCACACTGGGTGAAATCCTGGCCATGGCTAGCCCTTAAGGAAAGTCCAGAGGGGGAAGGACCAAAAATGTACTGCACTATTTGCCAAAAATATCCTACTATAGCAGTCAGCTATTCGGGTTCCGGTAGGAATGCATTCTTAAGTGGATGTGACCAGTTGCGCATTGAACCAATCAGAGCTCATGAAACTAGTAAGGCACATATGACATGTGTTTCATGGCACCGCCAGGAAATGAAAGAAACCACTTTGCAATGTCAGACTCCTACAGCCAGTACCTCAAAATCCAGTGTCCCTACAGAGCAGCCCCTCATCATGCAAGCACTGCAAAAACTGAAGGAAACAGAAAGAAAGAAACTGACCATCTTGTTTAACAATGCTTACCTAATTGCAAAACAGGGAAAGCCACTCTCAGACATGGACACCCTATGTAGGGCTATGAAGAAAGCAGGTGTGTATATATGAGAAAATTATGCAAACCGCGAAAAAGCCTCAGAGTTCATTAGATGTGAGGCGGATATACTTCGACAGGACATCAAAAAAATTGTTTCAAATTCTCGCTTCATCTGCATTATTGCTGACGGAAGCACAGATAGTGCCATCACTGAACAGAAAACTGTACTGGTCAGAGTAGTCAATGGTGGAAAACCCTACACTCTATTTGCAGATCTTGTTCCACTTGAACATGCACATGCTCCAGGAGTCCTGGACGGTATAGTTAAAGGAATCAAAAGGTTATCTTTGGATTTAGTAGATATGAGGTCTACAGAACATCCGGGTCCATCACTAATCGCTGTCAATTTCGATGGTGCTGCAGTTATGATGGGATCTAAGGGAGGGGTTGCAGCACTCCTGAAGAAAGACATTCCTTTTCTTCTCCCATTCCACTGTGTAGCTCACAAGCTTCAGCTTGGGATTCTAGATGCTGTAAAATCCCATCCCTCTATTTGTCAGTTTGAGCAAACTTTGAAATGGATTTTCAAATTCTATTGTTATAGTCCTAAGAGGCGAAGAGATGCCAAAGAAATTTCAAGAATAATTGATGAAAACTTTGTTCATTTCACTGATATTAAACAGGTTAGATGGGTATCCAGCAAAACCAGGGCTTTGGCAACCATGCAACAAAACCTGCAGACTGTGGTTCTACACTTGGGACAGGTCGCAGCTGGTAGTGATGATTCTGCTGCTAAGGCAAAAAAGTACCTCTCAGTTGTTACTAGTTTTACATTCATAAAAAACCTTTACAGTCTGAGAGATGTTCTGAAGCCAGTGTTTCAGCTTTCAGAATTCTTTCAGTCTAATGAACTGCTTTTATTGCATGTTCCACCTGCTGTAGAGAAGTGTGCATTGACCCTAGTAGGCCTAAAGAGTGAGCTGGGTGAATATATGCAGCAGTTTAAAAAACTGTACCACCCGGAAGAAAAGAAGTTTGGACACATTTCTACTGATGGCTGGGAAATAAAGTTATCAGGACACTGCCCACCAGCAGCAACAATCCAAAGTGACAGTGAGCTCATTGACAGTATGGTTAAGTACATTGATAAGAGGTTTGAAAATTTTAATTGCATGCCGGTTCAAGGTTTTCAGGCATTCGATTATACACTGTGGCCAGAAAGTAGAGAGGAGCTCTATACATATGGGCTCTCTGATATTGAGGCAATTGTACAACATTTTGAGGTACTTTTCACCACAGACGAGAGGTTGGCAATTGTAGAGGAGTTTTGTGGACTTAAAACCCATATGAAAAGCTTTCAGACCAAAGGTATTCCTGTATTGCCTGCATATTCCACCCTGCTAGCAACAAAACCTTACTCGTTGACTAATATATTGAAGCTTGTGGAGATGATGTTCACATTCAGTGTATCTACAGCAGAAGCTGAACGTGTGTTTTCTGCCATGAATATCATTAAGAACACGGTTAAATCAAGATGTTCTCCAAGACCTAATGCTTCTTAAAGTAGAAGGACCCAACTTTGAGGATTATGACCCCAGCAGAGCTATTGATCTCTGGCTTACAAAAGGAGGCACAAAGCATGTGTGCGGACATAAAAGGCCACATCTATCATAACTGTTGAAGTATTGCTAATATTAGAGCATCCTGCCATGCATAATCGTTTATTGTTGTATTTCTATTCAATGTCTATATGTTTGGATAAAAGGGATAATATCGCTTGTCAAGTTTTCCTTTAGCATTATTATTGCACAGCTTTACTGATTTTAATAAAGCAAAAATATATTAATATTTCTCCGTCAGCCGGAGCCCTTATGTTTGATGTGGGGCGGGAGTAGGTGGGACAAGTGGATTTTACAGGACATGTAGATCTCAGTGGCATTTTGTCCCTTGGACAACTAGATTATTTGGAAAATGCCACACCCCTGAGCCCCATGAGCGAATGGTCTGTGGGTTGAGATTCTTTGGGTGTCGTGGGGACACTGCAATGGGGGTGATATCCGCCACAGTTTATACCAACCTGGGGGAGTGAGAAAAGAGCTGTTAACCCATATTTTTAAAATAGCGCTAACTCGACAGAAGGTAATGGACTGCTTTACATGAGAACGCATTTCTTTATGGTAGGCACAGGAGATTAAGGTATTTTCCCAGAATCGCAGAATGTTGAGCCGATGCCTAAACTTGAACCTCGTTACCCAGCGCCAAAGTAGGCGGCTCTGGCCATTACGCCACATCCTCGCAATCTAATCTCGGCATTGTCTCAACAACATTCTATGATTCTGGGCAGTTGTATTTTGGAGCGCTTTACACAGGCACCAGTTACCTTTACAATGGCACATCCTCTCTGGATGTTTATCCGCGTTTATATTATTTTGTAATGAGGCCTCTTAATGAAGAAAGCTGCTGAAAGTCTCCTTACATAAACATTCATTGGGTTCTTACCTGGTGAGCTCCCTACTTTCCTTGTACTTCTCCCAATCGCACCAGATGTACATTTTAAAGCATCCCGATGCTTCATTTAGGCCCAAGGTGCTTCATAAATGTCACCAAGTAGCGAGGAAACAGAGTCCAAGTACGTATTTTTTTTATTACATTTGCTATTACAAAGGGCTTCAATATGAGTGGTAAGGAAGGACACGCTTGAAGAGGGATGTGGTGGTATGGACGTTTTTGTGGTAGGGTGACCAGACGCCACAAATTTCAGACTACTGTCCTGAAGCTTTTCTTCATGGTAAGTACGTCTCGGTTTTTAGAACAAAGCTCAAGTCCTCCCGCAAACAAAAGCACTGTTGAAAGTTGTGTTCATGTTTCCAGAATTTTTAAAGGCACATCTAACGTTGGAAATAATGTATCTGCCTCTTTCAAGCAGCGCAGGAAGAGGCCGGCTGCATGCTCAGAAGAGACTGAGTTGGAGGAGGGCAGGGGGCTCAGGCTGCTGATCCTGCCATGGGCACGCATTTTATGACAAAGGCCCGGAGGCCAACATTATGCCATATCCTTTATTACTACCCAAACACAGCAGCAACATTACATCATAGTATCAGAATATTTGCAAACATTCTAGAACTTAGAACATGTATAAAGCTCAATGACAAGCAGCCATCTTCCTCTTTTGTTGCTGCTCAAACACGAGATAAGTACTCTGTTTACCTACTGTTCAATATATTATTTAAATAACAGAATTATGTTAATACCGGGATAAAATTATAAATATTTGAATTAAAATTTAAATGTGGATATATGGTAACATTTTCAGTGAAGAGGAATTAATTTAGAATGTATTTGAAATAGGTTTCTGTTAGGAAAACGTAGGTATGGTTTAGCGAGTTTATAAATGTTGAGATAGATATTTCAAAAGAATGGATTAGTGCCTTTTTATAATGTTTAAGGTAGTGTATTTTTAGGTTTAAAGTATTTTATTAAAGTACAAAAAGAGCATGGGGAAGGGAATAGGAGGTCTAGCGAATACACAGTATAAGAAGCGGAACGTTGCAGCGGTTCAGAAGAAAAGGAGGGAGGCAGGAAGCCCCAGAGGGTAACAAGGCATAAGTCATAAAGCAAGAAGGTATTGTGAATGACCCCCCAGGAGACCCCCACTCCCCAAGCAAGGCAGAGCTGGAATAACGTCCCGCATTACAGTAAAGAAGAAAGCACACCATCCCCCCAACCCCCCGTCCCCAGAAAAGGAGAAAAAAAAAGAGAAGCGAAGGAGGAAAAAGAAGAAAACAATACCCCAACATCCCCGTCCGAAAATCAGCATTAAAAGTATGTAACCCCACGCCCCATCCCCAGCCCCAGTCCCCCGAACCCGCACATTCACTCCGCTGTAGCCGCCGGCGGTGTCAGCCTAAGGAGTCGCAGGTACCGTAGACATGTAAGTTCGCGAAACTCCGTGGACAGCAGTGCCAAAAAGGGGTGCCAGAGCTCTTCAAACTGGTCAACATTCCCAGCCACCGTGAGCGACATCTTCTCCATGCCCAGTACCTGCCAGAGCCTGTGTAGCCAACCGGTGATGGAGGGGGCAGTAGGGGTGCGCCAGAGTACAAGGATGTTTTGGACCGCGGAACCTAGCGCAATCGCAATCTGCCTACCCCTACGGGACTTCAGCGGGTACATCAGGTCATTGGGGAGGCCTAGCAAAACATACGCGGGGAAGCGCGGGAGCTCGATCTCAAAATGCTTATCTACCTCATCCAGGACCTCCTTCCAATAGGTCGACAGCACCGGGCACTCCCAGAGAATATGCGTGAGGGTGCCCTCCTGTCCGCAGCCGCGCCAGCAACCTTTATCACCGATTTTGCGCATCTCGTAAAGCCTCTCCGGGGTGTAATACCAATAGGTGGATACCTTAGTAAAGGTCTCCGTCAGCCCAGTGTGGTACGCAGAGTGCCTCGCCCGATACGCAATCCTGTCCCACTCCTTGTGGCTCAAGGTCCTGCCCAACTCCCTGTGCCAACGCTCCCTCCCCGGGTTATGGTAATGAAACGGCGGGGGTTGGAGAAACTTGTACAAGTCGGTGATAAGCTTGGCATCCGAGGTCCGGGTTACCAGCCATCGCTCATAGGGCGTAATCGAACGGGCAGCGACGTCGCGTACTGAGGGTTGAAGAGCCCAGTGGCGGACTTGCATATAACGCAGTCTGTCCCCCTCCGTCAGGCCAAACTCCTGTCGGAGCTGCTGGAAGGGGAGCACACCGTCCGGCCCGTAAATCTGGAAAAGCGCCCTGCAACCCGCGCTCACCCAGTGGGAAAAAGCTCCCGGTTCCAGGCCCGGAGTGAAGTCTGGATTGCCAGCAATGGGAGTGAATGGCGATGGAAAAGTGGTGAGTTCACGAAGCTCACCCACCGCGTCCCACACTCGCAGCGGAACCCGGGTGATAAAAGAGGCGGAGAGATTAGGCGGGCGGTGAGTGCGCCGCAGGAACGGGACTTCCTGGAGGGTACGGCCCGCAACTGCCTGATCTTGAAAGAGCCAATGCTTGTCCGATTCCCACCGGCTCCATTCCACCAAGTACCGAAGTTGCGCCGCCTGGAAGTACTTCCGGAGGTCCGGGACCCCAAGACCCCCCGCCTCCGGGGCAAGCATGGAGAGGACCCGCTTCATCCGCGGCTTACGACCCTGCCACACAAAGCGGGAGATGTCTGCCTGCGTCTGCCGTATCCAACCTACAGGAGGCTGGAGAGGCAGAGCGCGAAAAAGATACAGGATCTGAGGCAGTATCGTCATCTTCACCGCTGCGATACGGTCCAGCCACGAGAGCAGGCCTTTGTTCCATCGGCCGAGTTCGTCCTTGACTTTTTTGCCCAGAGAGGAATAGTTAGCGGCGACCATTGCAGGCAGGGAGGGAGCAAGCAAAATACCCAGGTAAGGCACCGTGGAGGAGGACCACTGCAGAGGAAAAAGACGCTGGAGGTCCCGCCTGGTGTCGACAGAGAGCGACACGTCCAGGGCAGCCGACTTAGTCATATTCATTTTAAAGCCTGCCACGCGGGCAAAGGAGTCCAGCTCCTGGACGCAGGCAGGGAGCGACCGTCTGGGGTCATCCAGGGTCAGCAAGACATCATCCGCATATAAGCTGACAGTATGCGTGTATTGCCCCATCTTCACCCCAATAGCGTCTGGGTTATCGCGAATCCTCTGGGCAAACGGCTCCATATAGAGGGCAAACAGGAGCGGCGAAAGGGGGCAACCCTGTCTCGTGCCGCGTTCAATGGCGAAGCTGCTGGAGCTGTGTCCGTTGACACGCACAGATGCTGACGGTCTCCTATAACAATTGAAGACCATAGTGCGGAACTTCTCGCCGATCCCCAGTTTCCCAAGGACCAGCTCGAGGTACGGCCAATGAACCCTATCAAAGGCCTTCTCCGCGTCGACCGATAGCAGCATCCGCTCCCCCGGGACGCGGGAGGCCTTTTCTAGCACGTGCGACACCCTCTTGGTGTTGTCGACCGTCTGCCTACCGGGTACAAAACCGGCCTGGTCTGCCTCCACCAAACTTGGCAGGTGCAGACCAAGCCTGGCCGCCAAGATCCCCGTGTAAAGCTTGAGGTCCACATTCAAAAGCGAGATGGGCCGGTACGAGCCGCACAGAGTCCGGTCCTTTCCCGGTTTCGGGATAACCGACACAGTCGCCGAGAGAAGGTCCGGCGGGATAGCTCCCGGGTCGGAGAAGGAATTGAATAAGCGAGCCAGGAGAGGCGCGACAGTGGGACAGAAGGTCTTGTAGAACAAGGCCGTATAGCCATCCGGGCCCGGGGCCTTGCCGTGCTTGAGCCGAGCAATAGCGGAGATGACTTCCTCCACGTGAATATCCCTCTCCAGGTGGTCCGCCTGGGCGGAATCCAGGGTCGGGAGGGTCACGGAGTCCAGATAGGCTTCAGCCTCTCCCGGTGGGGAGGGCTCTGCAGCGTACAGCGCCTCGTAAAAGGCACGAAAGGAATCCGCCACCTCCGCGTCACCGGAAACCGGGACCCCATCTACTCCCACTAGCTCTTTTACTACGTTGCGTTGCTGCGCAGCTCTGAGCCTATGGGCCAGAAGCTTACCGCACCTATCTCCGCCGGTGTAATAGGCATGCTTCAAGCGTAACGCCGCATACTCCGCCCGGTCCAGGTCCAACGCAGAGAGGAGTTTCCGCGCCGCCTTCAGCTGCCTCCAAACCCGTGGAGCCCCCGTCCGGCGGTGAACCTGTTCAAGTTCCCTGACCTGCGCCGTTAGTTCCTCCCTCTTGCGTTGGCGCTCCTTATTCTCCGCCGAGGAAATGGAGATAAACTCCCCCCTGATGACTGCTTTCAAAGCCGCCCACTGCGTCGCCAGTAGATATGAGGTCTACAGAACATCCGGGTCCATCACTAATCGCTGTCAATTTCGATGGTGCTGCAGTTATGATGGGATCTAAGGGAGGGGTTGCAGCACTCCTGAAGAAAGACATTCCTTTTCTTCTCCCATTCCACTGTGTAGCTCACAAGCTTCAGCTTGGGATTCTAGATGCTGTAAAATCCCATCCCTCTATTTGTCAGTTTGAGCAAACTTTGAAATGGATTTTCAAATTCTATTGTTATAGTCCTAAGAGGCGAAGAGATGCCAAAGAAATTTCAAGAATAATTGATGAAAACTTTGTTCATTTCACTGATATTAAACAGGTTAGATGGGTATCCAGCAAAACCAGGGCTTTGGCAACCATGCAACAAAACCTGCAGACTGTGGTTCTACACTTGGGACAGGTCGCAGCTGGTAGTGATGATTCTGCTGCTAAGGCAAAAAAGTACCTCTCAGTTGTTACTAGTTTTACATTCATAAAAAACCTTTACAGTCTGAGAGATGTTCTGAAGCCAGTGTTTCAGCTTTCAGAATTCTTTCAGTCTAATGAACTGCTTTTATTGCATGTTCCACCTGCTGTAGAGAAGTGTGCATTGACCCTAGTAGGCCTAAAGAGTGAGCTGGGTGAATATATGCAGCAGTTTAAAAAACTGTACCACCCGGAAGAAAAGAAGTTTGGACACATTTCTACTGATGGCTGGGAAATAAAGTTATCAGGACACTGCCCACCAGCAGCAACAATCCAAAGTGACAGTGAGCTCATTGACAGTATGGTTAAGTACATTGATAAGAGGTTTGAAAATTTTAATTGCATGCCGGTTCAAGGTTTTCAGGCATTCGATTATACACTGTGGCCAGAAAGTAGAGAGGAGCTCTATACATATGGGCTCTCTGATATTGAGGCAATTGTACAACATTTTGAGGTACTTTTCACCACAGACGAGAGGTTGGCAATTGTAGAGGAGTTTTGTGGACTTAAAACCCATATGAAAAGCTTTCAGACCAAAGGTATTCCTGTATTGCCTGCATATTCCACCCTGCTAGCAACAAAACCTTACTCGTTGACTAATATATTGAAGCTTGTGGAGATGATGTTCACATTCAGTGTATCTACAGCAGAAGCTGAACGTGTGTTTTCTGCCATGAATATCATTAAGAACACGGTTAAATCAAGATGTTCTCCAAGACCTAATGCTTCTTAAAGTAGAAGGACCCAACTTTGAGGATTATGACCCCAGCAGAGCTATTGATCTCTGGCTTACAAAAGGAGGCACAAAGCATGTGTGCGGACATAAAAGGCCACATCTATCATAACTGTTGATGTATTGCTAATATTAGAGCATCCTGCCATGCATAATCGTTTATTGTTGTATTTCTATTCAATGTCTATATGTTTGGATAAAAGGGATAATATCGCTTGTCAAGTTTTCCTTTAGCATTATTATTGCACAGCTTTACTGATTTTAATAAAGCAAAAATATATTAATATTTCTCCGTCAGCCGGAGCCCTTATGTTTGATGTGGGGCGGGAGTAGGTGGGACAAGTGGATTTTACAGGACATGTAGATCTCAGTGGCATTTTGTCCCTTGGACAACTAGATTATTTGGAAAATGCCACACCCCTGAGCCCCATGAGCGAATGGTCTGTGGGTTGAGATTCTTTGGGTGTCGTGGGGACACTGCAATGGGGGTGATATCCGCCACAGTTTATACCAACCTGGGGGAGCGAGAAAAGAGCTGTTAACCCATATTTTTAAAATAGCGCTAACTCGACAGAAGGTAATGGACTGCTTTACATGAGAACGCATTTCTTTATGGTAGGCACAGGAGATTAAGGTATTTTCCCAGAATCGCAGAATGTTGAGCCGATGCCTAAACTTGAACCTCGTTACCCAGCGCCAAAGTAGGCGGCTCTGGCCATTACGCCACATCCTCGCAATCTAATCTCGGCATTGTCTCAACAACATTCTATGATTCTGGGCAGTTGTATTTTGGAGCGCTTTACACAGGCACCAGTTACCTTTACAATGGCACATCCTCTCTGGATGTTTATCCGCGTTTATATTATTTTGTAATGAGGCCTCTTAATGAAGAAAGCTGCTGAAAGTCTCCTTACATAAACATTCATTGGGTTCTTACCTGGTGAGCTCCCTACTTTCCTTGTACTTCTCCCAATCGCACCAGATGTACATTTTAAAGCATCCCGATGCTTCATTTAGGCCCAAGGTGCTTCATAAATGTCACCAAGTAGCGAGGAAACAGAGTCCAAGTACGTATTTTTTTTATTACATTTGCTATTACAAAGGGCTTCAATATGAGTGGTAAGGAAGGACACGCTTGAAGAGGGATGTGGTGGTATGGACGTTTTTGTGGTAGGGTGACCAGACGCCACAAATTTCAGACTACTGTCCTGAAGCTTTTCTTCATGGTAAGTACGTCTCGGTTTTTAGAACAAAGCTCAAGTCCTCCCGCAAACAAAAGCACTGTTGAAAGTTGTGTTCATGTTTCCAGAATTTTTAAAGGCACATCTAACGTTGGAAATAATGTATCTGCCTCTTTCAAGCAGCGCAGGAAGAGGCCGGCTGCATGCTCAGTAGAGACTGAGTTGGAGGAGGGCAGGGGGCTCAGGCTGCTGATCCTGCCATGGGCACGCATTTTATGACAAAGGCCCGGAGGCCAACATTATGCCATATCCTTTATTACTACCCAAACACAGCAGCAACATTACATCATAGTATCAGAATATTTGCAAACATTCTAGAACTTAGAACATGTATAAAGCTCAATGACAAGCAGCCATCTTCCTCTTTTGTTGCTGCTCAAACACGAGATAAGTACTCTGTTTACCTACTGTTCAATATATTATTTAAATAACAGAATTATGTTAATACCGGGATAAAATTATAAATATTTGAATTAAAATTTAAATGTGGATATATGGTAACATTTTCAGTGAAGAGGAATTAATTTAGAATGTATTTGAAATAGGTTTCTGTTAGGAAAACGTAGGTATGGTTTAGCGAGTTTATAAATGTTGAGATAGATATTTCAAAAGAATGGATTAGTGCCTTTTTATAATGTTTAAGGTAGTGTATTTTTAGGTTTAAAGTATTTTATTAAAGTACAAAAAGAGCATGGGGAAGGGAATAGGAGGTCTAGCGAATACACAGTATAAGAAGCGGAACGTTGCAGCGGTTCAGAAGAAAAGGAGGGAGGCAGGAAGCCCCAGAGGGTAACAAGGCATAAGTCATAAAGCAAGAAGGTATTGTGAATGACCCCCCAGGAGACCCCCACTCCCCAAGCAAGGCAGAGCTGGAATAACGTCCCGCATTACAGTAAAGAAGAAAGCACACCATCCCCCCAACCCCCCGTCCCCAGAAAAGGAGAAAAAAAAAGAGAAGCGAAGGAGGAAAAAGAAGAAAACAATACCCCAACATCCCCGTCCGAAAATCAGCATTAAAAGTATGTAACCCCACGCCCCATCCCCAGCCCCAGTCCCCCGAACCCGCACATTCACTCCGCTGTAGCCGCCGGCGGTGTCAGCCTAAGGAGTCGCAGGTACCGTAGACATGTAAGTTCGCGAAACTCCGTGGACAGCAGTGCCAAAAAGGGGTGCCAGAGCTCTTCAAACTGGTCAACATTCCCAGCCACCGTGAGCGACATCTTCTCCATGCCCAGTACCTGCCAGAGCCTGTGTATCCAACCGGTGATGGAGGGGGCAGTAGGGGTGCGCCAGAGTACAAGGATGTTTTGGACCGCGGAACCTAGCGCAATCGCAATCTGCCTACCCCTACGGGACTTCAGCGGGTACATCAGGTCATTGGGGAGGCCTAGCAAAACATACGCGGGGAAGCGCGGGAGCTCGATCTCAAAATGCTTATCTACCTCATCCAGGACCTCCTTCCAATAGGTCGACAGCACCGGGCACTCCCAGAGAATATGCGTGAGGGTGCCCTCCTGTCCGCAGCCGCGCCAGCAACCTTTATCACCGATTTTGCGCATCTCGTAAAGCCTCTCCTGGGTGTAATACCAATAGGTGGATACCTTAGTAAAGGTCTCCGTCAGCCCAGTGTGGTACGCAGAGTGCCTCGCCCGATACGCAATCCTGTCCCACTCCTTGTGGCTCAAGGTCCTGCCCAACTCCCTGTGCCAACGCTCCCTCCCCGGGTTATGGTAATGAAACGGCGGGGGTTGGAGAAACTTGTACAAGTCGGTGATAAGCTTGGCATCCGAGGTCCGGGTTACCAGCCATCGCTCATAGGGCGTAATCGAACGGGCAGCGACGTCGCGTACTGAGGGTTGAAGAGCCCAGTGGCGGACTTGCATATAACGCAGTCTGTCCCCCTCCGTCAGGCCAAACTCCTGTCGGAGCTGCTGGAAGGGGAGCACACCGTCCGGCCCGTAAATCTGGAAAAGCGCCCTGCAACCCGCGCTCACCCAGTGGGAAAAAGCTCCCGGTTCCAGGCCCGGAGTGAAGTCTGGATTGCCAGCAATGGGAGTGAATGGCGATGGAAAAGTGGTGAGTTCACGAAGCTCACCCACCGCGTCCCACACTCGCAGCGGAACCCGGGTGATAAAAGAGGCGTAGAGATTAGGCGGGCGGTGAGTGCGCCGCAGGAACGGGACTTCCTGGAGGGTACGGCCCGCAACTGCCTGATCTTGAAAGAGCCAATGCTTGTCCGATTCCCACCGGCTCCATTCCACCAAGTACCGAAGTTGCGCCGCCTGGAAGTACTTCCGGAGGTCCGGGACCCCGAGACCCCCCGCCTCCGGGGCAAGCATGGAGAGGACCCGCTTCATCCGCGGCTTACGACCCTGCCACACAAAGCGGGAGATGTCTGCCTCCGTCTGCCGTATCCAACCTACAGGAGGCTGGAGAGGCAGAGCGCGAAAAAGATACAGGATCTGAGGCAGTATCGTCATCTTCACCGCTGCGATACGGCCCAGCCACGAGAGCAGGCCTTTGTTCCATCGGCCGAGTTCGTCCTTGACTTTTTTGCCCAGAGAGGAATAGTTAGCGGCGACCATTGCAGGCAGGGAGGGAGCAAGCAAAATACCCAGGTAAGGCACCGTGGAGGAGGACCACTGCAGAGGAAAAAGACGCTGGAGGTCCCGCCTGGTGTCGACAGAGAGCGACACGTCCAGGGCAGCCGACTTAGTCATATTCATTTTAAAGCCCGCCACGCGGGCAAAGGAGTCCAGCTCCTAGACGCAGGCAGGGAGCGACCGTCTGGGGTCATCCAGGGTCAGCAAGACATCATCCGCATATAAGCTGACAGTATGCGTGTATTGCCCCATCTTCACCCCAATAGCGTCTGGGTTATCGCAAATCCTCTGGGCAAACGGCTCCATATAGAGGGCAAACAGGAGCGGCGAAAGGGGGCAACCCTGTCTCGTGCCGCGTTCAATGGCGAAGCTGCTGGAGCTGTGTCCGTTGACACGCACAGATGCTGACGGTCTCCTATAACAATTGAAGACCATAGTGCGGAACTTCTCGCCGATCCCCAGTTTCCCAAGGACCAGCTCGAGGTACGGCCAATGAACCCTATCAAAGGCCTTCTCCGCGTCGACCGATAGCAGCATCCGCTCCCCCGGGACGCGGGAGGCCTTTTCTAGCACGTGCGACACCCTCTTGGTGTTGTCGACCGTCTGCCTACCGGGTACAAAACCAGCCTGGTCTGCCTCCACCAAACCTGGCAGGTGCAGACCAAGCCTGGCCGCCAAGATCCCCGTGTAAAGCTTGAGGTCCACATTCAAAAGCGAGATGGGCCGGTACGAGCCGCACAGAGTCCGGTCCTTTCCCGGTTTCGGGATAACCGACACAGTCGCCGAGAGAAGGTCCGGCGGGATAGCTCCCGGGTCGGAGAAGGAATTGAATAAGCGAGCCAGGAGAGGCGCGACAGTGGGACAGAAGGTCTTGTAGAACAAGGCCGTATAGCCATCCGGGCCCGGGGCCTTGCCGTGCTTGAGCCGAGCAATAGCGGAGATGACTTCCTCCACGTGAATATCCCTCTCCAGGTGGTCCGCCTGGGCGGAATCCAGGGTCGGGAGGGTCACGGAGTCCAGATAGGCTTCAGCCTCTCCCGGTGGGGAGGGCTCTGCAGCGTACAGCGCCTCGTAAAAGGCACGAAAGGAATCCGCCACCTCCGCGTCACAGGAAACCGGGACCCCATCTACTCCCACTAGCTCTTTTACTATGTTGCGTTGCTGCGCAGCTCTGAGCCTATGGGCCAGAAGCTTACCGCACCTATCTCCGCCGGTGTAATAGGCATGCTTCAAGCGTAACGCCGCATACTCCGCCCGGTCCAGGTCCAACGCAGAGAGGAGTTTCCGCGCCGCCTTCAGCTGCCTCCAAACCCGTGGAGCCCCCGTCCGGCGGTGAACCTGTTCAAGTTCCCTGACCTGCGCCGTTAGTTCCTCCCTCTTGCGTTGGCGCTCCTTATTCTCCGCCGAGGAAATGGAGATAAACTCCCCCCTGATGACTGCTTTCAAAGCCGCCCACTGCGTCGCCAGGGACGTATCGGAGTTGTCATTGTGGGTCAGGTACTCTCGGATGACCTCCTCTATTCGCTTCACCACCAGTTTCTTATGGAGAAGCGTGTCCCGAAGCCGCCACATCCCTCTGGAGGGGGGGGCCGCCGGCCAAGCAAAAACTCCGGAAACCGGCGCATGATCGGACAAGGACAAGACCCCGATGTCCGCCGCCGTGGCGGCCGAGCGAAGCGGGCCGCTCACCAAGAGATAATCTAACCGCGAATAAGTGCGGTGTGCGTGGGAAAAATAGGAGTAGTCCCTGTCGGTGGGATGCATGGTGCGCCAGAGGTCATGTAGATCCATCTCAGCAATCTGGTCTTGCACCGCCCTAGAAAGCTCCCCCGTCTGTGGAAAGCGCTGGGCAGACCTATCCAGGTTGGAGTCGAAGACCATGTTCAGGTCTCCCCCCAAGATAATATGGCGGTCGGGCGAGGCAGTAACGTCCACTAACACAGAGTCCAGGAAGCGATCCTGGTGGTCATTCGGGCTGTAAACGGAACCAACCATAAAGGCAACACCACCCAGACGCATGCGATACACTAGAAGCCTCCCCTTCTGCTCGGCATGTTTATATAACACTTCACCTCTGAAGGAGCTAGCTAGAAGAATGGCCACCCCCGCAGTCTTAGTCGCAGCCGAGGAAAAGAGTTGCGTGGGAAACTTAGCAGAGCGCAACCTATGGCAGTCTCTAGAGAGTAAATGGGTTTCCTGGAGGAGGCAAATATCCGCCTGCGACCCCTCTAACAGGGAAAGGATCGCCCTACGCTTTACAGGGTTATTCAGACCCTTAACATTAAGGGTCACTACTTTCAGGGGCGGCATCGCTCACGGGGAAGCAAAGTGCTATGCAGCAGGCGAGGGATCAGCGGGAGGGGCACGCGGGGCAGGGGAGCAGGGAAGGCCAGGATCGGCTTCGCAAGTGTTCGGACAGTATCGGACGGGACCCCCCCAGCACCAAACCAGTTCTTAAACCCCCCCAAAACCAACCCCTGGCAACTAGCCAAAACCAAAAACAAGAAAAAACACCCCATTGTCTCAGTCCAGCCCAAGAGGGCGAGTCTGCAGAAAACAGTCAAGTGGACGTCCAGCCACACCCCTCCAACCGCTCCCCCCCAACCCCCAGCCCCAGCCCAGCATCATAGAAGCTAAGAATCTCTCCCCCAGGAGTAAAGTTAGGCCGTCAGGGCCACGCCGTCAGATTCAGGCAAGTTCCTGGCCGCAGTCCTCAGGGCCTCCGCCATATCCGCCCTGACTGTAGGAGAGTCAGGACGACTCACTGTCGCCGACGATTGGCGCCTCCTCGATCTCCGTCGGCCTCGCCGCTCGGGGCGCCTCCATGCGGGCGTAGCTCCCTCTTCCTCCGTAGCTGTGAGTCCCAGCACCCCACAGACATCCTGTAGGGAGCGCAGCTGATGTAGCACCCCATTCCATCGAAAGATAAGGCGGAAGGGGTGACCCCAGGAATAGGCCGTCTCATGCTCCCGTAGAAAGTCCGTGGCGATGCGGAAAGACCTGCGCTTCTGCAGTGTGATGGCAGACAGGTCTTGATAGAGCGCCACGGGTCGTTCTCGGAAGGACAGCGGTTGCTTCCTGCGGGCCTCCGTCATGATGCGCTCCTTCAAGGGGAAATCCAGCAGGAATGCCAGGATATCAGGCGGGGGCGCCGATGACTGGCGCTGGCGGCCCACCCTGTGTGCTCTGTCGATGCGGATCTGGAAGTCCGCTCCTTCTTCCAAGATGTCGCGGAACAGGTCTTGCAGATAGGCCACTAGGTCCGCACCCTCATCCGCGGACGGAACGCCTCGCACCCGGATATTATTCCGCCTGGACCTGTTCTCGAGGTCCTCCGAGTGGGCCTGGAGCTCGACACACTGCTCCCGTAGGCGGAGGACGTCCTGCTGGAGGTGGACTATCTCCTCGTCGCGACGCTGGGCCGCCGTTTCCACAGTGTCGACCCGCTCGCCCAGGCCTTCGACCTCCCTACGCACTTCACGAACCTCTCCGGCCACCTCGGTCTTGAGAGTCTGGAATTCCTCCTTGAGGGAGCTGAATAAGTCCTCCATAAAGGACCTCGTGACTGGTGGTTCGCCTCCGGTGGCGTCCGTTGAGGCCCGGGAGGACCCCGAGGACGGCTGCGTCCTGTCGCGTAGTTGCTGGGACCTGCCGAGCATTTCCGGCAGAGTGCGATCTCCCCGTGCCGCGCCTCGTCTCCCAGTCATCTTGGCCTCCGCGGTGGATGAGGCCTAGAGCCAGCCGCTGTGGATGTGCCCCACTGCTCGAGGGCACCAGATGTGAAGGCCTCACCGGGGACAAGGGTGGTGCGTCACAGGCGACAAAATGGCGGCCCGGGCCAGGGCGAGACGACCATCGAGCCAGTCAGGGTGGTCAGCAATGTTCAAAACGGAGGCTTTCAGCTGTGTGCTCCCAGGGAGGACAGCAAATGTGTAGGCACCAGGAGGAACCAAGGCGCCCGTATGATAAGGGCACGGGCGAGGGCCACCAGTTTCAGCTCCGCAAAGACAAGATGGCGGGAGGGCGGCACCCGGGAGGGCAGCCTAGGCCAGTAAGTCTATGGGCGACCCTCAAACAGCAATGGGTCGGGAAGAAGCGAAACCAGTGCCTCCCATGAACACCGGCCAGCTCGTCCTTACTTCCAAGCTCGGGGTCCGCAAGGCGTCACACACCGACACCCATGGCAGGGGGTTGGATCGCCGTCGCCGGGTTGGGGTCTGTCGTCCAGCGATGGTTCTCGCCACAGGGGCGCCGGCCAGGAAGCTTCCACACTCCGCGGAGTCCGTCTAGTCCGCTCCCCGGGGTCTCCAGCGTTTCAGCACTCGGCCCAGCCGAGGCGCGCGGACAGCGCCGCGATATGCTCCGCCTCCAGGCCCTTCTCCTTGGGGCGACCCAGGCTCTGCTCCCCGGAGCGATCGTTGAGCAAACTTTTCGGGGACTTCCCCCGGGGCAGCAGAAGTCAAAGTGGTATCAAACTGTGCTCCAAGAACTCCGGCACAGTTCTCTCGCCCGCAGTGCAGCCGCGGGGGGAGAGAAGCGCAGGAATCGGGGCTCGAGCTGAGCTGGGCCGGGGGAGCTACGGGAGGAAGCGTCCGCTCACCCCGCCATCTTGGCCACGCCCCCCAAGGTAGTGTATTTTTAAGAGGTTACCGTTGAGGGCAGAACGGAGAACACAGTTGTCTTGGCGCGTGTCACATGTATCGAATTGCCGTCGCATGAGCGCTTCGGGATTCGAAGCTTGAATGCTGAGGTGTTTGGTCATAGATGAGCCGCCGTACGAGCGTAACATGCGGCGGCCATCTTAGCTCTTTGGGAAACGTGCGGTTTCTATGATGAAACGTGAGCGGCCATGTTTTGGGGCAGATTTATCGTCTGACTGAACGGTGTCAGTTTCAGTCAGACGCAGTTCAGGAGTTCAGTTGAGGAGCGTCGGTTTTTGGTGTCAGATAGTTTAAGGAGTTTGTGAGGTGAATTTTTTTGACAATTTGTGTGGAATTAAGGAATTAAGGATAATACTAAGATTGTATATTACAGTTTGAGGATTTTTGGAAGAGAGTTTTTAAGGATGGAGAATGTAGAAGGAGGAATTGAGGAAAGAATGAAGGTGTATATAGAAAAGAAGTTTGGAGAGTTAAGTGCTTCTATAGACAAGAGATTTGAAAGCACTATGGAAAAAAGAGTGAAAGAGAGAGAGAACAGACAGAGCCTTGTTTTAGTGGAACAGGCAAGTGTTCCTAGAGTTGGAGTGGTGGAGGATGTTGCCAGATTGAAAGATCGCCACTTTCCTGATCAAATTCCTCCTACAACCTCAAAAGACTTTCCCAGTCGGAGATGTAGAGTCTGTTGGCGAAGAGGTTTGCGAAAGGAGGTTTGTATGTACTGCCCTGACTGTCCTAACCCTGGGCTGTGTGTACCTGCTTGTTTTAGAATGTACCACACGCAAAATAATTTTTGGGAGCATCCATGAGTGGTAAAGTGAACTGGCTGGTCTCTATTCTCTAAAACTTATTGTTCAGTTTCAAAGTTGGCATTTGTGTAGTGTATTTAGATTTAGTTGTTGTGTTAGTAGATTTGTATCAATTTGTTTTTCATTTGTTTTGAAAAAAAAATTAAAGTATGATGTTGGTTTGCGTGTAGTGTCCATTGTCTGACGGTGTGCATGGTTTGGCGCTTGGCTGGCGGTGTCTGTGGACTGGTGCTTGGCTGGCGGTGTTTGTGGAATGGGGCTTGGCTGGCGGTGTGCGTGGTCTGGTGCTTGGTTGGCGGTGTGCGTGGTCTTGCGCTTGTCTGGCGGTGTCTGTGGACTGGTGCTTGGCTGGTGGTGTGCGTGGTCTGGTGCTTGGTTGGCTGTGAGCGTGGTCTTGCCTGGTGGTGTGTTGGGATTGGTGCTTGGCTGGTGGTGTGCCTGGGCTGGTGCTTGGCTGGCGGTGTGTGTGGAGTGGCGCTTGCCTGGTGGTGTGTGTGGACTGGTGCTTGGCTGGCGGTGTGTGTGGTCTGGTGCTTGGTTTGCGGTGTGTGTGGTCTTGCGCTTGCCTGGTGGTGTGTTTGGATTGGTGCTTGGCTGGTGGTGTGCCTGGGCTGGTGCTTGGCTGGCGGTGTGTGTGGAGTGGCGCTTGCCTGGTGGTGTGTGTGGACTGGTGCTTGGCTGGTGGTTTGTGTGGTCTGGTGTTTGGTTGGCGGGGTGTGTGGTCTTGCGCTTGCCTGGTGGTGTGTTTAGATTGGTGCTTGGCTGGCAGTGTGTGTGGAGTGGTGCTGTCCTGGCGGTGTGTGTGGACTGGTGCTTGGCTGGCGGTGTTCGTGGTCTGGTGATTGGTTGGCGGTGTGCGTGGTCTTGCGCTTGCCTGCTGGTGTGTTTGGATTAGTGCTTGGCTGGTGATGTGCCTGGGCTGGTGCTTGGCTGGCGATGTCTGTGGACTGATGCTTTCCTGGCGGTGTGTGTGTGGACTGGTGCTTGGCTGGCGGTGTGCGTGGTCTGGTGCTTGACTGGCGGTGTGTGTGGTCTGGTGCTTGGCTGGTGGTGTGCGTGGACTGGTGCTCGGCTGGCGGTGTTTGGGAAGTGACTTAATGCTGGTTACTACACACAGTGCTAGCTGAGCGCCACTCCATGCAATCAATGAGTTTGTGTAGTTGCTGTGTCAGGAATGTGGACGTGTGAAAGTGATGGGCCCTTGATTGGCGTTGTCTGCTGGTGGACGTGTAGTAATGTGATGGGTCCGCGGCTGGCGGTGTGAATGTTTTGTATGTGTCACATGTATGCAAGATGTATGAATGGCCTGTAAAGAGGTTGGTGCCTTGTTGTGGCTTTACAGCTCACGAGCTGTGAGTCAATGGTTCAGTTTCTCGTCCTTTCCATTATTAACAGTGTATTTCATTTTTTGTGAAATCACTTGCTAATACAATGTTATATACTGAACCATCACTCACCCTCGTGCCAAATCCAACCAGTATGTGTGTGTGTTTGAGAACTTGATGTCTGTGTAGTTATTTTATTTATTATTATTAAATTTTTTTTTTGAAGCAGGACGCACCTTGTCACTTTTTTTGGGGTGTCTAGTTTTCAAAAATGTATAGGTTTGCTAGGTTTCCCAAAAAAGGCCAGTTTTCACTGCGAATTTGAGGTGCAACCACGTTGCGTTTTGCGTTGTTTCCCGTCGCAGGCACTAGGCAGACCCAGGCAAGTGAGGTAGCATTTTTTTCGGGAGACCTGGGGGAACGCTGGGTGGGTGGAAATTTGTTGATCCACGCAAATTCCAGAACTTTCCACCACAGAAATGTGAGGAAAATGCGTTCCCCCCCCCCAATTTTTGAGGTTTGCAAGGGATTCTGGGTAACAGAACCTGGTGGGAGGCAGTCGAGTCACCCCATCCTGAATTCCCCTGGGTGTCTAGTTTTCAAAAATGTATAGGTTTGCTAGGTTTCCCAAAGTGCCGGCATAGCTAGGGTGCAAAAACTACAGCTAGGCACTTTGCCATAAAATGGTCAAATTTTAACTGCAAAATTGAGGTGTGACCATGTTGCATTTTGCGCAGTTTCCTGTCGCAGGCACAAGGCCGACCCACACAAGTGAGGTACCGTTTTTATCAGAAGACTTAGGGTAAGTCAGATTTGTAAATCAACTGTTATTACCTATTGAGTTTTCATGCATTTCTCCCTTCCCAATGAAAGACATTGTGTAAAAAAAAAATCATTTTGAAAAATGACCAATAATTCTCATGCTAGTAAGAGTATTCCCAATTTTGAAAATGTGCAAATATATACTGTCTCTAAACTCTATAATTTGTACCCAATTCAGAAATACATAGGTGTCTTTCATACCGATTTTTCCATGTATACATTTTCCAAGAATAAGTGCTCTATACCCCGTAAATAATAAAACCACATTGCAAGTTGCTGCTCAGTTTTTGGCTCTGGGTTCGTCGGGTTCTTGGTGAAACTACAAGTCCTATATATCCCCACAACCAGGAAGGTCAAACGGATGTAACAGTATATTGCTTTCAAAGAGCTGTCAAAATTACAAGAAGTTACAGGTGAAAACGTTGAGACAAAATGCTGTTTTTTTCAACTAATTTTCAATTATTCCAATATTTAACTGTTAGTTTCTATAAAGAAACCTTCATGGATTTAGACAAAGGTTGAAAGCTCTAAAAATAGCAAAAATAGGCCATGTCCAAGAAAAATGCCAAAACTGTGTGAAAAATGTTGGTTCTCTGACAAAAGACTGTCATTCCCTAAAAGCTGAGAAAATGGAGATTTCAGCCCCACAAACCCTTTTTTGATAACATTTGCAGGGAAAAAACAGAGGCTTTGTATTTGCAGCCCGTTTTTCCCATTTTTCTGAAAAAAACAAAAATGTTACTGTATTTTGCCTAATTTCTGGGACCCCTCCAAGAGAATCCACAAACCCTGGGCACCTTTAGAATCCACATGATGTTGGAAGAAAAGGACGCAAATTTGGCATGGATACCTTATGTCACAGCTTTCCAAACTGTGTGGCGCAACACATTACTGTGTCGCGCCCTAACCGTAGGTGTGTCGCGTGATGAGATGACTTCTGCCGGGAATCGGGTCAGAGTCGAGCTGCAGGGGCTCTTAGAAGGGGTCAAACAACAACCTGTCTTTAACGACCTGTGAAGTGCTCGGGTGTGGCTGTGAGCGGTCCCGGGCCGACACACATGAGGAAGGGGGAGGGGGGGGGGGAATGAGTGGGGGCGGAAGCCCTCTGATGCCAATGAGGTGGGCATCAAAGGGTTTCAGCCCCCACCCCCATCTCTCGTATAAGGCAACCCTCCGGGCACTCATTTGTCAGTAATTTTAACCTGTCAGCTAAAGGACAAAAGTTAATTCCAGCAATTCAAATTCCCCAGCTAGAGTGGAAGGGAGGGAGTCGCCTGGGCTGTAATACCGAAGGAGAGGCAGACAGATAGAAAAACAAGCTTTCTTGTGCATGCTTCCTGAAAGAAATGTAAATGTGCACAACTTTTAAATGTGCGAATGTAAAGGTTGCTTAGGAGCCGATATAGGCATTAATTGATGGAGTTACTTGAAGCTTTCTGATGGCAAAGATATTTTCTTTATTAGAGGTATTGTAAAAGTGTTCCAAGCCGAGCTGGGGAGTGTGTGCTTTAAATGGACAGTTATAAAAATGTTGTACCAGGTATAATCCCCTTATTATTAAAATCTGTACTTTAGATGCACTGTTTATCTTTAACCTATAAGTATATGCACATTTTGTGACAGCCTATATTATACTATGTGTAACGCGCTTTTAAAGTAATGATTTACACATTCACAGTGCTTTCAGGGACCTCGTAGCTCTAAAAATACACGTCACTTTCCCAGCTGCACCACGATTGAATGCTATGGGCCTGAGATTGTATACATAGACATCTGTAGTGATTGCATTAACAAATAACGGTTTCATAAGATAAAATAGAGCATTTCCCACTGATTAATTTAACTTTCATTAAGTTTCCATTTAAGCTCCGTGTTATTTTATATGTAGTTACTGGATTGTGAAAAATCAACACAATGGTTGAAGAATTTGTTCTTTTTAGCCTCGCCTTTGGATTCCGCCTCTGCGCTCCCTAGCCCTGTCCCTGCTGCAGTATCCATACGATTTGTAAAGCACTTAAATCGCTGCATAGAATAGCTAGCTAATGTCTGAAAAAGCCAGTGATATTAGTATATAGTGTCCTGTTTTCCCTCACCTTCATTATGTACATTTATTTATTTTTAAATACTGTGTTAGATTAACCTGTGATCTGCATTTATTTTACAGTGTACTATTCATCCTACAGAATTGTACAAAAACTGTATTCTGGTTTTAAAGGGGACTGAGAAAAAGAAATGAACAACCTACTCAATGGCTTTAGTGCACTAAGTGTTACTGGAAAGCCTGGGTTCCAATCCCAGATTTCCTGCATGACTAAATTGTGTGAATATAAGTCAAATCAATTTACTTCATGTGTCAAATTCAGTTTAAAATGACCTGTGCAAATAAAACTCACTTGTATGTTTTAATAGCCAGTAATGTTTCACCATTCATAACAAGGATATTGGTGCGTGGGGGGGTGTCTGTGGGGTGGTATGTGTGGGGTGTGTGTGTGCGGGGTGTGAGGGGGTTGTGTGGGGTGTGGGGGGGGTGGGGTTGTGTGTGGGGGTGTGTGTGTGTGTGGGGTTGTGTGTGTGGGGTTGTATGGGCTGTGTGTGGGGTGGGGTATGTTTGTGTGGAGCCTGAACCCACCATAGGTGGTTCGGGCTCACCCGCTGCGCTTCCTCGCGTTACTGTGTCCCTGAAATTTTTTTCACAAAAAGGTGTGTCACCAACATGAAAAGTTAGGAAAGCTGTGCCTTATGTAGTCAAAAAGTTACAGGGGCCTAAGCGCGCACTACCCCAAATCGCCAAAAAAAGACTTAGCACAGGAGGGGAAAAGGCCTAGCAGCGAAGGGGTTAAAGGACAGCCTATAGAATGGTGTTGTCCTAATGACACATATTACTGCTTTGCAAGTTACATAATTGAGAGCAACCCATTAACGAAAGTCTTGTAAAGATAGTGGACGAACGACCGTCAATGTCTCATCACTCCCATGGGAATCTCTCCAGGGAGTACATGCACATATCTTTAATAAGTTTACATGAGCCAGGAAGTATGTCCAAGAGTGTTATGGCTGAAAATATTTAATAGTAACATTGTGGCAAGGCATGAGTCCATTTCAGCTGCAGGATGGACCTGTGCCTTTTATTCATTTTGTTCCAAATATACATCTTTCAAATATTGATACCACGAGTGGCACTTTAATCTCTGTAGAAGTGATGTGTATTTATGAAGTGATCTGCACCTGGGACTTCTCATTTACAACATGTGGCTAAGCGGTGGAGTAGTGAAAATGTGGTAATCGGGTTTCCTCTCTTTGTAACTGCAGTGCCGTTCACTGTTAAAAGTTTTTATTCTCGACGAGAAATTCTCTAGTCAGACAGCCCCAAAACAAGTTTTTCACCACTGGACACTGAATGCAGCACTGAGATTCATCTCGAATACATAAGTTTCCTTGAGTAGATATCAGAAACACCGCGATTAATTCCCCTTCAGAAGACCCTGCACTCAGTCTCTGGTAACAGGAGAGAGTGAGGCATAGTGAACATACACTGAAAATAAACGCACATCACGCTTCCATGAGGCAAAGGCAAGCTGAAGCAACAGAACGTACCGATCACCAAATCGGAATGAGAGGGTGTTTGCTGGGAAACGGCGGGACCGCGGCAGACTGGTAATTCTGGTCCGGGTCTCTCTTCCTCCTCTGGTAGTAGCCGCACACAACGAGGCCAACGCCAGGCCACACGCACACAGGAGTCCACAACTCAAGGGGCGAGTCCAGGTCCCCAAAACATGCAAAAACTAAAGGCTCAAAAGCGTGCTCTGCTTGTCCAGAAGTACCGTAGCTGTTCTCATTGGCCCAGGCCAATGAGAACACTCCTGCAGAGTACCGACAAGCTCTAGGATTGGCTGATGGCTCTCAAGCCAATCCTAGATCCCTTTTCTTGTTCTCCATAGCAACGATTGGAGCAATGGTTAGTGATAGAAAGGCACATGATTGGCTGTCACCCAACAGCATGTAAAATTACGGACAAATGTGGTTCATTAAAGAAACCTTCACGGATAGACGGCCGAAAGTGCGGTGTGCTTTAGGGCGTTTACTCTGAGGATGAATAGTACAGAGCTCCCGGATGGACCTATTCCCCCTACCCAGGCTGCAGGCCCCGGAGGCGGTCATGACGCAGTGTCTTCAGTGGGTCTTTCGGATGTGGATTCTGAGGGTGAACTGTATCCGCACGGACGCCGGGAGGAAGTGAGCAAGGACATGAGGCGCAGAGCCTTCGACTGGTGCCGGGAATACTTGTCTGGAGCCTGGCGACTCCTAGAGAAAGAAGATGACATGTCTGTGAGCATCGTCAGGTAACATGGGTTGGGAAGAGGGCAGGGAGGTTAAGAACGATATATATATATATATATAATAGATCTATCGGTATCCTTGTACTATGCCTATCTGAGTGATGTGGCAATCTGTCAAGCTTCACTTTGTACAGGATACTGTTTACTTATTTAAGTTGCACAAGTATTACGCTGCAAAGGTCTGTAGTTAGATATTGACTTCAGCCTTTGAAAGCTTGCCTTGCCCTCTGTGGTGCTGACGTGGTCTCCAATGGCAAAGTCCAGCAAAGATCATTCTGGTGCCATGGGCTTTATCTTCTTCCCACGAACAGCGCATTCTACATTTACAGCTGCTTTTAAAGAGAATACATTTTTTTCTTCTTCAGAATGCCTACGTATCTGCAGATTTGTTTTTAAGAAATCCAATTTAGGAAACGGACAACATTATAACTACAGCAATTTTAATTGTAGTGTTTTAAAAAAAGTACATTTGAGATTTAGCTATGCAAAATTAATTTAGAAGCAGGGCTATGCGACCAATCTAAAGTCTTAAAGTATCTTGTTAGGTCAAATCACACTTCACTGAGAAAACTCTACTTGTCTCTTTTTAACTATGGCGCAAGAAAAGCTTGATATGTTCAAACAGTGGCAAACAGTATTAAAGTCCAGCAGCAACACCATAAAATTCCCAAATCAACCTAGAATTTTAAAAAAGCGAATAATAAATGGTACACATTAGATTAAAGGAACCATGAATTATTATTTGAGGCCAAGAAAGCATAAAGCACCGGTTAAAAACCATATTCGTGGTTGTCTGGGTCTTCTCTACAATATCAGGTCAACTGTGACAGATCAGGATTCAGGCAAGTCTTTTGAGCCACACCAGTCAGAAGTTCCATCAATGTATTTTTTTTTGGGGAGAATTTATTTAAGATACCTGTTCAAACAAGAGGAACCAGAGTTCCAACCAGAACCTGCCAGCACATCATCACATAGGTACAATAAGCATCATAGTACAATATTTCGGAATGTCACATATAGAGGAGTACATCAGACGAATGGCATGCACAGTCGAGGAAACAAAATGCCCATATACAGAACCACAATCTGTAGTATAATCCATCACAGTATAAAACAGCATGTACAGTGCTGGTGGTCGATCAAACAGCAGAAAACAGCCTAACCCGTTACATCGGAGATAAACATATGTGGGGATTCTACAAGTACAATCCAAATTAACCCAGTAACTAGAGGCTATGTATCACTATGCAGTCACCCTGGGGCTGGGAACAGGGGAGTCAGATCTGTCTTGCACCCAATTTAAGTGTGGTTCCCATATTTCCCGAGGTCAGGGGCATTAGTTCCCAGAATACACCAAGTTGAGTGTGACCATGAGTCACATCCTACAGCCAGTCCCTCAACCCAGGTATCTTTTTCCTCCCCCACCTGATAGCAACCTGCCTTCTTGCATATAGTAAAAGAAGTGCATGCAATTTGCGTTGCTTTGGCGGTGTATCCTTCACATAACCTAAAAGGCCTAATGCCGGGGAGGGAGCATCTGTTCTACCAACAATCTGATTAATCGCGGTAAAGATCTCTTGCCAGAATTCAAGCAGCCATGGGCAGTCCCAAGCAATATGTAAAAAGAAAGCCAAGGCATACCCACATCGCCAACATCTATCATCCTCCCTGAGTTTCATGCGATAGAGGCAAACTGGCATTCTGTAATATCTATGCAGAAATTTAAAATGTGTCAGGCGAAGCCTAAAGTTTGGGGAAAGTTCTGCAGCTGCCTATAGCAGAAGTCCCATTGTTCTTCTGTCAAATGGGGGTCAAGTTCACTGTTCCACTGTAGCAGGGACTCGGGCTGCACCACCGGGGCTGTATTTTGCATACTCGTATAAAGACGCATAACTAATTTGCACGGTGAAGGCAATTTCAGGAGTTGCTCTAGAGCCGGCAATGCCGGCGGAGCCTCGGGAAACCCCGCCCAAAGTGCACGACAAGCCGCCTTCAGTTTGTGATATAAAAACAATTCTGCGAAGGATACAGTGTGATCCTCAGTTCCAACAAGGGGGGCCTAAACTCATCATTTGGATATAGGTCAGCAAACATGTATGTAAGTTCATTTCCGTGACCAGGGTTTTACTAACCCCATCTCCAACGGCACAGATGGCACATACAGTATTGGGACATTAGCTCTCTTCCGAAGCATATTCTACGCCCATCGCAGAGTTCCTGCCGTATCTACATATTCCTTGGGGCGTTGTGACTTCTGATACAATGCCACCCCAAGTGGTACAGGGGCTACTGCATCAATCTCAACCGCCACATGAGGCTGATATGGCGTCTGATGCACCCAGAAGTGGAGGAACTGTGCCTGGGCACACAGAGCATATAATTACATATCCGGAGCGCCCAGACAACCCTGTCTTAGCCGGAGCGTCAGTAGGTCCCAAGAGACCCTGGCTTGCCCTCCAGCCCAAACCAGAGACCCCAGTTGCGATCGTAAGCCTGAGAAAAAATGTTGCGTAAGGGGAATTGGCACGTTAACAAAAAGATATAAAAACGTTGGTAATATAACCCTTTTCGTTAGTGATATCTTTCCAGCGATGGACAGGGGCCATTTGGACCAGAGTGCCACCTTACCCTCCAGCCACATGTACGCCCTACCAAAATTCAAATTCCAAATTTCCTGCAGGCTTCTGCTTATCCACACCCCTAGGTACTTGACGGCCTCAGCCTCCCACCTAAGGGGGAACTCGGATGTCACCATGGGAGTACCGTCTGTCAGTGGGAAAATTACAGATTTCTTCCAATTAATGGAGACACCCGCCAGCCCTCCAAATCTGATAAATTCCCTAAGAACCGGGTCCAGATTTTCTTCTGGTTTCAGAATATACACGGTCACATCATCAGCGAGTAGAGAAATAAGAAGGCTACGTGTACTGAAACCGATGCCCCGTGCTGTGTGGTGTTGTCAGATTCTGGCAGCCATGGGTTCCATGGCAATGGCAAAGAGCAGGGGGTGAGAGCGGGCACCCCTGACGTGTGCCACGCGTGATGTGGAATTGATCGGACAACAAGCCATTCACTCTGATTCGTGCTAACGGCATAGTATACAATAATTTAATACCATTTATAAACAGGGGGCTAAATCCCATTCGCGGTAGGATTGTAAACCAATATGGCCACTTCAGCGTATCAAACGCTTTCGTAGCGTCTAAAAAAAAAATGGCGGCAGCCTGCACGTCTGGGTGGAGGTAGTGCAGTACCGAAAACAATGTACGCAGGTTGTGTGCCGTCGACTGTCCGGGAATAAATCCTGATTGGTCCGGGAGTGCAATCATTTGAAGGAGGGGATGTAGTCTGTTTGCCAATAATTTAGCATATATTTTTACGTCCACATTAATCAGTGACAGTGGCCTGTAGGAGTCCAACTCCGCCTCTGCCTTTTCAGGCTTCAGCAGTGTTATAATTATAGCTTCCCTCATGGAAGCCGACAAAACACCCGCCTCCAATGCCTCCTCATACACTGCAAGTAGCCTTCGGGCCAGATTCTCAACATAGGTCTTAACCCCTTCGACGCTAATGACGAGCTGGGCTCGTCATGGCGTTGCCTCCTCGCATGCTTATGACGAGCCCAGCTCGTCACGTAAAGTGCGTTTCCGCAAAACCCAGCATGCAAGCGGAATTCCGCTAGCGCGCATGGTGTTAAAAAAGGCGGTAGTCAGGCCATCGGGTCCAGGGGCTTTATCGAGCGGCTCCAATAATGTATTTATGCTTTTGAAAGGCAAACTTGTGTTTCAGAAATCTCCCTTGGGGCACAGCAGCAGGCTGTAGCCAGTAAGGACTCCACAACGCTAAATGCCGCAGTTCAAGATATATGTCAACTGATTACCTCTCCCCAGCGTTCCTGTTCACTGCACCAGTCCTGTTGTTGAACGGATGGAGAAGCTTTTTCCACTTCAAAGCTTAATCACCTTCAGAGGTGCAGCACAACAATCTCTTAATTGCTAAAGCTTCTAGGGAGTACAACGTGAGTTTATAAAGTTACTTTTCCAATATAGTTAACGACTATCTACCATCAGCACTGATTTAGACTTTTGATAAATGGTAAAGAACTTTGATGGAACTTTCTAAAATCTGTATCCAAGGCTCTCCAAAGAAAAATGCCACTTTACCTACATACTAAAAACAGCAGGTTGGAACTAGTCACTTTAGGTACATGATTTTATACTGTTTATCTTAATCCTTTTCTATACATTAAGCACCTAGCCTTATGGGCTGCAAGGTACACTTGGGATTAAACGTAGCTAATGTATAGAAGTAAGTTTTCTATATAAAAACCATCTCCTCTGCATTTGTTAAGCTGCTGCCAGCCAGTCAACACTGGTGAACCTGGAGCCGTGTTTTAGTGTTGTGAGTTCATACTACAGCCACGTGTGACAGATAACTTTTCACTCTCTATTGTGCACTTCCTGCACCAACGCAGTGTGGTTTAATAGAAAAAGGGATTCAGCCAATTGAGAGAAACCAATTCACCCTCTTGCTTTAGTTATGATCCATGTACTGGGAGAATTAAGTCTGAGTTCCCAGGTTAAAATGTCAGCCAAAACCTATTTGAAAAAGCAAAGCAACCACTCAAAAATATTCTGTCCCACAGCCCCAGCATTGGAGGTATGGGTGGTAAACGAGAAGTTTGACCTCAAATCTGTATTGTAAGAGTTTGCCACATTCCACATCTGCTTCTGAGCTATTAACATTTAGATTCACCTATTTTCTCTATAGAGAGTTTCTTTTTAATGACCGTGCAGCCAATGTGAACAGTGAAACTAGATTTAGGCCTTCACATCAGTCCTATATTTCCACTGTATGTTGTTTTTGGAAATGTTGAATTTATAATAATTGAAGCACTGATTTACAAAACGTATTAGAAATAATTAATAGAGTTCAACCATCTGCTTTTATCGTCTCTCTCAAATATTCCTGATCTGAGCATACAACCAGTGCATTCTAATGGAAATGCTTGTAAATAATGGTTTATTTCCTGAACAGACAACAAAAAGCGTTTATCTGCTTGGATATTTGTTTATGCTTAATGGATAATTGTAGACCATAGACCAAATCTAGACCTAAAACATACAGTGCACTTATTTGACCCCATGAATGTTGCCGCCAGTACTATGTACATTGTACAGAGAAGGGACCTTAAGGAAAACAAACTTAACAACTGCTTAGCAATCGAGCTACCCTTTATTTCTAACAAAAGGGAACCTTTTGTCACTTGTGCCTTTGTTGCTGATAAAGCTCTCTGCTTGTGGAAGAACACTTCCAGTCCATAAGTCTCCAGGCAGGTAAACCTCTACCATACCTGAATGAGGCTCCTTCCCTTGCTGTCCTCTTTAGGACAATCGCACAAACCTAATTACTTTTCTACACATAAATCTTTTCTTCTGCAACTCGTATTTTGTTTGGAGTTTACACGCCCTCCCCCTATTAAACTGTAATTTAAAGCAAGTGGATTAAAATGGTCAGGCCCTCACGCTTCCAGCCAATCTAGAGGCCTCAGCCATATGTTCCAGAGGTAAATCCGCCAAGCACATCTCGTGGGGAGGTGAGAAACTCTCAGTTGCAAGAATTATAATAATAATAACCAGCATTTGTAAAGTGTGCAGCTACCTCAGGCGAGGTCCCTGCGCTGGGGCCCGTTGGGAAGATTGAGCGAGCTGTTGCCCAGAGTCACATGGTGCTGGGCTTTCCTGCCGCCTGCGCTGGGGACCGAACCGTGAGCCCCAATGTTCCGGAGTCAGCCGCCAGGCCGCTGCACCACACACCTCTTCCCATGGGTTGGGAATGACCTGCGATTCTGGACAACCTATTCAAATTTAATAGCACATTAAAGGTACTGTTATCTTATGTTATCTTTTTTTGTAACTACAACCCGCGCCAATGGCCTCTGTGCATATATTGATGAGAACGTCCATATGACCCTACTCACTAATATTGCTTAATAGAATGCTTTAAGGTGGGAGCAAACTGAGAGTAGAAGTCTCGGAGAGCAAATAGGTAGGTACTGCCAAGTAGTGTTCCTGCCCGGGAGGCTGACAAACCAACATCATTTAGGGCTTTATCATGCTCTGGATGTCAAATACCTATGTATGCTTACTAATGCTTCTGTACAAACCCTTTTTACCAGATTTAGAGTCCTACTCCCTCCAGAGTCCTGTTACGTTTGTATAGGTTTTGCCTTGATCCGGCATGGCTGCGTTAGGTTCCTCAGAACAATCTAAGCTTCTCAACAATACACAAATGTACATAATTCAGTGACGGAAGGGCTTGTTGCTGACGCAGCAACAATATCCATCTTAGGATGCTCCTTTTCTGCATCTCACAAATTGTGCTACATTAAGGGTAAAAGTCAGAAGCCTGAGAAGAGAAAATCCAGCTGTTTTGCACCTCTGTCATTCTGGTCGTCATCTTGCATGGTAGTCAAACCACCATCATCGAACACCTGGGCTCCTCTGTGCCAGAGATTTTCTCTCTGCGTTTTTCCACCTAAAAGATAGTCTCTGCTCTTCATAGGAATTGGAAAATCTGTAGGCTCCATGCCCTTGCGTTTCATATATTATGCAGGCTTTCAGGACTCTTTTGTTTACTTTTGTCTTCTGATGTTTTGCCCAATATATAGCTCCATTTATTTGTCACTCTCCACAAACCTTGTGAAAGCTGGTAATTATAATCCTATTTGTCAACTGCATTTATTGTCCCCTCTGGTGATATAGTTTTGTCTACCATGACAGCCAAGGAGGAGCTTCTTCCAGACCCTGAAAGCATAGCCAAAATAAATAACTGAAGTAACAATGGAAACCACATTATGGGAATCCTTACTTGATTACTGGGACAAATAGATCAAGACACTAGTAGAAACAACATCCTGATGTAATATCCAATCCCTATTCCTCATCTGGTGAAGAAACCCACTGTTCAGGGCAGGACTTCTCCGTACTAGGCAAAGTGCATAGTGAAAGTTACACCAGGCAGGAAGATGATCTTGGCCCATTTCGTTCAGTAAGGCAGAGTGCCCTGTATCCATGCAAAAGGCCGTGCAAGTTTTTGACTTAGTTCTGCCATCCAACGCAGGAGAGTTGTTCTCGGCGTGGCCCATTAGCAGTGTTCAAGTCCGTTTTTGTTGTGGAGATGGCTGCTATTGTGCGGCCAGCTTCAATATGACCTTCCTCCCTATAGTTTCTACAGCTTTGGACCTCCTATATATTGCACCACAAAAGATGAGTATTTTGTTGTAATGTGATGTTTTCTAGTGCAGTGGTAGGTGATATTTTTGTTAAGATTAGTTAAAATCAATATCACATTTCATCATATAATAAAAATATTTGCCGCACATTTGTTCTAGGACTGACCTAAAATATAGAAGCTATAATAATAATAGTCAAATTGAAGCTTTCAACAGTGATTTAACAAGTATCCTACCCCCTAAATATTCTACATGTCACTAAACCTTAACCGTGGAAGGAGATCCACCATTGCTTGATCTCCCTAATTTTATCCAGCTATTCTGTAATCTAACTGAGCCAATAGTGGGATTCATATGAAAATAGCTGATTCATTCCCCTGACAGTCTGTTTTGTTTTCAAATTGGCATTGCAGAAAGTGCTTTACTTAGCATAGTATTCTAAAGGCAAGGAAACGAGCGAACGTGTCGCAGTAACTCGGCAGCTCTAGCAGCTCCCTCACTTCCTGAAAGCCACAACACGGGAACCAGGGGAAGAAAATGTATCAAAATGCACCTTTGATCCCTTCAGCTGCTGTATTCCTCCACTGTCATGTCCTACAATTTACAGAACTGGACAGCATCAAAAAGTTTGAGTTTCTTTCCTCAGAAGCAGAGGCTAAATATTTCTTTTTGAACCTTCACAATTGAAGAAACTGCTCTGTAGCAGCTCCAAATTAAGAACGTTTCGGCAGATCCTACACCCAGAGCAGATAATGCCCACATGTGTGTTGACACTCATGCCTTGCTCAGAACTTTGCCTTTGGGTCAGACATACGCGACAATGTCGTAAGTCTTCTAGGACAGCCAGTATGCTGTAGTCTTAGCAACTCCATTCTTGCAGAGGATGTCAAAGTTAGGGAAAGCTAGGGAAGGAAAAGACAATTTACAGGACAGTGTCAAGGACTTGTCTTCCTCTGTTCTTCTTTGAGGTTCTAGGGAAGTCTAAGGTTACTGAACAGTATCTGTTGTACCGTCTACCACTGGTGTCGTAGTGCTGTCAATATTCTCGCGTATCGTCTACCACTGGTGTCGTAGTGCTGTCAATATTCTCGCGCTTGAAATAGAAAACCAATGGCCTCATGTACAAAGGTGATTTTTGGGTCGCAAAGCCTGCAGTTTGCAGAAGCATAAATTGTTTGGCCAGCAGAAAACATTTTAAAAGGTATAAAAACCCTTTCTGCGAGCTGTAAAATTATTTTTAATTCGTAAATTGGCTTTTGCGATCCATTCCGAATCACAAACAAAAGGGGGCTTTAAAGAGAAATAGCTGTCCCTTTGGGAACTGTGTTCCCAAATAGGATTTTTTTTTTCAAGCAGCATCTTTCTTTTTAATTGGGTTCCAGTAATATTTTCGACTCTGGATCAAGTCCTGTTTCTGACTAGCTGAGGACTCAAACTGGCCTGCTGTCTTAAAGTGGGACTAGAGTACTAGGGTGTTGGCATCCACTGTTTCCTGGGAGTACCAAACCATATAACGTTTTCGATAACCGGTCACCCAACCGTGTTTTTATTCTTTTGAAGCTGAACTTTTTTCATAGCAACAAATACACAGCTACACGTCTGTCTGATGACTCCTCTGGTGCTTGGATTTCATTCTGCCTTAATTTTTCATCACCTAAGAGTACAGTGTGGTCAGACTGAATCTTTTTCTGACTTCTCCATCAAGCACTGTTTAGGGTTTAGCTAGAGCTGAGTATCTTCACTCTGCTCTATCAATTCCTGCTCTTTCAATTCCTGCTCTTTCATTCCTCTAGGCTGAGATGCCTATAATAAAGTACCTATGGTGGAACACTTCGTGCGGGCTAATCACTCTTTCTCTGATGTTTCCTGAATAGCAATTGAAATGTTGAAAACAGACACAAGAGGTACAAATCTAAGTCATTGGTTATTCTAGCTATTCTGAGGATTTGGTGAGCAAATAATGTAAAAAATGATTGAATATTGCTGTAGAATAGCATGCACGGTCAGTACTCTAATTTTCAAGTGCTTTATTAAGTTCTTAGTATCCAGGTATATATCTAGGTGGCAAGTTCATGTAATTAATTTAGTCATGATAATCCTTTTATTGCATCCTCTCACTTATCTAAGTTGGTGAGACCGCTTGCTCTGCCGCTCTTTTGTCAGACATTGCAGCCTTGAACACAGCTACTGATGTGGTTGCTGTCTGAACCTGAGACGCCGTTTCGCACGGTTGCTGATCCTGTAGTTTCTCCAGAATGACTTTTCCGCTCGTAATACTCGGGTTAATTCTCAGGACAACTTGTAGATTGTTAATAGCTACTTAACTGCCTTTGGTGAAAATGGTTGCGTTGCCGTAAGAGATGTAAGTCTACATGGTTGGTTGAATTAAGTGTAATGAAGCTCCATTTAGCCTCTTTTTAGATTACATTACTTACTATTGTTTAGTTTTAGTTTCATTTTCCCATTAATTTCTTTGCTTCTCATTGATCAGCACCCTCCAGTTTCGTTTTCTGTTCCTGTATTTCTGCTTTCCCTTGAGCATGGACCAACCTCTTCCTTTTCGAGTGTCCTTCCCCTGTATCTTTTGGAGATACTTTTGTTTAATCTTTATTTTAGGTGTAGCAATCCATTAGAGTGCATGGGTTTGAAGCCCTTCTCCCCCTTTTTGCGTTGTTGCTTGGTCCTTACTCCTCAGCACTACTCCCACTGTCTGTTGTCATTTTGCTTGCCCTCTCCTCCCACTGTCTGTCATCATGCTGCCTTCTCCCACCCTTCCACCACTCTGCCATGGGTTAAAAAAACACCCTGGCCCACGCCCATTGTCTAGCAGGATATAATAAGGACAAGCTATTTTTAGGGACTACTGGAAATCCTCTAACTTCTGTCACAAAACATAAAAGTAAATGTAAGAAGACAAACTGACTTTTTACCTGCGTCTCTGAATGTGGAGCCAATTCTCCAAATAAGATTTAAAGGCCTCTTTATTTCTCACAAAGTGAAAGAGCAATAAAGATGCCTTTAAATCGTTGACCACTGCGTGAATTCCGCCGCGGTGCGGGCATTTTAATAAGTGGACGGGGTATGGACGGCCCCGGGCCGTCCTCCTCACACGCCCACCGTCAAGTAGGACGGCCGGGGGCCGTCCTCAGCTCGGAACTTGTCTTGTCGCATTTTCTGGCTTTCAGAGACAGAGGTCAAAAGTCAGTTTGACTTGCTACATCTATTTTTCTTTATGGGACTGAAGTTGGAGTATTTTGTCAAGTGAACTGGGTGACAATTGCAATTCTTCTATTACCATGACTAGAGAATCTGGATTTCATCAAAGACACGGAGGCTGACATTATCCCTACCATCCCTTCCCAGGGATGGGAGGGATAATTATGCATGACACTTTTAATGCAGTCTCCAAACAGACACATACATCATAAAGCAAAGGTTCCCGAACACCAGTAACATATAATAGGCATGAGCCAACAACAATCTGCCTCTTTTAAATGAGATGAAGTAGAGCCTAAGTCCAAACTTTAAAACTTCCAAACGATAGTCACGAAAGCCAAGAAAAATAAATGAAGAAATGGAGGTCAGGCTTCATGGAGTTATGAAGAGATACCTGAAAAAGAGAGAAAATGCGTATTTCCGAAAGGAAAGAATGAAAAATAGGCCACGATGCAAATATTAATAAAGAATAGTTCATAAACAATCTAAGATTCATCAAGAAATTTACAAGGGAAAGTACATATAAAGAAATATGTAGAATAAGACATAGTCACTACATATAAAGAAATAGGTCAAATAAGACATAACCATCCCAGGGAAGGGATGGGAGGGATAATGTCAGCCTCTGTGTCTTTAATGAAAGCCAGATTCTCTAGTCTTGGTAATAGGAGAATCACAATTTCATTACAAGAACGGAGGCTACATTATGCATGTTGGTAGGTCTGTAAGACTATGTTAGACGTGTTCAATTGGTTTGCAGTAATGCCTTGCAGAGGTGTTAGCATTAGACCAATTGGCAGCTTTTAGAATATCGTCCAACTTACCTCCAGACCGGAAGGATTTACTGACCATAGCTCCTCTGACCCAGTGAGCTTGTAATTTCTTTAAATCAATACCTGCTAGATTCATAACGGTTTTAACCCATCTGGCAATAGAAGTGGAGGCTATACCTTTATGAGATTTAAGAAAGGAAATAAGTAGCTGATTCTCGCCTTCGGCATGAAGACCAGGCATTCTACGATCGTACTCTCTTGTGCAGTCTACCACACAAAGTTTGGGGAATAAGTCAAAACGAGGATAAAAGGTAGAATCAGACATAGTCTTGGTTCTCCTAATTAGCTCAAAATTGACACCAAACATATTGTAGGATCTATTGGAAATTTCAAGGGCTTTGACATCAGAAACTCTTCTGCAAGAAATTAAACAAAGTAATGTAGCAAGCTTAAAGGATCGCAATTTCATATTCAGTTAAGAATTAACAGGCCTGTTCGAGAAAAGGTCTAGAATGAGTTTAACATCCCATAGAGATTCAAATTTGGGCTTAGGAGGTCTCCTCAAACGAATACTCTTCATAACTCTACAAACAATGACATTCTTACCTACTGTATTACCATTGACAAGGGAATGACCAGCGGAGATAGCCGATCTATAACACTTAATAGATCTATAGGCGAGACCCCTTTTGAATTGTTCAACCAGGAAGTTTACTACCTCAAAGATAGGTGCCTCCAAGGAATCCAAGTTCCTTTCCACGGACCAAAGTACCCATCTTCTCCATATGTTGTTGTATCTGTAGGCGGGGTTCGGAAGGTCCCCGGCCGTCCTCCGCACATTGTTTCCGTCAAGTGGAAGGGCCAGGGGTCGTCCTCAGCACGGAACAGGTTAAATCTTGTTATCTTGTCACATTTGCTGGCTTTCAGAGACAGAGGTCAAATGTCAGTTTGACTTGCTACATCTATTTTTCTTTATGGGACTGAAGTTAAGAGTATTTTGTCAAGTGAACTGTGTGACAAACTAACTTATAAAGCTTGGGAAATGAAAGGCTGTAAGATGTTATGCTTTTTTCTAACACAACACTGAAATAGCTAAGTGAAATGTTCAAACATTTCTAATATATTTAACTATTTATGAAGACATATTTTTGTAATTCTGTGGTGAGAATTATATTTTTATAGGATCAAAACAAATTAGAACACTTTTACTTGGTGATGTGCACATTTTAAATATTTTTGCTGAAAGCCAATTTCCAAACATTGTTTATGTGCTATTACCAGTAAAACTACGTTAGTAGGAAAGTTATGTGTCCATTTCAATGGAAAATATGCCATCTGTAAATTACAGTGCGCTACCACATCATACTCTTGTAATATATTTATGAAAAGTGAATTTTTAAACATAAACCTGGAATTATTACTGCTCCTGCCCAGATGCCACTGCTATTAGTGAACTAAGAGGAAAGCCAGGGATTATGTGTACCCTATATATGGGCTTGATTCTTGTTATAGATGGAGCAAACATTTACTCTAGTTTACAAAAAGAGTTTTTTGTACTGCAGAAATAGTGACATTGTATATTTGATGGTGCTCTCTTATGTGACCATAAAGACAAAAGGCGACACCATAAAACAAAATATTTGCCTAGGATCACACAGAGACCAGTTCACAGGTCAAGTACATTACAATTGGGTCGAGTAGATTATTCAAGTTACTAGACCTGCAGGTCTAGTAAACGTTTTATGATTTTTCGAGCCCTGTGACCCCCTTCCTCCAGCCCTGCTCTGTCGTCTTCCTGACCTCCTCCCACTGTCCACTGCTCTATGGTCCTGGTGATCCCCTCTCCTTGCTTTTTGTGGTCTTGTTGACACCTCCTGCTCCACCCACTCTCTGTGGTGTTGCTGTCCGCTTCTACCCTCCCGCTCCAAACCACTCTCTGTGGTGTTGCTGTCCGCTTCTACCACCTCTGTCTGTCATGCAAACCCATTCTGCCCTCCCCAACTCTGTGATCTTTTTCACACCCCCCCCCCCCCCCCCCAAATCTCTGTGGTCTTGCTGACCCCTCTCTTCTAACGCTGTCCATTGTCTTTCGGACCCTCCCTAACCCCGCTCTCTAAGGTCTTGCTGACCCATCTGCTCCTCTCTGTGACGTTGATGACCCCTCCTACCCTCCCCCATCTTATTGACCTCCTTTTACTGGTTTTGATTTCCCCCTTCCTGCTGTCCAGTTTTGCCTGTCTCCACCTCCCATAGCAAAAAAGCATTGGCAAAGCCAATGTTGTACAGCAGCCATGCTGCTATGCAGCATGGTTGAAAATTGGCTGTGACATAGCGCTTTTTAAAAATATTTCATTTCAACCATGCTGCACTGCAGCCATGGTACAACATGAATAGAACAAACATTGACATAGAGCGATATGGCTATCATTTGACTTTGTCAACTTTTTTTTAAGCATAACAACTGTTGACCGCGTCATAGTGCTTTGAAGTTTTTTAAAATTTTCTTTCAACCATCCTTGCCAGCAGCCCCACTTTGCATCATGCTTAACAAACCTTGACAAAGCCAATATATCTTGCATTGATAAAGCCTATTGACTTTACAGTGATGCATATAGAAATGTTTCCATATGATGTGAAGTTATATAAATTCATGGTGCCGCAATTTTATAATTGGTTGAATTAAGGACACTTTATACCTGAATGTACTTCACATAAGTAAGGTTGTGTGACTACTTCACCCCTTAATGTCTTCCTTTTTGAGTTTTTCAACATGTGGGATATCCTTTTGGATCTTTGGTTTTCTAGGAATTCATATATTTCTTTCTGGTTAGGTTTACTTTAATGTAATTATTTATCTCAGTTTCATCTGGTCCTTATTACTGCCTACACCAGTTCAGTCCTGATGATGGCTTTGTGTATATATAGAACATGTTTGGTTTCATTACTTATGACTGAGATATCTCTCCCCTTGATGCAATGTGTTCTGTTTAGCGGGTGTAGGCGTGCTCACTATAGGTAGTAGCCTACACCACACATTTTATGTATATTGTATTTATTTTTATTTTTTTATTTTGCGTGTTTATAGAGCGCTTGAATAGACTCCCAGGGGAGTATCTCCGCGCTTTATGACTGCCAAACCTACCAGGGAACAAGTTATATAACTGTAATCCAATTCTGAGACTTGTAAAGCTAGACCTGAAACAGAAACGTCTTCAACTTTTTCCTGAAGGCCAGATGATTTTCAAGCTGCCTAAGCTGGAGGGGGAGGCCATTCCAAATCTTCGGTCCCCTTACCGACAGATCCTTACCCCCTTGCCTTGCCCGCTTGATCCTAGGAACCACAAGAAGCAATTGATCACTGGACCGTAGAGCACGGGAAGGGACATACGGCACAAACTTGTCTGCAAGATAAGAGGGACCCAAACCATGAAGACCTTTATGTACCGTACAACAGATCTTAAAGGTGACTCTCTGCCGGATGGAGAGCCAATGAAGCCTGGCAAGAAGAGGTTTTGATGGTGTTCTGGGAGGAGCATTTACCACCAGCCTAGCAGCAGTGTTCTGCACAACCTGCAGCCTGTCCAGATCCTCCTCATTAGCTGACAACAAGAGGCCATTACAATAGTCGAGACGACTGATAACCAGCGCCTGGACCAGGGTCTTTCTAATAGTGTCTGGAAGCAGTGGAAAAACTCGGCGTAGTAGCCCTATAGTTCGAAAGCAGGACCCCACAATGTTGGTAACATGCTGCTTCAGGCTGAGTTCTTGTTCCAGACGGACCCCTAAGTTCTTAACTATCTGCTTAGGCTCAGGGACTGGGCCTAGGTCTAGAGGCCACCAGTCAGGAGCCCAGCAGATTTTAGCCTCACCAAAGAGCATAACCTCTGTCTTTGAGACGTTGCACTGCAACTTGTTCAAAGACATCCATTGGGAAACTGCTCTCATCCCCTCAGAGAAAGAGTGTAATACCTCTGGAGTTAGATGGTCAAAGGGAAAGAGCAGCTGAGTATCGTCAGCATATGACACTGGGCAAAAGCCAAAGGCTCTCAGGATGTTCGCCAGGGGGGCCACATAGATGTTGAATAATGTAGGGCTCAAACAAGAGCCCTGTGGCACCCCCTTAGTAATCCTGGTCTCCTTGGATCGAAAGTCTCCCATGGTGACACATTGGGTTCGATCCAGAAGAAAGCTCTTTAGCCAAGCCAGTGCCGTGCCCCCTAGTCCAGTCTCAGTCAGGCGCTCAACCAAAATTTCATGAGAGATGGTATCAAAAGCTGCCGATAGATCTAGCAGCACCAGGACAGCTGATGTTCCTTTGTCCTGGAGCATGCGTAGATCATCGGTAATTGACAGCAATGCTGTTTCCGTGCTGTATTTTGGTCTAAAGCCCGACTGAGATGGATCAAGTGCACCAGTGTGTTCCAGGTGATTGGACAAGTGCTTGTTGACATACTTTTCTATGAGCTTTCCCAAGAATGGTAAGAGGGAAATGGGTCTCAAATTGGTCATGTCAGCCCACGCAGTGGCGGTATTCTTGCGGATGGGTCGCACTTGGGCTCTCTTCCACTCTAAAGGGACACAGCCTGTGTCCAAAGAGAGGTTGACCAAACTTTGGATTTCTGGTGCCAATATGCTCCTCACTGAGATCATCACTCTCGGTGGAAGCTGATCCATGGGACTCCCACTTTTTATAGTTGTAATGAGTCCCTCCACTTCATCCACAGTGATGTTAGGAAAATTAGTGAAGGTGGGGGCGAGGACCTTTTTACTCGCTGGGACCACAGTGGGAAAGATAACATGTCCAATGGATGCTATGGAGGCATGAATCTTTTCATAGATGGTATCGATCTTATTCGTGAGGAAGCTGGCAGTATCGTCACAAAGTTGTTGAGATGAAGTGTCAGCACTCTCACATGCTGCCGGCTTCAAGAAGGAGTTCAGTATCTGGTAGAGTGTCCTTGGCGCATTTCCTACCGCCTCTAATTGTGAGGAGATATGTTGTTTGCGGGCAGTTCGGATAGCTTTATGATATGAATTTAGCGCCGTCTGATACTTCCCTTTATCTGACTCCAAATGGGATGTACGCCAGATTTTCTCTAGTTTCCTAGTCCTCCGTTTCATGGACCTTAAATCCTCTGAGAACCACACCTCCTGATTTTTCGTCGGGCGGGTCTTAAAGGTTTTCATTGGAGCTATATGCTCAATGGCAATGGTTACTGCCTTTTCATAATTTTCTAGCGCCACATCGATATCGTTCGTTGTGACATGATCTTGAATAGAGAAGGCATCCCTCAGAGATTCGTTAGTTATCTTGTGCCATTGTCTCCGTTTAATAGGAATCTGAGTGGATCTTTTAGGAATAGGTCCTATCTCAGGAATAGAGAATTCTAACGTAAAATGGTCAGTCCATACATTTACGATAGGGGCAGAGCACTCAATTCCGGGAAACCTGGACAAGATGAGGTCCAGAGTATGTCCGGCCCTATGGGTAGGTCCTATATTACGGAGCAGGAATCCCAATGAAAAAAGGGCATTTAAAAAATCCTGGGTTTCTTTTTCCTCCTTTAACTCTGCATATATATTAAAATCACCCAATAGTAAAAAGTCTTTATCTCCATTAACATGGGGAGCCAATAATTCCAATAACATATTGGAAAAATTGTTCATGGGTCCGGGAGGGCGATAGATCAGAGCACCATTCACAAAGCATTTAGGCGAGGTATAGATTTTAAAAACCAACATCTCAATCTTTGCAGAGCAATATTGCTCGAGAATGGAGACCATAATGCTATCCTTGTGCACAATGGCTAAGCCACCTCCCTTTTTTATGGGTCTATCCTGGCAGATAATTTTATATCCCTCCGGTATTCCCAATGTAATGGTAGGTGCAGTGTGAGGCTTTAGCCAAGTTTCGGTGAAGAAACATAAGTCAGGTTGTGCCTCTGAGATGAGATCCCAGATCTGAATGTGATGTTTAGGCAGTGATCTGACATTACACAATAAACAATTATTGCGGGAACCTATATTAGTAGGAACCGGGAGGATGATTGTTTGAGCTTTGAGTTCCGCTTTTTTGTCCAACAGAATATCTTTCTTAAATACATTTTGTTTATACTGAAATTTATTTCCAAGCCTGTTGGCCGTCTTTTTCACTTTACTTACTGTTCTTACTTACTTTTTTTGTTAACTATGTCTGTATACTGACTGTTTTTAATGTTTCTTTGATGGATGATGTTCCATTGAAAGCTTAGTATTGTATTGTGCTCTCATTCATCCCGCATCTTTCAGCTCTAGCATGGGTGTCCACAAAGGACATGATGCTTTCACTGTGTTTTAGATTTATTATCACCATTAATGTCTGTCGCCTTGACCTGTCATACTGGTGTAATTTAAGGGTGTATGCCTACTGTTTAAAGTGGCAGGGGTTCTGTAACCAATGCTCTTGTGTATTAGCGTTTGCCTGTCTAACTTGAGGGTATCGCTGTGCTGTCAACAACTAGAGATTGCAATCTGGGTAACACCCTACCCTTCGTTGGCACACTGAAGTCCTGATATACTACTGCAAATCTAATCGGACAGAAGATACAGCATTAAAAAGAAAAAAGATGCTATATACTTCTTGAAAATTAATAGTAATTCATGTCAAATTGTGCACCAAAATAATTTAAGTAACTATAAAACCTGACTTTTTATCCAGGCTTTAAAGAACTGCTCTGAAAATGAATTGTCAAGACGACCATATCTTTTTAGGAGGGGAACACTTCTACCCCTAGAGTCCATGTGGACTTTCAGGCTTGCTTGGTACATCATGATAGTATTAAAATATTCAAGCCCCCATGCAAAGCTGCCAGTAAAAGTGTGTGTGTTTTTTTTTTAATGTATTTCTTTATAAGGCAATATAGCTGAAATGTGTTCTTCAAAATACACAACTTCTTTTTACCCAAAGAATATGTCTTGGTAGGAAGAAATATCTGTCAACCGCCTTTCCACATTTCCCTCTCTTCACTTGCTTGATGAAAGTGGTGGGACGTTAATAGTCACCCCCCCTAACTCCCCAACTTTTAAGATTCACTGATGCTGGATGGGAGCTAAGTTGGACTCCATACTGGTCAGTGTGAGGTTACTGGAAAACATTTGTCACATGGCTCAGCGAATCTCCCGTTTTCTTTCATGGTCCAGCTTACTTCGTTCTACTCCAAGAGCATATGCAGTTCGTTCTCTGATCACCTGCTTGTGGTCTGCGTATAAAGTGTAAAGGTAAAGAACTATAGGCGCATCGGTTGCAAATTTTGTGTGCTCTAGAGCAGGTATTGGCCTTTCCTGATCTCGCACTTGTCCAGCCACCCTCCAAGGCACACAGGCATCTATGCACTTGCATTCTGATGCATGGAGAAATTTCTAGAATTAATGAAATGTACACTCATTTTAGCCTCCATTGTTTTTAGGTCAAGGTAATTCGGCAGACCGGAAGTCCGAGATTTAATGTTGTTTAGTGTGGCAGCTTAAACCCGCCTCTGTCCTCGTCTCTCCTCCATTGGCTGGCTTCCTAAACGGAGGCCAGCCATTGGAGGAGAGAGCCGTCCCTCCGAATAGGCTCCGTCTTTTTCGGATTCGGGGGCGTACATTTTGCTGTTCTTTAGCCAGTGACGTCATCCGTCACTCAAAACAACAAATACACGCCCCCGAATCCGAAAATTTTCAGAGTTTCCGGCCGCCATTTTGCTGCTCGAGCAGCGTCTACCGAGGACATGAGGTAAGCCTCTGCCCCCCTGTTTGTGCCGTTCTTAGTGCGTTCATCAACACATGGGGCCGCTTTTGGGAGAAAGAAGACTGCTCTTGAGCCTCTCGGGGCTCTACCACGCACTTTGCCCCCTGAGCCCTCCTGGGCTCTACAGAAATGTGGCCGTCATGGTGGAGTCCCCCATTGGGGACTCGGAACTTGCAATTGCCCCCGTGAGCCTCGGAGCTCCAAATCACCAAATGCCGCCTTGAGATAGGGGAGCGGCCCGCTGTCTGCTGGGGCCGCTCTACCCTCACACTGTGAGGCCCCCACCCGGGTCGCTGCACTCACCGGTACTTGGCGCGGGAGCAGCTTCATAATGCGAGCGGAGAGCAAAAGCGGGACGAATCAATTAAAAAAACAGTATGTCATATTTTCCAACATTTCTAGTGGGAATACCCACAGTCGAAATGCATCCCCATCGAGGCTTACGCCGCTAATTTATCTAATTGCTTGTTTTGTTTTGTTGTTGTTCCCCATCGGCGCAGGAGCGGCTCCGTCATACTCTCCCTCCCACACCTCTTCCCCATCGGCGCAGGAGCGGCTCCGTCCTCTTAGTTCCCGTCCTCTAGCAGCCCTGGTCTTCTCGAACCCCCTTTGTCTTTACAGGTAGGCTTCCTTTGTTGTTGTTCCCCATCGGCGCAGGAGCGGCTCCATCATCCTCTCCCTCCCACACCTCTTCCCCATCTGCGCAGGAGCGTCTCCGTCCTCTTAGTTCCTGTCCTCTAGCAGCCCTCGTCTTCTCGAACCCCCCTTTGTCTTTACAGGTAGGCTCCCTCACAGCTGCTGTCCTGGCCCTTAAAGCTCCCACGCCCTAGCAGCTCCCAGTCATATCAGAACTCCCTTCGCCTAGCAGCACGGGCCTTCCCAGAACCCTCGGCATTCTTGGCTTCTGTCTCACAGCAGTCCAGAGCTTCCGGCCCCTCAAGCTCCCGTCCACTAGCAGCATCGCCCCCTTCAACTCCCGTCCCCTAGCAGTCCCAGCCTTCTGAGCTCTGGTCCCCTAGCAGCCTCGGTCCCTTCAGCTCTCCCGTCCCCTAGCAGCCTCTGTCGCGTCAGCTCCCGTCCCATATCAGCATCGCCCCCTTCAACTCCCGTCCCCTAGCAGTCCCAGCCTTCTGAACTCTGGTCCCCTAGCAGCCTCGGTCCCTTCAGCTCTCCCGTCCCCTAGCAGCCTCGGCCGCGTCAGCTCCCTTCCCATAGCAGCATCGCCCCCTTCAACTCCCGTCCCCTAGCAGTCCCAGCCTTTTGAGCTCTGGTCCCCTAGCAGCCTCGGTCCCTTCAGCTCTCCTGTCCCCTAGCAGCCTCGGCCACGTCAGCTCCCGTCCCATAGCAGCTCTGTTCTCCTAGCAGTCCCAGCCATCTTCAGCTCTGAGTGATCTGTGCTGGTGGGATCGGGTCGGATGCTTTGCACCCCTCCAGCGCTGGCCCCAAGGAATATGCGAACTATGCGGAGACGACCCGCACGATCATGAATTTAAAGGCCACGTTTAACATGTCTGGACTTTGTTTCAATAACTCGTACCAGCGTTTTATCGTCCATTTGAAAAACCTGATTATAAAACCTGCCGGCGGAGTATTCTAGTAAAAATAAGTTCAGTTGTATAGGAGTTAAGACCGCAGTTAGGGAATCGTTACAATAACATTCATTTTCCTTTACCAAGCAGAACCCAAGAGTGGCCCAATTCATTTGAAGTCATTTTGCTATATGGAGCAGCTACCGTCCCCAGCACTGGCCTCTTATCCCTGAGCCACCACCCTTCCTCCAGATGCCACTGGCACAACTCCAGCCGCTCCGCCCGCATCATGACATCCCCAGCTGGCGTCTATCAGCTAAAATTCACCATAGATTGAGATGGCGCCCACAAGCAAATCACGAGGCGCGCCTCATAGTCCTTCAGTAGGAAGAGGCGCTTTTCTTTTATTAGGAAAAATAATGGAGTTTGACGATGGTAGCAAAATATAAACGGACAATCTTACCTAAAACTTTAATCTTAGTCATTTAAAATGTTTTAGCTTTTGGCCAGATGTTACACAACGTCTGTTCGCATTCAACCTTCCCTAGACAATGTACTTTGCATTGTCCACAATGAAAAAACCTTTTCAGTGCTTGAAGTGATTTTTTTTCCACTAATGCAATTGTGCCCCTTTTTAGGTTTCGCTGGGGAACTGAGCCTTTAGGCTCCGCCTCCAGAGAAATCTCTTGATTACAGTAAGGACTCTGGAATACGCCCCCCTGTCCCATTGGCTAGCTCCATAAATGGAGGCTAGCCATTGGAACAGAGAGGCGTCCGTCATGGCCGGAGCAGACTCTGGGGCGTTCCCGAGATTCTTTGGCTTTTGCCGACATCACTCGACGCCGGGAACGCCCCCGAATCTGGTCCGGCCGGGCCGTGCTTGCTGCTGTCCTGGGCATCGTGAGTGTTTTTTCCCGGCACGTTCTCCCGCCGTTCGTGTTCTCTCCCGCCCCCCTCACGCCCCCTGTGTCCTCTCCCGCCCCCTCCCGCCGTCCGCCACTGCTTTAATGTTAATTTTTTTGTCATCATGGCGCCAGCTTCATGGGTTGCTGCTTTCATATTTTGCCTTGCCGTTCCCGCCCCCCCTCGCCCACCCGGCATCTGGACCGTTTTGTGGCGGACTTGTGGGCCGATCGAGTGCCCACCTCGATTGATGGTTATCTTTAAAGAGCCGGTGCCCACCCGGCATTTGCCCGATAAAATCAGCCCCCGCCTGCCTGCCTAAGGAGAAGGGCCGCTGCGCTGCCCGCAGCGACCCGGAAGTGGTTGGCCGGAAGTGCCCGCCCCCGCAGCCCGGGGGGAAGAAAGAAGAAGCCTGGCGGCCGGTTTGCAGGGCTCCCGTGATGCGAGGGAGCCCTGCTGCATCTAGGAGAGCCCAGGAGGAGAGGAACCCCGCCCGCGGCCCCAAAGCGACCGCCGGAGGAGTGCTGCAGGGAGCAAGGCTCCCGTGTGAGGAGGTTAGCCCCGCCCGCCAGAAGACAGCCGGTGAGTGCGGGTGCTTTCAAAGAGAGGGGGGGGGGGGCTGTACTTGTAAATGCTTGTTTCTAATAGTGCGGGTCCAGGGCACAGGAGGCTGTTGAGCATATTTGCTTGTTTGTTGTAGAAGTTGCTTTCTCGGGTCTTATGCAAATGTTCCTCCAAACCTCGTGGTAGTAGTAACACACATGTAACTCTTTCTCACCGATGTGACTAGTTTCCTATGGCGCGGACCAGGTATTTTATTTAATTTCGGTCAACATTACATAAGGTAGCAGAAGTGAGGTGCAAAATTGCACTCCCCGACAAGCGATAAACACGACATTTGCATCAGTCGGTCCAACAATGCGATGCCAACTTAAGTCAGTCTATGCAAATTTCGTGTTTGCTGTGGTCTCTCAGTGCCAACTGGCATTGAACTGGGGCCGAATTATGCAATCTTCTTCGTGTTTCATTACCTAGCTCACAATGATGTTTATCTTCGAACCTCGGAAGCATGAAATGCTAAGTTTACCTACCATTTTTTTAACCTTTAACCTGTACCATGCGCACATCACTGCAGCCGGCACTCCACCAACTTAGTTATGTTGCTTGAATTTATCTTGAATTATACTGTTGAAAGAACAGGCTCGTCATGTAAAATAACTTCTCGTTTAATCTGATTTTATATGCAGATTCTCACCAGTGGCGCTTTCTTTGATGCCCTGTTACACTCACTCCCTGTTCTGCCTTTTGCTACGAGTTTTGGCATTATTTGTCTGTGCCATTGAATGGCTGGTGCCTCTGCACACTTTTATGTACTGATTGACCTAATCATGGAAGATGTGGTGTCCTTGCATTCTTTGTGTGCTGTACTGCTACACAGTTAAATGACTGGTGCACTTCACCCCTAGGGGGATATTTGAGTGTACCGCTGATTGATTGTTGCTCCATCATATCATTATGTGTTATGTGGCTGTACCATTGGGTGATTGGTGTGCTTCCTACACATCAGTGAGGTATGTTATTGCACCATTCATTGGTTGGTGCCCAGCAGCTCCTTATGTGTAATTTGATTGCACCAATGACAGACTGATGTTTCTGCTACACCTTCCACACAGCCTCAAAGTACCAATACTCTCACATCTCTGACGTTCCGTCCATTTGGATCAAAAAATGATCTGTTCTTTATATCCACGTCACTCGGCCATTATCATACTCTCCCTGGGTCGGACTGGACTACAGGGCAATCACACAGCATCCCATGGGCTGGCCTGACAGATCAGAGTATGCACCAGATTTTTGGCTATTTGTGGGCCCGTTTTATGGTCTGCTGAGCCTGTTTTTACTGTTGATTCTACTAATATTAAAACATACATTGGCTGAAGCAAGCGAATATCCACACAGCATTCCAACCTTGCAAAACATGTGTGCAGCCTGTCTTTACAAGTTTAAAACTGCTTCAATTTGCAAACATGAGCCACTTTTTTAGCTGTCTAAATCGCTAAATGAGGCCACTTTTATTTTGGTGCCTTTAATAACATTCAAGATCAAAATAAGAGTGAGAAGTATTAGGAAAATAGCTGGTTTGATATGGAATGCAGACTTCCAAAACGAAGAATAAGGAAGCTTGAAAGATATATAAAGTTCTCTAAAAATAAAGTGGTTATATTCTATCTTCAAAATTTAAGGAAAGAGCTTAAAAACATGGCAGCAAGTAAGCAGCAGGTATTTAAAGTAAAATGCTGGAAAGTAATGCTCGAAACAATTGAGTCAAACAACGTAAGGACATTTTGGAGACTGGTATAGAATGGGATTGAAAAAGCGCAGGGGAAACTGACAGGTTTGATAGGAGAGTATGCTTGGGTAGAATACCTGGAGGCAGTCTACAATAAAGATGCCATCATTTGTTAGCCTGATAACATTTCTTGCTAATAAAGAGATCAAAGAGGGGTTCTCAATACCAATCATTAAGAAAACAACTGAGATGCTAAAACTTACAAGAGCAGGCGGCACAGATAACTTATCAGCAGTAATAATAAAAACAGCTATTCCCCTTGGAACAACTTGCTCCACCTGCTTTTTCAAACAAATTCTCCTGAAAAGAGCTTCCTAGATTGCTGGAAGGGGCAGTCCCTCGAATCTGGGGTACACCTCCTCCACCTCTGGCCAAGTTCGACCCCCCGCCCCACGTATGGAGCTCTCCCTTCATTGTTTACCTCCTCTCTTTCATCACTTCTCCCTTACCCTCCCTCTATTTCATGCTAGAGGCTTCATGCGAGCCTCAGCTGGTGAAACTCTGCTTCTGTGCCACCCCTGACCTCTGTGTGGGGCTCTTTGCATGTGTGTGGGGCTCTTTGCGTGTGTGTGGGGCTCTTTGCGTGTGTGTGGGGCTCTTTGCGTGTGTGTGGGGCTCTTTGCGTGTGTGTGGGGCTCTTTGCGTGCGTGTGGGGCTCTTTGCGTGTGTGTGGGGCTCTTTGCGTGTGTGTGTGGGGGCTCTTGCGTATGTGTGTGGGGGGCTCTTGCGTGTGTGTGTTTGTGTGGGGGGCTCTTGCGTGTGTGTGTGGGGGGCTCTTGCGTGTGTGTGTGGGGGGCTCTATGTGGTGTGTGTGGGGGGCTCTTGTGTGGTGTGTGTGGGGGGCTCTTGTGTGGTGTGTGTGGGGGGCTCTTGTGTGGTGTGTGTGGGGGGCTCTTGTGTGTGTGTGTGTGGGGGGCTCTTGTGTGGGTGTGTGTGTGCAAATGCAATACGTCTTGCATTTGCGACAGAGTAAGCTATTGGCATTGTAAATGAGAATGCCATTTATTTATCTGTTTTCAAAACCAACACATAAATAAAAAGTTTGTCATTTACAATGCCAATAGCTCAAACTTTTCCGAAGGCGAAACCGTTGCATTGTAAATGCTTGTTAAGGAGTGACGTGAAGGGTTGTGTGTGCATGTGTGTGGGGAGGGATGCGTGTGTGTGAGGAGGGATGCATGGTGTCCCCGGCGACCTGGCATGTGTTTGCACTCTGCCCCACCCCCCGCTCTTCCTCCGGTGACCGAGCTCATGAGGGGCTCTGTGCACCCCCCCCTCCTCTGCGCGCCCCCTCATCAGACACGAGCGGTGCCCATCAGCCCCTGCACCCATCCTCCCCGGCTGATGTCTTTCCCCCTGCTGGTGTCTCCGGCCCTGGAGCTGCCCCCGGCCCTGAGGTAAGAGTTTGTTGGGGGGTACGGGGGTGGCATCTGTCAGTGATGTTGACCGGGGCACTTGACCGGGGGAGCGTAGGCTGCAGGGAGTGACGTGAAGGGTTGTGTGTGCATGTGTGTGGGGAGGGATGCAGGTGTGTGTGTGTGTGAGGAGGGATGCATGGTGTCCCCGGCGAGCTGGCATGTGTTTGTTGCTGCATCCCAGGCTGTCTCTTCAGTGAGGGCCCACTCTTGCTCTCAGGGTCGAACATTGCCGGATATTGCTGGGGGCTGCCCCCCCTCCCCCTGTCTTTGAGAGTGCTGTATCTCAGTCAAGGACACCCCTGACTGCTGAGGGGCCGTTGGTGCCACATTTCTTTCCAAACTGATCTCCCTTTCTGCTGCGTAGGAATGTACCCTTCTGTTTCCACGCTGTATTACAACTAATTCATTTAACTAAATCAGGGATGGCTTAGCGACAGACAGAACTGCTATAATCGTGACTCATGTACTAGGGCATTTAAGCATTTTCTAACTGCCTTGACTTTATGTCCTCTCCCTCTGAACACGAATTATTCATGATGTACGACGAACTATATACCTTGACATTTTTGATAATATAAACAAGCATATTAGTTGTCTTAGACAAAACCTCGTGTCTGGTATTGCAGTCGTGGTGTAATTAGGGCCTTCGCAGAAATATATTTTTGACAGTAGAACGTGATGCAATCCTTTTTTTGTACTTTGGGATTACCCGTTCAAAATGCCCGCTTATTGTCTTCATTCCTCAAATGCTGAGGTGGCAAAAGCAAGAAACCTAATTTGAACATTCGGACTATCCCAAAACAATTTATAGCACACTAAACTTAACCTGAAAATTGCAAGATGCCATATTTATTATGACATCGTTCACTAAATTCCAAGAAATGGAAGAAGGGATGTATAGAGGCTTCAATTGAAAGGTTTAACAAAAAAATGCTTTAGTGAGTATTGGAGTATTTCATAAAGAGAAAAAAAAGCTTTTTAAATGAAAAGATATGTAACTCATTATTGAATAACCTTCAAAGGATGTTAACAGCTCAGAATGCACCAACTCATCCATATGGGCCCTGGATATCCCAGAGGAAAATAACCTTTTTATTTTATAATAAAATAGAAGAAAATTGTGGTGTCTTTGGAATGCCATTTTTTGCTTGCTCTTTGAAGCTCTCTGGTATTTTTGATCCGGTGTCGCCCCTCTCTGCTTTTGACAGCATGTTAAAAGTCGAGTGGTTGTATTGGTGAACTGTGATCCGGATTTCAGCACTTCAAATCCCAGTCCGGGCCTCTGTTTCCCCTTAAAGCCCCATTACCTAGCTTGGGCCTTGCCTGTTCGCTGTGGTGCCCTGGTCCTTCCTCACCTCCTGTTTTGGGGTTTTGGGAATGTGTTTGGAGGAGATCACTTTACAAAAGGCGCTGCAGCCTCTGAGGGATCCCTCTAACCCAAGGCCTGCTCCCAAGTGACAGCAGGCTCTCTCGATAGAGACAGGCCAAAGCGGGCCCTCCAACTCCCAGGGGTGCTCCTCTCCCCCTGTCCGTGTCTTTTTCCCGCCCCCTCCCGCTGATGAGGTCGCTGCTCTCGTTTCTCTTGTGCCTGGAGAGTTTGGCAGTGTATCAGGAAACTGTTGCCTTTTATGCCAGGTCCATGATGGGCAGTGGAACGAGCGCTAATAAGCCTGGGATAGATTGTTCTTGTTTCTCCTGACAGCTTATGTGTGCTGATCAGCAGCATGAGAGGTAAGTGCCGGTCTTGGGGTGGGAGGTATTTGTAGCATGTTTGTTTGTTGCTTATTGTTAGCATGCATTCCACATCACTCTTAAACACACTACCTCACAACTTTACTCTCTCTCTATCTCACTAGCTCACTCTCTCTCTCTCTCTCTCTCTCTATCTCACTAGCTCATTCTCTCTCTATCTCACTACCTCACTCTATCTATTTCTATCTCACTCTCACTACCTCACTATATCACGACTCACTCCCTCAAAAATTCACTACATCACTCTCTCACTAACTCACTGTCTATCTCACTACCTCACAACTTCACTCTCTCTCTAACTCACTACCTCACTCTCTCTCTATCTCACTACCTCACTCTCTCTCTCTCTCTTTCTATCTCACTAAGTCACTTTCACTCTCTTTCACTACCTCACTCTCTCTCTATCTCACTACCTCACAAACTCACTCACTGTTTCTATCTCACTACCTCAGAACATCCCTCTTCCTCACTACCTCACTCTTTCACTACCTCACTTTCTATCTACCTCTCTCACTACATAACTCTCTCTACCTCACTACTCCACTCTATCTCACTACCTCACTATCTCACAACTTCTCTCTCTCAAAACATCACTACCTCACTCTCTCACTACCTCACTCCCTAGCTCACAACTTCTCTCTCTCTCTCTCTCTCTCTCTCTCTCTCTAACTCACTACCTCAATCAACTCTCTATCTCACTACCTCACTCTTTCTATCTCACTAACTCACTTTCACTCTTTCACTACCTCTCTCTCTATCTCACTACATCACATCACTCTATGCTTATATCTCACTACCTCACAACATCCCTCTTTACCTCTTTCTTTCACTACCTCACTCTCTATCTCACTACCTCACTCTCTATCTACCTCACTTTCTCTCACTACCTCACTCTATCTCTATTTCAATACCTCACTCTCTCTCTGCTAATGCAATAGGTATCACATATGCAAAAAAAGCTAATGCCAATAGAAATGACAATGCCATTTATTTAGGGATACAAAAAAGATAAAAATAATGAGCAATACTAATAGCTCTACCTATAATATTGCCGAGACCATTGCATTGTAAATGCTTGTTATATTTAGGGAAAATTAATTCACCTTATACCTCCTGAGTCTTCACCACATCAGTTTTTTCAAATTTGAAACTTTAATTGGTTCAGGGGTTTTTAACACTAGAGTTTCTTCAATTGTGTAGCCTTCCATAGTATGCAGTGATATGGAGATTCGCCGAGAATAACAAGCGAACAGTCCAAGAGGTGTAGGTAGTAATTGCATATTTTCTGTCCACACTAATATGAAGTTTATTCTCCATACTTCTCCAGCCTCTTTCTGGGTTACTTTAATCATCTCATCCTGTATTATGTTTTCTTTTCAGTGGCGGCCTCAGTAACTTGCTGTTCAAATGTTCACTTCGGGGGCACATTGTGAGCCAAGGCAATGAACCTCGTCAGGTCCTGCTTCGTGTTTATGGAGCCATTCTTCAGGTAAATGCTATTTATTTATTTTAAAGTTTTGTATATCCTCTGGCTTTGGGGATAACTTTATCTGGTGGATCCGTTGCTTGTACACCTCCCCCATAACAGCGGTGAGGGTCAATGGTTGTAGATCAACCTTAGTTTCCCATTGCCCGGAGCATGCGGCAAGGCTGCCCACTTTCCCCACTTTTATTTGCCCTCTACATGGAGCTGTTTGCCCAGCGTATTCGATCCAATCCTGATATAACGGGTATCAAATTTGGACCTGATGTACATAAACTCAGTATGTATGCCGATGATGTCATTCTTTCGCTCACACTGCCCCGGACGACTCTGCAGCATTTGTCCACCGAGCTTACTGCTTTTGGCGTTGTAACGAGGTTTTAAGTCAATTTTACAAAATCCCAAATTCTTAATATCTCTATCCCGCGGAAGAGATTCAGGACCTGCAGCAAGACTACTCTTTCCCGTGGCTCCACGAGGACATTACATATTTAGGCATCTGTCTGACCTCATCCATCACTAAGACAGTCGCCCTTAATTATGCTCTGTTGCTGGAGGAAACCACCAAGGAGCTCTCTGACTGAACTCGCCTTAAATTGGCGTGGTACAGGAGACTGACAGCGGTAAAGATGGCGATGCTTCCACACGTCCTCTACTTATTCCAGATGCTCCCTGTTAGCCCTCCTCCAGGTGTCCTCCGGAAGTTACAAGGGCTCCTGAATAAGTTCTTGCGGGAAAACAAAAAGCCCCGTCTTGCGTCAGCACTGGTCTCTGCCTCGAAAGAGACGGGAGGGCTTGGCTTTCCACTATTTGGTGCTTATCACCAAGCGGCCTGTCTCCGATACATTGTCGAATGGAACAGGTCTTTGTCCAGCAAGCACTGGAATTTTATCGATCAGACTGTAGCTCGGCGCAATATCTGGCGAGAATTGTGGCTGCCCTGCAAGCACAGAGCATGGGGTTTGTATTCTTCTCCAGTAACCTCCCTAACCCTCAAACTTGTGCGACAGAAAGGGAGTACTTTGTTTCCCTCTCCGTTGTCCCCTATTGTAGACAATCCTGACTTCCAACCCGGCTGCGCATCCCCGACGTTTCATCGGTGCAGGAAGGAAGGGTGCAAGAGAATGGACTCCCTTTTTGATCTTGATGGGCTGATTCCCTTCCCTCAGTTATGTGCAGATTATGGTCTGCCATCTTCTGATGCACTTCATTACTCGCAACTTACGCATTGGGTCAAGCAGCCTGAGAATTTTGCACACATGTCCCGCCTCATGTCGACCTTTGAAAGATGGCTAATATGTCAAAAAGATGATCGTAAGCTCAAATCTGAATTATATACTATGATTACTATGCGCCCTAAGAAACATCACTCAAAGGCGCAAGTTAGATGGGAGACTGAGTTGGGGAGACCCCTTACATCGAATGAGTGGGAACTCATTATTTATCGCACACACCACACTGCTTCCAATACAGCGGGTGCTGAATCGGCCTATAAGGTGGTCCATTTACTGGTATTCTACTCCAGTGCGCATTAAGTCCTGGGATAAGTCCAAATCAGACCTCTGCTGGCAGGGGTGTGGTGGCACTGGTACCCTAGTACACTTGCTGTGGCACTGTCCGAAGTTGGTGCATTATTGTGCAGGGATTCTTGATGACATTGATGCAGCATTTCTGATTACATTGCCACTACGCCTGAACATACCCTTCTGGGACTAACCCACCCTGGGTCCTTTCCACTGAAATATGGGCACGAAACGAACTTGGGCCATAATAAGTAGTGCATTGCTGACACTATGCATGCAGTATAGATTTCACATTTTTCTCTTTTCCTTTTATCTATTTACACTTTGTGGGTATGGTGAAGGTGTCCTGTCTTTACTCTTAGGGATTCCCCCTTACAGCCTATTTCTCACTTTTTCCTTTGTTTAATCACTGTAGGTGTATATTTGGTCTACATAGGTGAAGTAGCAGGCACGAGATCCTTTGTGTGTTTTATAACTTAGTTTGATCAAAATTATTTCTCTAGGCATTCCAATAATAGAAAACCCTTCAATTTGCAGATTCCCCATCGCACCTCTGCCATTGAATAAGAGATAAAAAATTATACGGCCCTGAGGAAGGTGGACACATATCTATTAAATCCACCGACACATATGTTGGCTTGATGTATTCCCAGTTGGCGGCAACACCATGGATAGCTGAAAAGGATTACTACCATGTGTACCACTAGCACGTTAATTTAGGCCGGGAAGTTGATGTGGTTTTGAATGTGTGTATGTGTGTATGTGTGCCTGGATCTGGTGAGAATGAGATGGAATGAGAGGTGTGGTATGACGAGATAAGGTTTTTCTTCCTTTTGATGGGGATATAAGTCATTGTTTTCATGTCTGTCATGTCTTAAAAATATATGTATTTTTTCTCTACAAAAAAAGTATTCTTAAACTGTCCCAAAAAAAGTCATGTTTTATGAACAAACAATGACCTATGAAAAAAGTATATTTTGAATAAAATGATGAAATTCAGTTTTGTAGCATGTTGTGATTTACACAGGAAGGGATGCCCATAAGAGCTGTGCAAAGCCATCGTTAATGTATTATAGGTCGTGTGGGAGATTTTTCTTGTACATATTTGTCGGTTTTTCCCCCTCCTCCCAGTCTTCCAAAGTGAATATAAGGGGTACCTCTCTAGTAGAAAAAGCAGTACTTGGGCATCAGAACTAGTACCCTCAAAGAAAAGTATATGGAGGTATTTGGGGGGAGAGGAAAAGATCGGTGCAGCAACATGCATAACCGTGAGAGAAGGATGCAAGTGCTGAATGGTTGCATTTTCCATCTGGTCTTTTAGGTCAAAAGACCAGATGGAAAATGTAACCATTTGGGTATCTTTGGAGAGTGTAGCGTTGGTGAGAAGTGGATAGTTAAACGTTCTTGGGCCATATTGTATATGCAGTGCATTTTGGTGGTTGGCACACCTTTCAAAAGGTGCGCCCAGGGCTAACCAGCAAAATGTGCTGCATTATGGTGAATGCGCTGCACCCCAGACAGCCACGAACTCGCACTGCCCTGGGGGCAGCACATTCATGTGAAAAACGGAGCAGCTACTTTAAAGCTGCTCTGTGTTTTCACAGTGCAGGCAGCAACCTGGCTGCACTTTGAAGGTGATTAGAGATCCCCTTGCAGGGATGCCCCCCCCCCCCACAGACATCCCCATGGAGCCAGGTTCGGTAACTGGCTGCACCCGCCTCCAAGGGGATGTCTGGGGGGGGGGGGGGGGGGGGGAGTCCATGGGATCCCCTTTCTTCCAGCCAGAAGGCTGCAATAAGGGGGTGCACTGACAGTGCGCCATGTTTTTGGGGACGCACTGTCAGTGTGCCTCCTGAGAGCTTCTTTGCTCCTGCAACCGTGCCAGTAATATGGCGCGGGCGCAGAAGCAAAGGGATTTCCTCTTTTGCATATGGCACAGCCCCATGCAAATAAGGGAACGCCCCTGAATATAGTGCTGGTTCTTTGTGTGCCAGCGCTATCACTATTACAGAAGGGGCTGCACAAGCTGTGTCACCTTCTGTAATAGCAAAGAGCCCTGGGGACGCACATAGCTAGCGCAAACACCTGTTGTGCCTCTGGGGCACTTCTGTAATATGGCCCCAGATGTGTAAGTGGCTAACACAGGACAGTAAGATATATATGGGGTTGAGCTTGCCCCTCCAATGAAACCGGGAAACTTATAGTGACCGATGAACCCAACTGGAAGAACATCTGAGCTGGGAAGGATCATCCTAGTACTTGAACAAAAAGTTCTGCCTGCCTTCTGTTCTGCTTTTCCTGGCTTTCAAAGCTACAAAGGCTGACAATTGAAAGATTGTATTACTTACTGCAAAGTAAATTACCACAATTTTTAGTTTGTCATCTATTTCTGGGATTCATTTGTTTAGTCAGTCATATGTGTAGTCCTTTACAAATACACTTCGCTTTAGCTACATCTGAGTTGCTTGATTTATTTAGGCGGTTGTGTCACGCAATTACTGGCTGTTAAAGTAAGGCGTAGTGTTCTACCCTTTTCATTACAGTGGAATGAAGCAAGATTACAAAAATCCTCTCTTTGTTACCTGAGCAGAACAATATCTGTAAAAGCGCTTGAGTGATTTGGGCCACTCACCATGAAGGACTAATAATATAATAGTACATTAGCACTGGATCATGCCGAGGAAGGTTTAGGGTGGATCTCGTTAATGTGTTGTTTCTATCAAATAACTTTCTATTTTTCAGTCTAAGTTTGTTTACAGGTTGAATGTGGGCATTACTATTTTTGTAAAGTGTACATGGTGTTTTGTTTTGTTATTTCTCATTTTTTTCTTGCATGCAATCTGATTTGGTAGCTGTTAATCATTGCTTCGATTGCTTGTATGGTTTTATTGAAATTGAACCGTTTCCTTCCTCTTGTTACAGGGAGTAGACTCGTTGGTTTTGGAGAGTGTTATGTTTGCTATCTTGGCAGAGCGGACCCTGGGGCCTCAACTCTATGGCGTGTTTCCTCAGGGCCGATTGGAGCAGTATATCCCGGTCAGTTCATTGGCGACCATGATTCTGAGCAAGAAGTAGGGTGGGTACAGGAAACCTATATGTATTAAGGGACAGGGGTGAAGCTAAAGCTGCAACTGAAAGGCAGTCATAAATTGATGTTAGTACTGGACTCCTCAAAAACACTTATGAATGTTATGTAAAGAACGAGGGTTAATCAAAAATGATGTGAAATATCAATATCTCAAAGGCTAGCTGGTGGCATGGGATTAATAGCAAAAAATGTCTACAGTTATTTTGTTACAGCTCTGTAACTAGATTGTACTCTTCAAAGTGATCCGGCAGTAAACACTGGCCAGGGTTAGTCTATTACCTCATTGCCTTCCTCTAGTATTTTGCTTCATCACTAATCGCTTGTGGTTGGTACTCTGTTACATGTAGATGTTGCTACCCTCTGCTGCACCTCTCCATTCCCATCAAAACTTTTATAAGACTCTGCTGTTGCCCTTTTGGACTTGAGTCAACCTGTCATTTTCTGATTCTATTTTGCTTGAATAGAGTCGCCGACTCTTGACTGCCGAACTCCGTGAGCCTGATATTTCTGCTGAAATAGCAGAGAAGATGTGTAATTTCCATCGCATGGTGATGCCCTTCAATAAAGAACCCAAGTGGCTATTTGAGACAATGAACAGGTATGTCATCCTAGGAACTGGAACCCGTGGGCACAGTAGACACCATTTTGAGCCAGTTAATGATATAGGCTTATAGAGGCTGGTAAATAGTGACTTAAGAGGGAGTGTGATTTTTGCCCATCTAGGAAGTGGCTTTGGTGGTACTTTATGGGTCACTGAATGGGCAGTATACCACTAATGAAATTGTAATTAATTTTTTTTTTATATATATTCAAATCATTTTTATTCAAGAAAAGAGAAAAAGAAAAGGAAGACAGGACAGTACAATAAGGTGCAATAAAATACAATAGGTACAATAAATGTGTGTTACTACATACGAGACATTGATTACAATAAAAACAAGCATTAGAAATGCAATAGGTCTCGCAGCATTAGAGTTAGTGCTTTTAGAATCGTTAATGGGTTTTTTTGTAAATCTTTAGCATGAGGTTGAGGGTGAGTGAGGGTGAGTGAGGGTGAGGGTGAGTGAGGGTGAGGGTGAGTGAGGGTGGGTGAGTGTGAGTGTGAGTGTGAGTGGGGGTGAGTGGGGGTGAGTGGGGGTGAGTGTGGGTGAGTGTGGGTGAGTGTGGGTGAGTGTGGGTGAGGGATTGAGGGTGAGGGATTGAGGGTGAGGGGTTGAGGGTGAGGGGTTGAGGGTGAGTGAGGGTGAGGGGTTGAGGGTGAGTGAGGGTGAGGGGTTGAGGGTGAATGAGGGTGAGGGAGGGTGAGGGGTTGAGGGGTTGAGGGTGAGTGGGGGTGAGTGAGGGTGAGGGGTTGAAGGTGAGTGAGGGTGAAGGTGAGTGTGGGTGAGTGTGGGTGAGTGTGGGTGAGTGTGGGTGAGGGATTGAGGGTGAGGGGTTGAGGGTGAGGGGTTGAGGGTGAGGGTGAGGGGTTGAGGGTGAGGGGTTGAGGGTGGGTGAGGGTGAGTGAGGGTGAGGGGTTGAGGGTGGGTGAGGGTGAGTGAGGGTGAGTGTGAGTGAGGGTGAGGGTGAGTGAAGGTGGGTGAGGGTGAGGGGTTGAGGGTGAGTGAAGGTGGGTGAGGGTGAGGGGTTGAGGGTGAGTGAGGGTGAGGCGTTGAGGGTGAGTGAGGGTGAGGGGTTGAGGGTGAGTGAAGGTGAGGCGTTGAGTGAGGGTGAGGGGTTGAGGGTGAGTGAAGGTGAGGGTGAGGGTGAGTGAAGGTGAGGGTGAGTGAGGGTGAGGGGTTGAGGGTGAGGGTGAGTGAGGGTGAGGGGTTGAGGGTGAGTGAGGATGAGTGAGAGTGAGGGTGAGTGAGGGGTTGAGGGTGAGGGGTTGAGGGTGAGTGAGGGTGAGGGGTTGAGGGTGAGTGAGGGTGAGGTGTTGAGGGTGAGTGAGGGTGAGGTGTTGAGGGTGAGTGAGGGTGAGGATGAGGGGGTGAGGGTGAGGGTAGGTGAGGGGTTGAGGGTGAGTGAGGGGTTGAGGGTGAGTGTGGGTGAGGGTGAGTGTGGGTGAGGGTGAGTGTGGGTGAGGGTGAGTGAGGGTGAGGGGTTGAGGGTGAGGGTGAGTGAGGGTGAGTGAGGGTGAGGGGTTGAGGGTGGGTGAGGGGTTGAGGGTGAGTGAGGGGTTGAGGGTGAGGGGGTAGGTATTTTGGGATGCGAGGTGACACCGCCACGAGACCTTGTCATAAATGCATAAAAACATATCCCTATAAAAAGAAAACAAAACACGAGATAAACAACATCCCTTAAGGAAAGTTACGTGCTGTGAGCCGCGGGGAGGGCTGTCGGAAACACCTACGGAACTGACATTTTAGAAACGCGTGGGCTGCAGGAAGGTCCCCCGGCACCTTGCAGAACAGAGCCTGCTTGTGATTGTGAACAGTGTGTGGTCGAATCTGCCCTCCAGCGGAAGGAACGCATCACATTGTAAATGCACGCAGCAGGGGGCGTCATGATTACCAGAGTGGGCACAATAGCACCGGAATACCGCCTATGGAGGGGTGTGGGCAGTCTGATTCTATCAGGCAGCCCCCTGCAGGTGCTGCGTGGGGTGGGGCTTGAACTACAGGCCGGGGAGCTTTGTGTACTGTGCTTGTGTGACTACTTTCAGTAAAAAAAAAGGTTATTCTACTGTTTGTCCTTTAGACGATCCGGGGAGGGTAGAGGGGAGCTATTTATTAACCAAGGCGTGGGCGGGGGGTCTGGCCCTGAACCCCAGGGCCGTCCCAGTGCAGTTTGCGCATCACCTCGAATGCTGTTCATGCAGCTTCAGACCCGGAACTGGCCTGCCCCGTCTGGTCTGAGATATTGGCTCAGTCCGCTTTCTCTTTACAAGTGGTAACAAGAAAGGGTGGAGGGGGCAGGGGAGGAGGGGTCCGGGGAGGAGGGAAGGGCCAGAGGGACTTGATGGGAGTGGTGGGGGGGAGGGGGAGGGTATAGAGAGGGAGAGGAGGAGAGACAGGACAGGGGCAAGCAGCAGAGACACGTGTCGGCTCGAGTCCGCCAACCAGCTGTGACGGAGGCTGCTGCTGGATCCAGCCCACGTAGGGCTATGGCACTGGGCCTGTCGTGCACAACAGTCGCGTACGGGGATACACTGTCATCACTGAGGCCAAAGTATGGGATGCAGGGAAAACAGCACACTGCGGTGCTCGTGCTATGATGCAATTGCAAGTTGAACGCGTCCTGGAACTGCGGTCAGTGGTAAACCCTACCTGGTGAGACCTGTGGAGACCCCTGCGACACACCAACCGCTTGCCGCCAGGATTAAACAGATTGGGTGGATCTGGTCGACCCCAAAGTGCAGCCTGTGCCTGCACGCCATACTGTGAATGGGCCCACAGGACTAAATAGGGGAGCTCAGTCCGCTTTCTCTTTACAAGTGGTAACAAGAAAGGGTGGAGGGGGCAGGGGAGGAGGGGTCCGGGGAGGAGGGAAGGGCCAGAGGGACTTGATGGGAGTGGTGGGGGGGAGGGGGAGGGGGAGGGTATAGAGAGGGAGAGGAGGAGAGACAGGACAGGGGCAAGCAGCAGAGACACGGCGGGTAAAATAAACAAACAAGCCTTTCACCGTAACACGGCGGGCAGGGGGCGGAGAGGGGAGAGGTGCGACACGGCAGGCAGGCAGGGGAGGAGAGTAGGAGGAGGAGGGGGGAGGAGAGTAGGGGAGGCACGGCCTAGCGGCAGGCAGGCAGGGGAGGAGAGGAGGAGGGGGGAGGAGAGTAGGGGAGGCACGGCCTAGCGGCCGTGCAATCAAGTAGTGAGGGGGCGGAGCTGGGGGAGGCTGTGAGAGAGAGTAGGCAAGGCAGGCGGCTGGGGGCATGTGCACGCGCATTTAAGCTCAATGCGCATGCGCATTGAGCTTAAATTTCTCGTGCACTGCAAGGAATCGCCTCGATTCCTTGCAAGTTGGATAAAGAGTAGATGAGCCCCCATAGTCTCGCTTGCTCGATGCGCATGCGCATCGACAGGCGAGACCTAACAAAGCAATACCATACATTATCATAACAAAAAAAAAGAAAAGAAACTAGAACATGTGATGGTCATTAATTATACTTATACAGTTGCATATTCATTTGCATACACATTGGTATATTTGTTGTCTATTTCATTCTAGGCACACATCTCGGTAACGTAACCTAGGAAGGAGTACTAACTTACAGGCTCTCAAGTCTAGGGTAACGGGTGCGAGTTTTGAACAAAGTGTCTCGCTTACCTTAAAAGAGAGTATGCCAATTTAACTTAGGAAGTTGTTCGTCGTCCTTATCAACTTTAGCCAATTATTCCTCCCTTTTTTTAGGTGTACTCGCCCTCATCGAACGTTGGTCCTGCTACACAAGACCCTTTGCATTACTGTCTACTCCTCCCGGTTTTAGACACACACTAAACCGAACAAGGTACGAGCGGGTTATCTTACCGCTTTTTTACGATATACTAGTTCCTCTGCTGATTACGTTTTTCACCATGAGGTAGTTATCGGATAATTAAACATAGTTTGTTTCTAAATAGATTCCGCAAACACGCGGATAGCGTGCCACAATCTTCCGCCATACTTGGGTCCACTATTTACAATCTCGTCCAGATAAGGACGACGAACAACTTCCTAAGTTAAATTGGCATACTCTCTTTTAAGGTAAGCGAGACACTTTGTTCAAAACTCGCACCCGTTACCCTAGACTTGAGAGCCTGTAAGTTAGTACTCCTTCCTAGGTTACTATACTAATACCAAAACTTATTTGTATCACTTCACTCAACCAGTTCCTCCTTTGCTGCATTTTGTGGAAACATCAAGTGGTCGACTCTGATCACCAAAGTTAGCCAGTGCTACCTTTAAAACGAAATATGGAGGTCTTTCCCTATTCAGCAACGCACGCCTGCAAGAACACATGACACACACTCGCCAAAGCTGTCTCATCTAACTATCTCGATCAAAGCACCCAGACAGGCGAATTCCTGTTTTCTTATTCTCAGGCCATTCATAGTGAAATAACTATAATGACAGTGTAGCAGTATTTGTGAAGCTTTCAACTGAGACTATAGATATGGATTAACGTGTGTTTTTGTTGAGACGTGATTCTTTATTTAAACCGCGGATTTTACCTATGTCACCTGGGATTATCGCCCTTTCAGCCACAGCCGCACTCTATTCACCATAGCACCACACTCTCTCTACGGCAAATGTTTAGACCTACCATCACTAATGCTTAATTCTTTATTCCAGTGTTCAGACAGACAATGGCACTAAAAATAAAAGATGTCACTATAGAATCACATAAACACCTGCACAATGTATACCATCACGAACTCACTGCTGTATTATACATGTCACATATGCACACATGCTTGATCACTTTCTCACCTTGGAAAGTCACTAAACGTAGGTTCTTGTAACAAGAATCGGTTGCAAATGCACTTCTTTTGTGTTTTCTGTCCAGCCCTGAAGATTCGCAGTAGGTTCCCTGCGATGAAACACGTGTTGGCACTAACAAAGGAACAATAAACCTATATATTTTCTTTACACCAAGAACTGAACATTTTCATTCTTTAACGGAACTCTTGCATCTGAACCTGGATTAACTAATCCTCTACAGTCATTTTGTAAATGTGGATGTGTATTTACGAAATAATCTTTCTGCAATATTGTTACCACCATAAGTGTCACACCATTGTATAGTGCAGGGGCATTGTTGTTATATTGTTCATTTAGATCCCCTGGGTCCAAATTTGGGCGGTTTTGAGAGATTACCGCTCGCCCTTTTGCCTATACCCATCAACTGACATTGCTCGCTACCGTGCGGCCACACAGGTGTGCGCCCCATTGCCCTGGTCATAACTAAAATCTCCTTGTTGTTTACATATACTGTATGCCAGAGAGGGCTGCCCCCCGCTTATAAACTACTTGTTCTTCTCCATTCCGTAACAACTCTTCAAAACATCCACCGGTATTTACAAACCCACACTTCTCTACCACCAACATGGATAGAGACAAGGTAGCCACGGACCTTTTTGAGAATCTAGCCAAAGGCGTCCCAACACATACGGCCACGGCTAACTCCGGTCCCCCTAGAACAGAGGGACTTAAAGATAAATTCAAAAGACTAGAAAAACAAAAAAAACAAGAGAATTCTAGATGGTGGGATGCTAGGACCTTAAAACAATACATGCAGGTCAAACAAATTCCTAGGGGTTTGCGCTCCAACATTTTCCCCACATATGACGATCTTGACATTGATCTCCTGAAAAAATGGGAAAATTCTGTAACCAACAACTCTTTCTGCTTAATGGATATCCTGATAGAAAGCGCAGACCGCAAATCCAACCAATTACTAGGTGAAATTGCTACTCTAGAACAAGAGATCAAGGATCTCAACCTACCGGAACCCACTTGTAAAAATTATACTATTCTAGACGATGTCTTGCTTAAACACCAAGAGGAAATCAAAACTAGAAAAGCGAGACAAATCAAGAGAGACGACGCAGACTACCGCAACGGTAGAATTTTCACTTATGATCGCAAATACGATGCAATGATTCGGCCGGGTAACTCCAAAAAATCCGGAGACAATATATCTGCCCCCAGCTCTGTTTCATCTAGTAACACTTCTTTGAACAGTGCGGGAACGAATGCACCTGACCAAGATTTGGGGGGTCTTTCAGACGACAGTAATCTTCCTTTTTTAGTGGAAATGACACGTATCCGCAAAGGGAGCAGGACTCAACCCCAAAGAGCTGTACCAAACCAAAAACCCACAGAGGCAGTAGAGGAGGTAAGCGAGGAATATCGCAAAAAACTAAGATCAGGGACAGCGAGGAAATAATAAGTGGTAACAACAATGTCCAAGTAATAAATCTCTCGTCTTTCTCTTTAACTCCGGATATGATTAAACTTCTCTCTAAAGGTCTGAACTTTAATCCCTACTCCACAGGAGACATTTGTCAAACGAAGATAGATCTCTTCAGATTTGTCCGCAATCTTAAAATCAAAAAACATTTTGCCGGCAAAACTTGCACCAACAAAAATGTGTTGAATATTCCTGACTGTGTATTGCATGATGAATTGACAATAAAAGATGTACAAGCAACCCAACTACTGTTGTCTATCACTGAACGAGAGGACAGTCCCATAGAAATGGAACAGCTCTTGCAAGACTTAAATATAGACACAGAACTTGGGACTGTGAGTGGTCTCAAGAGCAAATCCACCTGGATACCAACCTTACCGGGTGGGAACATTATCGATAATTTTCATAAACGGGTTCTGGAAGACTTAAATAAAATTAATACTAACAAATTGAATGAAACATTTACATTTAAAGATAATTTAACTAAAGGAGAACGTCATGCACTTAAAACACTTACACAAATTCCCACCATTGTTATCCGCGAGGCAGATAAAGGAGGAAACATCGTGGTTATGAACACTGAGGACTACAATAAAGAAATACTAAACCAATTAGCAGATCCCACTTGCTATGAACTACTGGCACACAACCCCATGGGTCCACTGACTCTGAAAATTAACGATCATCTACGAAAATGGAAAGAGGAGGGCTTACTAAATGACGACGAATATCTCTACCTAAAAGTAAACAAACCCACGTACCCTTGGCTATATACTCTCCCAAAAATCCACAAAGACCTTCCTTTCCCACCAGGCAGACCTATCGTCTCTGGAATAGGGGGTCCCACGGAAAGACTAGCAGAGTATGTGGACGTTTTCTTGGGTCCACTAGTGAGAAATCTTCCCTCCTACATCCAGGACTCTAAACATATATTGAGCCTCTTAAATGACCTGGAGTGGCAACCTAACACCACCTTAGTAACCATGGATGTTGTAGCACTCTACACCAGTATAAATCCAACTCTAGGCCTAAAAGAAATCACTCGCATACTATCAAACAGACCAGCATCTTTATGGGCACATACACAAATGCTCATCTCCATGATGACAATAATTCTTGAAAACAATTTCTTTATTTTTCATAAACAATGGTTCCAACAGAAACGTGGAGTGGCCATGGGTTCAAAATTCTCCCCCTCGTTCGCCAACCTTTTCATGGGTGCTTTCGAAGCTGATCATATCTGGGGCAGCCATGGAAGCAAGTACATAGATTCTATTCTATTTTGGGGACGCTACATAGACGACTGTATTCTGTTATGGACAGGAACAAATGACTTACTGCAACAATTTGCCGACCACCTTAATCAGAACAACTGGGAACTCAGCTTCACCATGAAATCCAGCAAAACCAACATAGAATTCCTGGACCTGGAATTCTATGTTAAGAATGATAAGCTAGAAAGCAAACTCTACAGAAAACCAACATCCTGCAATGCGATACTCCATGCGGACAGCTTCCATCCCCCACACCAGATCAAGGCAATACCCTACGGAGAATTTCTGCGAGCAAGACGCAACTGTAGTGATGACACAGACCTTGCATCAACTGTCCATGATATGGAATGCAGATTTCTGAAACGTGGTTACTCTAAAACCACACTAACGTCAGCGAACAAAAGACTCGCCAGAATCAATAGATCTGACATCCTCAAAATGACGAACCCTAAGCAACCCAAAGTGTCTACAACTAGGATGATTACCGAATACAATGGCCTACACCATTCAGTAAGAAGAAGCATTACCAAACATTGGGATCTGCTCAAGGAAGATACGATACTGAAGGAACTGATCCCTATGACTCCACAAATCACTTTTCGTAAAGGGAGAACACTGAGAAATAGACTGAGCCCCACCGTCCCACAAGGAGACACGACCTCTGATTGGCTAACCCAACGCAACAAAGGGTTTTTCAAATGTGGCTTTTGCACCATGTGCAAATGGGCGAAGCACAATACCAAACATTTTCAAGGACCTAACCAAGAAAACTACGACATCAGAATCAACATCAACTGTACCACTAAGTATGTGATCTACATAATAGAATGTCGATGTGGCAAAAAATATGTAGGGAGCACAATCAGGATGCTAAAAGACAGGATATCGGAACATATGAGAGCGATCCAAAAACAAGATCCAAGGTATCCTGTAGCCCTCCATGTAGCCAAGTGTCAGGCAAACACGGAGGACTTTGATGTGTCTTTCTACGGAATCGAAACGGTACCTATCCACATTAGAGGGGGCAACCGTGAATTGACCCTAAGACGGAAAGAAGCCACCTGGATCATGCGTCTTCGAAGTATCGAATTCGGGCTTAACTATGATCCCGAGCTCCAATACTTCCTAGGCTAATAGACTGTGACAAAAATTCTTGAAGAACACTTTTCTCCCTTTATAATGTGTATGTATAAAGAAAGCCACCTAGGGATATCTATGTATAAAGAAAACCATCTAGTGATATCGACTTACATACACACCATGATCAGTTCCCCCTTTTTTCTATTTACATGAATAGCATTACCCCCATGCAAACCAATTCAATTGCACACTACCATACCAACTGTGTCCGACCACTAAGTGTCCCAACCCGACACATCAGATTCACACAAAAGAAT